>NC_057796.1:168270043-168908179 GCF_018294505.1 Triticum aestivum
ATATAATTATTTCTTTTCTTCCACTCACACATTTGCTTGGAATGATGGATAGGCCAACTAATTTTACCAACCCACTCTTCATCGAGCAAGATGAGGACCCAAACACCTACGTTACCAAGAACCACCTCTTCGACGCACATAGAGCTTTGCATCAAGAACAACAAGCATTGAGCAACTGCATCCACAACCTCGCCACCGACTTGCGACAATCCGAGCAACGTACAAGATACTACCTCGACAACAAGCTCAATGTCCTACTCAAGGGAGCAATGAAAGAATGGATGAGATTCGTGCCTTGTTGGTCAACCGCTCTTCTACCTCTTCGTCCTACTCAAGATAGAGCCACTCAAGTCGACATTCTTCGCATTCTTCTTCGGATGCAAGCCCTCCATGAGCTCGTTTGCGTCATCATCAAGACAATGAAGTTCATCAAGCTCCACATAACCCATTCTGTGACAATGGTTTACAAGGCTATCTCCGCAAACGTGAATGCCAACGACAACAAGCTAATGAACCTCCTGTCCAAAAGCAAGCTCCAATACACCAAGATCAATAAGAACAACAAGATGGCGATGTCCTCCAACAAGAGAAACAACGTCGTGAGGAACAAGCACTTGAAGCCCAACAAGCTTTACTAGCATCCACTCAAGCCGTCGATGCGCGAAACCGCCAAGTACGTCTACAAGAAGAGGACCTTCGCCGTATGCTCCAAGAAGAAGCCGCATGTAGTGTAGAGCTTCAAGAGATGAGGAATCATGCTAACCTTCCACGACCTCAAGAGACGCGCATTGTGGATTAGCGCCAGTGCCTCACGGAGGGGTGGCGCTAGCTCAATGTGGCAGTCACGCTCGGGCGCTGGCGGGATAACGACGTGCGGGAGCGGCACGAAAAATTGTCCGAGACGCTAAGGAGCTCTTCGAGAGAGCCATTAAGGATGACGCGGAGGCCGACCAGCGGCATGAAGGGGTAGAGGTCCGTGAGAAGGTTCTGCTGGAGCAGGCCGCACTTCCGGAGTTGCCGTGGACTTAACACGGCAGATGTCCTAGCAAAAGGACTTAGGAGTGGAGCCATCGCAGCTAAGTTAGCTTGAAGGGGTTAAACAGGGCAACGGACACAGAGAGTTTACCCAGGTTCGGCCCCTCACGGTGAAGGTAAAAGCCTACTCCTGCTTTGGATTGTATTGCTTGGGTTTCGATTACTAGGGAGCGAATACGCTTGACCTAGTTCTCGATGAGTTGTTTCTTAACCTTTCCAGCTGCCGGGTCTCACCTTTATATACACAGGTTGAGGCGGCGACTTACAGAGTCCCGGCCGGTTCATACATCGTGACCATCTCGGTTTACAACTAATCATTATCTTACGATACAAGTTATCACATGACAGCTTATGAGCCCCCGGTCTGGGCCTTATCGAGGCCCGCCTCCATGAATCGCCACCTTCACACCTTGGGCTTTCGTGGACTTCTTCATAATGAACCATAGAAGGCATGACCCGGCCCCTCCTGGGCGGGTCATACCTAGGAGTTATATCCCCAACATTAGGCCCCAGGTTGAGTTGAACCTATTCAAGTCAATCTTCTCCATCTCAATTTGAACAGAACTGCACTCCGGTATGAAAAAATTCCATTCGTACATCTGTTAAACCACCATGACATCATACCAGCAAACCTTGGTAACCCGGCATGACGTCATGCTTATTGATTTCACAAAAAACCAAGTATATCGTTAATAGATCCTTATCATTAATAGCCTTCCCGAGAATCGAGGCGCCTTTCTTGTTAACCTAATCATCTCGTCTCCTTGATTTCCGTGCCAGCCACCTCATTTCTCCTTATAAATAGGGACATGGGGCCTATGTTTTCACATTTACCCCCCCCCCCCCCGCCTCTGTGTCTTCTTCCTTGCGGCCTCGCTGCTATCAACTTCCACCGCCGCCGTCCTCCTTCAGCGACGACCACGCCGGCCGCTGCATCAACCGGACTAGACCAGAGAAAGGCGGCACCCCACCGCTGTTCATCGGCATTAGTAAGTTCGAACTTCACTCGCTAACAGATCTGCACTAGGGTTTTCACTTTGTTCGTCAGTGTTCTTCACCGTTCTTCATGCTTCTCCTCTGAAACGAGTAGTTTTGATCTGAAAATAATATAGAGATCGTGCGGTACTAGTTTTGCATCGTTTCCCAACCGCTGTTACTCCCCATTGACTGAATTTCGATCTGAGCTTGCGAGCTCTTCTACTGCCATAACCTTTAAATTCAGAAATTACTTTTATTTTCCATGGCCGCCGTAGATCCAAAATCATAAGCAAACCTTGTAAAACCTGTTTCTCCAGCACTTAGTAAAATTTTGCTCCGCTCCGGATCTGTAGCCATTAGCCCTTCATGGCAGTTTAAAGGATAACTTGTAAGCTATACCTTGCCAGTTTAATCATGCTTTAATTCATCTCTTTTAGACCGTGCCCCGCAATCATGACTAAGACCGTCACTTCATGCGACCGGGTCCCTTCAATTGTCACAGAAGAAATGCTTGATGAGTATGTCAAAACAGGCATCTTGTCAGCAAAGAATGTGATTCACTGGCGTGTTCCAAACTCAGATGAAGCTAGACCTTAGTCAAAGGAAAATGAGGTTATTGTTTTTACTGATCACATAAACCGGGGCTTCTCACCGCCCGGGTCAAAAATCCTCTGTGACGTTTTGCATTTCTTTCAACTCCATCCTCCAGACATCGGACCCAATTCCGTTTCAAATATCTGCAATTTCCAAGTTTTATGCGAAGTGTATCTTCAAGAAGAACCCAACATTGAACTCTTCAGAGAGTACTTTTACCTGAACAGCCAGAATTAGTTCACCGACGGGCCCAGCTTAGAGCTTGGTGGAGTCTCGATTCAACGGCAAAGATACGCCATTTTTCCTTCTGCTGTGCTTCCAAGTCATCCTAAGGACTGGAATGAAACTTGGTTCTACTGCCAAGACACATCTCCAGCTGAAGAAAATCCCTTGCTGGGTTATCGTGACCGCTGTCTCAGCCCAAAGCACCCTTTTCCAGACCGGCTTACCACCGCTGAATGAGCCAAATATATGCCTACCTTTTCAATGGTTAGAGCGTTGCTGGCCAATGGTTTGACTGGCGTTGACCTGATCTGTTGCTGGGTCGCTTGGAGGATTATACCTTAGAGCCGCCGGCCCGGCTTAATGTGCACATACACCGGTGATGTCAAAGATCCATAGCGCCACTGCCAAGTACGTTTGACTGAGAAAGCAATCAATGACATAACCAAGACCCTTCTTAGGGAAAGCTTGGAGAGCTGCAACAAAGTGGGGTTAAACCCCTTTTGCAAACTTAACCCGCCACCAGATGTATGTTCTCCAATCCATTTATTTTGCTCACTGTTTACATAATCTGCATAGGGTTGGGTGCGACATATGCCAATGGATGGCTTATCATGGTGGGAGCGAGTAGAACATCGCCGGTGCCTGGAAGCGGGATGAGGCGTAGACACGAACGTCGGCGCACTTTACCCAGGTTCAGGGCTCTCCTAGGAGATAACACCCCTAGTCCTTCTCTACAGGGTCTCCGCATGATCACTAAGGCACTAGTGAGTACAAATGGTGCTCCTCGAGCTGTATGCTAGAGGTAGAAGAAGGCAGGGCTTGCTCTCCTCTTCCCTTAGGCGTGAGTCTAATTCTAACAGGTTCGAACCCTTTGCATGGGTGCCCTGGGGGGTTTATATAGGCCTACCCCCAGGGGTACAATTGTAATCCGGCCGGGTGTAGGACCCGGCTGTCAGTGTCTTTGGTCGCCGGCTTCTCCGCCGGCTGCTGGGGCTCGCCGCCTGGTGGGCCCCGCCGACTAGTCTGGTACAGCGCCAACAGGCCGCTCGCGGGTCAGGCCGGCTGCTGATTACTGTAGCCATGATGCTAATGATGCAGGCTTGGTCAGGGGGGCATGGCTACAGTCCCGCCGCCTGGTGGGAGATCACTGTAGCCACTCCGCGTCTTATCTCGTTAATGGTGCACGGGTCCCGAGGAAGGAACGAGCCGCCTGTTAGGAGCCGGCCTCCCTCGGGTCCGACTGGTGAGGCTTCCGCCGTCTTCCGGACTCTCGCTGCCTGGTAGGGCCCGCCGTCTTCAGGCCGTATCGACAGGCAGTCGTGGGAGCAGGGCTCCGCCTGACAGGAGTGACGTCAGGGGCGGAGTGGCAACAGTGCCGCGCCGGGCGGAGATCTCCGCCTATAAGGAGCACTGTGGCCACGCCCGGCCCTGGATACGGGGGGATGGGCTATACTGCAGCCTCACCATGTCCTGTCTTCTTAATGTGGGCGCAGACTTTGAGGGCGCCATGGGCCGACTACTAGGAGCCGACCTCTCTGGAGGCCGCCTGCTAGGAGTCGGCCCGTCTTGGTGTCGCCTTCCTGAGCATGGCCGTCTTCCGGCAGTCGGCCGTTCGGCCAGCTGGCCACCAGAAGGCGGCGCTTTATCTTGACGTCTTGAGGGGCGCAGCCGGCCCCGATGTCTTGAAAGGTTCTGGGACTCGGGTTAGGCTACCCATGGCCCATTACTCCGACAAGTGTGTCAGATGAGGTGTGCTAATGTCCTAGGAGGTGTGCTATGTGCCTGCTCCAGGACTCGAGGTCGACATCTATCCTGCTCTAGGGTGAGCGTCTCTCATGTCCGTCGGCGGCGCCTTTCGATCCAAGGCGAGAAAGTAGGGTCCCTCTACGGCGAGAGCGAAGGAAGATGCTTGGATTCCTTGAACCTTGGACTCAGTCATGTCCACAACTCCACTTTATTTCGGCAGGTCCTCGTCATGCTCATGCTGGTCGCAATCCTTGGTTCTTGTTTGCTGCGGTCTGCGGCGTGTACTAGCTTGGGCTTCTATGTTTTGAGCTTGTATACTGCGTTGAGTTGTAAGCCTCCTAGGGTGCTCCCTTGTATCGTTCGACTGATGTGCTTGATGTGGTGTTGTAGTTCCTGGCCGGTTGATGGCTTTGTTAATTCAAAGCCAGGCTCATCGCGAGCCTTCGTTCTAAAAAAAGTGTGATTGCAACCACAGTCACAAGTGTGGTGTGGGCACGCGTATCTCGTCCACCAACCTCCAGAGGTAGGAGCACCTAACATGCCTACCTTTCCTACTCGACGGTGGGCCCCACAGCCTGGAAGTGGGGGCACCAACCAACCTCTTCCTTCCAATGCATTTTGCATTGAAAAGATTCATGTTGAACTGTTGAACAAGGAGACTCTTTTGCTGATGCATCAGCTGCAGTGTGTGTGGTGTGTTCGAGTGTGATGGAAACCAAACCACCAAAATAGGAGGAAAAGTATAGATAGCTCACTCACATAGAGTTTTACTCCACGTGACCCGATGCAGTCCAAATTGGGGTGCACGCACCGTCCAAGTAAGAACATTGTTGTAAAACTCTAGTATATTATGTGACTTGTGTAAGGGGAGATTTTAGATGTTGATATTCAGTGTATTGCCAAAATGAGTTGCGTGAAAAAAAATTAACTCTCCAAAGATATCCAAGAAATGGTTCCAAGAGGCAGATCAAAAAATGGTTATCCATTTTCTCTTTCTTTGCAGAGAATGGAAGAGCTTCATTTTTCTAAAACTTTATTCTAATGGAGAATCAATTGCCTCAGCCCGATTTCTGTCCTGTCACAGTTGTTGGCGAGATAGATTTTGGCAAGTTTGCCAGGATGATGAAAAAATACTAGCTATTGTGGTAACTAATAGACGGGGAGATGTCATTTCCAAGCGTCTGGATCTTTATGTAGTTGTTCAATAACCACTGCGTGTTTACGTTATGTACCATCTGAAGGTTTGGCTGCATGTTGACACGTGCAGTGTGAGTTACTGGATGAAAATTGGTGGTCTAGCACTCGAGGATGGTGCTTGCACTTAACGGTAGACCATGGTATTTTTTATGGATGACACACAGGAGAAGTGTTGTTTTCATTGTTTAGTATAAAAAAATAGGTTGTTCTCATTGATAGAGATCAGATATGCTTCTATGTAAAAATAAATTACAAGTCCAAATATGTCTTAGAAGTTCAATTTGAAATAACCGAGAAGGTCAAAAAACCTAGAATTTCAAATTAAAAAAACCTAGAAATTTGTTTGCTCATTTAAAACCATATTTTTCTGAGAAGTTCGAAGTAAAAAAGAGAGAAGCTCGAACGTTAAGAAAACTTAGATGTTTTCTCATTACTAAATAATAAAATGAAGAAGTTCAAATTAAAAATAGAAGGAAAAACCTAAAAAAAGTTTTAAAAGAATTTTATCCTTTTAAAAAAACCAGAAGGTCAAAATAAAATAACGAAGTGGTTCGATATTGATTAAAAAACTAGGATATTACCTTCTTTAAAAAAACTCAGATATCCGCTATTATTAAAGAATCGACCATGAAGATCAAAAATTAAAAATTTAGTCAAATTTATGTTTATTTAAAAATCAAAAACAAAAACTTTACTAAAAAAGTGAAGTTCAAATTAAAATAACACATAAATTCAAAGTATATTAAAACCTAGAAGTTAGAAGCTCAAAAAACAAAATCAAAAAACAATGCTATTTTGGGCATTTTTTCCCAATACTAAAGATTAAAACCACGAAGTTCAAATTTAAAAAATGGAGTAGTTCAATGTATGTAAAAAAACTCAAGTTTTCTCGTTACTAGAGAATAAAACCAAGAAGTTCAATTGGAAAAAGTGGAGCAGTTTGATATTTATTTGATTAATCGTATTTTTCCAATTACTAAAGAACAAAACCAATAAGTTCAATTTGAAATAGCGAAGAAGTTCGATGTTTCTATCAAAGCTCAAATCTTCACATTTCTAAAAATACACAAAAGAAGTTCAAATAAAAAAGTTAGAGCGGTTCGATGCCTATAAAAAAAAGCACAATTTTCCGTTACTAAAGCAAAACAGAAGGAAGTCCGAATTGATAAGTGACGGAAGTTCATATATTGCATCGTGTGCATTTCGTATGAGAAAAAAAAGAATAAAAAGGCAAAGTTTAAAATTTTGTTCCTAGAAGTTCATGTGCTCAGTGCGGGAAAATTCAAAAATTCTGTGAGAGAGGTTCACCATCTATTTCATTGTTCAAAAACACAAAAAGAAGTTCAAATAAAAAAAGTTAGAGCGGTTCGATGTCTATAAAAAAACTCAAAAAAATCCCTTACTAAAAGCGAAACATAGAGAAGTTCAAATTGATAACAGGCCGAAGTTCACGTACTGCATGGTGTGTGTTTCATGAGAGGAAAAAAGGAATAAAAAGAAAAACTCTAAAAAAAATCTTGCTAGAAGTTCAAGTGGTCGCCCCGGGGAAGTTCAAAATAACTTGTGAGAGAGGTTCACCGTGTATTTACATGTGCAAAACACACACACACAATCTTTTTTTGTGTGAATTAAAATAATTCTCTCAATCCATTACAAATTTGAAACAAAAATGCTCTACATTAAAAAGTTTCTGCTATTCAACAACTTTTCAAAGGTGTATAAATATTCTTATTCTGAAGAACGGTTAAAACAAAATGGTGCATGTTGTTCGAAACAAAAGCTTAAACGATATGTTTTAGACATTAATGTTTTAGATATAAATGCGAAGTTCATGTTTCAGAAATTCATAAGTTCACGTGTACCATATACTGAAGAAATTCATCAATGAAAAAAAGGACCATCTAGGCCATTTCACTGACAACAACAAAATGCCTAAAAATGTCGCGAGACAAAAAAACAAATTGTAGAAAGTGGAGAAAACTATAATTTTGTTTTGTAAAAAGTTAGAGTGGGTCGATGTCTATAAAAACTCAGATTTTTTCCATTACTAAAGAGAAGCCCAAAGTGTGTGTTTCGTATGAGAAAAATAAAATAAAAAGGCATAGTCTAAAAGTTTTGTTGCTAGAAGTTCAAGTGCTCGGCCCAGGAAAGTTAAAAAATTCTTCTGAAAGAGGTTCACAGTGTATTTTGATGTTCAAATGGAAAAAGAAAGTATTTCAAATAAACCAAGAAGTCTAAATTATAAAAATAGAGAAGTTCAATATTTATATAAAAAAGACAGGTTTCTCTTCATTACTAAAGAATAAAATTATATAATTTCAAATTAAAATAAAAAGGAGAAGTTTGATGTTTAAGGAAAACTCAAATTCTTTCCATTTCTAGGAAAAATGAATGCGTGAGGTTCAATTTAAAAAATGTTTGATGCTTATTTGAAAACATATTTTTTTCTAAGAATAAGACTAAGAAGTTCAATTCAAAATAACACAGAAGTTCGAAGTATATAAAAAACTCAAATTTGTTGCAAGAAGTTCACGTGCACCTCCATGCACGGTTCAGAATTTATATTGCGGAGCGTCCAACCTCCAATTACATGTTTTAAAAATGGCAAAAAATGACGTCCGACCTTCAATTGCATGTAATTTGATGTATACACAAAAATGTGACAGAAGTTCATAGTGAAAACAACGAGAAGTTCAAATATTGTAAGGAATGTATTTCAGATGAGAAATAAAAGTATAGAAATGTAAAAGCTTAAAAGGTTTGTTGAAAGAAGTTCAAGTGCTCTGTTCGGGGAAGTACAAAAATTCTTGCGAGAGAGGTTCGCCTTGTATTTCCATGTTCGAAAACACAAAAAGAAATTGTTTTTTTGCGTTTTGAAATAATTCTCTCAATCCACAAAGAAGTTCAGTTATTATTTGGGAGGAATTTGATTTCAAAAAGAAAATATAAAATTCAATTTATAAAAATGGAAAAAGTTCATGTACTACATGGTGTGTGTTTAATATGAGAAAAATGAATTAAAAGGCAAGGTCCAATTTTGTTGTTGTTATAAGTTCAAGTCCTCGGTCGGAGAAAGTTAAAAAAATATTGTGAGAGAGGTTTGTACAAAAGGAATATCATTTGTGTAACACTGACGAATGGATGAGAAAACTGCAAACGAAAATACATTAGAGAAGTTCAACCTAAAAACAGCAGGAAGTTCACCTACTACACATAATGAATTTCAGATGAAAAACTTTTAAAATCGTCGCGAGTATGAAAAAAATGATCAACACGGAAAAGTTGCATGTTTACAACAGCTTTCCATTGGTATATATCATTTGCTCAATTCCGGTGAGTGGATGGAGAGCTACGACCAAACAAAAACACGTGAAAAAACAGAGTGAAATTCAAGTAGACATGCTGAGAAGTTCAAGTTCGAAAATGCATCTGTAGGAACCCGACCTTCGGGCTATCTTCGCAACTGTGTCTCCCCGCGTGAATTATTCTGGTTAGTCGTGTTCTATATGATGTTACTGTAATCTAGAAACGGTTTTAGCAACTAAATGCCCATTTTAAATAGGAATCTCGCTCGTTGGCGGATTTTGCTCTCGGGTCGTGATGAAATTGTGTTTTTCGCAATTTTACTGCCGGAGTTGTTCGACCTAAACTTCCCCCTGTGCTAGGTTGAACTTCCACCAACATTGCCCAAATGGGGCTTGTGATATACCGTTGGAAAGCTATGGACACCGGTATCATGACCCAAGTTAAATTTCTAGCAAAATGTAAGCGGTTTGAGAGCAGTTTTGAAAACTGTTTTTTTCTTCATAAAAAAATGTGAATCGTATTTTCAATCACATTTCTAAACCGTTTATCGGAACGAGGCAAATAATATGGCGTTGGAAAGCTTCTGCAAAACCGCTCCTTCCACATGTTTAAAGTTTTCTCTAATTCCCTATGGTTATATAGTAATTTGGAAAATCGTAAAATTTTGCAAACGGAACAGCCGAGTTCGTATTTCCGATGTCATTTCTAAATGTCTAATCCAATTGAGGCAAATAATATGGCGTTGAAAAACTTATGAAAATGCGCTACTTTTTCATGTTGAAAGTTTTTTCTAATTTTGAACTGTTTAAGAGTAATTTAGAAAACGGTACAAGTTCCACCGAGTTCATATTTTCGATCTATTTTTTAACCGTACATCTGAATGCAGCAAACGATATGGTGTTGGAAAGCTTGAACAAATGCGAAACTTTTTGGTACATATTGTTTCTCCCAATTCATTATGGTTTTATGTCAATTTTGAAAATGGCTAAAAACGTATTTTCACCGTAAGTTTTACAAACTTTACCGGAACGGGGCAAATAATATAGCGTTGAAAAGCTACGGAAAATGCAAAACTTTTTCATGTAGATGGTTTTCTCTGACTCCTAGTCATTTTCAAGTAATTTTAAAAATAGCGAGATCATGTGTTCTGCCTTTATTGCGAAACAGATTCTTCGAAAATGCACCGCGTGAAGAACTTGAACTGCTCGGCATGTCTACTTGAACTTCACTGTATTTTTCACGTGCTTTTTTTGCTCGTAGCTCTGCATCCGCTTCACCGGAATTGAGCAAGTGATATAGCAATGGAAAGCTGTTGTAAACACGCAACTTTCCCATGTTGATCATTTTTTCATACTCACGACGGTTTTAAAAGTTTTTCACGTGAAATTCATTTAGTGTACTAGTTGAACTTTCTGCCATTTTCACGTTGAACTTCTGTGACGTATTTTCGTTTGTAATTTTCTCATCCATTCGTCGGTGTTACACAAATGATATTTCTTTTATACAAACCTCTCTCACAATGATTTTTTTGAACTTTCTCCGACCAAGGACTTTAACTTATAACAACAAAACTTTTAGCCTTTGCTTTATTATTATTTTTTAATACAAAATGCACGCCGTGCAGAACGTGAACTTCTGGCAGTTATCAATCTGACCTTCTCTCTGTTACGTGAAAATATCTCAGTTTTTTATGAATTTTAATCTGAATCTCTTAATCTTTTTTATGAATTTTGAAGCGCGCTATTTATAAAAGTTGAACTTCTTGTTATTATTTTTGAACTTCTTGTTTCCATTTTTTAATAACAAGGTAAATCTGAGTTTCCTATAATCATCGAACTTCTCCATCTTTTTAATATGGACTTCCTGGTTTTATTTCTTAATCTTTTTATGAATAAAAATATTTTAAGACACCAAAACAACATTTTTGTGTGTATTTTTGCATTGGTTTCCACGTCAAACCGCGTCATCTTTAGAAATTGATCTTCTCCTTTTCTTTTTGTTTTCTTTCAACATTGTTTAGCACGTCGAACCGTGTCATCTTTAGAAAGAATGATTCCTAAGTAAACATTGAACATACCTTTTTAGAAATTGAACTTCATACTTTAATTTTACTTAGAAACAAGAAGAATTTGGGTTTTTTGTATCGATCGAACTACTCTATTTTTTAAATTTGAAATTCCCGATTTTTCTTTTTTTAATCAAATTGCTCCAAAACAATTAAAAACGACAAAAACGACGCTACCCTTTATCAACGAAAAAATGATTTCTTATGGACATCGAACCGCTCCATTTTTTTAATTTTTTAACCTCTTTGTGTATTTTTAGGAATAGGAAAAATTGGAGTTTTTTTTAGTAAATGTCGAACATCTTCGTTATTTTTAACTGAACTTCTTGGTTTATTGATTAGTAACGGGAAACATCGAGTTTTTGTAATAAATATCGAACTGCTCCATTTTTTGAAATTGAACTTCTTGGGTTTTTATTTAGTAACGAGGAAAATCTAGGTGTTTCATATACATTGAACTATTCCATTTTTAAAAATTGAACTTCCTGGTTTTTTTTAACTTGGACATCTTGGTGTAATTCATTTGTAGCGGAAAAAATCCTAGTTTTGTATAAACATCATCCAACTTCTTGGTTATTTCAAACTGAACTTCTTGGTTTATTTGTTATTAACGGGAAAAATTCAAGTTTTTGTAATAAATATTGAACTGCTCCGTTTTTTGAAATTGAACATCTTGGTTTATTATTTAGTAACGAGAAAAAATTGAGTTTTTTATAATCTTCAGGCTTCTCTGTTTTTTAAATATTTTTTAAAAATTGAACTTCATACTTTTATTTTATTTTTGAAACAGAAAGAATTTGAGTTGTTCGTATACATCGAACTACTCCCTTATTTTTTTAAATTGAAACTTCTTGATTTCAGTCTTAAGCAACAAGGAGAATCTAAGTTTTATAAATATCAAACTTCTCTATATTTTGTAATTTAGACTTCTTGGATTTTTTTTCTTTTACTAACGTAAAAATCCTAGTTTTGTAATAAATATCGAACCGGTCCATTATTTAAATTTGAACTTCTAATTTTTTTCTCTTTTAGAAACGGTGAAAATCCCTTTTTATAATTTTTGAACTGCACTGTTTTAAAATTTTGAACTTCTTGTTTTTTTAGTTTTGAACTTCTTGTGTTCATTATTTTATAATAAAGAAAATCTGAATTTCATATAAACATCGAGCTGCTCCTTTTTTAAGTTTGGACTTCCTGGTTTTATTTCTTTTAGGAACAAAAAAAACCCTAGTTTTAAAAATCTTTTTTCTACCACACACGCACCTTTGTTCTCATACATCTCCCAAAAAAATCAGAGCCATCACCATTGGAAGCTAGTCATGCAATAGGAAAAATGAGCACTTTTGGCAAAAGCGAATGACTAAAAGTTGGCGAACAACTAGGAATATAGATGTTTTTAAGGACCGTCTTTTTTAAACATTACTAATGTGTATCTCTTATTATTAAAGTACAGTTCATCTCCATGTAGTTCCACTCAGCTTCTATACTATGTCAACTGGCTATTTAGCGAACATCTGAACTTCAGCATACGACGACATTTGAACTTTCATGGCCAAAAAACTTCTCAAATGTTTTTACTTCAAAATTAGGGGAAGTGTTTTAATGTCGGACATCCACAAAGTATAATTTATCCACACCATATCATTCAATTGATCAAATAGGCAAACTCAGAGAAAGAAATACACAAGTACGTTCCAACGAAAACCGTCAACAGTAGTAGCACTAAGCACTAGCAATCACACAGGCTGCCTACGGATGCACACCGATTCGTTACATGCACGCACACCACTCGCATACACAACACACAGGGAACACACAGCGCGCCAGCACGCATGCACACGGCCACGCTCACCGCCACCGCACGCAGCATCACACACGCACACCTTCAGGAAGGTGCTGCGTGCTAGAGAAGGGGCGGCCTCAGGGACGATGAGGCACTGGCGGGATGGTGACGTGGGAACATGGTTGATGATCGGCGGCAGGCGCTCGTACGAAGTCTTCCTTCCAGGCGTGGATCCGTGGAACTGCTGTCAGTTATTTTGTTGAACTGATACAGGAGAACTCCCACAAATATTTTTTGGAACTATACTGAAGAAATGCTGCAGTTTTTTGCTGCAAGAAGTGTCGTTGTCCTTACTGACGACACATCCCCGGATGGATCGTTGGGGACAGAACAAGAGGGAGGAGGCCAACAAATACATCAAACAAATACAAATACAGAGTTGTTCTTCCATAGCTTGCTCGACTGGATCTGCCAACCCTTTTTTACCGTTTTTCCTCCTCCGTTTCTGCACGGGGTAGCTCCGCACCTGCACCTTCTGGTTCACCTGCAAGACGACTGGCTAGCAAGAGGAACGCCAAGACGACGAGGCAAGAGGTTGGAGAAGTTCTAGGCAGAAGAGGGAAGACGTCCAAGGTGAGACAGCTAGGGAGGACGGTGTCGGGGGATGGAGCCGTGGGCTGCTGGGCGGCGCGCCTGGGGGCTACCGGTGGACGCCGGCACTCGTGTGTTGGGATCGAAGGGTGCGTGCAGCGCGGCGGCCGAACCTAGGCACGGGGCGACGCGGCGGCCGGACCCAGGCGCGGGGCGACGCGGCTGCCGGACCCAGGAGTGGGGCAACTCCAGCGCGGATGGAAGGCCGCCGGCAGCCGCCAAAGTGGAGGGCGGAGCGGGAGGTGGTTGGCCGCGGCAGGGGATCGGGCCGCCGCCGTCCCCAGCGGATCCCTGGCGGGGGAGCTGGCCGCCGCGTGGTGGCGGCGGATCTGGGGAGGCACCGGTGGTAGGGGAGGAGGCGGCGTCGGCGCTGGGCGGGGCGAGGGCGGCGGCACCGGTTGTGGGCGGGGCGGCGGCGGGGATGCGGGAAGGTGGGAATCGTGGGGTCGGGGTCGGGGCGGGGCGACCAGGCGTGGGGTGTTTCTTTTACAGGGTTGTACTGGTTCGGGAGTTCGGGAACAACCCGGGCGCTCCTATACATAGGAGTGTGATTCAAATAACTATTCTGATCCTGTTGCTTATTCTGCGCTCCGGCCACGACACATGGTCATGTCCCACTAAACAAAGCCAACTTCGCATGCTTAGTGCAGTTGCCTCCCACTTGATCGTAAAAATAAGAGTAAAATATAGTAAAAATGTTAACCACTTTACTACAGCCGCACTTCTAATTTGGTGGTAACAATGGTAATCCACGTATTTGTTTTTACGTTGGCCACATGCAATTGTTTACTATGCCCATCTTAATTAGGGAACGATGTGTGGTAATCCAAAGTGCTCACTCTAGTAATTCATTCATGCTGTAATCACTTTTGAGTGGATGGTAACACCAAGTGGTGGTTCTAGTAACTCATTTATTTTCTTGCAGCAGCATGGTCTTACAGTAACATTCAATGGTAATTCTAGTAATTTATCCATTCATCCCAAGCAATGGAGCCTTATCTAACCAAGTTGTGTCCACTTTTAGTAGCGTGGTAACACCCTGCGGCAGTTCTAGTAATCAATTAAATCCACCCTTACGTCCCCTCCTGTATTAGTGAGTTGTAAAAAAAACTTATCAGTTTTACTACTAAATACTAAATGTGTTACCATCAAAATATCAACGCCAACTAACTCCATCTGTGTACATCTCCTCTATGTAGTGGTGGGTGGTAAAAGAATCCATTGATTTACTACTGAACATTAAGCACGATTTATCACTTTGCAGGTAGACCAAGCAAAAAAATTAGACGTGGAGCATTATTATGTGTCATAGTATTTTACGAGCACACGTAAGAAAGAAAAAATGGTTAGTTTTTTGCCAAGCGTAGAATGGTGTGTGGCTGACAGTAACATAACTAATTTTGTTACTATATTTTCTGCATCTTTTCAAGGCGGACGAGTTGTCCGTGGCATCTAGTAATCGATTAAATTGCATTACTTTTTTTACAAATGGTTTTACCATTATTAGCAAAGACTTGATCGACCGAGCGGCATGTACTATGGGTGTAGCGGCCGGAGCGCACAATTAGGATTTTGCGCGCTCGCACATATATACTCAATAGCATTCACTTATTGCTAATTCTTCAAGTTGATTTTCTTCTAAGTGAATGTGATTGGACCCGTTCCCCCTCTATGCTAAACTCAACCCAGTCTATTCATAAATTCTTCATGTGCGTTCTATTTGAAACTCATTCAAAATCTTCAGTATGTCCTTCGTAACTGAAGAATTTGCGAACATAACCTTAAAATATTCTTTTCAAATTTTTGGCCGTTACCGCTCAAACCGTTCTACATCCCACGACGGATTAAACTACTCACCCACGATCTACCATGATCTCCACCTCTCCGTACGTGGGTGACACATGTCGCTAGAATGGCAAGGGTCAGGGGCATGTTCGTCCAAATTCTTCGGACGGGCAGTTTTTCACCGTGGCTACAAATACCCCTCCCCTTTCTCAGATCACATTTACTCCGCTCGACTGCTACTCTCCTCGCTCGAACTCTCAGACCTAGCGCCGCCGCTACACTCCATCGTCGCTAGTGAGGAAGAGTTTCACTGCCTCGACCTCGTCGTCGTCGTACTCGCGCCGGCCGCGGAAATCTTCACTTCGCCGCCGCCGTAGCTGTCTCTCGTCGTCGAGTTAGGGCGTGGGAGATATGAACGGACGAACTTCTCCAACTCCACTCCCAGTTCTTCGTGTTCTTCGTCAAGGGTAATTAAAATCTGATTTTACTGCCCTACGTTGATTCTTATGATTTTCACAAAATCTTCAAAAGGTGTTTATTCTTCAACTTCCCAATCCTTAAACACCCAGTTGCTTCTGTACCTTGATTTGTTTCTCTAAGATGTGTTTTTTCTTCAAGATTCCTCAATTGTGTCGATTGTCAAATCTATACAACTCTGGAACCTAAGTCAAGTACGATTAGTGAAATTCCTCAAGACACCCATGGTCAAATTCCTCAAACTTGGTACTTTTGAAAAAATTCTGAGAACGCATATGACCTCTCCAAATTCTTCGCACCTATACTCTGTTCACAGGTACAAAATGCCTGCTGCTGAATCACTAGGTTCTCATCAACTTAACTCATTTGCAGTGTTTCTTAAAGAAAAGTTGCACACTTGCTCAGAAACATCAATTGTTCAAAATCCTCAAGTGAAGAAAGTGGCTGATGGAAAAAGACCTCAGAAGGGAGGAAAGAGACTAGAGTCCAACACTGCTTTTGAGATCCCTGAGGATATATATGTTGGGAACTGTACTCCTGATGAAGCAACTCATGGCAAAGAAAATAAGAATCAGCATAAAGTGCGCATACAGGGAATTGAGAGGAGATGGGCGAAGGACTGGAGGGAATACCGCTATGTCACTCCAAAATACATGTAGAAATTCGTTGTACACCCTCCATGTCCAAGACCTCCATTGGCTCCTAGCCAAGAAGCTGATCCCTCAAGCATCAAGCGTGGTGAGGAAATTTCCAAAGAATGGGCCAAGCGCCAAGACAAATTGGCTAAAGTAGCAAAAGAAGCAGTGAAAAAATTCAATGAAGATTCTTCTGCTGCTGCTGAGGCCTCTGCCAGCAAGCCTAAGAAGGCTTTGCCGAAGAAATCAGCTCTAAAGCCGAGTTCCTCAACAGCAATGCCCTCACGGCCAAGTTCTTCAACGTCAAAGCCCTCAAGGCAAAATCCTCAGGCAACTTCTTCAAGGGCAATGCCAATCCCCTTTGTTGCCACAAAATCCTCAACTGTTGCTGCAAAGACCTCACCACCTGTGCACCTTGCAACGTGTCAATGGACTGCAGGTTTTTCTATTGCTTCTGGAGCCTCTGCATCTTCCTCAGCTCCACCACCGTCCTCAACAAGTCCAACCTTGCTGAAGGTCAAAACCACTATTGGATGTCGAACGAGGCCAGGTCCTCATAAGAAGCATGTGGCGTTCCAAGTTCCGTCTAATGACGATGAAGCTGATGATGAAGAACTTGCTGAAATCATCAAAGATAGACAAGAAAGGACTGCTAGAGCCAAAGGGAGTTCTGTGCCTCTCATGCTGGATCCAAAGAAGATCCTAGACTTCATTGATCTATGGCACAAAGATCCCAACACTCCACTTCCTGACTTGAACCTCACTTATGGTCAAAGTCACATGTTGACGGCCTTCATAAGTGAAGAAAAATGGAAATATGAGAAGGCCAGACAAGTCAAGAAGGCTCAGTACAAGAAGGAGGAATTTTTGAAGAAAAATGTACTGAACATGTCTCCTGAAGAACTTGTAAACATGCAAAAGGAGATCAAAGGCCTCAGTGATGAATTTGACACATATCATGCAGACTGGCTCGGTGCCAAAGTCATATTCATCAAACTCTCCAACTCCCTCAAGCTCAATGTTGCAACTCCATTGCCACAAGAAATTCCTCAGGCTGAAGCATCTGCTCAGCGCACTGAAGAAAATGCTAGCACAGTTGATGAAAATCATGTTGCTGATGACACCGAAAGTACCAGGGCTGATGAAGAAATTCCAGCTCCTGAAGAAATTGCCAGGGCGACCTCCAATGTTGCGCCTGAAGAACAACCCAGGCCAGCTAAAGAATCTGATGTTGCGCCTGAAGAAACTGAGCATGCCACGGCGACTGCATCAATCGTGCCTGAAGACACTGAACCAACTTCATCTGCTCCTCCTGCAAAGTCATCAAAGATTAAGAATATCAACCTTCCTTCTGCATCAGAATTTAAGAAAACCAAGGCTGTGGAGAAGTCAGCTGTGAAGAAAAGGAAAGCATCAACGACTGCAGAGTCTTCAGCTCCCAAGAAAGTGAAGACTTTGGCAAGTTCCTTCACTAACCCAATTGATGATGTTCCAATCTCGGTTGTGCCATCAAAGGAAATTGTCCCATTTGGTGAAGAATATGTCATTCCAGATGACACAGATGAAGAAAATGCTTCTGCTGCTTCTTCAGAGCAGTTGGATGAAGAAATTGATGTGGAAGATGTTATTTCCACACCTCTGGTATCATCGCCCATGCCTCAGTTCACAGCTGAAGAGGCAGGCCTTGAAGGAATGGAAGAAGAAGATGTGGATATTGGTTCAACAACTCCTATGCTAAATGATGACTGTTGGGAAAGACTTCACCCCAATTCACCATTGACCACACCTCTGCATCCAATTCATCAGTCCCCTGTGCAAAATGAAGAAATTCAAACGGGGTCTAAAGGACGTCAAACCTCCCTTCTTTCCATTCCTGAAGAAGTTCCAGCTACTACAGCTGAAGAAATAGAGACTCAACACGCTGCTGAAGAACCTGAAGCTTCAATTCCTCAGGCAGCAACTCCAAAGATTTTGAAGCAAGAGGTTGTAAAACCATCAACTACCAATCTTCAGCCCAAGCAGCAAAATCCTCATGCTAAAAGGCCAAAGTACAAGGCTGATGATTTCTTCGTTGAGCACCATTTCTTCACGGATTTCAATCCATATGACTCAGCAAAACTTCGACGCAAGCAATTCTCGACTGTCAGTCAAATGAACTTCTATTCTTCACTCTTGTTCAACAAGGACAAGGTATTTGAGCACCATCAAATTCCTCATGTTGACATGGAATCCATCCCTTGCTTCCAACAAGTCTTGAATGTTCTTCATGAAGTTGGGCTCCTAAATTTCTGCAATGACATCTGCGATTGGAATGAAGAGCTAATTCTTCAATTCTATGCCACTCTGCACCTCACTGGAAATGTGGCTGATGCGAATTCATGGGTGCTTGACTGGATGACTAAGAATACTCGTTACAAAGCCCCGGCCTCTGAATTGCTTCATGCCGTACTAGTCAGTCCACTTGTTGAAGGCGCAGGACTAATTTCTGAGGAACCTGAGCTTCAAGATCATCTGATGCAAGTACTGATGAAGCCTTTGAAGGCTGGCCAAGCTCCAAGAACCACCTTCCTAGTGAAGGATTTGCTTTATGTTCCTAGGACAATCTACCGCATTCTAACCAAAACCCTCAATCCTATCAAAGGCCACAACTTTGAAGAAGAGGAAGTTGTTGGCATCATGAAGAATCTGTTGTTCAACATTATACATGGTATTCCCATTAAATACCACGATTTCTTCATGAGGAGTTTGGCAAATGTTGTACTATGACCGTTTGAGTTGAAGCCTTATGCACCATGGATTATGAAATTCATCAGAATAATGTCTTCAATTCACTACAAGGCAGATTGTCAGAATCACCTCAGCTATTTTCCTCCCATTGAAGTCTTCAAGCGGACCATTTCCTTCATTGATGAAAAAGGCAAAGCTGCTATTATTGATGAAGGCACACGTCCATTGGATGGTCTGTTTCGCAAAGCTGCATCTTACTCCACCAATGATGGCTCTACAACTCAAGATTCTGCTGCAAGAGCTTCAAAGCCTATTCCTCAAGCCACTGCTCCACGAGTGATGACTGATCGTGAGTTTCTTCTAAGTCTTCATTAGAAGGTCGATCGCAATCACAAGTGGGTCAAGTGTTAATTTGGCTCAATTCTTCAGGATATGGCAGTCACTCAAAATACTGTGAAGGAGAATCGCTACTATGCGCATGAAATCTTCGATCGCACTTGGGCTATATTGTCTCACCTCTATGGTGATGAAGACCTCAAGCAGATGGGATTTCAACAGGACTTTGACTGGTCTCAGCCTCCTTTGAAGAAATTCAAGAAGGTTAAAGTTCCTCAGCTGGTTACAAGTTCATATTCTTCATCGCGTGAGACAGATGAAGCTGAAGATTTGAACGACACTGCGACAACCCCTACTTCAACGGACGACCCCAACAACGCTGGCGCTCCTCCATCGACATCATGATGACATTCTTCAGGGGCGTTAGTCCTCATTTTTCGTCCCTTTTGGTCATTTGATGACAAAGGGGGAGAAATTTGAGTTAGTCTTCAAGCGGGTCTTATATATGGGTTATTTTGTTCTTTAAGTTACAACTCTTGCTCTTCTGAGGTGTTTGCTCTGATGAGTTGTAAACTTAAGTCTGATGGTGGTCTGACACTTTTTGAACTGCTTTCTGCATGCTTATTTCCTCAAGTACCTTAATGCACACATGCTCAATTTCCTCAGACACCAAATTTCATCATGCATTTCAAATTCTTCATATCATATGTTAAATGCGTGTATGAATTACAAGATACAGGGGGAGATCTCCATGATTTTACTCTACAATGTGCATTTGCAATCCAAAGCAAATTCCTCAAATATGCACATCTTCAGGGGGGTTCTTCTATATCTTGCAATCAAATTCCTCAATATTAGTATTTGCACTTTATATGTTTATCCCCATTGAAAACTTAACATATTTATCATCAATCACCAAAAAGGGGGAGATTGTAAGTGGATCTAGTCCCCCTTAGTTATTTTGGTGCATTGAAGACTTATAGGTTAAGGGACTAATGTGTTTGTGAGTGTACACAGGTTCTATAAGTCTATAAGGAGTTTGATATTTACGACGAAAGTCGACCCCTAAAAATGAATGTCTTCATTTGAGACTTTGGTTTTCTTGAAGACTTTGAAAATGAGGAAATTGGTGTGACCTTGAAGACTTCGATATTGATGCTAGGATTATGAAGCGTGAAGATTTTTGTTTTCGTAGTTTCATTTTCACTTTGTTGAGTCATAGGAAACACCGTACTGTTAAAGGGGGTCGAGGTAAAACTAAGGAAACACTTTCCAAGTGATGCTCATCTCAAAGCCTACACCTACACAATCCTTTCGAGTGAAGCCATTGGAAATATAATACAGTTCAGTTAATTCTTTAGTGATAGAGACGAAGATCTTCTATTCTCTAAGGAATTTGTTCTGAGTGAGGAGTTAGGAATTCACCAATGCGGATTGCCTACAAGTGAGGAACATGATAGCCCTGAGAAATTTGAGAGCTCAAATTTTTTACCGTTGTTGTGCTACAAGCCAGCTGTCCCAAAATATCTTATCCATCTAACAGTCCTATCATTGAAGGGCATTTATGTCTTATCATGTTGGGCTGCTCCCCGGCTATAAATAGCCGCCCCCTACAACCACTAGCTGTTTGGCTGCTCCGAGAGAAACTGACACTTGTCATTGAGAGCATCCCATCCTCCTAGGACTTTGAGCAAAAATCACCAAGTGAGGAAAAACCCAAACCCAAACACCTACAACCCAAAGTGATTGAGCATCACTGAAGAGATTGTTCATGTGTGGAACAGGCACTTGTTACCTTTGAAGATTGTGCATCTTCCAGATGGTTAGGCGTCATGGTCTAGAGCATCCAAGACGAATTGTGGATCACCGAGTGACCGAGTCTGTGAAGGTTTGGAAGTCACCTGAAGACTTACCACGAGTGATTGGGCGAGGTCTGTGGGATCTTAGCTCAAGGAGAATATGGTGAGGACTGTGTGTCCGAGACTGTGTGTCCTCAGGTTTAAATACCTAGCCGCTCCAACCAGACGTACAACTGTCACAGCAGTTGGAACTGGTCTACCAAATCATTGTCTTCACCGAGCTACTGGTTCTATTGCATCAACCCGTCCACTTCCTCATTCATGTGTTGATGAAATTGATCATTACTGTTTGAAGACTTTGACTGAAGACTTTCTAAATTTCCTCAATCCTATTTCTTCAGTCATTTTGTCTTCTCCCTACTTATCCTGTTTACATGCTACCTGTGCTCTGTGCTTGTTTCATATCATCATGATGATTGTGTTATTGCCATGTTATGCTTGCACCTGAGTACTTATTTCGCTGCTAGTAGTTCGTCACTTAGCAAATTCCTCGAGTTGTATTTCCTCAAGTGACGAATTTGTAAAAATCGCCTATTCACCCCCCTCTAGTCGATATAACGCACTTTCAATATCCTATTACATCAAGACATTTCTTGATTATTGGAACAAGACTCTTCTTAATTGGCCATACTCATAATATAATGTTAATTGTTTCTTACAACTTTTGTAATATCCAATTATATCAAGACACTTCTTGATTCAGACAACATTGAAACATCTAATGTTTTCAAACAATTAGAATCAACAATATTGTTCATGAAACAATTTTATCATAGCCCTAATTATATCAATCATGAAGTTGATATTCATATATTCTCACTAATGAACTTTTAACTTCATATACTCAAAACAATACATTTATTGTTTTGAGATCCTTGATATCCATCAAGATGAATTTGTATCATCCAATCATGCTTATTAATTGATTCTCATAAGCACCTAGTTGTATGAAACTGAGAGAAACAATTTCTCTATTTAAACATTTTAAATTTTTGTCATAATATATATAAACCTTTTAGCTCAATCAGACATATTGATCTATCTTCATAGGTTCTTTTATGCCCAATATTTTCTTGCTCATTTGATGAAAACATGTTTCAAGACCATTTTATTTTGTGCTAAGAAGATATATTATTTCCATTCCTCAACATGTCATATGAGATCATAAATACTATATAGCTCCCACTGAGTTATATGTATACACAAAGTTCCTTTGATAAAATCATAATCTTAATATCAGCTCACATGTTATAATCTTCAAAAACTCTTTTGAAGTTTGAAGATTTTATCCAATGTTCTTGAGGATTTTAAAACTTTTCACGTTGTATCATCCATACATCCTTTCCTTTTAGGAACTAGTTTTAATATCCATTTTCTTAAAAAAAACCTTTTGAAGTATCAACCAAGTTCCAAACTTGTTTACTACAATTAAGTTCTAAACTTAATTGTATATGATTTTTTTTCATTCCTGTGTGCATGGCTATGAGCCATTTTGATTGCTTGTATCTGCGTCGGTATTTCCTCGAAGAGGAGAGGCTGATGCAGCACAGGAACGGTAAGTATTTCCCTCAATTAGGAAATCAAGGTTATCAATCCAGTGGAGAACCAAGCAATACTATGTAAATAGCACTTGCACACAAATAACAAATGCTTGCAACGTAATGCGTAAGAGGGGTTGTCAATCCCTTAGTACTGAGATAGATAAAATTGTAGGAGATTTGATAAATAGATCTGAAAAACACAAAATTAAATAAATAAAGAAAAAGTATAGCAAGGTATTTTTGGGTTTTGGGAATAATAGATCTAAAAATAATATGATAGGAAATAGACCCGGGGCCCGTAGATTTCACTAGTGGCTTCTCTCGCGAAAATAGCATACGGTGGGTAAACAAATTACTATTGGGCAATTGATAGAAGAGCTAATAATTATGACAATATCCAAGGCAATGATCATATATATAGGCATCACGTCCAAGATTAGTAGACCGACTCATGCCTGCATCTACCAGTATTACTCCACACATCGACCGCTATCCAGCATGATTCTAGTGTATTAAGTTCATGGGAAAACGGTGTAATGCAATAAGAACAATGACATGATGTAGACAAGATCTATTCATGTAGGAATAGACCCCATCTTTTTATCCTTAATGGCAACGATACATGTGTGTCATGTCTCCTTCTGTCACTGAGAATAAGCACCGCAAGATCGAACCCATCACAAAGCACCTCTTCCCATTGCAAGAAAAATCAATCTAGTTGGCAAAACCAAACCAAAGTTCCAGAGAAGAAATACAAGGCTATAAAGATCATGCATAAAAGAGTTCAGAGAAGACTCAAATAATATTCATAGATAGAACTGATCATAAATTCGCAATTCATCGGATCCCAACAAACACACCGCAAAAAGTCATTACATCAAATAGATCTCCAAGAACATCGAGGAGAGTATTGTATTGAAGATCAAAAAGAGAGAAGAAGCCATCTAGCTACTGCCTACGGACCCGTAGGTCTGTGGTAAACTACTCACACATCATCGGAGGAGCACCAATGAGGATGATGAACCCCTCTGTGATTGCTTCCCCCTCCGGCAAGGCACCAGAAAAGGGCTCTAGATTGGATCTCGTGGTTCTGGAACTTGCGGCAGCTGGAATTGTGTTTCGTCAACTCCCCTAGGGTTTCTGGAATATCTGAGTATTTATAGAGCTGAGAGACGGTGGAAAAGGTCACCATTGGCCCCATAAGGCACTAGGGCACGCTTGGGGCCTCTAGTGAGCCCTGGTATCTTGTGGCCCCCACGGGTCTCCTCTGGTACACCTCCAGGGCTCCCTAGGTCTCTTATGGGTAGATAAAAATCTCCAAAAAGTTCTGCTGCATTTGGACTCCGTTTGATATGGATATTCTGTGAAGTAAAAAAACAAGACAAAAACACAATTGGCACTGGGTACAATGTCACTAGGTTAGTCCCAAAAAATGATATAAAGTTGCTCATAAATGAATATAAAACATCCAAGATTGATAATATAACAGCATGGAACAATCAAAAATTATAGATACGTTGGAGACGTATCACATTCCTTTGAGCTGGGTGCCGCTATTGCTTTCTTGTAGTGTGCTACTTCATTTCGTTTCCAAGATGAATGCTAGTTCATCTTTCTCCCAAGATGAATATCTCATCGTAAAATTTCAAAAATTCAACGGTATTCTTGATTTGTATAAACCTATTACAAGCTTTAGAATTTCTACATCCAATGTAGTAATCTATGGTTTATTTTGCAGATAAACTATCGGAACAATCTCCAGTTTGCTTATCACCGTTACAGATTCAATAATCCTTTCTAAGCTATAGTATCCTCCCACTCATTTCTTTGACAAGAAAACCTTTTCTTAAAAAGTGTTCATCTATGGCAAATATTTGGCCTTTTTGAACTTTTCAATGGAAGGACACAAATCATTTTATTTGAGATATCCTACAACATTTATCTGGTTTAATAATTTCCATAACTCATATTGTTTCACTAACCAGATCAATATGTGGTGCTCTATTTAGTGTATATCTTGCCGTTTTAATTTATTCCCCAAAGTAAAAAAAGCAGATCAGTAATAAATAATTCCATAATTATTCAAATATTTTTGCTAAACTTATGACTCAGATAATCATTTTATCTTTTGTCATAATGATCCTTATCTTCATTATAAAATATTTGAACTCTTCAAATACATCCTGAAATTCCTTTGAACTATTCAAATATTTCATTTTTATTTATAAGTAAATCGCATTTACCTAATCTTTAATGAAGCATTATTATCCACCAAGCCCTGTTTTGTTCACCGGACTTCATACATCACTATGTATTCTGTTATCTGATTTCTCAATTAAGAGAATTCAATACTTCATCCATATGAAGATTATTTCCCGATATAGCCAAGCAATGACACATTTAAGTGGATCTCATCAGTCTTCTCAAGACATTTAGCACTAATGTTAAAATTTCAAATCAAGATTCATGAATAAACCATAAAAATCTGAGGTAAATCCAAACATATTCTTATAATCACTTTAACAACTATTGTTCAAAACTTTATAAGAATATTCGTCATATAATCAAAAATATAATGTCTTATACAACTCTAGAATGTAATAACTATTATTTGATCCTAAGATGAATCTTGAAAACTAAAGCCAGTCCTGTGTAGCGATCCCATCACCATCCTTGACTAGCATCACGTCTTTATTTCTTCTCAACTTGTGAGCTTTCTGTAGTCCCTACATAAGATTGCAAATGAGAGCAATTGATCAATATCAAATACTTGTGACTTACAGAAACAAGAGTAATAACATTAACTTTGTATAACTTGTATAC
Source organism: Triticum aestivum (assembly GCF_018294505.1). Taxonomy (NCBI): domain Eukaryota; kingdom Viridiplantae; phylum Streptophyta; class Magnoliopsida; order Poales; family Poaceae; genus Triticum; species Triticum aestivum. Next base: position 168,295,807 of record NC_057796.1, read on the forward strand.
CTTTACCGGAAGAACCATCCTTCTTATCTGCCAGATATTTCTTCCAGTTCCGCTTCTAGTTACCCTTCTGTTTGCAGTAGAAACATTCAGTCTCCTTAGAGGCTCCACCCTTGTTCTTCTTCTAAGAGACGGTCTTACTAGCACCAGCAGATTTCTTCTTGGACTTGCCCTTCTTCTTGAAACTGATAGTTTTGTTGACCATCAACACTTCTTTGTTCTTCCGCATTCCAGCTTCCGCAATTTTGAGCATAGCAAACAACTCGTTTGCACTTTTCTCCATCCCATTCATGTTGTAATTCATGATAAAACTATCGTAAGATGGGGGAGTGAAGCAAGCACAGTATCTATACTGAGTGTTGGCGGAATTCCAAATTCCAGTAAAGCAAGTCTATCAACATAGCCAGCAAGCTTCACTATATGCTCACTCATTGAGGAACCCTCTTTCATCTTGCATTCGATCAGGGCCTTGCTTAATTCAAACCATTCGGTCCTTGCCTGTTTCTTATACAGAACTTCTAGTGACCCAATTATAAATTGATTGGTAGATCGTTCAAAATGCTTCCGTAGTTTAGGATCCATGCAAGTTAACATGAGACACTGGGCTGCCTCATAGTCATCACTACGAGCAGTCTAAGCAACAACTTCTTCTGGCGGTGCATCCTTTGAGGGAGCATCACCTAGGGGCTGATCCAGCACATACTCCTTAGCACTCCTGAGAACATTGTGGATCCAATCCGCATAGTTTCCACCATTTGGAGCCAACTTTTCTTTCTCAAGCATAGGGGCGAAGTTGAACATATTGCGAGCCATTTAATCTACAATGATAAACACAAATAATTTTAGACATACTTCATAATTAATATTGCACTAGTCAGCAAAACAAATTTTAATTTTAAAGTGCGCTCCCACTCAAATTAATATCTCTCATAATTAATAGTGAGTGATTCACGACCCAGGTCTAGTTCTCATCCATTGATGTGTACATCACTGGTGACGAGAATTTTGACCGGTGGGCAAGCTTTTGCCGATTATATCTCCATATGACTCTTGTTCATCTTTCGATGCTTTGTGCTCTCAGCTCAGAACTATTCTGCTAAAACTTCAAGACAACCGAGTGTTATCTGCATGCATGGTTTGACCATCCAAGCCTTACACCTCATGATCCGTTTGTACTCATGTGTATATGATGTACTCCAGAACGCTATGTGTTATAGACAGTTGCAACACTAGGAAGAGCACCTTTTAACTTGATATTTACTGTGAGAGATCACCCTAATAATTGACTATTGCGCAATCAAATGATGCAAACAGAAAAGGGATAAGCATCTCGGGCAATTCATAATAGTTTGATATGGTATAGCCCTAGGCGCCGGGAGTCCTCCATGATCCTCTTCAATCTCCAGTTGAAGCGACGTGACGGCCAATGTTTTGTTACCGTGGCAACTGTTTTAAAAACATTGTCGTGGCGGCAATCTCAGAAAATGTTCTCGTGGCAACCATTTTAGGAAACGTTGCGGCGGCACCAAAATCTGAAATTCTGTCATGGTATGAAGTTATAGCTCCTCGTCCCGCGCCAGGTACACCTTCCTCCTCGTCGGGGACCTCTGTGTACATCTCTCCACCATCACCTGTCACCTATCTCTATGATATTTACATTAAGGTGGTAATCTCGTGGCTCCAGCCATTATGTCATGACGCGCATGCCACTTAACATTACAACATATAACCATCTCATACATAAACTCATTATCATGCCGAAGGCTATACCACATCATACGCAAACCCTTCAAAACCAAGTTAGACGTCCTCTAATCGGTTTTAGCAAAAATTTATTAACGTGCTTAACCAGTTTTATCAATTAAGACTAGCTACCTACGCAAGCACAACAAGGCGATGTTCTTGATGCTAGATTAAATTTCGGGGTGTGTAAAAGAGAGACTTAATTAAAAGTCTCGTCCCCCACACTAAACTTTGTCAATACACGTGACCCCCCTAGAAGATCATCCATCTTCGGCACCCTCTTGTGTACATGATGGTTCACTATTCCTGACTATGATGTAGCCCAAGGAACTGTTAGCAGATCGTCGACAGCCAGATCTGATCGATTGTCAGAACCTTGTAGAAAAACTACATCATTCTGCTGATGAACTGAACCAAAGCAACACTCTTGGGAAGCATAGCAAGAACATCAACCCTCACATATCAGTTGTGATATAGATCGCGACCAGCATCTAGTCATAAACCTGCTCATGATGCCACTATTGTGAAACATAGTAGAAAAAAAATCGCCCTGCGATCACCCAGGAACAATATGAAGATGCATAACAGGTTGTGATCAACGATCATTACCGACTCCGGGAGTGCAGCGGAAGTAGAAGACTCGGTGTAGATCTTACTTGGAGCCCCTCGAACGTTGATGATGATCCCGCGAACCGCCCTTGAACGATCCCTTGAATAGAACACCGAAAGCACGACCTCTCTACTTGGCCGCAAGCGTACGATCTTCACGCTATGGCAGCGCTTCACCGTCCAGAGCTAATCATCATCGGAGAATTAGAGGGAGGAGTTTAGAACCACACCAGGCTTCTAATTATGAGGATTAGAGGTGGCTAGGGCTAGCTCTAATTAGTCAACTAGGACAAACTAGAGCTAGTACTAGATGAACTAAAGGAGGCTCTAAAACTTATGTACCAATAGGGAAAAATCCTCTAGTATATATAGGTTAGGAGGGGAAGAGGGGGCTGCCACCAAGGGGGAAAGAGCCCCCTTGGGGCCCTGGCCAAGGGAGGGGGAGTAGGACTCCCCTCCAAGTATGATTCGGCCCCCCAAATAGGAAAGGGGGGCGCCACCTCCACTTGGGCCTTCATGGCCCAAGTTTTCTTCCACCTCTTGGACTTATTAGGCCCATTGATATTAAATTAAATATATATTTATTCTAAACATTTTCATACCATTATATATATAATTTAACATCCCCGGAAACATTTCCACCTATATATATTGATCGGTAATACCTGGTATTACCCGATATTCATCGAAACCCTTTCGGTGACCCCGAAACGCTTCCGGAACCTCTCAGAACTACGCTGGATATTAATGAAAAAATTCCACAAATATATTCTCATCACTCCCGTCCTAATAACACTCAGCAGATCATGATTACCTTAAGCTTGTGACTCCATAGGTTCAGTAAACCATAGACATGAACGATACTCCTTTGTTCAATGACCGATTGCGGAGCCGTGGACATCCATATCGGTCCCTATGATTACAAGAATGATATTCGAGTGAAACTTTGGTTATCATGTGATGTTCCCTTTGCTTCACGATACTTTATGAAACCTGGTGTGCATCGGTATTGATGCGGTGCATCCTACGATCATCCCCATGTACACTTCGACTACTCCCCAACCCCAATAGGACATACGATGAGACCTCGACCATACGCCATTGGACACAAGGTGAACTCATTCCTCTTCGAATCGTCACTTTCCACATATGAGACATGGCTATTACCTCATGCATGGACCTTGCATATACTCAGGTACAACCGAGATGACCATGGAGGATCCAAGGACCAAGGCCAAGCATGGAAGAGGAGAAGGAAGAAGAAGATCGGAGCAAGACTGGACTTGCCCAGATCATCCGGATCCCCAGCCGGACGATCCGGACCAAGCCCGGATGATCCAGACCCCCACCCGGACGGTCCGGGTAATGTGCCCGAAGACACCGGGAGCCTGCTCGACGAAGCCGGATCATTCGGATGGCCGCCCGGATCATCCAGACTCCTGACGCCCGAATCATCCGGGCCACCATCCGGATCCGGACCATGCCTGCACGCGTGACTTGGGCCATGGCCCGTGTACCCCTTCGCCCCTCACTTGCCCCTTCGTGGCTTAGACTATATATACTCCTCCCCCTCCTCCATTTGAGGGTTAGCATAGGTTTAGCTCATTTGAGATAGAGCTTTGCTCATCCATACGGATCTACTCCACAAGAGAGACCGCGCGCCTCTACGGAGAAGATCCACCTTGGATTCAAGACCCCCTCACGGGTGGCCCCCATCAAGACCTCCTCACGGAGAAGAACCGGTTACCCTATGTATCGTCCCTTGTTGACTTTGGATCGTGTATCTCTTTGTGTTTCGAGGATCTAGCACATGTGTGATTTGTTTCTTGTTGATTTGAGTGATTCCTCTTTTTCCCCTCGTGTTTCCCCCTCGTGTTCTTCGTGTACTTCGTAGGATCCGCTCCAATCGTGAAAGATCAGCCCCTAGGGTTTCCACCCTACATCATCTTGGTATCATGAGCCACGTTTATCATGAATTTGGAGTCTCTCCCACCATTTTCTAGCCTTCTTTTGCTTGATTTCATCCTAAATTTCGAAAATCCCCACCAAAAATAGCCCCAATTTTTTTTGTGATTTGTTGGTATGATGAAGTTTTGTTGATTTTGATCCGTGGATTTGCTTGGTTTCGAGTGGATCTAGCATCTCCCCAGGTTTCCCCACCTTCCATCCACGAAATCTCCTCAATTTTGCCCCGAAAATCATCCATTTCCGCCCAAAAAATTCGTCCCGAGAGGAAATCCCGAGCAGTTTGTCCTGCCCGGATCATTCGGATCCACCCGGATCAGCTAGACCATCTCCCGAATGTCCGGACGCCCCACACGACAGAAATCGGGTTGACGAACCCGGATCATCCGGACCTACTCCCGGATGTCCGGGTAACCCTGAAACTGACTGTGCTAAATTCTTGTTTCGGCCATAACTAATTCATCTGGAGTCCGATTTTGACGTTCTTTAACTCGTTTTGAAGCTATTAGCATCCCCCATCCCACAAAAATACCACCACCATCATTTGACTACATCATATTTTCTGAAATTTGGCAAGTTTGCCTAGGCCCTCCACCATATCATTTGCATTACCACCACCGACTTCCGCAACCTAACCCATTTTGATCCCCATTGCATATGTGGTTGTTTGAGTTGTGACTTGAGTCTCCTAAGGTGTTTCGTCTACTTAGGGACGGTTGCTTCTTCATCGACCACCACCACCACTTCCGCATAGGCTTGCACACCATACACTTCCGCCACACCAACTTAACCCAATTTTGTTTGAGTTGCGAGTTGTGTCTCCTAAGGTGTTTCGGCTACTTAGGGACGGTGACCTTCAACTCCGACTCACATAACCCAATAACCCACCACCCCCGCATTGCCTACTCGCAAAACCCATCATTGTATTTCCGCAACCACCACCGCTTTTCCGCTACCACCATTTGACATTTGCCTTTGGAGATTTTGAGTTCACGGTTTTTCCGTTTCCTAAGGTGTTTCGGCTGATTAGGAATGGGTCAACATCGATAACACCACCTCTCATCATCGACACGGACGGTAACCTCGACGACATCATTGTACATTCTTCTTGCAATTGCATTAATAACCCCTAGCCCATTTTGCGTTACTTGCCTATCGAGACTAGCCATTTGAGTATTGCCGGCAACGTTACTTGTGCACATTAGTGATCATCGATCAACCCTTCCATTGCATACATACCATATCATATTGGTGTCATACTGGTATCATCATATCATCCCTGTGTCACAAGATTGTTCCCACATACACACAATTTCTATCTTGGTTTGTGCATTTCGCATTGTGGCCATATCAAAAAAAAAGAATAAGCTTTTAAGCAAAAGAGAAAGAGCAAAGAAGCTTGTAAGCAAGTACCATAGCATCATACCACATTGCATATAAGATTTTCATATCCGATCATCTTGGATCATCTTGAGAGAAACACCGGGAACCATACATACATAGCATACTTGGGATAGAAGTTGTTGCATTTTTGTCTCCTATAGGTTGTGCACAAGTGTCGCATCCACTTATTGAGCAATCGTGCTAGCATCTCTCTTGAATTGTGTAACACGAGCGTTTTCCGTGGACTCCACATTTTGTGCTCATTCCTTGGTTGCACGACCCCATTTATCTATCCGTGTGTGCGTTTCTGTGTGCCATATATTGCTATGGTCTACTTGTTTTACTTGCGAATTTGTGAATCTCTTTCAACATTATTGAGTCTTGCTAACATTTTGCATTAAATTTTTGTGCCACTACCCTCACCGAGCTCCACTATAAGCCTTACTTGTGTAGGTGTGAGAAATTGACAAGAAACGGTACCAATTGTGCTATTTCCTTGTTACATCATTGAGTGATCATTGATCCATCTTCAACTTTGGTCAAGGTACATTTGGTACAAGTTCTTCTCTTTCTTCCACTCATATTCACTCGAGTTTTGTGATGGATAGGCAAGGCATTTCATCTCCGGCCTTCGACAACAACGATGGCGTGAACAACTACATCACCAAAGCGTCCATCTTCGATCTACAACGACAAATGCAAGGCGCACAATCAAGATTGCGAGAGCACATCGAGAACATCTCCATCGACATTCGTCACTTCGAAGCAAGGAAAAGGGACTACATCGACAACAAGCTTTCCACGCAAAAGGAGGAAGATGCAAGGATGGAGGAGATTCGGACCTTGTTGATCAACCGTTCGTCCCCTTCATCATCCTCAAGGCGGCGACATTCAAATCACAAGTCTTCGGAGCGCAAAAATGATGCAAGCGCAAGTCGCCCACGTCCACATCTCCATGGCGACCACCATCACGTTCGTGATCCACATTCATGAAGGGCAAGTCACCTCCAAGCATCATGTGCATGACGACGACGAACGACATCTACTACAAGCTCAAGCACGACAACGACATCATCAACATGAAGATGCTGGAGAAGCGCAAATGCACAAGTCCCAACAAGCCCTACTTCACGCCAAGGCCAAACTTCATGAGCACAAGAGAAGACCGCGAGACAAGCACCACCAAGTGGACGCTACGGCTACTACCACCACCACTTCGGCGTCTTCGCCAAGTGTTCTCAAGGCATCTTCGCCTTTGGACGTACGGCATCTTCGCCTACTTCCCACGAGTCCGCCTACATCGACATCTTCAACAACAAGGCGACCACCTACGAGCGAGGACGGCACTTCCATCTTCGGAAGCCCCTCAAGAAAGATGGCCGAGCATGGGAAATTCCCTTTGGTCATGGAGACGAGCTACGAGGTGCCACATCATATGGACCTCCAACAACAAGACGGTGACAAGAAGGTCGAGCAAGGGCCATCCCCTTCGACCACGGCGACGAGCATTAACCTCTTCAACAACATGAAGATGGCGCCCATATTGGACTCATACTCTGAGTCAAGCTACGAGACCGCACATGAGACCTTATCTTTGGTCTTAGAGGAGAGTGATGATGTGCCATCTTCGGCCTTCATCCACGGCTACGACTACGACATGATTGAGCATGGAGACATTTGCACCTACATCTCTCCGACACCCACATATGATGAGATGCCCCAATTCCCATGTGAGGAGAGTGATGAGGACATCAATACCATTGTTACACCCACAACCCCTGCTACTATACATACTGGACCGATTACTAGAGCTCGCGCACGCCAATTAAATTACCAGGTACTTTCGTTTCTTGGTAATGATTCTAATGTTCATGAGAATATGATACTACCTAAATTGGACACATTTGTTTTGCTTACAAATGAAGGGCCTAGCTTGGAGAAGGATGAACATTGGAGCAAGAACAAGCATGGAGTTGATGGCATGCGCAAGGGAGATAAGAACAGAGTTTCAAGTGATGATTTCAGGACTTTGAAGCCACCATAATGAGTGCATGACGCCTTGGACGAAATATACAAGATGCCACTTCATAATTTTTGTCCAGAGGCTATTCTAGGTGTTGCGTCACCTTATCTTTGGGCCAGGCCCATGTAATTTCGAAATACTTCAATATAGGCTGTTTTTAGAGTCTGTATGTGTGGGGAAACAAGAGTTAGGGTGGGTTTCGGACCCCTCCTCCAAGGGCCACGAAATTCCCCCCTCTTCCTCCATATATACAGCCCCTAGGGCATCGTTTAGACTTTGGGTTTTGTTTAGATTAAAAGTTCGCCATAGCTGCAACTTCGCGTACTTCGTTTGTGTTCAACGACCAGACAAAGGCGTCACAGAACCCCACCTTCATTAATAAAGCTTTCCTCTTTTATTTGCAATATCCAGATTGCAATCTCAATTTCTTGCTTGTTCTTCATTTGCTCGCAGGAAATAGACCCTCGTGGTCAGGTTGATCGTGCTCCGGCGTGGTCAATAACCCCTCGGAAGTTGGTTTAGCGATTGCTAAGGCGCGACGTCTTCGCACGTTCGTAGTCGGATCGTCAAAGTCGACTCCCACAGAAAACGATTGCTATCTCATCGAAACATCGGGACACCTTTGCCTCTATCAAGTGGTATCAGATTTCCAGGTTGCTCGGTGAGATTTTACAGTTTTTCATAGTTTAGATCGAGTCTGTTCTTCATACCTATAGTGAACGAAAAAGCCAAAAAAATTAGGGTTAGTTCATCCTATCCGAACCAATCTGAGCCTTTGCATAATCTTTTCTGTATTTGCTTTGTTGAATTTGCGGTTGCATTGTCATGTCAAGTTGTTGGTCTTAGCGTCTAGTCCTTTAGAGTTTCGAGTTCTGTTCACAGGTTGTCACGTTGCCGCTGCCATATATCACCACCGCATCATCATCATCGCTGCTGCCATATACCACCACCGCACCAACTTCATTACCGCTGCCATATACCACCGCCACATCTTCACCGCCAATCCGAGTCCATATACGCCACCACATATCCGCCGCCATCACGCCAGTCCGAGTTCCACCAGATTCATCTCCGCCACCAGTCCGAGTTCCACCAGATTCATCTCCGCCACCAGTCTGAGTTCCACCAGATTCATCTCCGCCACCAGTCCGAGTTCCACCAGATTCATCTCCGCCACCAGTCCTATTCTGAGTCTAGTATTTTGTTACTCTGTTTTGGATTTCCAGATCACGCCATACTTCGAGTCGTGACAGAGAAGGACTCCCAAACTTCCGTGTTACCCGCAGTAGAAAAATAGCTCCAGTTTAAAAAAAATGAAGTCTGGAAAATTCTGGCTAGGCAGTTTTGAGGCCATTTGTAGACTTTTTCAAAAAAAATTGTTGCGGAGCAAAAAAAAAGAGGAAAAAGTGCAAAAAAGGAAAAAAAAAGGAAAAAATTTCAGAGTGTGCTCCTCCCTTATTTACGTGCAGCGCCGTGATTTTGTTAGTGTTCTAGGCTCGCGTCTCTAGCACGGTCTAGCCTAGGACCAGCACAGTACCGTCGTTGAGCGTTTATTCAACTTTGCATCTCTGAATTGATTATTGCTGACCCTTTTTGCTACCATATTATAAGCCTGCCCAGCTCCACATACATCTACATCGTGCATTTGACTCTCCCTAGTGATCTCTCTATCCAAGCTTTGAGAGTTTTGACTACATCAGTTGCCGATCACCGCCTGCTGCTGGTTAAGAATTGGTAAGAATTTGAGATTTGCTTGACGGATTTGTGACACCCACCACCACCACCACTTGTTAGTAGTCTATAGGATCATATTCTTGTGTGTTTCTATTGCTGCTAACAATGCCAGGATCACAAGCCGACGAGATTGACTGGGAGAACTTAAACAAGGAGCTTCATGATAAGTTTCAGCAAATGATGACTGAACAGGTGCAAGATGTGCTGAACAATTTTGAAGAGGCCATGGAGAAGATCACTGGCCTTGAGAAGACGTTCGAAACAAAGCTCGATAACAGATTTAATGAACTGCTTGCGCGTCTTCCACCACCGGCTGCACCTGCCGCACCTCTGCCACAACAACAACAACAACAACGACTACCTCCACGTCGGGAAACAGCCCTCCGCCGAGCGAGCCGTGTCCCTCTTCAGCCTGGCCAAACTGCTGGTGCTGCTGTTGATACTTCTGTGGCTCCTGCTGCTGATGTGGAGGAGGATGATTATGCGGGAGATTACGAGGATGAGGTTGATCAAAATCAGAACTACGTGCAACCACCAGCACCACAACCACCAGGTCGTCCACATGCAAATAATGGCAATGTTAGGGCTCCCCCTCAGGTACGAGATCATGACCATCTCCCTAAACTGAAATTGAATATTCCACCATTTGAGGGTAGATATGTTCCTGATATATATCTTACTTGGGAGTTAGAAACTGAACAACGATTTACATGTTTACAATATCCTGAGGAGAGACGTGTTCCTGCTGCTGTTTGTGCTTTCACTAGCTTTGCATGTGTTTGGTGGTCTGAACATTGTAGATTATATCCTGTTCCAGCTACTTGGGCTGCTTTGAAAACTGCTATGCGTACTCGTTGGGTTCCACCATATTATCAACGTGAATTACTTCAAAAATTGCAGCGCTTAAGACAAGGAAAAAATTCTGTAGAAGAATATTATCAGGAATTACAAACTGGCTTGATTAGATGTGGTATTGTTGAGGAGAATGAAGCTATGCTTGCACGTTTTATGGGTGGATTAAATAGAGAGATTCAGACCATTCTAGAGTATAAGGATTATAATAATATCACTCGTTTATTCCATCTTGCTTGTAAAGCTGAACGTGAAGTGCAGGATCGACAGGCATTGGCGCGAACTAACTTTTCTGCAGGTCGACCTTCATCATGGACACCACGTGCATCATCTACTTCCACTGCACCATCACCTCCTTCAGGTGCCACCTCCAACCGTGATACAAGAAAGCAGGCACAACCACCACTATCTGCCAAGAGCACACCTGCCGGGCCTGCACAGAGCTCTTCTTCTTCCATGGCGTCAACAGGGCACACAAGTGATATTATTTGTCGTCGTTGTAAGGGAAGAGGACATTTTGCGAGAGAATGCAAATCTCAGCGTGTGATGATTGCTACTGAGGATGGTGGGTATGAGTCCGCTAGTGACTATGATGAGGAGACTTTGGCTCTTATTACACATGAAGAACACGGTGGAGATGATTCTGATCATGAGACGCAATACATGGCTGCTGAAGATGCTGACAGGTATGAATGTTTAGTTGCTCAACGTGTTTTGAGTGTGCAGGTTACACAAGCTGAGCAAAATCAGAGGCATAATTTGTTCCATACAAAGGGAGTTGTGAAGGAACGTTCTATTCGCGTCATCATAGATGGAGGGAGCTGCAACAACTTGGCTAGCATGGAGATGGTGGAGAAGCTATCTCTCACCACAAGACCACATCCACATCCTTACTACATCCAATGGTTCAACAACAGCGGCAAGGTTAAGGTAACACGTACTGTTCGGGTGCATTTTAGTATCTCTACATATGCTGATTATGTTGATTGTGATGTGGTACCTATGCAAGCATGTTCCTTATTACTTGGTAGACCATGGCAATTTGATAAAAATTCTGTACACCATGGTAGAAACAATCAGTATACTCTTGTTCATAAGGATACAAATATTACTTTGCTTCCTATGACTCCTGATTCCATTTTGAAAGATGATATTCATAGAGCTAATAAAGCAAAACAGGAGAAAAATAAGAGTGAAAATCAGATTGTGGCAAAAGAATTTGAGCAACAAATGAAGCCTAATAATAAACCATCTAGTGTTGCTTCTGAAATTAAATTGAAAAGTGCATGTTTACTTGCCACCAAATCTGATATTGATGAGCTAGTTTTTAGCAAATCTGTTTGCTATGCTTTTGTGTGCAAAGAGGCATTATTTTCATTCGAGGACGTGCCTTCCTCTTTGCCCCCTGCAGTCACTAACATTTTGCAGGAGTTCGCTGACGTCTTCCCACAAGACGTGCCACCGGGATTACCACCTATTCGAGGGATTGAGCATCAAATTGACTTAATTCCCGGTGCATCGCTACCCAACCGTGCACCATACCGTACCAATCCAGAGGAGACGAAGGAGATTATGCGTCAAGTACAGGAGCTGCTCGACAAAGGTTATATTCGCGAATCCCTTAGTCCTTGTGCTGTTCCTATTATTCTAGTGCCGAAAAAGGATGGTACGTCGCGTATGTGTGTTGATTGTAGAGGCATTAATAATATTACTATTCGTTATCGTCATCCTATTCCTAGGCTAGATGATATGCTTGATGAATTGAGTGGCTCTACAATATTCTCCAAAGTTGATTTGCGTAGTGGATACCATCAAATTCGTATGAAATTGGGAGATGAATGGAAAACAGCTTTTAAAACTAAGTTTGGTTTATATGAGTGGTTAGTCATGCCTTTTGGGTTAACTAATGCACCTAGTACTTTCATGAGACTAATGAACGAAGTTTTACGTGCTTTCATTGGACGATTTGTGGTAGTCTATTTTGATGATATACTGATTTATAGCAAATCTTTGGAAGAACATTTGGAACATTTACGTGCTGTTTTTATTGCTCTACGTGATGCACGTTTGTTTGGTAACCTTGGGAAGTGCACCTTTTGCACCGACCGAGTATCTTTTCTTGGCTATGTTGTTACTCCACAGGGAATTGAAGTTGATAAAGCCAAGATTGAAGCTATTGAGAGTTGGCCGCAGCCCAAAACGGTCACACAAGTGAGGAGTTTTCTTGGACTCGCTGGTTTCTATAGGCGTTTTGTGCGAGATTTTAGCACCATTGCTGCACCTCTCAATGAGCTTACAAAGAAGGATGTGCCTTTTGTTTGGGGTACCGCACAGGAAGAAGCCTTCATGATATTGAAAGATAAGTTGACACATGCTCCTTTACTCCAACTTCCTGATTTTAATAAGACTTTTGAGCTTGAATGTGATGCTAGTGGAATTGGATTAGGAGGTGTGTTATTACAAGATGGCAAACCTGTTGCATACTTTTCTGAAAAATTGAGTGGGCCTAGTCTGAACTATTCTACTTATGATAAAGAATTATATGCTCTTGTTCGGACCTTAGAAACATGGCAACATTATTTATGGCCCAAAGAATTTGTTATACATTCTGATCATGAATCTTTGAAACACATTAAAAGTCAAGCTAAACTGAACCGTAGACATGCTAAATGGGTTGAATTCATTGAGACTTTCCCTTATGTCATTAAACACAAGAAGGGTAAAGAAAATGTTATTGCTGATGCATTGTCTCGTCGTTATACTATGCTTTCACAACTTGACTTTAAAATATTTGGTTTGGAGACCATCAAAGATCAATATGTGCATGATGCTGAATTTAAAGATGTATTGCAGAATTGTAAAGAAGGTAGAACATGGAACAAGTTCGTCGTTAACGATGGATTTGTGTTTCGTGCTAACAAGCTATGCATTCCAGCTAGCTCCGTTCGTCTTTTGTTGTTGCAGGAGGCGCATGGAGGAGGACTAATGGGACACTTTGGCGTGAAGAAGACGGAGGATATACTTGCTACACATTTCTTTTGGCCAAAGATGAGACGGGATGTTGAGCGTTTTGTTGCTCGCTGCACTACATGTCAAAAAGCTAAGTCACGACTCAATCCTCATGGTTTATATATGCCTTTGCCTGTACCTAGTGTTCCTTGGGAGGATATATCTATGGACTTTGTTTTAGGTTTACCTCGAACAAAGAAGGGGAGGGATAGCATATTTGTTGTCGTGGATAGGTTCTCGAAAATGGCACACTTTATACCATGTCATAAAAGCGATGATGCTGTTAATGTTGCTGATTTGTTCTTTCGTGAAATTATTCGCTTGCATGGTGTGCCAAATACTATTGTTTCAGATCGTGATACTAAATTTCTTAGCCACTTTTGGAGATGTTTATGGGCTAAGTTGGGGACTAAACTGCTTTTTAGTACTACTTGTCACCCCCAAACTGATGGTCAAACTGAAGTAGTCAATAGAACATTGTCTACTATGCTTAGGGCTGTTTTGAAGAATAATAAGAAAATGTGGGAAGAATGCTTGCCTCATATTGAATTTGCTTATAATCGTTCGTTGCATTCTACTACTAAGATGTGCCCTTTTGAAATTGTGTATGGTTTCCTACCTCGTGCACCCATTGATTTGTTGCCTCTTCCATCTTCGGAGAAGGTTAATTTTGATGCTAAACAACGTGCTGAATTGATCTTAAAAATGCATGAGTTAACTAAGGAAAACATTGAGCGTATGAATGCTAAATATAAACTTGCTGGAGATAAGGGTAGAAAACATGTTGTCTTTGCACCTGGAGATCTTGTTTGGTTACATTTGTGTAAGGATAGGTTTCCTAATTTGCGCAAATCAAAGCTAATGGCACGTGATGATGGTCCTTTTAAGGTGTTAGAGAAAATAAATGATAATGCATATAAACTTGAGCTGCCTGCAGATTTTGGGGTTAGTCCCACTTTTAACATTGCAGATTCGAAGCCTTATTTGGGTGAGGAAGATGAGCTTCCGTCGAGGACGACTTCATTTCAAGAAGGGGAGGATGACGAGGACATCAATACCATTGTTACACCCACAACCCCTGCTACTATACATACTGGACCGATTACTAGAGCTCGCGCACGCCAATTAAATTACCAGGTACTTTCGTTTCTTGGTAACGATTCTAATGTTCATGAGAATATGATGCTGCCTAAATTGGATACATTTGTTTTGCTTACAAATGAAGGGCCTAGCTTGGAGAAGGATGAACATTGGAGCAAGAACAAGCATGGAGTTGATGGCATGCGCAAGGGAGACAAGAACAGAGTTTCAAGTGATGATTTCAGGACTTTGAAGCCACCATAATGAGTGCATGAAGCCTTGGACGAAATATACAAGATGCCACTTCATAATTTTCGTCCAGAGGCTATTCTAGGTGCTGCGTCACCTTATTTTTGGGCCAGGCCCATGTAATTTCGAAATACTTCAATATAGGCTGTTTTTAGAGTCCGTATGTGTGGGGAAACAAGAGTTAGGGTGGGTTTCGGACCCCTCCTCCAAGGGCCACGAAATCCCCCCTGTTCCTCCATATATACAGCCCCTAGGGCATCGTTTAGACTTTGGGTTTTGTTTAGATTAAAAGTTCACCATAGCTGCAACTTCGCGTACTTCGTTTGTGTTCAACGACCAGACAAAGGCGTCACAGAACCCCACCTTCATTAACAAAGCTTTCCTCTTTTATTCGCAATATCCAGATTGCAATCTCAGTTTCTTGCTTGTTCTTCATTTGCTCGCAGGAAATAGACCCTCGTGGTCAGGTTGATCGTGCTCCGGCGTGGTCAATAACCCCTCGGAAGTTGGTTTAGCGATTGCTAAGGCGCGACGTCTTCGCACGTTCGTAGTCGGATCGTCAAAGTCGACTCCCACGGAAAACGATTTCTATCTCATCGAAACATCGGGACACCTTTGCCTCTATCAGAGAGCCACCCCGCCATGAGTGATATGAGCGACTCCACCATATGTGACATTGAGTGCATTTCCTATGAGAGGATGAGTGTGACCACCACTAGCCCCGCACATGAGAGCATGCCACACATCCTATGTGAGGTTGATAGCCACGACTCCACCAACCATACGAGTGAGAGCATCCAAGAGGGAGTGAGTGAGCCACAACACTTAGTGAGTGAGGTAGTTGAGACGGCATGTGAGGCCACTATGATTTCTAACGACTCAACCTCTACTCCGAGTGTGTTTTCTTCTTCGGTGCTAGGTCTCCTACATGACGACATGCATTTCCTCGACGAGTCCGTACGTCCAATGGAGATGATGATGGCCATGGTGGACGATGATGCACCCCCCACATGGTTCCATCAAGATGAAGATGACCACGACTTGGTCTTCAACACCTCACCTACAACAAATGAGCGATGCTCTAAAGGTAACATAGGTGATGGTGCTTCTCTTGTCCCACTAGTGGACTATATTACCAATGATTGCTTGCATGATGTTGACACACCTATTACCATGCTTCATGCTAGTGCGACTTCCTCATGTCATGACTTACCAATTTATGATGATGAGCAGTTGAGTTGCCTAGTTGTGATGCTATGCTCCATAGGATATCATGTGAAAATTCTATTGGTCACGTCATGTTTGACAATCCATTAAACTTGTCATATGCTATGAGTGAGATCTCCCATATTGCATCATTTCAATCTCAACATAGTGACTATGCATGCCCCATTAAAATAAATCCCATTTGCACTTATGGCATAGATGACGAGATGATGGTCATTGGCTTTTGTTTTTAATGAGATGACATTGCCATGCTCCCTTTACATGATTTGCGCAATTCATCTACTATGCCATGCCATGATCACAATGTTCCAAATATGCATTGTTCTGGATGTTGTCAATATTCTCCATGTGATGTTTCCACTAATGATCATGAGGAGACCCCCATAGTTTCCTCATACATATTAGGAGATTTTGATGCATTCCATACTTTGCATGATTCCCATAATTGCTTGCACCATATGCATTCCATGAATAACAATGCTCTAGATATTTTTCATGATGCATTGCCCAATTTGAGTCTCCATTATGCCATACATGACAACAAACCTATCATGATGGATGATATCTTTCTATATCACGCATCTCATTTATTTGAGCATTGGCTATTTTGTGCTAACCACCACATGCATGTGCGCATCATGATGGATGATGTGTACATCTACCACGCACACACAATTTTACCTTTGTCTTTCTCCTGTGTAGGTACTCATGTTTACTCGTCAACCTATCAATTCCAAGAGTTGACGAAACGAGCTCTTGAGAGCAAAGATGACTTGGGATCTCGTGGACTATCCTTACCACCATTCCCTTCGCGCAAGGACTACGCGCATCTCTTTTACTTGGTGTAACATCCCAATTTTCAATTTGGATGTCATACATAGGTCATCATATGCATATCATATTTTATTTGCATTTTGGATGTGATCCTAGAAATCTTAAGCAACTCAAGGACCCAAGGAGAGAGTTCGAAATTTCATTCATTTTCATATTTGAATTTTTTTTCAAATTTGAAAAGAGGATCAATTTGATTTTTAATACCTTTTCTCTCCAATTATTTCCAATATAAAAAATAAAAGAGAGAAGAGAATATGACTTCTTCAATAAGAAAGGAATATTGGAGAAGAATTTTTAAAATCGAATTATTATTTTATTTGGATTTTATTCGCTATTTTATTTGAATTACAAAAATATGCATTTTTTTAAAATTGCATTTTTAGTCCAGAAAAATGTTCACTTTGTTCTAAATATTAGGTTTAGACGGTGCAAATTATTTCTGGTATTATTTCTGAATTTGTTTTATATTTTATTAGGATTTTTCTTTTGGGTGACATTTTATTTAAAAAAAACTTCCCGCCCGACTGGGCCGAAGGCCCAGCCGAGCAGGCCGGTCCGCTGCGCCGCCGCCTTCCTCCCGTGCGGGAGAGACCAAGCCACCTCCGCCGTCCAAGTCCGGCCGGGGCACGACTGCCGACCCGACCCGGTGCCCCCTCCCCCAAGCCGCCTGAGCCCCCCTCGTCCCCACATCGCCCGCTGCCCCGCCCGACGCTGACACCCGTAGCCCCGCGCCGCCGTCCGCCGGATCCTGCCGCCGCCGTTGACCCCGCCGCCGTCGTTGACCGGTAAACGAAAAAGACCGATCGGTTTTTTTTGGTTTTCTCGGTTTTTCTGTGGTTTAGTTTTTTTTACGCTTTTTCTCTCGGTTTTCTGATCGGATCTAATTTGCGGACGTTCGTCTATTAATCCGCGGTAGCGAATGTTTTCGCCAGTTTAGTTCTGTTAGCGAACATTTGTTCGATAGATTTTTCTTTTTCTGTTTATTTTCGGCCAGGGACCTATCCGCGAATACTTTTATCACAGATTAGTCCCCGATCGTCAAACCCTCGCAACTTTTTGCTCATTTATCCAAATCCATTGAAACCAATGCCAAAATATTTGTATTGTTCCCCTCTTTCTAGATAATCAACTTGAACATGGTTTTGATAAATTAAAATTTGGTTTCAAGCAGATTTGAATTCAAACTTTTTTTATCTTAGTTTGAGTTTCGTAGCTCCGATTCGATTGATTCTTTTTGCAAATCGAAGCTCTTCAGTTGAACTTCCAGTTTGGATCTTTTCTCTTGAGTTTTACCCTTGCATCTTATGCTTGAGTGCTTATGTATGCTATTGTTTGTTCACGATAGAGTTTCCGGAGTGCGAAGCGTGATACTACGAGTCACTAGGATTTTCAGATCGTCAGCAAGGCAAGTAACACTTTGATCATACCCCTTTATCACCCAGTATTTATGCATTAGTTTCAATCCTCAAACACTGCATGGTTAGGATCTGATTAACATGTGGGTATTGGGAAGTAGTGATGAGGTAGAACCTATCGTCTTTATTTTCAAACCCTGGGAGTTACTTCTACGTTATGATTATATTACTATGCTATGCTCGTAGACGTGGTTTGGGTTTGAGAGATCCATGCCAGATGTGAGAATTATTATTAATGGTTAAACTTAAGGTGGCTACTTGAATACACATCTCGGTGGATTGTTTCAGGCACCCTGGAGCACCCAGTGGTTCTCTGGGCACCTGGAGCAATCCAGTGTTGTCCTGGGATATCCCGGAGTACCCGTGTGATCATCCTATGGTTCGCCACCCAGGCTCAAAGGGATCATAAGATTTTTCATGCTAGAAACTTCCGTGTGCAGCCACAAGCCACTATCGGCTCTGGCATAGTTGAGTATATTGTGTGACCTCTTTCAGTGGTAGGCTAGCAGATGTAGGGGATGTAGGTGGTACTGTCTACCCAGAGTAAAGAGTTAATGCTTCTGAAAGACTGTGTCTCGGTCATCCGTTTCTCAAACAGCATGTAGTGCGAGAAATCCAACGGAGGAGATCGAGTCTTCTGGGGAAAAGTGTGCAAACCTCTGCAGAGTGTATAAACTAATCATGGTTAGCCGTGTCCCTGGTTATGGACATCTTGAGTATCTGGTATTTGAATTATTGATTTGATCTCGTCACAATAAGTAATTAATTTGTTGGGTTGATGATTACTATTTTGGGATTGAGTTGGAGGAACCTTCTCAATGTTTTCAACGAACTTTCTAGTTAAATAAAATATATTCCTTTGTTGTAGGAAAAAACTAGCTTTCTGCAAAAGTTACCTATAGAGCCTCCACCAGCCAAATATGCATATAGTTATAGCTGTTATTTGTTCATTGCTCTACAGTGTTATTTTGCCAGCATATTCCATGTGCTGACCTACACAGGCTGCAATGTATTATGTTGCAGAGTTTTCAGACGAAGAGTAAGGTGCACTAGGTCGTTGTCGTGCACTCAGCTCTGCCGTTGGAGTTGATGGACTCATTTATCTTCGAAGCTTCTGCAGTTATCTTATTTAAATGGCCTTCAGCCATATTATTGTAATAAGTTCTCTTTTGAGACTTTCGATGTACTAAGTGTGTGATTGCACTCTGCTATAAATCCTCGAGTACTGTGTGTGTCAGCATACCGATCCAGGGATGACACTTATACGCAGAGATTTGACCGTCTGAGGTCGGATCACTACAAGATGGTATCAGAGCACACGCTTACTGTAGGACGCGTCCACTAAGATGAGCCATAGTACCCTCTTCTCTACTCATTTCTGACTCTTCTCCATTTTCTACTCTATAGATGGCGGACCCAAGGAACAAGTTTTCTCAACCGGATGAGGACACCCTTTTGGACGACACTTGAAGGAGGCCACCAAGTACCTGAGCATCGGAATACCAAGCGTCACGGGGACCTACACCGCCACTTTACCAGAAGAGGAGCGCTGGACAGTTCGAGTACATGTTCCAGGAAGGACATTCACACCAGTCACTGAGCCCATAGAGTTTTCCTTTGATGCACCAACCTGGAGTCTAGGAAAGAGCATGGCAGCTCACATCGCCATGGAACGCATCGGCGAAGTATACCACAAGGATCTTAAGGACACCATCTACCAGATATCCATTGTAGCCTACATCCAGGAGTTAAACCAGCACATTCGACGTCAGGAGAACCAGATGCGCGCCAATATGATAGACATGAAGAAGGTGATGACCAGGAACATGGAGCTAGAAGAGGACCTCGTCTACACGCGATGGATATGAAGAGGAGATTGCAGTACTACTGGAGAAGAATGAATACCTGAAGAAGAAGCTAGGAATATTCATGGGAGAACCCGAACCTGAGGTGGACATCCATTCTGAAGACTACATCATCATCGACGACACCGACTCTGACCCCGATAGTGATGATGATTACGAAGACGAAGCTGGAGCAGATATCATGGAATCTTCCACCGATCAAAATTTCTAGTCGACCACCATTTTAGCAGTAGTATTTCCTCCATGTATATAAGTAATAGTCCGAGTATTTTGTAACGGTAGACTAGATCGATTGTATGCCCTTGTTTGAATTGAGTGTTGTGATATGAATGTGTTTGTCTCATGTGCATATGGGTAGTGATTTTCTCCTTAGACCTCACTCTATTCTATTCTCACCCCTCTAAACCTATCAGATGCCTCCGAGACGTGACACCAGATTTGTCTTCCCACCGGAGCTCACTCAGTTGATCCAACAGCAGAATGCCTTGATGCAGTTGTTAGTTTAGAACCAAGGCAGCAACAACAACAACAACAACCCACTGCCACCACCTCCAGTTGATAACTTAGCCCGATTTCTAAGGTTGAATCCGCCGGTGTTTTCTAGTAGCACCGAGCCGATTGTTGCTAATGACTGGCTCTGTAGGATTGGAAGGGAGCTGACCACCGCAGGTTGCACAGATGCTGAGAAGGTGCGCTTTGCCGCACACCAACTGGATGGACCTGTAGCCTCGTGGTGGGAGAATTACACGACCACTTTTCCCATAGCCAATATCACATGGGATCAGTTTCAACAAGCTTTCCGCACATCCCATGTTTCAACCGGAGCAATGAGTATGAAGAAGCGTGAGTTTCGCAACTTATGCCAGGGAAATCGTACTGTGGGACAGTACGTGGATGAGTTTAGCAAGTTAGCTCGCTATGCCCCAGATGATGTGGCCATAGATGCCGCGAAGCAGGAGAAGTTTATGGAAGGGCTGAATGATGAGATGAGTATGCAGTTGATGGTGGCAACATTCACTAACTACCAGGAGTTGGTAGATAGGGCTCTTATGATTGAAGGCAAGAAGCAGCAGATAGAGAGCCGCAAAAGGAAGTATGGATAGGGGAAGTACAGTTCTGGAGCTTAGCAGAAGCCTCGTTTTACCCCGAACTCGGGAGGACACACTCATCATAACCATGGAGGCCACACTCACAATGGAGGAAGTTCACACAACCACAGTGGCCCCAAGAATGGGAATGGGAATGGAGGAAACAACGGTCAGAACCATTCCAACCCAGCAACACCCGCCAGGAAGGATCTAAGTCACATTACTTGTTTCAAGTGCGGGAAGACTGGACACTACACCATCGAATGTCCTGAAGCAAAGAATGGTAATGGCAATGGAAGCTCAGGGAAGAAGCCCAACCCTTTCACCAGAGGTCAGGTGAACCACATCAACGTGGAGGAGGTTGAAGAATAGCTTGACACAGTGATCGGTAAGTTTTTGATTAAGTCATTTACCGCTCTCGTTCTTTTTGACACTGGTGCATCACATTCATACATATCAAGGGGATTTGTGGACAAGTTTAAGTTGCCAACCCTAGCCCTTAGGTCACCCATGTTAGTAAGCTCACCTGGAGCGGAGTATATGGCCAGCCGATGGTGTGATCGGTTACCCCTAACCATTGGTAGGCATGTTTTCCCCTCAGATCTAATAATTTTGGAGTCACAAGGATTGGATATAATATTCGGCATGGATTGGCTATCGAAGTATGGAGGAAACATCGACTGTGCTAGTAAGTCCATTTTACTCACCACCCCGGAGGGAAAGAGGATAACGTATGTATCCAGGCATGCACCCAGGAGGACCCAAGTGAATTCTCTCTCGGGAGTTGTTCAGGAAGAAGTGCCTGTTGTGAAGGATTACCCGGGTGTATTCCCAAAAGAGTTACCAGGCATGCCACCAGATTGAGACATAGAGTTTTTGATAGAGCTATTGCCAGGCACCGGACCAATATCGAAGAGACCGTATCAGATGCCCGCAAATGATCTGGAGGAAATTAAGAAGCAGATTAAGGAGTTATTGGAGAAAGCTTATATCCAACCAAGTTCATCACTGTGGGGAGCCCCAGTGCTCTTAGTTGAGAATAAGGATGGATCGTTGAGAATGGTTGTTGATTATCGGGCTTTGAATGAAGTGACAATCAAGAACAAGTACCCACTATCGATGATCAATGATCTGTTTGACCAGTTGCAAGGAGCTAAAGTATTTTCCAAGATCGATCTTCGATCAGGATACCACCAGTTGAAGATTCGAGAACAGGATATACCCAAGACAACTTTTACTACAAGGTACAGGCTATATGAGTACACGGTCATGTCTTTTGGATTGACTAATGCCCCTGCCTATTTTATGAGCATGATGAACAAGGTGTTCATGGAGTTTTTGGATAAATTTGTTGTGGTGTTCATTGATGATATATTGGTGTACTCGAAGAATGAAGAGGAACACAAGGAACATTTGCGATTAGTTCTCGAGTCAGAGAACATCAGCTATACGCTAAGTTCAGCAAGTGTAAGTTTTGGTTGAAGGAAGTTGGATTTCTTAGACAAGTTATATTAGGAGAAGGTATAGCAGTAGACCCTACCAAGGTTCAGTCTGTCACTGAGTGGTTGGCACCCACCTCAGTTGGAGAGATACGCAATTTTCTGGGACTCGCAGGATATTATAGGAGGTTCATTGAGAATTTTCCCAAAATTGCGAAGCCCATGACAGAGTTGTTGAAGAAGGACACCAAGTTCAAATGGAATGAGGAATGTGAGGCCAGTTTTCAGGAGTTGAAGAAACGTTTGGTTACCGCCCCAGTGTTGATCCTTCCGGATATACGCAAGGATTTCCAACTGTATTGTGACACTTCTCGCCTAGGACTTGGAGGTGTACTTATGCAAGACGGAAGAGTTGTTTCATACGCCTCACGCCAGCTTCAACCTCATGAGTTGAATTATGCCACACATGATTTGGAGTTAGCAGCTGTAGTGCATGCGCTCAAGACCTGGAGACATTTTCTTACTGGAAACCATTGTGATGTAGACACGGATCATAAGAGTTTGAAGTATATTTTCACACAGAAGGAGCTAAATCCCTGGCAGAGGAGATGGTTGGAATTAATAAAGGATTATGATATGAAGATGCACTATCATCCAGGGAAGGCCAATGTCGTAGCAGACGCTTTGAGCCGCAAGACTTATGTCAATACCCTCATAAGCGGAGGATCACCGCAGGAGTTAGCCGACGATCTCAAGGAACTTCGCTTGGAGATAGTTCCAAGAGGTTTTGTTGCAGCAATGGAGGTTCAGTCTACATTATTGGGAAAGATTCGAGAAGCTCAGAAGGACGACAAAGATATTGCTGAGATAAAGGAGAAAATGAGCGAAGGAAAAGCCAAGGGTTTTCGTGAGGATGAGCACGAAACTTTATGGTTTGAGGATCGTGTATATGTGCCCAATAATGCGGAAATCAGGAAGTTAATACTACAGGAAGCTCATGACCCGCCATACTCGATTCTCCCCAGGAACACCAAGATGTATTTGGATTTGAAGGAGCATTTCTGGTGGACAGGTATGAAGAAGGATATTGCCGAGTATGTAGCGGTATGTGATGTATGTCAGAGAGTTAAAGCATAAATTCAGAAGCCGACAGGACTGCTTCGGCCTATGCCAATACCCGAATGGAAGTGGGACAAGCTTGGCATGGATTTCATCACCGGATTACCCAGGACACGATCGGGATATGATTCTATCTGGGTAGTAGTTGATCGCTTGACCAAGGTAGCTCACTTTATCCCTGTGAAAACCACTTATACGAGCGCGAAGTTGGCCAAGATATATATATAACCAGGATCGTATGTCTGCATGGAGTTCCGAGGACCATCGTATCAAATAGAGGAACACAGTTTACCTCGAAGTTCTGGAATCAGTTGCACCAGACTTTGGGTACCAGGCTAGAGTTCAGTACAGCCTTTCACCCGCAGACAGATGGACAGACCGAGAGAGTCAATCAGATTCTGGAGGACATGTTGAGAGCTTGTGCGTTAGATTATGGATCTAGTTGGGATGATATTTTGCCTTACGCAAAGTTCTCATACAACAACACTTATCAGGCTAGTTTGAAAATGGCACCTTTCGAAGCGTTGATGTGGGATGAAGTAGGAGATCGTCGGTTGTTTGGACCATATATAATCAAGGAGTCTGAAGAGAAGGTCAAGTTAATTCGAGATAGATTGAAGGTAGCTCAGTCCAGGCAGAAGAGTTATGCCGATACTAAACGCAAGGAGGTAGTCTATGAGATTGGAGACAGAGCATATCTTCATGTGTCACTGATGACCCACAAGTATAGGGGATCGATCGTAGTCCTTTCGATAAGTAAGAGTGTCGAACCCAACGAGGAGCAGAAGGAAATGACAAGCGGTTTTCAATAAGGTATTCTCTCCAAGCACTGAAATTATCGGTAACAGATAGTTTTGTGATAAGGTAATTTGCAACGGGTAACAAGTAATGAAAGTAAATAAGGTGCAGCAAGATGGCCCAATCCTTTTTGTAGCAAAGGACAAGCCTGGACAAACTCTTATATAGAGAAAAGCGCTCCCAAGGACACATGGGAATTATCGTCAAGCTAGTTCTCATCACGCTCATATGATTCGCGTTCATTACTTTGATAATTTGGTATGTGGGTGGACCGGTGCTTGGGTGTTGCCCTTCCTTGGACAAGCATCCCACTTATGATTAACCCCTATTGCAAGCATCCGCAACTACAAAAGAAGTATTAAGGTAAACCTAACCATAGCATGAAACATATGGATCCAAATCAGCCCCTTACGAAGCAACGCATAAACTAGGGTTTAAGCTTCTGTCACTCTAGCAACCCATCATCTACTTATTACTTCCCAATGCCTTCCTCTAGGCCCAAACAATGGTGAAGTGTCATGTAGTCGACGTTCACATAACACCACTAGAGGAGAGACAACATACATCTCATCAAAATATCGAACGAATACCAAATTCACATGACTACTTATAGCAAGACTTCTCCCATGTCCTCAGGAACAAACGTAACTACTCACAAATCATATTCATGTTCATAATCAGAGGGGTATTAATATGCATAAAGGATCTGAACATATGATCTTCCACCAAATAAACCAACTAGCATCAACTACAAGGAGTAATCAACACTACTAGCAACCCACAGGTACCAATCTGAGGCTTTGGGACAAAGATTGGATACAAGAGATGAACTAGGGTTTTAGAGGAGATGGTGCTGGTGAAGATGTTGATGGAGATTGACCCCCTCCCGATGAGAGGATCGTTGGTGATGACGATGGCGATGATTTCCCCCTCCCGGGGGGAAGTTTCCCAGCAGAACAGCTCCGCCGGAGCCCTAGATTGGTTCCGCCAAGGTTCCGCCTCGTGGCGGTGGAGTTTCTTCCCGAAAGCTTGCTTATGATTTTTTCTCGGATGAAAGACTTCATATAGCAGAAGATGGGCACCGGAGGCCTGCCAGGGGGCCCACGAGGCAGGGGCGCGCCCAGGGGGTAGGGCGCGCCCCCACCCTCGTGGCCAGGGTGTGGGCCCCCTCTGGTGGATTTTTTCGCCAGTATTTTTTATTAATTCCAAAAATAACTTCCGTAAAGTTTCAGGACTTTTGGAGCTGTGCAGAATAGGTCTCTAATATTTGCTCCTTTTCCAGCCCAGAATTCCAGGTGCCGGCATTCTCCCTCTTCATGTAAACCTTGTAAAATAAGAGATAATAGGCATAAGTATTGTGACATAATGTGTAATAACAGCCCATAATGCAATAAATATCGATATAAAAGCATGATGCAAAATGGACGTATCAACTCCCCCAAGCTTAGACCTCGCTTGTCCTCAAGCGGAAGCCGATAACGATAAATATGTGCACATGTTTAGAGATAGAGGTGCCGATAAAATAAAATACGGACATGAGGGCATCATGAGCATTCTTATAACAGCAACATATATGGATATTGTCATATGATTTCTTATGCTCAAGTAATAATCTATTACAATGTCAAGTATGAATCAGAAACTTCATTGAGAACTAACAAACTATAACCTCAGTCATTGAAGCAATTGCAATTTATCATAACATCAGAAAGAGTCAATATAAGAGATTTTCAGCAAGTCCACATACTCAACTATCATTTAGTCTTTCACAATTGCTAACACTCACGCAATACTTATGGGTATGGAGTTTTAATCAGACACAGAGAAAGATAGGGGCTTATAGTGTTGCCTCCCAACCTTTTACCTCAAGGGTAATGTCAACAATAATAGTTCATGCTAGCTTACATCCAATTGGATATATATATATATATATATATATATATATCAGGATCTTTCCAACACAAGGTGCTTGCCAAAGGATAAAATATAAAAAGGAAAGGTGAAGATCACCATGACTCTTGCATAGGGTAAAAGACAAAAGTAAAAGATAGGCCCTTCGCAGAGGAAAGCAGAGGTTGTCATGTGCTTTTATGGTCGGATGCACGAAATCTTAATGCAAAAGAACGTCACTTTATATTGCCACTTGTGATATGGACCTTTATTATGCAGTCCGTCGCTTTTATTTCTTCCACATCACAAGATCGTATACAGCTTATTTTCTCCACACTAATAAATCATACATATTTAGAGAGCAATTTTTATTGCATACAACAATGACAACTTACTTGAAGGATCTTACTCAATCCATAGGTAGATATGGTGGACTCTCATGGCAAAACTGGGTTTAAGGATATCCAGAAGCACAAGTAGTATCTCTACTTGGTGCAAAGAATTTGGCTAGCATGAGGGGGAAAGGCAAGCTCAACATGTTGGATGATCCATGACAATATACTTTATTTCGGATATAAGAAAACATAACCCATTACGTTGTCTTCCTTGTCCAACATAAACTCTTTACCATATCATATTTTAATGAGTGCTCACAATCATAAAAGATGTCCAAGATAGTATATTTATATGTGAAAACCTCGCTTTCTTTATTACTTCCTATTAATTGCAATGATGACCAAAACTATGTTTGTCAACTCTCAACAACTTTTATTCATGACACTCTTTATATGTGAAGTCATTACTCTCCATAAGATCAACATGATCTCTTTATTTCTTTTTATTCTTTCTCTTTTCTTTTTATTCCCTCTCGATCATAGCAAGATAATCAAGCCCTTGACTCAACACTAATCTTTATTATATATAGCTCACGGTCCTGATTACATAGAAGGATCATAAGGCAAAACTCAAAACTAGATCATACTAAAACTTTTATTCTACTAGAACAAGATATTACCAAAAGGATCGAACTAAGAAAAACGATAAAGATAGGAGTGTGATGGTGATACGATACTGGGGCACCTCCCCCAAGCTTGGCAGTTGCCAAGGGGAGTGCCCATACCCATGTGATTATTGCTCTTCCTTCGGAGGTGGTGATGATGGAGTTAGTTGTGCCTTCAGCCTTTTCATATTGTATTTGAGAAGAGCAATTTCCTCCTTTAAATCATCGACTTCCATTTCCAGCCTCAAGATCTTGTCACATAAATCTCCTTTGCTTTTCTGCCGAAAATGAGAAGGAATAGATCGGTTGTTAGACAGTTTAGCCCTCTTAGGAAGACTAGACTACTTGAACTTCACATGCATATCCCCAGGTTGAGGTAGAGGAACATCCTCCTCCTCCTCTGAACTTGAATCATTGATCCTTCTCGAATGAGCATCCTCCTCATCATCCGTAGTTCGACCACAAGGAGATAGATCCCCATAAGTCTTTGGGTCAGCAATGAGATGTGAGACATAGCTCTCTCCGTCGGAGTCCTGAGATGACATCTTGCTCTAAATCTGCGACAGAAACAGCTCAAAACAAAAACAAAGGATATTTGCGTGGTACGGTGGTCAAAACCTTCGGGAGATTATATGATGAATTTTTACCGACCAAAAGAAGTATCGTGCAAGAAAACGGAGTCCGAAGAGCACACGAGGTGCCCACGAGGCAGGGGGCGCGCCCAGGGGGGTGGGGCACGCCCTCCACCCTCGTGGAAGCCTCGTGTCCTTCCCGGACTACTTCTTAATTTCCTATTTTTCTAAATATTCCAAAACGGAGAAAAATTGCTATTAGAACTGTTTTGGAGTTGGTTTACTTACCGTACCACGTACCTATTCCTTTCCGGAGTTTGAAACGTTCTGGAAAGTGTCTATTATGTATTCCTCCGGGGTTACGGTTTCAATAACATTGGTTTCAACATTTACGGGATTACCTGAGATGTAGTGTTTGATTCTTTGACCGTTCACCGCCTTCGGATTTGTGCCTTCGAAGTTGTTGATTTTTATGGCACCGGAACGATAGACCTCCTCGATAACGTAAGGACCTTCCCATTTAGAGAGAAGTTTTCCTGCAAAAAATCTTAAACGAGAGTTGAATACCAACACATGATCACCTACATTAAACTCATGCTTTTGTATCCTTTTGTCATGCCATCTTTCAACTTTTTCTTTAAATAGTTTGGCATTCTCATAGGCCTGGGTTCTCCATTCATCAAGTGAGCTAATGTCAAATAACCTCTTCTCACCAGCAAGCTTGAAATCATAATTGAGCTCTTTAATGGCCCAACATGCCTTATGTTCTAGTTCGAGAGGTAAGTGACATGCTTTTCCATAAACCATTTTATACGGAGACATACCCATAGGATTTTTATATGCAGTTCTATAGGCCCATAATGCATCATCAAGTTTCTTGGACCAATTCTTTCTAGATCTATTAACAGTCTTTTGCAAAATTAATTTGAGCTCTCTATTACTCAATTCTACTTGACCACTAGACTGTGGGTGATATGGAGACGCAATTCTATGATTAACATCATACTTAGCAAGCATTTTACGAAAAGCACCATGAATAAAATGTGAACCATCATGAGTCATTAAATATCTAGGGACTCCAAACCTCGGAAAAATAACTTCTTTAAGCATCTTAATAGAGGTGTTATGATCAGCACTACTAGTTGGAATAGCTTCTACCCACTTAGTAACGTAATCAACAGCAACTAAAATATGTGTATACCCGTTAGAGGAAGGAAACGGTCCCATATAATCAAAGCCCCAAACATCAAATGGTTCAATAACAAGTGAATAATTCATAGGCATTTCTTGGCGTCTGCTAATATTACCAATTCTTTGACATTCATCACAAGATAAGACAAACTTACGGGCATCTTTGAAGAGAGTAGGCCAATAAAAACCGGATTGCAATACCTTATGTGCAGTTCTATCTCCAGCGTGGTGTCCTCCATAAGCTTCGGAGTGACACTTGCGTAGGATCTGTTCCTGTTCATGCTCAGGTATACAACGTCTAATAACACCATCTACTCCTTCTTTATAAAGGTGTGGGTCATCCCAGAAGTAATGTCTTAAATCATAGAAAAACTTTTTCTTTTGCTGGTATGTGAAACTAGGTGGTATAAATTTAGCAACAATGTAATTAGCATAATCAGCATACCATGGAGCAGTACGAGAAGCATTTATGACAGCTAATTGTTCATCAGGAAAGCTATCATCAATAGGTAGTGGGTCATCAAGAACATTCTCTAACCTAGAAAAGTTATCTGCAACGGGGTTCTCAGCTCCCTTTCTATCAATAATATGCAAATCAAATTCTTGTAGCAAGAGAACCCATCTAATAAGTCTAGGTTTAGCATCTTTCTTTTCCATAAGATATTTAATAGCAGCATGATCAGTGTGAATAGTTACTTTAGAATCAACAATATAAGGTCGGAACTTATCACAAGCAAATACAACCGCTAAAAATTCTTTTTCAGTAGTAGCATAATTTCTCTGGGCACTGTCTAGAGTTTTACTAGCATATTGGATAACACTTAATTTCTTATCAACTCTTTGTCCTAGAACAGCACCTACAGCATAATCACTAGCATCGCACATAATTTCAAAAGGTAAATTCCAATCAGGTGGCTGAACAATAGGTGCAGAAATCAAGCTTTCTTAAGTATTTCAAATGCTTCTACACAATCATCATCAAAGACAAAAGGAATATCTTTTTGTAAGAGGTTAGTCAGAGGCCTGGAGATTTTAGAGAAGTCCTTAATGAACCTCCTATAAAAACCGGCATGACGAAGAAAACTTCTTATACCTTTAATGTCCTTGGGGCACGACATCTTTTCAATAGCATCAACTTTAGCTTTATCAACTTCAATACCTCTTTCAGAAATTTTAAGCCCCAAGACAATACCTTCATTAACCATAAAGTGGCACTTCTCCCAATTCAAGACAAGGTTAGTTTCTTCACATCTCTGCAAAACTCGATCAAGGTTGCTCAAGCAATCATCAAAAGAGGTTCCATATACGGAAAAATCATCCATGAAAACCTCAACAATCTTGTCACAAAAATCAGAGAATATAGCCATCATGCATCTTTGAAAGGTAGCAGGTGCATTACATAAACCAAAAGGCATACGTCTATAAGCAAAGGTACCGAAAGGACAAGTAAATGTGGTCTTTTCTTGATCCTCTTTTGACACAGGTATTTGAGAGAAACCAGAATAACCATCTAGAAAGCAAAAATGTGTATGTTTGGATAATCTTTCTAGCATTTGATCAATAAAAGGTAAAGGGTAATGATCCTTTTTAGTAGCTTTATTTAATTTGCGGAAATCAATTACCATTCTATAACCTGTAACAATTCTTTGTGGGATCAATTCATCTTTATCATTAGGAACAACAGTAATACCTCCCTTCTTAGGGACACAATGGACAGGACTTACCCACTGACTATCAGCAACGGGATAAATTATACCTGCCTCCAGAAGCTTTAGTATTTCTTTCCTTACCACTTCTTTCATCTTAGGATTTAACCGTCGTTGGTGATCAACAACTGGTTTAGCGTCTTTCTCCAATTTTATTTTGTGCTGGCATAGAGTGGGACTAATGCCCTTAAGATCATCAAGAGTATATCCAATAGCAGCACGGTGCTTCTTCAGAGTTTTCAATAATTTCTTTTCTTCATGCTCTGAAAGGTTAGCACTAATAATAACAGGATATATCTTTTTCTCATCAAGATAAGCATATTTTAGAGTATCAGGTAATGGTTTAAGTTCAAACACGAGATCACCCTTGGGTGGAGGAGGATCCCCTAGGATTTAAAAAGGCAAGTTGTGTTTCAAAATAGGTCCCTGTTTAAAGAATACTTCATCTATTTCCCTTCTTTCATTCATAAACATATCATTTTCATGGTCTAGCAAATATTGTTCTAAAGGATCACTAGGAGGCACGGCAATAGAAGCAAGACCAATAATTTCATCTTTACTAGGCAATTCCTCATCACGAGGTTGTCTATGAAACTTAGCAAAGTTAAACTCATGAGACATATCCCCCAAACCAATAGTAACAACATCCTTTTCGCAGTCTATCCTAGCATTAACAGTATTCAAGAAGGGTCTACCAAATATGATGGGACAAAAGCTATCTTGTGGGGAACCAAGAACAAGAAAATCAGCAGGATATTTAACTTTCCCACACAAGACTTCAACATCTCTAACAATCCCAACTGGTGAAATAGTGTCTCTATTGGCAAGCTTAATTGTAACATCAATTTCCTCTATCTCAGCAGGTGCAGTATCATGCATAATTTCTTTGTATAAGGAATGAGGTATTACACTTGCACTAGCACCCATATCACATAAGCCATGATAACAATGATCTCCTATTTTGACAGAAATAACAGGCATGCCTACAACAGGTCTATGTTTATTTTTAGTATCAGGTCTAGCAATTCTAGCAGTTTCCTCACAGAAGTAAATAACATGCCCATCAATATTATCAGCCAAGAGATCTTTAACCATAGCAATACTAGGTTCAACTTTAATTTGCTCAGGAGGTTTGGGTGTCTTAATATTACTTTTATTGACCACAGTTGAAGCTTTAGCATGATCCTTTATTCTAACAGGGAAAGGTGGTTTCTCAATATAAGCAGTAGGAACGACAGGATCATTATAAGTGATAGTCTTTTCTTCAACTTTAATAGGTGCAACTACTTTTACTTCAATGGGAGGATTATATTTAAACCACTTCTCCTTAGGGAGATCAACATGAGTAGCAAAGGATTCACAGAAAGAAGCTACTATCTCAGAGTCAAGTCCATATTTAGTGCTAAATTCACGGAAAACATCGGTATCCATAAAAGATTTAACACAATCAAACTTAGGTGTTATACCTGACTCCTTACCTTCGTCGAGATCCCAATCTTCAGAGTTGCGTTTAATTCTTTCCAATAAATCCCATTTGAATTCAATAGTCTTCATCATAAAAGAGCCAGTACAAGAAGTATCGAGCATGGAGCGATTATTGAGAGAAAGCCGAGCATAAAATTTTTGAATAATCATTTCTCTTGAGAGCTCATGATTGGGGCATGAATATAACATTGACTTAAGCCTCCCCCAAGCTTGAGCGATGCTTTCTCCTTCGCGAGGCCAAAAATTATATATATAATTACGATCACGATGAACAAGATGCATAGGATAAAACTTCTGATGAAATTCCAATTTCAATCGGTTGTAGTTCCATGATCCCATATCATCACATAGCCTAAACCATGTCAATGCCTCTCCCTTCAAAGATAAAGGGAAGACCTTCTTCTTGATAACATCCTCGGGCATACCTGCGAGCTTAAATAATCCACAAACTTCATCCACATAGATTAGGTGCAAATCGGGATGTAATGTTCCATCTCCTGTAAAAGGATTAGCTAGCAGTTTCTCTATCATACCCGAAGGAATTTCAAAGTAAACATTTTCAGTAGGTTCAGTAGGTTGAGGAGCAACTCTTTGCTCTACTGGTCGGGGTGAAGATACCCCGAACAAGCCCCTCAGAGGATTACTTTCCATAGTAACAAGTGACAGTAAATTTCAGCACACTATATAAATTTTTCCTTACCAAATTCCACCTACCAAAGGCGCTTCAGTCCCCGGCAATGGCGCCAGAAAAGAGTCTTGATGACCCACAAGTATAGGGGATCGATCGTAGTCCTTTCGATAACTAAGAGTGTCGAACCCAACGAGGAGCAGAAGGAAATGACAAGCGGTTTTCAGTAAGGTATTCTCTGCAAGCACTGAAATTATCGGTAACAGATAGTTTTGTGATAAGGTAATTTGTAACGGGTAACAAGTAATGAAAGTAAATAAGGTGCAGCAAGATGGCCCAATCCTTTTTGTAGCAAAGGACAAGCCTGGACAAACTCTTATATAGAGAAAAGCGCTCCCGAGGACACATGGGAATTATCGTCAAGCTAGTTTTCATCACGCTCATATGATTCGCGTTCGTTACTTTGATAATTTGGTATGTGGGTGGACTGGTGCTTGGGTGCTGCCCTTCCTTGGACAAGCATCCCACTT
Organism: Triticum aestivum; assembly: GCF_018294505.1. Taxonomy (NCBI): domain Eukaryota; kingdom Viridiplantae; phylum Streptophyta; class Magnoliopsida; order Poales; family Poaceae; genus Triticum; species Triticum aestivum. The sequence continues at coordinate 168,329,238 of NC_057796.1, forward strand.
ATGATCAACCCCTATTGCAAGCATCGGCAACTACAAAAGAAGTATTAAGGTAAACCTAACCATAGCATGAAGCATATGGATCCAAATTAGCCCCTTACGAAGCACGCATAAACGGGTTTAAGCTTCTGTCACTCTAGCAACCCATCATCTACTTATTACTTCCCAATGCCTTCCTCTAGGCCCAAATAATCGTGAAGTGTCATGTAGTCGACGTTCACATAACACCACTAGAGGAGAGACAACATACATCTCATCAAAATATCGAACGAATACCAAATTCACATGACTACTTATTGCAAGACTTCTCCCACGTCCTCAGGAACAAACGTAACTACTCACAAATCATATTCATGTCCATAATCAGAGGGGTACTAATATGCATAATGGATCTGAACATATGATCTTCCACCAAATAAACCAACTAGCATCAACTACAAGGAGTAATCAACACTACTAGCAAGCCACATGTACCAATCTGAGGCTTTGGGACAAAGATTGGATACAAGAGATGAACTAGGGTTTTAGAGGAGATGGTGCTGGTGAAGATGTTGATGGAGATTGACCCCCTCCCGATGAGAGCATCGTTGGTGATGACGATGGTGATGATTTCCCCCTCTCGGAGGGAAGTTTCCCCAGGAGAACAGCTCCGCCAGAGCCCTAGATTGGTTCCGCCAAGGTTCCGCCTCGTGGCGGCGGAGTTTCTTCTCGAAAGCTTGCTTATGACTTTTTCTCGGATGAAAGACTTCATATAGCAGAAGATGGGCACCGGAGGCCTGCCAGGGGGGCCACGAGGCAGGGGGCGCGCCCCCCACCCTCGTGGCCAGGGTGTGGGCCCCCTCTGGTGGATTCTTTCGCCAGTATTTGTTATTAATTCCAAAAATAACTTCCGTGAAGTTTCAGGACTTTTGGAGCTGTGCAGAATAGGTCTCTAATATTTGCTCCTTTTCTAGCCCAGAATTCCAGCTGCCGGCATTCTCCCTCTTCATGTAAACCTTGTAAAATAAGAGAGAAGAGGCATAAGTATTTGACATAACGTGTAATAACAGCCCATAATGCAATAAATATTGATATAAAAGCATGATGCAAAATGGACGTATCAGTCACCACTCCGAGGAGTTGAACGATTTGGAGTTAAGGGAAAGTTAGCCCCGAGATTTGTAGGACCATACTTCTGGAACGTATGGGAGAGGTGGCCTACAAGTTGGAGTTACCCGAAGGATTGTTAGGAGTTCATGATGTGTTTCACGTTTCCCAGTTGAAGAAGTGCCATGCTGAGATGGCCGATACTCCTCTAAGAGATACAGTGCCCCTGGAAGCAATTCACTTAGATAGTGACCTAACCTACGAGGAGAAACCCATCAAGATTCTCGAGTTTGCCAGCCGGGTTACCCGCAGCAAGGTTATCAAGTTTTACAAAGTTCAGTGGAGCCACCATACCGAGGATGAAGCCACCTGGGAGCGAGAAGAAGACATACGGAAAGACCACCCACACCTATTTTCTAGCCATTCGAATCTGGAGGGCGAGATTCATCTTAAGGGTGGTAGGTTTGTAACCTCCCAATTTTCAATTTGGATGTTATACATAGGTCATAATATCCATATCATATTTTATTTGGATTTTGGATGTGATCCTAGAAATCTTAAGCAACTCAAGGACCCAAGGAAAGAGTTGGAGATTTCATTCATTTTCATATTTGATTTTTTTTCAAATTTGAAAAGAGGATCAATTTGATTTTTAATATTTTTTCTCTACAATTATTTCCAATATAAAAAAATAAAAGAGAGAAGATAATATGACTTCTTCAATAAGAAAGGAATATTGGAGAAGAAAAATTAAAATTGAATTATTATTTTATTTGGATTTTATTCGCTATTTTATTTGAATTAGAAAAATATGCATTTTTTGAAAATTGCATTTTTAGTCCATAAAAATGTTCACTTTTTTTCTAAATATTAGGTTTAGACGGCAAAAACTATTTCTGGTATTTTTTGAATTTTTTTATATTTTATTAGGAATTTTCTTTTGGGCGAAATTTATTTAAAAAAAACATCCCGCCCGACTGGGCCGAAGGCCCAGCCGAGTAGGCCGGCCCGCTGCGCCGCCGCCTTCCTCCCGTGCGGGAGAGACTGAGCCGCCGCCGCCGTCCGAGTCCGGCCATGCACGACTCCCGAGCCGACCCGGCGCCCCCTTCCCCAAGCCGCCCGAGCCCCCCCTCTTTATAAGCCGCCGCCGCCGCCCCCCCTCGTCCCCACATCGCCCGCGCTGCCCGCTGCCTTGCCCGACGCCGACACCCGCCGCGCCATTGACCCCACCGCCCTCGTTGACCGGTAAACGAAAAAGACTGATTGGTTTTTTTCAGTTTTCTCAGTTTCTCTGTGGTTTAGTTTTTTTAGGGTTTTTCTCTCGGTTTTTCCGATCGGATCTAATTTGCGGACGTTCGTCCGTTAATCCGCGGTAGCGAATGTTTTCGTCGGTTTAGTTCTGTTAGCAAACGTTCGTTCTATAGATTTCCTTTTTCTGTTTATTTTCGGCCAGGGACCTATCCGCGAATAGTTTTATCACAGATTAGTCCCTGATCTTCAAACCCTCGCAACTTTTTGCTCGTTTATCCAAATCCAGTGAAACCAACGCCAAAATCTTCGTCTTGTTCCCCTCTTTCCAGATAATCAAGTTGAAGATGGTTTTGACAAATTAAAATTTGGTTTCAAGCAGATTTGAATTCGAACTTCTTTTGATCGTAAGTTGAGTTTCGTAGCTCCGATTCGATTGATTCTTTTTGCAAATCGAAGCTCTTCCATTGAAATTTCAGTTTGGATCTTTTCTCTTGAGTTTTACCCTTGCATCTTATGCTTGAGTGCTTATGTATGCTATTGTTTGTTCACGATAGAGTTTCCGGAGTGCAAAGCGTGCTACTACGAGTCACTAGGATTTTCCGATCGTCAGCAAGGCAAGTAACACTTTGATCATACCCCTTTATCACCCAGTTTTTATGCATTAGTTTCAATCCTCAAACACTGCATGGTTAGGATCTGATTAACATGTGGTTATGGGAAGTAGTGATGAGGTAGAACCTATCGCCTTTATTTTCAAACCCTGGGAGTTACTTTTACGTTATGATTATATTGCTATGCTATGCTCGTAGACGTGGTTTGGGTTTGAGAGATCCATGTCAGATGTGAGAATGATTATTAATGGTTAAACTTAAGGTGGCTACTTCAATACACATCTGGGTGGATTGGTGTAGGCACCCTGGAGCACCCAGTGGTTGTCTAGGCACCTGGAGCAATCCAGTGTTGTCCTGAGATACCCCGGAGTACCCGTGTGATCATCCTATGGTTCGCCACCCAGGCTCAAAGGGATCATCAGATTTTTCATGCTAGAAACTTCTGTGTGCAGCCACAAGCCACCCAGGCTCTGGCATAGTTGAGTATGTTGTGTGACATCTTTCAGTGGTAGGCTAGCAGATGTAGGGGATGTAGGTGGTACTATATACCCAGAGTAAAGAGTTAATGCTTCTGAAAGACTGTGTCTCGGTCATCCGTTTCTCAAACAACATGTAGTGCGAGAAATCCAACGGAGGAGACCGAGTCTTGTGGGGAAAAGTGCGCAAACCTCTGCAGAGTGTATAAACTAATCATGGCTAGCCGTGTCCCCAGTTATGGACATCTTGAATATCTGGTATTTGAATTATGGATTTGATCTCGTCACTCTAAGTAATTAATTTGTTGGGTTGATGATTACTATTTTGGGATTGAGTTGGAGGAACCTTCTCAATGTTTTCAACAAACTTTGTAGTTAAATAAAATATATTCCACCAGCCAAATATGCATATATTTATAGCTGTTATTTGTTCATTGCTCTACAGTGTTATTTTGCCAGCATATTTCATGTGCTGACCTACACAGGCTGCAACGTATTATGTTGCAGAGTTTTCAGACGAAGAGTAAGGTGCGCTAGGTCGTTGTCGTGCACTCAGCTATGCCGTTGGAGTTGATGGACTCATTTATCTTTGAAGCTTCCGCAGTTATCTCATTTAGATGGCCTTCAGCCATATTATTGTAATAAGTTCTCTTTTGAGACTTTCGATGTACTAAGTGTGTGATTGCACTCTGCTATAAATCCTCGAGTACTGTGTGTGTCAGCATACCGATCCATGGATGACACTTATACACAGAGATTTGACCGTTTGAGGTCGGATCGCTACACTTGGCTCTCACACGGCTATGGGCTATATATCACTTGTCACATTATGCCCATTTTACCATGTTCACTTTGCATGTTATGCTTGCTTCTATGCCTTTGCCATGCAATTGTGACCCTTGCTTGCATCTACCCATGATTCACCATTTTACTACTGATATGTGTATTTGCATGCTTGGCGGAGATCCTTGTTGCTATTGCCATGTTTATCATGTGCCTCATGCTATTGTTGATTCTTGTGTTGGGAGAGTCATGATGTTCCATTACTATTTACCTAGGACTTCTTGCCAATACAATGATGATACTTTCCTTATATCTTGCTTTCATGCTTGTGCTATGTCATGTGAATTATTCATGCACACTATTTGCACACATGACATGATTAGCTCTAGTATGTTGCATCTTCACACTACTAGCTCACACCACTTGATCGCTATGATTGCTTGCTTTGTCGCATCACCCATGTTCCATTTTTACTCGCTTTCTTGGGCTGATGACATATATGTTCATGCCTCTCACTTGATTTGTCTTGATAATTGTCTCTTGTCTCCATTAGTTGCATCTCTCATATCACCTTGTATTGAGTGCCAACTTGCTATGCATATTGAACATGGAGACTTGGACATATTACTTGTGAAGCATGCTTGTTTATTTGAGCCTATTGTATTTGGTTGTTATCGCATCATATGCCTCCATACTATGAAATGCTCCCTTGTCCTTTCTTATGATGAGCATGATGCATACACTTGTTGGGTATCTTACCATACGAATGATAGGTTTTGCACCTCCGCTAACCTCATTTGTTTTTCCGAGTGTTTGTCATGTTCTTTCATTTCGGAGGATTCTCAAGGCATTTCCATCACGAAATAACTTGGTCACGTGAAGGCATACATGATGCGCAACGCCAACATTTTCGACATCCTCATAAAGGTGAACTCCTTCCCTTTGAGCCATCCTCACATACACTTCTACCACGACATTGAGCTATGGTATAACACCACCCATAACAAATTTGCATCTTATGCATGGATTGACTCACACTATGATTGCCTTGTTGCATCTTGTATTACCATGCCATCCATGATATATGAGCTTGTGCACTTTATTAGCAAATTTGTTGTGATCTTTCTTGATGACATATTCATACATCATGATCATATTGCCTACCATCAATTGCATGACAACATAATCACTTTGAGCAACAATTACCATGTTCATGCTTTTGATAAATCATCCCATTATGACATCATTTTTCACAATGGTCGCATTAATCACATTCCCAACACCTTTGTGCATACTACAAATGCTTTTGCTCCCATGAATGCTTTGCATATCATTCTATATCATCTTGTTAAGCATCATGTGTCTTGCCACGCACAATCTTGCCATGCGGACTCATTCTTACATGATGGACAATTTGTGTGCGCTAACCATTGTATTTACAAGTGCCGTTTGTGTTTGCTCTTTTTGCATGTATACCACTCGCGACACCTTGGAGTACTTGAATTGCGCAATGTCTTCAACTCCGTCCAACAACAAGTCCGTCCACAAGAACCGTTTCCATGGTGATGAGGATCACGATCCGAGGTCGGATCTTTCCCAAGGGGGGGGGGAGATGATGCGGTGCATCCTACGATCATCCCCATGTACACTTCGACTACTCCCCAAGCCCCAAGCGGACATACAATGAGACCTCGACCATACGCCATTGGACACAAGGTGAACTCGCTCCTCTTTGAACCGTCACTTTCCACATATGAGACATGGCTACTACCTCATGCATGGACCTTGCATATACTCAGGTACAACCGAGATGACCATGGAGGATCCAAGGACCAAGGCCAAGTATGGAAGAGGAGAAGGAAGAAGAAGATCGGAGCAAGACTGGACTTGCTCGGATCATCCGGATCCCCAGCCGGACGATCCGGACCCCCACCCGGACGATCCGGGTAATGTGCCTGAAGACACCTGAAGCCTGCTCGACGAAGCCGGATCATCCGGATGGCCGCCCGGATCATCCAGACTCCCGACGCCCGGATCATCCGGGCCACCATCCGGATCATCCGGACCATGCATGCGCGCGTGACTGGGGTCGAGGCCCGTGTACCCCTTTGCCCATCACTTACCCCTTCGTGGCTTAGACTATATATACTCCTCCCCCTCCTCCATTTGAGGGTTAGCATAGGTTTAGCTCATTTGAGATAGAGCTTTGCTCATCCATACGGATATACTCCACGAGAGAGACCGCGCGCCTCTATGGAGAAGATCCACCTTGGATTCAAGACCCCCTCACGGGTGGCCCCCATCAAGACCTCCTCACGGAGAAGAACCGGTTACCCTATGTATTGTCCCTTGTTGACTTTGGATCGTGTATCTCTTTGTGTTTCGAGGATCTAGCACATGTGTGATTGTTTCTTGTTGATTTGAGTGATTCCTCTCTTTCCCCTCGTGTTTTCCCCCTCGTGTTCTTGTGTTCTTCGTAGGATCCGCTCCAATCGTGAAAGATCGACCCCTAGGGTTTCCACCCTACATCAGGTATCCCCCTGAGTCATCACCATGCTCACTATATTGTTGCTCCCGTTACCATTTTATTTCTTCTTTCTCGTCGACATGTTCCGACATCCACGTGACGTAGTGTAGCGCCCAACATGCGATTCTATCCCAATCACGTGATGAATTCATGATTGGGGCACAACCGCATTTCGAACGCATAGCAAGGTGGATATCATTACGACATACCATGTACTGAATAGATGAGGATACAAGATAAAGGCTTACACTTGCCACAAGCTACATCATGAATACAACAGTTCATCAATACTTAGCAATCATCATACAGAAGAGCAGGATCCGGCTACGGATGAAAACAAACGAAAAAGAGGAACGACATCCACCTTGCTATTCCCAGGTTCCCCGACCCGGAACCTATCCCTTGATCAAAGAAGAAGCAGAAGAAGAACTCCAAAACAAGCAAGCATCGCGCTCTCGTCAGATCATCGCATTACCTGTACCTGCAACTTTTGTTGTAGTAATCTGTGAGCCACGAGGACTCAACAATCCCATTACCATGTGTATCAAGACTAGCAAAGCTTAATGGTTATGGAATGGATAAGTGGTGAGGTTGCAGCAAGCGGCTAAGCAATGTATGGTGGCTAACTTACGAGTACAGGAATAAGATGAGAAACTATGCAACGGTCGCAAACTAGTAATGATCAAAAAGTGATCATGAACTACTTATGTTCAAACATAACTCAACCGTGGTCTCTTCTCGAACTCACTCGAAAAGAGATAGTCACGGTTACGCACGCGGTTGGTGTATTTTATTTGAGTTTACTTCAAGTCCACTACAATCGGATATTAACAAATTCCCATATGCCACATAACCACGGGCACGGCTCTCGAAAGTTTAAACCCGACAGGGGTGTCCCAACTTAGCCCATGAAAAGCTCACGATCCGCGGAGACAATCCTCCATCGCGGGACATCCGATCAAACTCGGGATCCCGGTGCACAAGACATTCGACAATGGTAAAACAAAACCAGCAAGACTGCCTGATGTGCCGACAAATCTCGATAGGAGCCGCACGTATCTCATTCTCAGGGCACACCGGATGAGCAAAGCGTACAAGATCCAAATACCCGAAGTTTCCTAGGGGCGGTCCCGCACGGTGCTCTAGTTTGGACCAGCACTCAGAGAAGCACTGGGCCGGGGGGTTGATAAATTATACTCGGGTGCTAGCCGGTCCCTATGCAAGTTTTAGTTGTTATTAGGCAAATGGTAAAACCAATGTTGGGCCTTGCTGGAAGAGTTTTTATTCAAAGCGAACTGTCAAGAGGGGCCCATAAACCCTCACCGTTTTAGGGACGCAAAATCAAGGAACATAGCATCGGTATGCGGAAACTAGGGCGGCAAGAGTGGAACAAAACACCAGGTAAAAGTCCGAGCCTTCCACCATTTACCAAGTATATAGATGCATTAATTAAATAAGAGATATTGTGATATCCCATGATATCCATGTCCCAACATGGAACAACCTGCAACTAGCAACGCTATAAGAGGGGCTGAGCAAAGCGGTAACAAAGCCACACAACGGTTTGCTGGGATGGTGGAAAAAGGTTAGAGGCTATCATGGCAATTTGGGAGGCTTGACAAACAAGTGGTAGGTTGCGCGACATAGCGATAGCATCGAGACAACTAGCAAAGCAAAGATAGTAGTGGTATCTAGGGTAACGGTCATCTTGCCTGAAATCCCGCTAGGAAGAAGATCGAATCCATGAAGTAGACGAACCATTGTAGTCGAATGAATCCTCACAATCGCAACGTAACCGGAACTATCGAGAAGAAGAACAACCGAAAAGAAGCAAACACCATGGTAAACAACCAAGCATAATCATGGCATGATGCACAATCAGTGCATGTTCAGTTTAATGAGTCATGGCATGGCAAAGTGCAACAAACAATACTACAAATTAAGTGGAGCTCAATATGCAACTCGTTGCATATTGACGAAACACCAGAACAATTATTTAGTTCTCTCCCGTTTAAGTACTCATCAAAATTAAATGTTGGCTAACATGTCAAGAGGTGAAGCATAAACTACCTATCTAGGCAAGTTTAAATGAGGCTGGAATAACAAACAACAATTCCGGAAAACCCTCATATGCATATTTCATATTTGGTACTGTTCTGCCCTATACACAATTTTAGAGTTGTTAAACATGCAAAGTAAATGCACCATGTTAATCTATGCATTTTTCTACCCCATTTACATATAATGTTTATTAAATTCGGAGCTATGGTTATTTAGTTATGAAATAAATCATTTTAACAAGTTATTTAAGCAAACTTAATCAAACAGCAAGTTTAAACATTTCAAACATGGATAAAAGTTGCATATTATGAAACTAGACAAAATTCTAAGCATTTTTCATGTTTAAAGTTTTTACATATGATGGACGGTTCTGGAGTTATCATATGCATGAAGTATGAGGGTTTTTCTGTAAATATGCCTGCACTGGATAAATGAATAAATTCGCAGCAAGGACAAAACTACACGGACCAAAACTAGTTGGGCCAATAGTGCACAGGAAGGGCCTAGAGGGGGCTGCTCACCCATGGGCTGAGGCCCTGTCGGTGGAGGAGTTGAGGCATGCGCGCGAGCTAGCAGGCTGGGCCGGCAGGGAAGCAGCGCGGCCGGCCCACGTGCACAGGCAATCCAGCCGTGGGGACGAGCCTGCGTCTTGTTCGTCTGCTCGAAGCAGAGGAAGCAGGGCGCGATGGCGGGGCTTGGCGAAGGCAACGGCGGGAGCTGCAAGGCCATGGCGGGGCTCCGGACGGGAGGAGCTCGGCTCTCCTCGGGCGTTGCACGCCGCGGAAGGGAGATAGGGAGCAGCGGGAGGAGGAGACGCACTTGCGTGGGGAGGCTCGGGGTTGCGGAGCTTGGTCATCAGCTTGGGTGACGGCCTCGAGGACGGGCTCTGAGATCGATCTCCTGGGACAAGAGACAGGCTGGGTCAGGAGCATCAGAAGCAGAGAGAGGGAAGGGAAAGAGGCATGGTTGACCTGCTGCTGCTACTGCCAGCGAAGGCGAGCTCCGGCTGACGAGGATCTGCAGAAGGCGGGCCTTGGAGCGCTGGTGCTCGAGGCGAGAGGTATCTCCTCGAGGAGGAGGAAGAAGCAGGGTGCGGCGGTGGTCCTGGAGGTCGCTGCCGAGGCGGCTGGCCGTGCGAGAAGACGAGGACGGCGGGGTTCGGATCTGAACTCGCAGGTGTGCTCGGGAGGACAGGGCCTCGGGTGCTCGCGGGTCGCGGCTGCAGGAGCTCCTGCTCCTATGGTCGCGGACGAAGGCGGCTGCAGGGCCGAAGGCCGACGGGGATGCAGGCGCTGGTGCTGCTCAGGGTCGAGCCTTTGCTCTCCCGAGCAAGGAGGCGGCGGGATCGAGGGGAAGCTTCGGGCTGATTCTGGTTGGTGGAAGAAACGAGCGGGTGGAGAGGTGGAGGCTGCTGGTTGGGCAGGTGGATCGGGAGGACATCCCAAGGAGAAAGAGACAGGAGGAGTGGCGGCGGCGGCGGCGTGGTGGGATCGATGGGATAAGGTCCCTGGTTTTAGGGTTGGTCTAGTTTAAATAGGTAGGGGACTCGGTAGGGGCTATCCGGTCCGTCTGATCGTAATCGGGTGATCGAGATTAAATAGGTTAGGTAGCCCAAATAAGAAAACGGAGATGTTTTAGGGATGTTTGGGGATGATCCGAATCCAACGGTGATGACTGAGAAGGTCGGGTTCGGGACAATTTCGGACACGGGCGAGGAGTCGATGCACTATGCAAAGAGGGGTTAGGCGGACGAGGTCAAGTGTGTGGTTCGACTGAGAATGGTCAAGGAAGACAAACGGTTTGACCACATTGCCACGGAGAAGACAAGAGAGAAGAGAATGGTCTGGCAGAGACAAGGAAGAAGCGGCTACTACGAACGGATGCAAGTTTTGAAAACAGTGACGGCAACGGAGTGCCGATGCAATGCAGATGATGACATGATGAATGCAACAAACAATTAATTAACACAGCTGACACGCAAAACATGAAAGGCATCTGGAGCGTCGGTCTCGGGTCGTCACACGTAGTCACCTGTGTCTAGCTAGATGACGATGGGTGCCATCACACCGAGAGGGCCCTAAGAATATCTCTCCATCGTCGGAGGAGCAAATCCCACTCTCAAATTGTTTGGTCACTCATCAAACTTTCCGGTGTGCCTGAAAGTTGTCGTTATGGTCACCTTGTTACACATGACGTTTGAGCAACCCCAAAGCCCACCGTCTGGTAGGAAGTGACCGAGACACTCTCATGGTCTGAGGAACTAAAAACACATGCTAACACTCCGTGTTATAACAGATGATTTCAGACGATATAATCACATAGTATAACAGACAAGTATTGGGTCGATTCAGTATGATCGTTCTTGTAACGTCATACCCTCAATGTTGTTTTAGGACTATCGTTACACTTAACAATATCCTAAGATCCGGAAAACGTGATCACCAACAACATTTGAGCCAGTCTTAGAGGCGAGACCGGGAACCTATTTTATTTTGTTTATCATTCCACATGTGCATATGAGTTTTCCACTAAATCGCAAATTCTAGGATCATAGCAGTTATAGCATGGAATATAAACTTTTAATATGAATATGGAAATATAATAATACAATATTATTGCCTCTAGGCCATATTTCCAACAGTCATAATTGTCCATGATGAAGATAAAGGAGGAGAATGATGGGAAGAGACCCACCATGACATACCCTGTGAAGAACGCGGTCTCGTGGGCCACCAGATGCGGGGGATAGGTCATTAGGCGAACACCCCTCGCCCTTGGCTAGCCGAGACAATCATCATTAGCACCTTGTCAAGCACCTACTGGCTCCAGATTCGGGATTGGGGGAGAAGAGCGCCCATGAACCATGACAGAGGCGTCCAGGTGGCGCTACGGGCGGTCGATGTGGGGTGTTGCGAGCGTTACCCTTCACAACCTTGGAAGTAGGCTTCATGGGGGCCATAGCCATAGTAGGAGGGGGGGTCGAAGAGGGCAAGCGCGAATGGAGGAATTTTCTTTGGGAGGAGGATTGGATCTGGTGGATGGCCCGGCCAGGAACGCCACATTATATGGAGGAAGGCATAGCAATGGCTTGGGGTCTAGGAGTGGGGGGACATCCCCCTTTTTCGACCACACCCTCTATTGGTGGAACTGGGCAGCGGTTTAGCAGTGCAGGCCAGTGTCCAAGGAGATGCCTTGATCCAGGCAACACTCTATTCCCAACTTGATAGGGCTAGTGCCTATGTCAACCTCTCAGGAAAGCCCCCTATCACTTCTCGTCAACGGGAATATGCTCGGGCAATGGGGCTGGGGTGTGCTGTCGATGGGGGAGGAGATGGGCCCCCTGGCTCCACCCCATAGAAGCAACGTCGGTGCTATCAAGATCAAGATCCAACTGCGCAGGCTAGGGGGGCAAGCACGCTGAGCACGAGAACCCACTAGCATAGCCTACCTCTTGCTAGGATCGATGGGGCTTGTCATGTGAGCCCACGCCGTTGGCAAGGGTATGATGTCAGGGGACGTAGGGGAGTGGGCCACATGTTTGTCTTGTCCTGACCCATGTGAAAGGACGCGTGATGGCAAGCCGGGGGGTGCAGATAAGCCTGCAATAACATGCGTCGAAATGGGGTCACCTCTAAGGGTGAAACCCTTGTCTGTCTAGACCTCAATGCATCGTGCCCTCGATATTATATAGTATTGGCTCACCATGATGTGTTGTCGACATGGCCGGATGGTGGGGGGCTCCATGCCACATATAAAGAAAGACCATCGTCGTCCAAACGAAAGAACCCCTAAACTATAACACTTGGGGGATTGGTGCGCTAGTTGTAAGCATGGAGCTTTCTCGATAAATAAGAACACACATCAGGAGAAGGGTGTGGTCCAAACCTAGGTAAATTGTGTCGTTGGGGTATGTGGAATGACTATAGTGTTTTAACCCCTGGCCAAACAATCTAGGAGCTCTTTCTGAGTTCCGATCTCGACGATCACCCATCAAGAGTAGGACTATGCCATATTTTCTAAGCTTTGAGGCTACCCACATGTTATAATGGATATAGATTGTGAGGAATTGATCAATCATTGGACTTCTCGCAACAGCTCTTTGTCGGTTCTTGCACCGATTCTCTTAAAAGTTGGTTCGCTAGCTTCACCTTTTTCATGTTTGATGATTCAATCTTTAAACACGTTACACATCTCTCTCGAAGCCTCTACAGAACGCGAGAGGCGACCAGGAGGAGCGCCAGCTTTCCTATTCTTCCGCTGGCGACCTCACCGCTCCTACTTGCCTCCGATGGCCTGCTTGGCCTCAGGAGGTGTGGGGGGAGCTCCGGGGAAGCACTAGAGTGTAGATAGTTTCCAGGAGGCGCCGTTGGGAAGCCGACGGTGGTGTCGCGTCAGAATAAATGTGCCCCGGCTTTATCTGTGTTGCGTTAGGGATTCTTACTCTAGCGGGAAGTATGTGGGTCCGTGGTTCCTCCTGCTCCATCTCTGCTTCGGTGGCGTGCTGTTGCATGGAGTTTGGGAGCGAGTGAGGATTAGGAGTATTTTGCAGCAGGATTTAACCGATGGTGCAGCTTGGGGCAGTGCTGATGGTGTCCTGCTTGGGCTGGATGAAATCCATGGCTGGCAATGATTCTGGCTTGAGGCGGAAGGGCTTGGCTTCCTTCAACGAGGCGGAGTCGCGTCGTCCCCAGGCCCGCAGCGTTCGGGGAACGCGGCCGCTGTGGCCGTTGCCTCCGACCAATAGAAGATTTGGGACCAAATCCGGCTTTCAGAGTCGGTGGCTGCTGCTGCTCACTAACGATATTGTGCAAGGGGTTCCTTCAACTCCAGGTGAGCTGCTCATCCATGTTTTTTCCGGCCTCCAGCGATGGTGGCTGGCCTTGACGCGGCGGAGCGGCAGAGTAATCGGAAGTAGAGAAGACCAAGGATGGGTTTGCAATTTTTTTGTTTGGGGTCCTCTGTGATGTATGGCAGAGCCAACTATATGGCTTGTATCCTCCCTGTATTTCCGTATTTATACGTGTGCTTTGTATTTCCATATTCGTATGTGTGCTTTCTAGGTTATCTGTAATGTTTTCCGACTTGTATAAATACAAGTAACATATGCCTACGGACATACAGTTTCAACAAAAGAAAAAATCAACGTGTAAACAGGGCAGCCAATCTGCTGGCCCCATCTATGCGCAAAAGATGTCTGTGCACGGATGGTGGAATTTCCTATTTGACGCTCTCTACGTCTAAATGTCGCGGTAACGCATAGAGCGAGAACAGAAAGCGAACAACTGGGCTGACCCATCTAAGATAGCTAACGAGGAGATCGCATCTGGTTTTGGGAACCTTCTCGAATGTTCCAGTCTGGGTTTCTACCGGTTTTGGAAACCTTCTAGAAGGTTCTGGAACCGTTTTGGCTGGTTTTTTGTTTCTTTTTGTTTTCCAATTTCCATTTTTTTTCTGTTTCTTCTTTTATTTTTTCATTTTTCTGTTTCTTTTCATTTTTTCTTTTTTTTTCTTTAAATTATGTATTTTTTTCAAATTTTCACAACATTCCAAATTTTGTTTAGGATCTCAAATATCGCTTTCAAATTTTGTTCACGAGTTTAAAAAAATGTTCCCATTTCAAAATATCTTTGCAAATTTAAAAAAATGTTTGTGTTTTTTAATTTTGTTTCGGAGTTTCAAAACTGTTCAAAAATTTCAAAAGAATGTTCGTGTTTCAAATTTTGTTCATGAGTTCAAACAATGTTTGTGTTTTCAAATATTGTTTGGGAGTTTAAAAAATGTTCCCATTTTTAAAAAATGTTAGCATATCCAGAAAAATATTCTTATATCAAAAATTGTTTGTGTTTTTAAATTTTGTTCCGGAGTTTCAAAAACTGTTCGCAAATTTCAAAAAAATGTTCGTGTTTCAAATTTTGTCCCTGAGTTCAAACAATGTTCGTGTTTTCAAATATTGTTCGGGAATTTCAAAAATGTTCCCATTTTTCAAAAATGTTTCGGAATTTGAAAAATGTTCTCATTTTCAAAAAAATGTTCGTATTTTCAATTTTTTGGTTGAGTTTAGAAAAATGTTCCTGTTTCCAAAATGTGTCTGCCATTTTGAAAAATGTTTGAGTTTTTCCAAATTTTATTCCCAATTCGAAAACTGTTCGGGGTTTCATACAACATTCACGTTTAAAAAAAATTGTTTTGCTATTTAAAACTCCAAAAACGTACGGATCAGCGCTTGGTTTGGTTCTTAATCATTTTGCGGTGCATGATGAATCAGGTAGCTCGCTAGCTCAACTGTGAGCAGGACTTCTTGCGGAGCACTTGGTCTTGGGTTTGAATCCTGTGTAGCTCTTTCTTTTTTTCGAGCGCCGGCCCAGTCTGTGGGATGCCGCTTTAGTTGTCATCCGGGATGGCAAATATAGTTGTAAAAGCACGGCATTTTCTTCTGTTTGGTTAACTATAGTTGTCATGTCT
This sequence comes from Triticum aestivum, assembly GCF_018294505.1. Taxonomy (NCBI): domain Eukaryota; kingdom Viridiplantae; phylum Streptophyta; class Magnoliopsida; order Poales; family Poaceae; genus Triticum; species Triticum aestivum. The sequence goes on from NC_057796.1 coordinate 168,344,492, forward strand.
AATTTATGGTAGTTGCCGCGTGCAATCAAATCATAGTTGTCATGTATGGTTAATCGTAGTTGCCATGTGTGTTTACCTAGTGTCACGTAAGCGCAACTGCGGTTGTCATCTACCAACGAAACATAGTTTCCATATGTGTTTACTTAGTTGCCGCATACGCGCAACTACAGTTGCCATCTATCACCGTACGAGTGTCGTGTGGGTGAAGAGATGCTCGGCCACACACGCGTAGACTGGTTGGTGACTGTGTGGGCGGGAACTGGTTCGCCCACGCGGCGCAGCTGGCAACCGCGCGTTGCGGGTCGTGTGGGCGAGCGCTTTAACGCCCACACAACACGCTATGCCTACGTGGCACTCAAATTCCTTAAGAATTCATGCAAAACATAATCAAGGTAGATCAAGGCGTGTGGGCGATGTGCAAATATGCCATACGTGTGGGTGTTATCGTTTGGGAAAAGAAATCCTCGGTAAGGTCATTCGGGAAGTTCCCCCTAAGAAGACTCCCATACTATTTTTGTAAGTGAGACCAGTTATAGGAACACAATAATTACAAGAGAAATTACGACAAGATTTATAAACAATAGTAAAAACAAATTGAGCAACCGTCAGGAGCGCTGCCCTTTCATCAAGGGAGAAATATGTACATTTTGGCATGTTTGAAAAGGGGTCATGCCGAACAACATAATAAAAATAAAAATAAAACAATAGAATTGATAGATGATTTACAAGTTGCTGTCTTACAAAAAAGATGATTCAGACTTTTCTTGTTTTGCATTCAGACTGTTGTGTCAACCGGAATGAAAATAAGTTGTTCAGAATAACCACCGCTAGAATGCGGTTCTTAGGCAACTGCCTATAGTCAACACATTCATCTTTGTTTTGACGTCACACTCCAAGAAACATATCGAACAAGCTAGGTGTTACGAGATATGACTGGACTATAACGTACACTACATACCCAAGAAACAGACTGCAGCTCCTTCAAAAAAAAAAAAAGAAACAGACTGCAGCAGCTAAGCATTTAAATGTGGGGGAGAAACTACGGACAGCATCACGAACATTGCCTCCTTCCAATCAAATAAACATAGCTGCACAGGTTTTGCCAACAATGTATACCACCAATCAACTAACAACAATGGTGTCTGTATGTCCTGCATGCACAGCAATCTGTACAAATCAGCCTAGCAACTTCGGGCCACCAGCCACCGGAAGACCTGAATGAGTAACCGAACCTGATCTGATGTTCCAAGTTCTAACTGCTAGCATCTTGGAAGAAGTTGGCTGGAATCGATGGCGGGCAGTACTTTTTCGCTACAAATTTGTACTGGGGGAACATATGGAGAAGGCCAATAGCAGTTAGCATCAAAGTAGAAAGGGAATTAAATGCTTCCAAATTGCTGTTGACGGCTCCCTCACCTTGTGTTGGCTGTACTTTTCTCTAATTGCAGGGAGGTTGCTTCCAAGGCCAACACGGAAAAGCCGGTGTAGTACCTTTACACAATCGCGTAATGTGGATGGTTTGTATTGTGTGTGATAGGAAAGAGTGGTATTCTGCTTCAGTTTCAAAGAGATATGAATGTTACATCTGCAGCCCTTGAGGGAAAAAAGGCTTAACAAATAAGATCCACAAGAACCTAGAAGGTTGAAAGCATATATACCCAAGGATTCTTTGTTGGCTTAAGGATAAAATTCGCCAAGAAAATTGAAGAGGCAGCTATCAGTGAAGGTACATGGCAAAGTAAGCTGTACTCCAGAAGTGACAACTCAGTAATGTAGCTAGCTAGGAACTCAAGATGCAAAGCTGGGCCCTGCAGAAGAATAGGTTGAGTAAGCTGGAAGACCACATTGCACACAGGACTGACTGTAACTGTAAATAATTGAAGAGAAGCAATTACCTCATGACATACTTGAGCAGCATGCAGAAATCTCCTATTGTCGGAAATAATAATATATTTAGTGTCAGTAATTATGCTTATGTGTATAAATATCACAATAACAGAGAATGCTACCTCAAAAAACATTTTCCTGTAGGTGCAGTCATCTCAAACTTCAAGCAACCCAGGATAGAAGCTTCCATTCGCAGAACCTGTGTTATCTGTGTGTTACGAAACAAAACAAGATCTAAAACAATATGTAAAGGAAAGTCAATCGGCAGGGCCATAGACCTCATCCTTTATGTATGTATTGTCGGTAATATAGCAGAGCTCTTCTACTTGGGGTGGACATATCTCTTCATACTTACTGAAATTTGAATATAAAGCATATCAGAACAGAAACAAGAAAAAAAGAACTTAATACAACAGAAGAGACAAATTTAACTTGATGGATCTTACGCAGCTATAAGAAAGCAGGCGACACCAAGTAACTGCAGCTTATCTCGATTGATCTCTTTGCTAGAAAGATACCGATCAATATAACTGACTGTGAGGTATAAGGTTTCAGGAACAAGACGATATTCTTCTGTGACCTGAATTGATTAGGGCAGGTAACCGATTAGAAGAAATATGTTTGTGTGTTTAGCTTCTGAAACCTTTTTTCTAGAAATGCTCACTTCCACAAGCCAGTCTATAAGTACTGCCCTCATGCTTGCGTCAATATCCTTCTGTGTGGTTTCCAGAAAATCTGGTGAAGGCCTTTTCTTGGTCTGCTAAAAGACAAATATAACATTATAGTAGAGATAGATATAGACAGGCGGTCTGCAACTGCTTTAGGAAGAAAGCAAAGACATGGACAACAAGGATGATGGAGCAATGCATTGTTCCATAGAGATGTGAGTGAATGAGAAACGAGACATCTATCAACATACTGTATTTCTTGTTCGAAGACGACAATATTGAAAAGCTATGTGTGCTATTGGATTTGTGAATTAGAAGAAAAATTCTTCTATTCCAAGCTCCCAATTGATGCATCCCTTCTACGCACAACGAAGTGACATCTTGTGTAGATAACAATATGCATTTACTTTGCAGGTGTGTGCACACTGCAGAAATTACTTGTTGCACAAAGTATGCAAACATTAGAAGTTCCATATGAACAAGAATCAATCACCTCAGCTTCACGCAAGTGCTTGTAAATGTCACAAGCAATAGTTGAACACAATTCTGGATCCTTGCAGTGCGTTTCAATCTCAAAGATATTGTCGTTTTCGATTGGGGTAGGACAATGTTTTCTCCATCTAGATACTGTAACAGTAAAGAAAGAACAAAAATAAATAATTATACAACACAACAGGTTAGAAACCTAACCAGGATTACTGTGACAGGCAAACAAACCTGTGGTGTCCCTATTGTCAGATACAGGAAGTTTATCATTCGCACAACGGCGCAAGGAAGCTGCCACTGAAGAAGCTGCATTGTCAAGGAATGGAGGACCAGGGCTTTCCACTGAATTGCATGTTAGCATATCGTCCTCCATAGAAACAGAATCATGAGACAGGCCGGGCCAACTGCCATGGGGCGCCAACGTTGGCACAGATAGGCGACAAACATTCTCCTTCTGAAGGGCATTGCCATGGTGCGATATTGCTCGCTCAAACCGGTCGAAAGTTGGTTTTGTGGCAGAAGCCACTTTCCTGTTCACGTTGGGAACGCTAGCAGAACTCCCCTTCTTCACATAGGCTACTGAGTTGGATGAACTGGATTTCTGCAATAAGAACAGACTCAGTGAAACAGCACAACCGAAGAGAACAATCACGAGACAGGTAATACATAACGAATCATCAATGGAAGATTCAGAAGCGATCAGAAGATAATAACGAAAACATAGGCTGATAGCCAGTGCGATCTACTACATTTCGGAACATTTGGCACACCGAAACATTTGAAAACCCTAACTTACAAGATTAGAAAAGCAGATGAACCAAATATGTGCAAGGAAATGTTCAATCGGGGCCGGTGGAACAAGCAAAAGACATTACACTATACGGCACAGAAAATTTCGTTAAAAACATAAAATAATCGGGTGCCTGTCGTGGAATTGACGGAGACAGGGGAGGAATTGTACAGGGGCCAGTAATAAATACCGGGAAATCTTATAAATTATGCATCAAATTGATCAAGAAGAGGGCAACCCGCGAAATGCCATAGCAGATTATTATCCAATAAATCTGCTCAACAAGTGCGGTATGTATCACATCTAGGATACGTCTCTACATGCCGTCCCCTTGTAACCAACGAGAATCCAAGCAAAAGCAATTGCCGCCGCGAAAGGAACAACCCTGATCTCGCAACGAGCCATACCACATCGGCCGCGCCGGTCCTCCCGCCGGCAACGTTGGTGAGATTTCCCAGGGCGGCCCGCCTGTTTTCCAGCGACGCTGCCTTGGCAGCCTTAGCGCCGGCGGTCTCCGCCGTGGCCGACGCCGACGAGCGGCGGCCGGCGGGCCGGCTCGACATTGAAGCGGATGCGGCGAACTCGGTGGGGAAGGCCTGAGCTCGCCGAAGACGAGGAGGAGGAGGAGGATAAGACGAGACGCTGTGTGTGAGAGCCACTCTTTCGATCTCCTCTTACGAACTAGGGTTTGCTGCTATTCCAAATTACAAGCATCTGGCCGAAGCCAATCCGTTCCCGCCAACTCTCCTCTCCCTGGCGGAACTGAACAACAGTGTTTCGGGGAGCTCCTGTACGGCGCTGCTTGCTGATATTGAGCATCTCTAGTGGATCATCTATGTGGACGTGTATAGCAAATATATATGATGCAAGCTGAAAAACTGCTCCCAGCGACTCGTGTAAAAGGGCGTGTAAACATCTACGCCCAGGCCACGACGGTACGAGGCGTGGAAATATACACGAGCAAGCCACGCTCGTGACCTCGCGAAAAAGAGACCGCTGCTTCGTCCCGCGCCCGCCCGAAGGAAGGATCGGAGGAGCTCGCCCCCAGGTCACCGTCGCGTTTCTAATATACACATCCTAATTTACACGTTCCACTGAAAAACTAGGAGGCGTATAATTTAGCAAGATGTATATGGACGTATATATGGAGATATACACGTCCAAATTTACACCATCCATTAGAGATGCTCTTAACAAAGGCAAGAGCATACTAACAGGGTGGCGGTGCTACTTTATTGCACAGAACCATCCATCTATTGTACCTCTTAATCTTTTTTATTTGGAAAAAAGATCATGGTTTAGAAAAAGGTTCTTCATTTGGAAGAAAAAGTTCACAAACCTGAAAAAAGTTCATTGATTTAAAAAAAAATCATTAATTTTCAAAATAAAAGTTCATTGATTTTCAAAACAAAAGTTCATAGATTTTGCAAAAAATGTTCATAGATTTTAAAAAATCAAATTTGAAAAACTTTCATCGAATTTGAGAAAGGTTCATCAGTTTTGAAAAATGTTCAATGATTTTGAAAAACATTCATCGAATTTGAAAAATTTGAAAAAAAGTTCATTGAATTTAAAAAAGTTCATCAAATTTGAAAAAAAGTTCACCGGATTTAAAAAAAGTTCATCAAATTTGAAAAAGTTCATCGATTTCGAAAAGAAGTTCACAAATCTAAAAAAAGAGTTCATTGATTTTTTTTGCACAAATTGAGAAAAATTAACGCATTTGCAAAACAAAAAAGAAATAGAAAAAAAGAAAAGAAAGAAACAGAAAACCGGTCGCGTTTGTAGAACGAATAGGAATGTAAAAATGAGGAACCAATCGCATGAGGTTGGTTGTCCCAAGTGGTTGCTGTGTTGCTACTACCTCGTTCAGGTTGTAGGTTCGAAACCTTGCTAGGGCAGCTCTTTTTTCAGTTTTTACACAGACGGAGCTCTTTTTTTTTTCAGTTTTTACAGAAAAACAGAAGGGAAGGGAGGAACTGGGCCAGCCCAAAATAGCGACAGAGGGTTGCAAAATGCCCTATAACGGGCGCCTGCAACGCTAAATAGGGTTTGCCATTGTTTTGACCGTTACATGGTGCAGTCCGGACCGAGAAAAACGTGTTTTAAGGTCGATTTTAGCTAGGCCCAACAGGTCCGTATAATCAACCTGTAAAAAAATTCTCTAAATATACCAACTTTATCAAGCAAGGCCACAACTGGCTTATTTTTTTCTTGGTCGTATTCTTCCTCACGCCCTTCCCATCTCCACCTCGATGCCGGCACGGCCCCAAGCAACGGTGACTCAGGAACCTTCCTCAAGCACGGCAGCTCTTTTTTCAGTTTTTACACAGACGGAGCTCTTTTTTTTTTCAGTTTTTACAGAAAAACAGAAGGGAAGGGAGGAACTGGGCCAGCCCAAAATAGCGACAGAGGGTTGCAAAATGCCCTATAACGGGCGCCTGCAACGCTAAATAGGGTTTGCCATTGTTTTGACCGTTACATGGTGCAGTCCGGACCGAGAAAAACGTGTTTTAAGGTCGATTTTAGCTACGGCCCAACAGGTCCGTATAATCAACCTGTAAAAAAATTCTCTAAATATACCAACTTTATCAAGCAAGGCCACAACTGGCTTATTTTTTTCTTGGTCGTATTCTTCCTCACGCCCTTCCCATCTCCACCTCGATGCCGGCACGGCCCCAAGCAACGGTGACTCAGGAACCTTCCTCAAGGCTGGTGCGGCGAGCAGCAAGCATGGGGACGCTGCCACCTTCGGCTGAGGAGAAGCGGGCGGGCCACGCGCTCTGAACCCCTGAGACGCGGCAGCCGAGACGGACCGGGGCAGGCGACGACCTAAACTGCAGTGGGACAGACGCGGGCGGGCATGCGGTGGCCGGGGAGCGGATGACGACCTAAACTGCAGCGAGAGAGACGCGGGCGGGCGGCGGATGGGGCCGGAGAGACGCGGCAGGCGGCGACTGGGGCGGCCGGCCGGTGTTCGGGGACGGGCGGGGCGGCTTGGACGGGACGCTGACGGGTCATGGAGATGTTTTCGTGGTAGTTGGGCTCCCGCCAACTGCTTTCTCCCGATACATGGCGTCGTAGAAGTGGACGCGGAAACTCTGTTTTTGCAGATCGTGAGGAGCTTTTTACCGCACCCCTTACAAATTAAAAGGTCGAAGGTGTATAAGGTGTGTTTGTTTTTCTTTTTTCAAAACTGAAAACTAGCGGTTATTACAGTTCGGTGGGATATAAGGGGCACGCTAGAGATGCTTTTACGTGGGTGGAGGCTTTCCTCTCGCTGAAGACGCCGCGCAACAGGGCGGTCTAGTTGGCGCCCGCGCCGTTGTTCTGTTTGAAACTTTCACGTGTGTGTTTCTTCTTTCGTTCGTTTCTTCTTTCCTTTGCTTCTGGTTTCTTCTTTGTTCTTTATTTGCTACTTGTTACTTTTGCTTGTCCTCCTGTTTTTCTTCTTCTCCTCCTTCACCACTTATTCTTATTTTTAGTACATTTTCTTTCTTTTCTTGTTATTTCCTCAATGTAGATGTGCATAGTCGCTAAAGAAAAGATGTTCTCAACAAAAAACTGTACTAAAATCTTAAATGAAAAAGGTAGGAAATAAAACTAGATACTAACTATTTAAACTTGACAGTAACATTCACTCAACAGAAAATGTAATCAACTCCTGGATGGTTTCAAAGTAGCCACTTCAAAATGACTATTTCTGGATAGTAAGCATTCAGTAATCCAGTAATTTAATGTTTGCTAAATTCTCAAAGCAATTCTACATTTGTAAGACAGTGTTTCCTGTTACTTGTTACTGTGTAGTGACCCATTACTTGGAGGTCTTATTTTGCTTGCCGTGATGAACTACCATGGTACATTAAGTTGTTCTTTTGCTTGCCATGCTGAACTCCAACTTGTAAATTGGAATAGAAAGCTGAATTACTTGCAGTGTCAAAGGTGAGGAGACAACGAGCATGACTGATTATGATCATTTATAAAAATTAGAAAGAAAAGTGAATGCATAATTTACAAAGTTAGAAAAAAAACAGTTTTTGCAAAATAATATCGATTATTTAGAAGATGCATTACTTCAAGTTCTCCAATGCTACAGTTCCCAATTACTCGACTTGTCCAGACCCTAAAACAATCTGGAACACAAAATCTTAATTATTCCAAGTGTTGAAGCTAGATGAGCAAGAATACTCCAAGTGTTGAAGCTAGATGAGCAAGAATATGAATTTACTCCATACAACAACAACAACAACAACAAAGTGATGCGGAGCATCCTACGGTCATCCCCATGGACCTACCATCGTGTAATCAAGAGCCAAGAGGACCTATGACACGAGCACGAGCTAGAGCTCTCGGGAACGAGGTGACTTCCTTCCTTAGTGATATCACATATGATCCACTCGAGACATGGCTACTACCTAAGTCCAATATGCTATGCATGATTAGGTGTCAAGAGGACCCTCCCGGAGATGCTCATGAAGACGGACAAACCGCCAAGTTCATGGACGAGGAGAACCAACGGAAAGAGTCAAGTGCAACTCCCAGGACCCGGACATCCGGCCAGGACCCCGGACATCCGGCCCTGGAAGCGTCACCAGCGTCAAGGAGCCAGCTGCCAAGCCTACAGGCCCCGGACATCCGGCCTCAGCCCGGACAATCGGCCCGACAGCCCGGACATCCGGCCCCCGCCCGGAAATCCGGCGTCCATCACAAAATCGTCCAGAAGCTGAACCTCGTCAACCCGGACATCCGGCCAGAGGCCCGGACATCCGGCTCGTCCCGAGCGCCCGGACATCCGACCCACCGCCCGGACATCCGGCCCCGTCTATCCAGAGAGCTTCGAGGCCGACCACACTAGCCCGGACATCCGGGCCCCCCCAGCCCGAACATTCGGCTCCTCCTGAAGGCCCGGACATCCGGCTCCAGGCCCGGACATCCGGCTCCAGGCCCGGACATCCGGCTCCGTCTGTGTGGGCACAGTAAAGGGCCGAGGCCCATGTACCCCTTCGCCCCCCTAGAATATATATACTCCTCCTCCTCCCTCTTTCTAGGGTCGGCATTGGTTTAGCTCATATGTGAGATAGAGCTTTGCTCATCCATACTGATCTATTCCATGAGAGAGACCGCGGCCCCTCTACGGAGAAGATCACCTTGGATTCAAGACCCCCTCTTGGGTGGCCCCATCAAGACCTCCTCTAGGAGAAGAACCGGTTACCTTTGTATCGTCCTTTGTTGATCGTGAATCTTGTATTTCCTCTCGTGTTCCGAGGATCTAGCATATGTGTGACTATATCTTGTTGGTTTGAGAGTTGCTCTTGTGTTTTCCCTTGTGTTTCCCCGTGTGTTGTTCGTGTTCTTAGTTGGGATCCGCTCCTTTCATGAAAGATCGGCCGTATAGGGTTCCACCCTACATCATCTAGGTATCATGAGCCACGTTGATCACGATTTCGGAGCCCCCTCTCTTTGTTTTCTAGCCTAGTTTTGTTGATTTTGTTCCTAATTCGAAAATTGCCCACAAAAAATAGCCCCAATTTTTTTTTGTGATTTGTTGGTGTGATGAAGTTTTATTGGATTTGATCCGCAGATTTCGTGTGTTGCAGGTAGATCTAGCTTTACCCCATCTTTTCCCCAATTTCCATCCACAAAATCTTCCAAATTTTGCCCCGGATTTGACCTCTCCCCGCAAAGTTCATCGAGTTCGTCCACGGATCCAGAGCCTGGACATCCGGCCCGACAGCCCAGACATCCGGCCGCCCCGAGCATCCGGCCCTCAGCCCGGACATCCGCCCCCCTGACAGCAGCACTTCCATCCACCGCTCCGTTTCCCGCCTAACTTTCGCCCAATTTTGTCCCGGTGCCCACATACACTTCCGCATACCACCACCACTTCCGCATAGCACCACCATAGTTTTCCCGCTACCAACTCCGACAATTTTGACCCGTTTTACTTTGAGAATTTGAGTTGTGGCTTCCGTTTCCTAACGTGTTTCGGCTACTTAGGGACGGTTCGACATCAACATCACCACCGCTCATCTTCGCCACAGACTACTACGAACGGCTACATCATTTTGGTATCAACCTCATCTTGGTATCGTGATATCCCATCATTGTACATTCTTGCAATTGCATTGACAACCCCATAGCCTTACTTTTGCGTCACTTACCCATCGAGACTAGCCTTTGAGTATTGCCGGCAACATGACTTGTGCACATTAGTGATCATACTTCCCATAGCATACATACCATATCATCGTGTTGCATATCTTGGTATCATCTATTGTGTCACAAAGTTGTCATCGCATACACAATTGTTATCTTGGTTCGTGAAGCATTGCAAGAGAAAAGAGCTCAAACACAAAGAGCCAAACAAGCTTTTAAGCAAAAGGAAGAGATAAGCAAAGAGCTTATAAGCAAGAACCATAGCATCATACAACATTAAGATTGTCATACTCGCTCATTTTGGATCATACCATCGGAATACCATACATATAGCATACTTGGAATAGAAGTCGTTGCATTTTTGCTTAGTAGGTTGTGCACAAGTTCGTATCCGCCTATTGTGCAATCGTGCTAGCGTCTCTCTAGTGTTGTGCAACAAGAGCATTTTCGTGGATTCCACATTTTGGCTCATTCCTTGGTTGCATGACCCCACTTATCTTTTGCGTGTGTGTTTCTATGTACCCTATCTTGCTATTGGTCTACTTGTTGCATTTGCAAATTTGCGAATCTTTTCGAACATTATTGAGTCTCACTTACAATTGCATCAAATTTTGTGCCACCATCCTAACCAAGCTCCACCATAAGATTTTACCTGAGTAGGTGTGAGAAACCGACAAGAATTGGTATCAATGTGCTATTTCCTTGTTACACATTGGAGGGTGATCATTGATCCATCTTCAACATCGGTCAAGGTACATTTGGTATAGGTTCTTCTCTTTCTCCAACTCACATATTTTTGTTTGGAATGATGGATAGGCCAAGTACTTCTACCAACCCACTCTTCCTTGAACAAGACGACGACCCGAACAACTACGTCACCAAGCTACACCTATTTGGTACACAACGAGCTTTGCGTGAAGAGCAACTAGCAATGAGCGACCGCATCGACAACCTCATCACCGACTTGTGACTCTCCGAACAAAGTACAAGAGACTACTTCGACAACAAGCTCGACAAACATAAACACGAGAATGACGCAAGAATGGATGATATTCGTGCCTTGTTGGTCAATCGCTCTTCTACCACTTTGTCCTACTCAAGACGGAGCCACTCGAGCCGACACTCCGATGACACTATCTCCGGCTCAAGTACCCCGACATCGAACACTCTTCGTCGTGCCGCGCGTCAAGATCGTCAAGCAAACCGCAATCCTCTACACGACACCGACTCTCAAGAGCATCGACATCGTCAAAACCATGATACGAGCCAATGTCACGGAAGATGATGATGCGGAGCATCCTACGGTCATCCCCATGGACCTACCATCGTCTCATCAAGAGCCAAGAGGACCTATGACACGAGCACGAGCTAGAGCTCTCGAGAACGAGGTGACTTCCTTCCTTAGTGGTATCACATATGATCCACTTGAGACATGGCTACTACCTAAGTCCGATATGCTATGCATGATTAGGTGTCAAGAGGACCCTCCCGGAGATGCTCATGAAGACGGACAAGCCGCCAAGTTCATGGACGAGGAGAACCAACGGAAAGAGTCAAGTGCAACTCCCAGGACCCAGACATCTGGCCAGGACCCCGGACATCCGGCCCCTGGAAGCGTCACCAGCGTCAAGGAGCCAGCTGCCAAGCCTACAGGCCCCGGACATTCGGCCTTAGCCCGGACATCCGGCCCGACAGCCCGGACATCCGGCCCCCGCCCGGAAATCCGGCATCCATCACAGAATCGTCCAGAAGCTGAACCTTGTCAGCCCGGACATCCGGGGAGAGGCCCGGACATCCGGCTCGTCTCGAGCCCCCGGACATCCGACCCACCGCCCGGACATCCGGCCCCGTCTATCCAGAGAGCTTCGAGGCCGACCACACTAGCCCGGACATCCGGCCCCGTCTATCCAGAGAGCTTCGAGGCCGACCACACTAGCCCGGACATCCGGCCCCCTCAGCGCAGACATCCGGCTCCTCCTGAAGCCCCGGACATCCGGCCCGAGGCCCAGACATCCGGCCCCTTCTGTCTGCACACAGTAAAGGGCCGAGGCCCATGTACCCCTTCGCCCCCTAGACTATATATACTCCTCCTCCTCCTCCCTCTTTCTAGGGTCAGCATTGGTTTAGCTCATATTTGAGATAGAGCTTTGCTCATCCATACGGATCTACTCCACGAGAGAGACAGCAGCCCCTCTACGGAGAAGATCACCTTGGATTCAAGACCCCCTCTTGGGTGGCCCCATAAAGACCTCCTCTAGGAGAAGAACCGGTTACCATTGTATCGTCCTTTGTTGATCGTGAATCTTGTATCTCCTCTCGTGTTCTGACAATCTAGCATATGTGTGACTATATCTTGTTGGTTTGAGAGTTCCTCTTGTGTTTTCCCTTGTGTTTCCCCGTGTGTTCTTCGTGTTCTTAGTTGGAATACGCTCCTTTCGTGAAAGATCGGCCATATAGGGTTCCACCCTACATCATCTTGGTATCATGAGCCACGTTGATCACGATTTCGGAGCCCCCTCTCTTTGTTTTCTAGCCTAGTTTTGTTGATTTTGTTCCTAATTCGAAAATTGCCCCACAAAAAATAGCCCCAAAATTTTATTTTGTGATTTGTTGGTGTGATGAAGTTTTGTTGGATTTGATTCGCAGATTTCGTGTGTTGCGGGTAGATCTAGCTTTCCCCCTGTCGGTGTCAAAACCGGCGGATCTCGGGTAGGGGGTCCCAAACTGTGCGTCTAGGATCGATGGTAACAGGAGACGGGGGACACGATGCTTACCCAGGTTTGGGCCCTCTCTATGGAGGTAATACCCTACTTCCTGCTTGATTGATCTTGATGAATATGGGTGTTACAAGAGTTGATCTACCACGAGATCGCAATGGCTAAACCCTAGAGGTCCAGCCTATGAGTATATGGTAATGAATCTGTCCTATCCGGACTATGCTCTCCGGTTTATATAGACACCGGAGAGATCTAGGGTTACATGGAGTCGGTTACATAAGAGGGAATCTTCACAATTGGTCGCCAAGCTTGCCTTCCACGCCAAGGAGAGTCTAATCCGGACACGGGTATAGTCTTCGGTCTTCGTGTCTTCACAGCCCATCAGTCCGGCCCATGGATAACAGGCCGGACGCCCGAGGACCCCTTAGTCTAGGAATCCCTCAGTAGCCCCTGAACCTGGCTTCAGTGACGAGGAGTTCGGCGCGCAGATTGTCTTCGGCATTGCAAGTCGGGTTCCCCTTTTTCCGAACTCCAAGATAGTCTTCGGATGCGATGATTGTATCCGAACCTGCAACGCACTCCACAGACAACCGCAGAGAGAATATAATATTTGCACGAGTCTAATCTGCTGACAGTTTTTATGACGCTACGCCTGTTCGGTTATAATCTTGAACCGTTTTTCATCTGCCACCCCACGTTGTGAGACGCGGTTGCTATCAGCACGTCTTGTCGAAGCAGGGATCGTGTCCCCTTATTGCGGGATTCTCATCAACGCGGGCATGGGTAACCCAACCGCGCCACTTGCACAGCCATTGGGAATAGGCGAATCTTAAGGTGAGCGAGGAGGCATTTAATGTTTGCTGCCTTTATAAGAGGATAAGGATCCCCTCTTCCTCTTCTCACGCTTTCTCTCCGTCTCCGCCTTCCCGATCTCGAGCTCCAGCGCCCAAGTTCCAATCTCCTTTCCACCCCAGCAACCATGTCTGGATCCGGTGGTCAGGGCAAATGGATGAGCTCCGGGCGGCCGGATATTTGGCGAAGGACATCGCCCACCGTCTGCCGGCCGAGGGACAGATCGTCCCTACGCCGGAGCCCACAGAGAGGGTGGTATTCATCCCCCATTTCTTCCGCGGGCTAGGGTTTCCACTTCACCCCTTCGTCCGCGGGCTAATGTATTATGACGGGGTAGATTTCCATGATCTGTCCCCGAATTCCTTCCTCAACATTTCGGCGTTTATCGTCGTATGCGAGGCCTTCCTTTGCATCCACCCCCACTTCGGACTGTGGCTCAAAGTCTTCAACGTGAAGCCGAAGGTGGTAGATGGCCAGCACGCGGAGTGCAGAGGGCCAATGGTGACTAAATGGTCCAACGTCTCTTGGCCCAAAGGCACCTTTGTGGATACGGTAAAGGAGTGGCAGAAGCAGTGGTTCTATGTCACAAAACCACGCGGCACCACCTGGGCTACGGCTGCCGAATTCCGCTCCGGTGCTCCTGTGCGACTCACCTCGTGGGTCGAGAAGAGTCCGGACTGGTGTTCTCCTGACGAGCTGATAGCGCTGCAGACGCGTGTTCAGAGCATGGTAACCAAGAGCGTCAAGCTCGTTGATGTGGTCCAGGTGATGTTAGTTCGCCGGATCCTTGCATGCCAGCGCCGAAGCCGCCCGCTGTGGGAGTTCAATCCAAAGAAGCACCTGACCCTGGTGAGGCTCTTCGAGACTACGCACGAGGGCGCATGGAAATTGCTCTTCAAGGGCAATGAGAAACCACCGGCCACGGATTCGGACCGTGGTCACGATTGTACACCCCCCGCCAGCAAGGTATGTTGTTTCGAACGAGTCCTCAACCTAATTGTTTCGAGGATGATGTCCGAGCCTTTGTTATTGCTCTTTCAGGACTGGATGGAGAGGGCAAAGCGGATCCAGTGTCCGGCTCCGCTGCCTAAGGAACCAGTCATCCCGCGCCTAACGGAGATGCTGGTACCGACGCCGTATAAGGCGTCGGAGAAGAAGGCCAAGAAGAAGGCAAAGGGGGCCAAGAGCGGCCTCCGTCGTAAGGGTACTTCCGACGTGGCGTCCGAGGACGACAAAACTCATTCCTCTGTCCCTGAGGACAATGACGGGGAAGAGGAGGAGGAGGAAGAAAACAATCCTCCCCCCGAGGAGAGGAAGAAGAAGAGGGCGGCTCCGGCGCATCTGGAGGCGGAGGCGCCCAAAAAGGGGAAGGGCGTTCCCGCGGTCAACACCGCGTGGGACGTTGACAACAGTCCGGAACGACGCCCCCGCACTAAGCCCCAGGCCGCGTCTTAAGTGACACGGCTTATTTATGCGCACATCCAGCCCTTTCTCTCCATTATCTTGATGTGGTTAACCGTACCATTGCAGTCCGGCCCGCGACCTGATCCAGCGATCCTCGTCTGGAAGTTCGTTGGCCCCGTCGGAGATGGCGAGCCAGTCGCCACCGCCCGCTTATTCCCCCGGGGCCGGGGACGACACCGAGGCGCTGTCCCGGAGGGCCGATCCAAACCAGGGAGGAACCCAGGACGCTATCCGGGAGGCGCCACGAGGCGAAGCCTCCACTGCCGGACATATGGAGAGGGCGATCCTCATGGAGATTGGCGAAGAGGGCCGCATCCAGCTTGGCCCTCAGCCGAATACGATTCCAGAGGCCCATATGGCTCCGGAGTCGGGCGGGCAGCCCCCTTTGAAGGAGGGGGGGGGTGCACCACTTCCGCCGGTGGTCCCTGTCCATCCAGGGGCGCCGGATGACCTGATGGAGGCGCTACGAGGCGCCTCCATTATGGAAGAGCATCGTGTCCTTATGGGCACGGTGATCAAGAATGTTCAGTCTGCCAAGAGTGGACTGAACGAAGCCTGCAGCAACCTGTTGATAGGTTTCGAGGTAAGTGACATAGAGAGAGAAAAAACCCATGTAGTCCGTAGCCCCTGAGACACTGTCCGGTGTTCGGCGACAAGAACCGGACAGAGGATCAATCTTTTATTGTAGGAGACTAACGTGATATGTATGCATAAGCAGGCGTCGCTGTTGGCCGCAACCTCGCATGCTGCCGAAGTCTCTGAACTGAAGCAGAGGCTGGAGCGGACCGAGAATGATCTCAACAAGGTGACGATTCGGCTCCGGGAGAAGCAAGGTGAATGACGATGTGCTGTGTGTTCGAGAAGAACAAGTGTTGTATACTGACCGTAGTGTCGTAATATGTGCAGGAGCCGCAACCGAGGTGGAGGCCCTAAAAAAGGCCTTGGCCGAAGCCGAAGGGAAGGCCATTGAGCAGCAAGCTGCCCGAAAAAAGCTCGAGGCCCGAGTCAAGGAGGTCCAACAGGACCTCCAAGACGTGGTGAAAAAATGTCAGATCTTGGAGAATGATGCTTCGGCTCAAAAGGCCGAACTCTCCAAGGCTCGTCAGAGCACGGAGACCGCACGGAATGAGGCCCGGGCCGCCCTCCAGGAGATCCAGGAGGCTAGGAAGATCACGGCGGGTAAGGCTTTTAAGATGCAAAGCAAGTATGCGGAGAAGCAATACCTTTTACTAACCCGGGTTCGGAGTTCCCTGTAACGCCCACGATGCGGCTATATCTCCCACGTGTCGAGGCACGACTTAGAGGCATAACCGTATTGTAGGTATTGTCGCAAGAAGGGTCATCTTCACACAATCCCATGTAATGAACAAGAATGGGATAACGAGAGTTGGCTTACAATTGCCACTTCACACAATACATAAATTAATTCATACATCATCCAAAATCCACACATAGACCGACTACGGTCAAATCCAAAGGAAAATAAGATAACCCCAAATGCTAGATCCCCGATCGTCCCAACTGGGCTCCACTACTGATCATCAGGAAACGAAACATAGTAACGACCACGTTCCTCATCGAACTCCCACTTGAGCTCGGTTGTGTCATCTGCACTCGTATCATCGGCACCTGCAACTGTTTTGGTAGGATCTGTGAGTCACGAGGACTCAGCAATCTCACACCCGCGAGATCAAGACTATTTAAGCTTATAGGAAAGGATGGTGTAATGAGGTGGAGCTGCAGCAAGCACTAAGCATATATGGTGGCTAACATACGCAAATAAGAGCGAGAAGAGGAGCAACGCAACGGTCGCGAAGCTAGAAATGATCAAGAAGTGATCCTGAAACTACTTACGTTCCTTCATAACTCCAACCGTGTTCACTTCCCGGACTCCACCGAGAAGAGACCATCACGGCTACACACACGGTTGATGTATTTTAAATAAGTCAAGTGTCAAGTTCTCTACAACCGGACATTAACAAATTCCCATCTGCCTCATAACCGCGGGCATGGCTTTCGAAAGATAATACCCTGCAGGGGTGTCCCAACTTAGCCCATTATAAGCTCTCACGGTCAACGAAGGATAAACCTTCTCTCGGGAAGACCCGATCAGTCTCAGAATCCCGGTTTACAAGACATTTCGACAATGGTAAAACAAGACCAGCAAAGCCGTCCGAATGTGCCGACAAATCCCGATAGGAGCTGCACGTATCTCGTTCTCAGGGCACACCGGATGAGCAGTCCGTACAACTAAAACCAGGCCTCAAGTTTCCCCGAGGTGGCGCTGCAAAGGGCTCTAGTTTGGACCAGCACTCAGAGGAACACTGGCCCGGGGTTTAAATAAAGATGACCCTCGGGCTCGTGAAAACCCGAGGGAAGAAGGCTTAGGTGGCAAATGGTAAAACCAAGGTTGGGCCTTGCTGGAGGAGTTTTATTCAAGGCAAACTGTCAAGGGGGGTCCCATAAATCACCCAACCGCGTAAGGAACGCAAACTCAAGGAACATAATACCGGTATGACGGAAACTAGGGCGGCAAGAGTGGAACAAAACACCAGGCATAAGGCCGAGCCTTCCACCCTTTACCAAATATATAGATGCATTAATTAAATAAGAGATATTGTTATATGCCAACATATCCATGTTCCAACATGGAACCAACTTCAACTTCACCTGCAACTAGCAACGCTATTAGAGGGCTGAGCAAAGCGGTAACTTAGCCAAACAACGGTTTGCTAGGAAAAGATGGTTAGAGGCTTGACATGGCAAAATGGGAGGCATGATATAGCAAGTGGTAGGTACCGCAGCATAGCAATAGAGCGAACAACTAGCAAAGCAAAGATAGAAGTGATTTCGAGGGTATGGTCATCTTGCCTGCAAGGTTCTCAGAGTTGTCGAAAGCTTGATCCTCGTAAGCGTACTCAACAGGTTTCTCGTTCACGAACTCGTCTCCCGGCTCTACCCACAGCAAGAACACAAGCAATGGAACCACAATCAATCACGGGAAATGCACAAGCAACATGATGCAAAACATGCATGATATGCGAGATATGATATGCGATGCATATGCGTGCTCCGGAAGAAAAAGGATGAACAAGGCAGTAACTTGGCAAACCAAGTATTCCACTGAAAATATGAGATTATTTCGGTCAAAATCGATATAAAGATCACCGGAAACGGATGCACGGTTTGCAAATGGCAAGCAAAACAAGAATGACACGATTCTGCGATTAACAGCATGATAGCACTTAGAATACATCAAGTAACTATGCTACAGCACCCCAACAAAGCAACAAAACATATGGAAGTAATCTACAGGAGATTCTTGACAAAAGATGTACACTGAGCTACGGCTAGATCATAACATAACAGGTTCAAACAAGCATGGCAAAAGTGCAAAAGATATCAGTTTCACAGACTTAGTGAAAATACTGAACATGGCTGAAACAACATCTGGTAGCAATGTTCAGAGCAAGCAATCAACATGCTACAAGAACTTAACATAGCAAAACAAGGCATGGCATGAATCTACTAAATTTATAGAACAAAAGTCCCTTACTGATCATGAGCCAAAAAGGAAGAAGATATGATGGCACCCATGTAAACATAGCAAGTTTCGTTAACAGGTTTCAGACTTGGCAGAAAACAGAACATGGCATTAACAGAATTATGAAGGCATCTTTGTGAGCTCGATTCACTCATCACAAAGCAACACATAACAAAACAAGCATTCCTACAGCAAGATGGCATGTTTATGAAGCTATCCATGGCAAGATCAAGTACATAGCATGTATGGATCAACTACAACAACCTTGGCAAAATTGAATAACATGTTAACATTCTGCCAGGAACATTTTGTAGCAAAAGTAAAGCAAGATTAAGACATGCTAGGGTACTCCATAATTGCAAACAGGGGCATGGATGGATAGAGAACAAATATATCTACAAAACATCCTTACTGAACATACTCAAAATAAGCATGGATCTCACTGTAGCCACATGGATACATGGCAAACAAAAGTAACAGCAGTAATAGACTTGGCAAAATCACTAAGTCCCTGAAAACAGAAACATACGAAGCCTAGTTTGCATGCTTGTGCTAGTCACCACATAGATCACAAAAACTACATGGCATACAACCCTGCAAAGGTGGAATGGGCATATATCAAAACACCTGTAGAGCTCATGCCCAAAGATGCACACATCAAATGCAAGCAAAAATAACAAAACATCAAGTTCTGATAAGTAACAGCACTAAACATCATATAGCACTCTTGCACCAGAGATTTGGGGCATCACGATGGAACCAAAACAAGCATGGCACAGTGGAACAAATGAAGAGCATCTCGTTGCGAACAATTTCGACATATCATGCACGCAAACAGAGCAGTATGCGATGAGATATGATGCGATGAACGCGAGCAACAATATGTGAAAATAATCGGGACTTGGAAGATTCTTCGGAGTCAACCTCGGATCCCAGATCTGAACGGGGCGCAACGGATGCCAAGGCAGCAGCGCGCGCCGGAGATCGTCGCGGGTGGCCGGAGATAGCTCGGGGAAGGATCCGGTGGTCGGGGCGACGGATCCGGCCGGCCCCTCGCCGGATCTGGCGCCGGCGGGACGACGGCGACCGGAGGACGGCGGGCGCGGCGCGGGCCGTGGGGTCGAGCGGTGGCGGCGCGGAGCGGGAACGGCGGCGCGGGAGCGGGCCGCGGGTGCGACCCACGGGCCAGGCGGGCCAGCGGCGGCACGCGGTGGCTGGGCACGTGGTTTGTACCCGGATTTGGACGAGGAGGACGATATATAGCTAGAGGGAGCTAGGAGACTCCAAATGGAGTGCGGTTTTCGCCCACACGATCGTGATCGAACGACCGAGAGCATGGAGGTGACTTAGGTGGGTTAATGGACTGTTTGGAGGGGTTTTTTGCTGCAACACACAAAAGGCCTTTGCGGTTACCCGGTTAACCGTTGGAGCATCAAACGACCTCCAAATGGAACGAAACTTGACAGGTGGTCTACCGGTGGTATACCAAGGCCACTTGGCAAACCTCGGTCCATTCCGAGAATGTTTAATACCCGCTCACGAAAAGAAACAAGAGGGGGTGCGCCGGTGCGTGTGGGAGTGTCGGATTGCAAAACAGACAACGGGGAAAATGCTCGGATGCATGAGACGATGCAAATGAGATGCACATGATGACATGATATGAGATGCATGACATGAACAAAATGCAAAACGAGAGACAAAAACCGACCACGAAGGGAATATCATAACACATAGCCGAAAATGGCAAGAGTTGGAGTTACAAATATGGAAAGTTACATCCGGGGTGTTACAACACTCCACCACTACGAGAGGATCTCGTCCCGAGATCTAGGACTGAAAGAACTCCGGATATTCGGAACGGAGGTGGTCCTCGCGTTCCCAGGTGGCTTCTCGGTCGGAATGGTGCGACCACTTCACTTTCAGGATCTTGATTGACTTGTTGCGAGTCTTGCGCTCAGTTTCTTCAAGAATAGCAACGGGGTGCTCATGATAAGACAGATCTTCTTGGAGATCAATCTCTTCGAAGTTGATGGTGCGCTCAGGAGTCTTGAAGCACTTGCGAAGCTGTGACACGTGGAACACATCGTGCATGTTCGCGAAATTGGAGGGACGCTCAAGTTGATAGGCGAGGTCGCCTCTTTTGCCAATGATCTTGAAAGGACCCACATATCTAGGGGTAAGCTTCCCTTTGATACCGAAGCGATGAGTGCCTTTCATTGGAGAGACGCGGAGGTAGACATGGTCTCCGATCTCGAAAGCCAAGTCACGGTGCTTGCTATCATAGTAACTCTTCTGGCGCGATTGCGCGGCTTTGAGATTCTCACGGATGACTTTACAGATTTCTTCAGCCTCTGTGATTAAGTCATTGCCAAGAAGTTGGCGTTCACCAGTCTCTGACCAATTGAGAGGAGTACGACACTTTCTGCCATACAGAATCTCGAATGGGGCCTTGCCCGAACTCTCTTGGAAGCTGTTGTTGTAGGAGAACTCGGCATATGGAAGACAATCTTCCCATTTCATGCCAAAGGAAATGACACAAGCCCTGAGCATATCTTCAAGGATTTGATTGACTCGCTCGACTTGGCCACTAGTTTTAGGATGGAAAGCTGTGCTGAAGCGAATGTTGGTGCCCATGGCCTTCTGGAAGGTGTCCCAGAACTTAGAAGTGAAGATGCTTCCACGATCTGAAGATATCAATTGTGGAATGCCGTGCAAGGAGACAATCCTGGAGGTGTATAGCTCTGCCAACTGAGCTGCTGTGATAGATTCTTTGATTGGAAGGAAATGAGCCACTTTAGTAAGCTTGTCGATGACAACGAAGATAGCATCATTTCCGTGCTTGGACTTTGGAAATCCAGTCACGAAGTCCATTTCGATATGATCAAACTTCCATTCTGGAGTAGCAAGAGGTTGGAGGAGACCAGCTGGTCGTTGGTGTTCTGCTTTCACCCTTCGACAGACATCACATTCATTCACGAATTGAGCGATTTCTCGCTTCATTCGAGTCCACCAATACGACTGCTTGAGGTCATGGTACATCTTCGTACTTCCAGGATGAATGGAAAGAAGAGAATTGTGCGCCTCGTTCATAATGACTTTCCTTAGATCACCTTTAGGAACCACAATCCGGTCCTCGAAGAATAAAGTGTCTCTGTCATCAATGCGATAGCACTTGTATTTGGAAAGACCCTTGTCGATACCACGTTTCACCTTCTTCACCATGGTATCCAGGAGTTGTGCCTCACGAATTTGATCTTCCAAAGTAGGAGAGACTATGAGGTTGGCAAGAAAGCCTTGAGGAACAACTTGGAGATTCAGCTTGCGGAAAGCTTCACAAAGGTCCGGTTGGAATGGCTTGAGAATTAAGCTGTTGCAATAAGCCTTCCTGCTCAAAGCATCTGCAATGACATTGGCCTTGCCTGGAGTATATTCAATACTCGGATTGTACTCTTGAATCATTTCGACCCATCGAGTTTGCCTGAGGTTGAGGTTGGGCTGAGTGAAGATGTACTTGAGACTCTTGTGATCGGTGAATATGTCCACTTTTCTTCCCAACAAGAGATGTCTCCATGTTATTAATGCATGGACAACTGCCGCCAACTCAAGATCGTGAGTGGGGTAGTTCTTTTCGTTGGGCTTCAACTGACGAGAGGTATAGGCCACAACTTTCTTCTCTTGCATTAACACAGCACCGAGACCTTGAAGAGAAGCATCACAGAAAACTTCGAATGGCTTGGATTCGTCAGGAGGAGTTAAGACAGGAGCTGTGACGAGTTTCTCTTTGAGAGTGTTGAAAGCAACGTCACACTCAGGAGACCAGACATACTTCACATGCTTCTGGAGGAGGTTCGAAAGAGGCTTTGCAATCTTAGAGAAATTCTCAACGAATCTTCGGCAATAGCTTGCAAGACCAAGGAAACTGCGGAGCTGCTTGACATTCTGAGGAGGTTCCCAATTCACAATTGCAGACACCTTCTCGGGATTAACAGCGATGCCCTTGCAGAGATGATATGACCAAGGTAAAGAACTTCATCAAGCCAAACTCAACATTTGGAAAACTTCGCATAGAATTGATACTCTCTGAGCTTGGTCGAGCACCAATCGCAAATGTTTGGCATGATCCTTCTTATTCTTGGAGAAAGACCAAGATATCATCGAGAAACACCAGGACGAATTCATTGGTATAGGGGTTGAAGATGAAATTCATCATTCGAGAGAAGTGTTGGAGGAGCATTGACAAGGCCGAAAAGACATGACAGTAATATTCATAAGAACCAAAGCTTGTTCTGAATGCTGTCTTGGGGGAATATCTTCTTCACGAATGTGAATCTGAGAATAACCGCATACGAAGGTCAAGCTTGGAGAATACTTTAGCACACCTTTAAGTTGCTCGAATAGCTCATTTGATGTTGGGAAGTGGATAACTTGTTCTTGATTGTCTTCCTTGTTCAAATGGACAGTAAGTCGACACAAAAGTCGGTCCGTGCCATCCTTCTTCTGGACAAAAGAACACCCACACCCACTAGTATGCCCTACTTACTTGACGCTCGTTAATCAAAGATGGTTATGTTTCCTAGCCATTGACATGAGTTGTCATTTGATTAACGGATCACCTCATTAGAATGAGTGATGACATGACCCATTACGTTAGCTTAGCACCCGATTCGTTTAGTATGTGCTATTGCTCTTCTTCATGACTTATACATTTCCTATGACTATGAGATTATGCAACTCCCGTTTACCGGAGGAACACTTTGTGTGCTACCAAACGTCACAACGTAACTGGGTGATTATAAAGGTGCTCTACCGGTGTCTCCAAAGGTACTTGTTGGGTGGCGTATTTCGAGATTAGGATTTGTCACTCCGATTGTCGGAGAGGTATCTCTGGGCCCACTCGGTAATGCACATCACTATAAGCCTTGCAAGCATTGTGACTAATGAGTAGTTGCGAGATGATGTATTACAGAACGAGTAAAGAGACTTGCCGGTAACGAGATTGAACTAGGTTCGAGATACCGACGATCGAATCTCGGGCAAGTAACATGCCGATGACAAGGAACAACGTATGTTGTTATGCGGTCTGACCGAAAAGATCTTCGTAGAATATGTGGGAGCCAATATGGGCATCCAGGTCCGCTATGGTTATTGACCAGAGAGTTGTCTCGGTCATGTCTACATAGTTCTCGAACCCAAAGGGTCCGCACGCTTAAGGTTACGATGACAGTTATATTATGAGTTTATGTGATTTGATATACGAAGGTTGTTCGGAGTCCCGGATGTGATCACGGACATGACGAGAGTCTCGAAATGTCGAGACGTAAAGATTGATATATTGGACGACTATATTCGGACACCGGAAGTGTTCCTGTGACACCCAAGTTTTTATTTGGATTTTTCAAAAGATTTTATTTGACTTGAGGGAGGTGATTTAAATTTTTTCTCAAAAGAACTCTCCCTTTCAAATATTTTTTTATGGCAAGAGTTTTATTTGGATTCACCCAAGATCTGTTTGGTCTTGGAGGTTCTTGCTTTTTATTTGGACTCAAGACAAAATGCTTTTCACTTGGGAAAATGCCTTTTGAAAATCTCTTTGAAATTGCACTATGGCTTTTGGAATAATCCTTTGCCACTTTCAACAATTCCCTCTTGCCATGGCCTTAGTGCAAATACTCTCTCCTAACCCTTCCCTCACCTTTGGATCATGATTTGCATCAAATCCAGCAAGTTGAACCTCCCCATATGATTATTTTCCATTTAAATCTTATTCAAACAAATTTCTGTCTTCTATTCTAGCCATTGGTGATTTACAAAGGAACTCCACTTTCTGTTTTGATTTTTGCCCCCAAACCAACTTCCCCTCCTAGTCCTTTGAACCCTCAACCAAGATCCATGAAGATCCACTGGTCTTCAGTTCAAATTTTTCAAACTACACTTGCTGCAAGTTTGGACCAGATTTGTCAAATTTGGTGAAATTCATTCAAATCCTTCTCCAAAAATTCCAAGTAAAATCAGGCAGCCTCTGGGTGCATTGAGTGGTCACCTCACCAAGTACCAGCCCCAGAAAAATTTTTCTCATTGCCAAATCATTCTGTCGAACACCTGCAGTGCATTGTCAATGTCAGGTTCAGTAAAGTTCAGAGAACATTTCAGTGCTACTGTCGTTTTCTTCAGAACTTGTTGTCGATCTCGACAGTGCCCCGATGTCGCCTTGCTCCCCGTCCCCTCCCCCTTGTTCCTGCACCGCACGAGCGTCTGGCACCTTGCGGACGTCGGCGACGAGCAGCAGAAGGTGCGCCGCCCCGTGACCGACGCCAGCGGCGGCTTTGCGGCCGCCAGCGAGAGGCACGGCGCTGACGGCGCCACCCAGCGCCGCCCAAGCCACCGGAGCTCGCCGCGTGGCCTTCCACTCCCCGAACGCGCTGCCACTCTCGTCGTGAACCGCAGGGCGCGGAGCGCGCTCTCTGCCGCCGTCGTGCCCGTGCGGCCACCTCACCGTGGACCGACGCCATTACGCCAAGACCAACTCCGTTTAGCGGGGAATGGCACCAGTAACTTCCACTGATGCTGCCTGGCCACTCAAACCTCCTGCCAATCCACTGCATCGCCGTAATCGCTCGCCGGAGATTCTCCGTTCACGGCCACCCCGTCGATCCGCCTATAAATAGAGGCCCCGAGCTTCAACTCGAGCACACACCATCCCTGCACTCCACCTAGAGCACGCCTAGCCACGGGAAGAGCCCCGAGGAGGTCTCCTTCCTCGACTCCGGCCGCCGCGACCCGCCACGGGATCCAGCTCGATTCGCCCCCGTGCGTGCACCTCCGCCTCCCATCTCTTGCCAGTAGCTTCACTATGCATCCCTCCTTCTGACCCGCGCTTCAATTCGAAGTTTGCAGCCCTCCACCGGAGTTCTCCACCCTCACCCGAGCCGCCGTCCGCCGGAGAAAGTGTCGCCGTCGACGTGGTGCTCCCCGTTGGTCGAGTCCACCACCCACCGACGCGGAAGAACACGCTGAAGCTCTTGGTACCCTCCGATCCTCCTGACTCGCCGTGGTTCGACGCCGGCGTCCACCGCAGTCTTCGGGCGCCGGCGAGCTTTTCAAACCTGACATGTGGACCCCGCATGTCAGCCTCTGTTCTATTCTCCTCGAACCGTTTTCTGTTGGCGCCTTCGGGCAAAATACGCTTTCCCTCTTTAGCTAGCGCATTTCTTTCCGAAGCGTTTTCTGGTTTCTCAGTTTAAACCCTGGAACTTTTCTGTTTCATTACAGATAAGTCCCTGGACAGAAACCTTTATAACTTTTTAATAAAAGGGATTTTTGAGTGATTCTTTTTCTGACAGTCTTAAAATTTTGTCTAGTTTTTTATGAGATTTATTTGGAAAATTTTTGGAGAAGTTTCTGTGCACGCGTTGGTTTTCACGTTAGTGCCCGTTTTCGTTATTGCCGTAGGTTCCGGAAGAGGTGACGGAGCCGCGAACTTCGCCGAGCTAGACTCCGACTTCTCCGAACCAGGCAAGCATGTTTGAACATTTGATATGATAAGTGTTTTGCATGTTTGCGTGAAAGTTTGTGCGTGGCATATGAGTGTCGGTGAATACCTCGTTGCTTGTGAGGCAACTACCCGCATGTTCCAAAGTTGCGATGATCTCTGATGAGAGATGGCCTAATCATGTGGTGACATGAAGGGCAGCAAGGTGGTACTGTTGTAGCATACCAGCCTTGCGTCATCCGACTATTTCCGACGTTAACGTGGACGGAGTCACGTTATCGTTCTTTCCCCTTCCGTGCTACCACATGTTTCATTTGCCAGGATGCGGTTTAGTAAGTTGGTAACCTCTTTCCGTGTA
Source organism: Triticum aestivum (assembly GCF_018294505.1). NCBI lineage: Eukaryota > Viridiplantae > Streptophyta > Magnoliopsida > Poales > Poaceae > Triticum > Triticum aestivum. Next base: position 168,370,903 of record NC_057796.1, read on the forward strand.
CACACCAAACAGAGGGGCCGGGATGATGGTACCTTGGCCCAGGATTAAAGCCAGTCATCCGGTCAGGGGGCATGGGTGTTTCCGGTTGGGACCGAGAGGGGGGGCACCCCCTTAGAGCGCGCGTATAGAAATTTGATCCCATGCTACGCGAGGTTGTAGCCTCCCCGTCTCAAGGTTTTTCTTGAACGTTGCCGAGGGTGATCCCTGGCTTCGGAATGTTGAATGGGTGTGTACTGGTTAGACGTGTTTCTTCCAAAACACCGTAAACGGAACTAGTCCCCGTGACTACTGAAATCCGTTGGCTGTGGTTAAGTACAAACTCTGCAGAGTCAAATTCCTTCCAAGTCATCGTATCCATGATCAAGTAGTGTAATCAGTATATCCATATCTATCCGCGTGGAAAACTTGTCCCCGGTGAACAAGCTCAAGTGGTAAATCCAGTTTAATTATTATTCCTGTGGATGGACTAACTTTATATTTGTCGCGTACTTGTGATAATTTATGTTCCCGAACTATTGAATTATTGAGCTACAACATAAGCCCTTTATGTGACGTCGCGCAGACGTCCGACTGTGGCGTGTTTTTGTTTCTTACTTTAAATATAAGCCCTTTATGTGATGTCGCTCAGACGTCCGACTGTGGCATGCACTGCCTTTATTTTCTGTTATAAGCCCTTTATGTGGTGTCGCCCCGACGCCCGACTGTGGCATTATTATTCTTGCAGTTTCCGCTCGAGGAGTCATTCAGACCCTCGTTTGGCACCAGCATTACTATTCTGCAGTTTCCTCTCGAGGAGTCATTCAGACCCTCGTTTGGCACCAGTATTACTATTCTGCAGTTTCCTCTCGAGGAGTCATTCAGACCCTCGTTTGGCACCAGTATTACTATTCTGCAGTTTCCTCTCGAGGAGTCATTCAGACCCTCGTTTGGCACCAGTATTACTATTCTGCAGTTTCCTCTCGAGGAGTCATTCAGACCCTCGTTTGGCACCCAGTATTATTATCTCTATGTCTGATCGCACTGGTTAACTTGTTCATATGCTTCATGTTTACATTTGTTATATCTTATGTCCGAACTGTCTTGCGAGTACTTTCATAGTACTCACCTGGCTTGTTGATTTGGCCAGATGTTGACGAAGGCGATCTCTTGGATGAAGAGTTTGATAGCGCGTCCGACGCCTAGAGGAGTCCCAGTCAGTCCTGCGCGATCCCGGATATTGGTCACTTGTATTATATACGCTTCCGCCACCCGCAATAAGTCTCCTCGAGCCTCACTCCGACGCTCGAAGAGCTGTAGTCTTCAGGAGTCATATCACTCGCTTCGCGGTGATATTTCCACCACCGTTATTATCGTGAGTTAGTAGTATGCCACCCTATCCGCCGTCTTGTTTTATCGGCGTGCATGTAATAAATTGTTGGGCAGTCTCCGCTCAACCTTGTATTATATTCAGTACTCCTGGTATTTTTCTTCTGTGACCAAGATATTGTCTACCAGTGAGAAGGAATTCTTCCTTACTGGTCCGTAAAAGGGATTGGTCTCTCAATAATTATTTTATTGAAAAACCGGTCGTGACAAGCTTGGTATCAGAGCCAGGCTGACTGTAGGAAGCCACTAGGTGCGATCGCTAATCGGTTATTAGCGTCTTTTGTGCTTTTTCAGCATTTTGCAATTGTAGCTATTTTCTGTTGGTCATCATAAATTTATGACATGACTACTCAGAATTTTTGCCTACTTTTGTAGATGGCTGGCAGCAGCTGTGAGAATCGAGTGTTCACGAACGTGCCCGAGGGGTTTGTCAAGCTCCTCGTCTCCATCACCAAGCTCGCGATCGGGCCAGCAGCTCGCCCGGAGTTCACGCTCTATCAGCACAAGCTCAGCGACGACGTGTCTATGCACCAAGCTGTGGTGCAATTCAAGGGAGGACGTTCTGCAGCTCGCCACTTCCGTTTTGTGGGAAGGGCCATGCCTACGGAGAGGCATGCCATGCAGATGGCTGCCCGTGAGGCGATAGCTCGTCTTCGGGACATCCTTCCTACGATGAAGACTCGTCGCTACCGCTACCTCCCATGCCATGTGCCATACACCAGTCACTATGCATTCGCCTGCCATCGGGGAGAGCGAGATGAAGCCATCGAGATGGTTGTGGAGTATCTCAAGGCTCTGGAGGAGTCTTTCGACAACCTCGTGGACGATCTTGTGGCTGCCCGCATGGACTTAGTCCGGGGCGGTCCTGCCAGCAGGAAGGAGCTTCTCAACACGGCGCCGCCTCTGACATTCGTCTCGTCTTCAGCCTCGTATGCACCGGCCGTTTTGGCCACTGCTCGCCGTCTGCCTACCACTGAGGAGTTCGACCGAGTCATCGCTCCTACTCCAGTCAGAGCCGCACCGCCTGCCGCACCCGCTCTACCACCGTCGCTCCCGCACCATCACCGCAGCGCAGCGTTACGCGCCAGGAGCCAGCTAGAGAGGAGGTGGAGGTTGATTCTCCTGGACCGCTGAGTCTTGCCATCGGCAAGGGAAAGGAAATCTTCACCATCTCCGACTGAGAGCGCCGAGTAGCCGCGCGTTATGTCTGCTTGTATGATGTGTTGTTTATCTGTACGCTAGTTTGTATTGGTGTGTTTGCTGCCTTCCGGAGGAGTACGCTAGTCTAAATAACATGTCAGGAATGTGTACGCGCATCCTGAGTGCTGTATCGTGTGTTTGCTTTTCGCGTGTAAGATATATGCTAAGCAGTTCTTCTCCGTGCAAAATCGTTTATGTTTTCTTGAAAAACCTTGAGGTCTTTTAAATTGTTGCCTTTGCAAGATTTTCCTTGTGCTACACAGTTTTTCTCATGGGTTTTGCAAAATAATACCCCAGACTGGAAAAATGTCTCGCCCGTGGACTCGCTCCATGCCCAATCAGCCAGAAGAGGTTTATGGGACACAGACTAGCAACAATTTCACTCAGGGTCAGTCCAGTCAACAAGACAGCGAAGCAGCCCTGTCTCAAGTATGCCGTCTCTTCGAGCAAAGCCAGCAACAGCACCAAGAGATGATGAATCATGTCATCAATATGGGAAACCACCGTGAGCCCTATCAACCACATTCCAAGTTATCTGAGTTACAGAAGACTCGCCCCTCAACTTTTGCTCACACCGATAGGCCGCTGGAAGCCGATGATTGGCTTCGTGACATTGAAAGGAAACTGATTATTGCTCAGTGTTCAGATCATGAGAAGGTGCTTTATGCACCACACTACCTTACTGGAGCAGCTGCAGCATGGTGGGAAAACTTCCTACACATGCATCCCAGTGAACACAACATCACCTGGGAAGAGTTCAAGGAAGGCTTCCGTGGGGCACACATCCCCAGGAGCATCATAAAAATCAAGAAGAGAGAGTTTGATGACCTGAAGCAGAGAGGCATGTCAGTGACAGAATACAATGGTCAGTTTACCCAGCTGTCTCGTTATGCCTACGACGAGCACATGACAGAAAACAAGAAGATGGAAAAATTCCTGGACGGCCTGGCACCAGCACTAAGATGCCAACTGATTGTACACACCTTTCCGGATTTTAAAACTCTGGTGGACAAGGCCATTACCTTGGAGAATGAGCGCCGTAGTCTGGAAGATATCCGTAAGCGAAAGAGGGACAAGACGACTCTTGCTCGCAACAACCGAGGCAAGACTGAGGTTCCAAGGACAGACGCAAGGAGATCCACGACTACTGATCCAAGGCCCGTCGGACAGTTTCATGCCAGGGACAAGGAGTACACGTACCGTCCAGGGGTCACCTGCTATGCTTGTGGTCAAGAAGGGCACTATGCTAAACAATGCCCAAAGCCAAGGAACTCGGCACCCAAGCCAAACAATGGTGGAAACAATCCAGCCCCCAAGCGCAACAATTTCAACCCCAACAACAACCACAGGAAGGGTCACCTGAACCATGTGACCAGGGAAGAAGCGCAGAATGCCCCAGACATCGTGCTCGGTACGTTCCCTGTCAACACAGTACCTGCCACGGTTTTGTTTGATTCTGGAGCTTCCCATTCGTTCGTTTCGAAGAGTTTTGTTTTGCAACATGGTTTTCCGATACTTCCCTTGGAAAAATCTATGATCATCAAGTCCCCCGGAAATAAGCAAATCGCTCAGGGTTACTGCCAAGGAGTGGTCATTGAGTTCGAAGGACTACAATTCCAAGCAAATCTCATCGTGTTGGAGAGTAAAGGACTGGATGTCATTTTAGGGATGGACTGGTTGACCACCAACAAAGGATTCATTGACTGTTTCAATCGGACCGTGATTCTCACTCACCATCACGGCAAGACAATAAGGGTTTCCGCTCAAGAAAGGCCACGATCACAGCAACCAAAACTGAACAAAATGGACATTGCAGAACTGAGAAAAGTTCCAGTGGTATGCGAGTTTCCTGATGTGTTCCCTGAAGAACTACCAGGCATGCCACCAGACCGAGAGATAGAATTCAGCATTGAACTAGCACCTGGCACCGCTCCCATCTATAAGAAGCCTTATAGAATGGCACCCTCAGAATTGGTGGAGTTGAAGAAGCAGATAAAGGAATTATTGGACAAAGGATTTATTCGAGCCAGCTCCTCACCATGGGGTTCGCCTGTGTTGTTCGCCAAGAAAAAGGATGGGACACTGAGACTGTGTATAGACTATCGAGCCCTCAATATGGTCACCATCAAAAACAAATATCCGATGCCACGGATAAATGATTTGTTTGACCAGCTCGCACAAGCCAAGGTATTCTCAAAGATTGATTTGAGATCGGGATATCACCAATTGAAAGTACGGACAGAAGATATCCCCAAGACAGCATTCACTTCCAGATATGGGTTATACGAGTTTACAGTGATGCCTTTTGGACTAACGAACGCCCCCGCATATTTCGTCCACCTCATGAACAAAGTGTTCATGAAATTCATGGACAAATTTGTTGTGGTATTCATTGACGATATTCTGGTTTACTCAAGGACACCAGAAGAGCATGCTGAGCACCTCAGAATTGTTTTGGGAGAATTGAGGAAACATCAGTTGTACGCCAAATTTAGCAAGTGCGAATTTTGGCTAAGACAAGTTGGTTTCTTAGGCCATATATTGAACCAAGAAGGCGTGGCCGTAGACCCAGAAAAAGTCAAAGCCATACTTGACTGGAAGCCACCCGCCAACGTTACAGATGTGCGGAGTTTCCTAGGAATGGCCGGATATTACAGAAGATTTATTGAAGGATTCTCCACTGTGGCAAAACCTATAACACAGTTGCTCAAGAAGGACAAGAAATTTGTATGGACGGAAGCATGCGAGAAAAGCTTCCAAGAACTCAAGAAGAAGCTGACAACCGCACCGGTCTTAACTGTGCCAGACATACACAAGAGTTTTGAAGTTTATTGTGACGCATCCCGAAAAGTTCTCGGGTGTGTGCTGATGCAGGATGGCAAAGTTGTCGCATATGCCTCCAGGCAGCTGCGAAAACATGAGGAAAATTACCCAACACATGACTTGGAGCTAGCAGCAGTTATACATGCACTCAAGGAGTGGAGGCACTTTCTGTTGGGAAATCGCTGTGAAATATATACGGACCATAAGAGCCTCAAATATATTTTCACACAGCCAGAGCTAAATTTACGCCAACGATGCTGGTTGGAATTGGTCAAGGACTATGATGTCGGTATTCACTACCATCCAGGGAAAGCAAATGTAGTGGCCGATGCCCTTAGTCGAAACCCCAGCCCGGACAATGACGGTCCGCAAAACTTGAGGCCTGAGTTTCAGCAAGAGTTCGCTAGGCTCAACATGATGTTAGTCGCTGAGGGCACCGTATCAAATCTGGAGATACAACCCACCCTGGTGGAACAAATTAAGAAGGCTCAACAGGGACATCCCAGCATCGAAGGTATAAAGAAGAAAATGAACCTTGGTAAGGCTTCAGAGTTCGTCACAGACAGTGAAGGAACATTATGGTACGGAGACAGACTTTGCGTACCTAACATTGAGGAACTCAAGCAACAAATCTTAACCGAAAGCCACACCGCTCCATACTCGATCCATCCTGGAGGAACCAAAATGTACAAGGACATTCAGGAAAGATTTTGGTGGCACGGTATGAAAAGAGATATAGCCACATTCATTGCTTGTTGCGATTCATGTCAGCGCATCAAGGCCGAGCATCAAAAGCCAGCAGGGCTACTCCAGCCAAACAGGATACCGGAGTGGAAATGGGATGAAATAGGAATGGACTTCATTGTCGGATTACCCCGATCACAACGCGGAAATGACGCCATATGGGTCATCACAGACCGACTAACCAAGGTTGCTCATTTCATTCCCGTGAAGACTACCTACTCCACACAAAGACTGGCCAAACTTTATCTCTCCCGTATAGTTTGCTTGCATGGAGTCCCAAAGACTATAATATCAGACCGAGGCACACAATTCGTCTCCAAATTTTGGGATCACCTACAACAAGCTCTGGGCACGCAACTAGCTTTCAGTACAGCGTACCACCCTCAGACTGATGGACAAACGGAACGTGTAAACCAAATCCTAGAGGATATGCTAAGAGCCTGTGTGCTCACCTATGGATCCAGTTGGGAAGAGAGTTTGCCGTATGCCGAATTTGCTTACAACAACAGTTACCAAGCCAGCTTGCAAATGGCACCCTTTGAAGCATTGTACGGACGGAAGGTGTCGTACCCCACTGAATTGGTCAGAAACAGGTGACAGCCGTATCTTCGGCCCAGACATGCTTAAAGAGGCCGAGGAGAAAGTTAAGCAGATCAGGGACAGACTCAAGACATCACAGAGCCGGCAAAAGAGCTACTATGATCAGAAGCATCGTGAGGTCAGCTTTGAACCCGGTGATTCCGTATACCTCCGAGTATCTCCTATGAGGGGTCTGCAACGGTTCAAAATTAAGGGGAAGCTAGCCCCAAGATTTATCGGACCATTTTGTGTAAAGGCACGAAGAGGCACGGTAGCCTACCAACTAGACCTACCCAAGGAGCTGTTAGACGTCCATGATGTATTCCACGTCTCACAATTGAGAAAATGTGTGAGTAACCCGGAGAAGCATGTACCTCATGAGAGCATTGATATGCAACCAGATCTCACCTACAGAGAGAGGCCAGTAAAGATATTGGAAGAATCTGAAAGGAGGACCCGTCAGAAAACGACAAAATTTTTCAGGGTTCAGTGGAGCAACCACACTGAGGACGAAGCCACATGGGAAAGGGAAGATCTTCTTCAGGCAGAGTATCCATATCTATTTAAGGATCAGCAGAAATCTCGAGGACGAGATTTTTCCTAAGGGGGTACGTGTTGTGACACCCAAGTTTTTATTTGGATTTTTCAAAAGATTTTATTTGACTTGAGGGAGGTGATTTAATTTTTTTTCTCAAAAGAACTCTCCCTTTCAATTTTTTTATGGCAAAGTTTTATTTGGATTCACCCAAGATCTGTCTTTGGTCTTGGAGGTTCTTGCTTTTATTTGGACTCAAGACAAAATGCTTTTCACTTGGGAAAATGCCTTTTGAAAATCTCTTTGAAATTTGCACTATGGCTTTTGGAATAATCCTTTGCCACTTTCAACAATTCCCTCTTGCCATGGCCTTAGTGCAAATACTCTCTCCTAAACCTCCCCTCATCTTTGGATCATGTTTGGCATCTAATCCAGCAAGTTGAACCTCCCCTATGTTTATTTTCCATTTAAATCTTATTCAAACAAATTTCTGTCTTCTATTCTAGCCATTGGTGATTTACAAAGGAACTCCATTTTCTGTTTTGATTGTTGCCCCCAAACCTTTTTCCCCTCCTAGTCCTTTGAACCCTCAACCAAGATCCATGAAGATCCACTGGTCTTCAGTTCAAATTTTTCAAACTACACTTGCGGCAAGTTTGGACCAGATTTGTCAAATTTGGTGAAATTCATTCAAATCCTTCTCCAAAAATTCCAAGTAAAATCAGGCAGCCTTCTGGGTGCATTGAGTGGTCACCTCACCAAGTCCCAGCCTCAGAAATTTTTTCTCATTGCCAAATCATTCTGTCGAACACCTGCAGTGCATTGTCAATGTCAGGTTCAGATAATTCAGAGAATAGTTCAGTGGCTTACTGTCGTTTTCTTCAGAGATGGTTGTCGATCTCGACAGTGCCCCGATGTCGCCTTGCTCCCTGTCCCCTCCCCCTTGTTCCTGCACCGCACGAGCATCTGGCACCTTGCGGACGTCGGCGACGAGCAGCAGAAGGTGCGCCGCCCCGTGACCGACGCCAGCGGCGGCTTTGCGGCCGCCAGCGAGAGGCACGGCGCTGACGGCGCCACCCAGCGCCGCCCAAGCCACCGGAGCTCGCCGCGTGGCCTTCCACTCCCCCGAACGCGCTGCCACCCTCGTCGTGAACCGCAGGGCGCGGAGCGCGCTCTCTGCCGCCGACGTGCCCGTGCGGCCACCCCACCGTGGACCGGCGCCATTACGCCAAGACCAACTCCGGTTTAGCGGTGGAATGACACCAGTAACCTCCACTGATGCTGCCTGGCCACTCAAACCTCCTGCCAATCCACTGCATCGCCGTAATCGCTCGCCGGAGATTCTCCGTTCACGGCCACCCCGTCGATCCGCCTATAAATAGAGGCCCCGAGCTTCAACTCGAGCACACACCATCCCTGCACTCCACCTAGAGCACGCCTAGCCACTGGAAGAGCCCCGAGGAGGTCTCCTTCCTCGACTCCGGCCGCCGCGACCCGCCACGGGATCCAGCTCGATTCGCCCCCGTGCGTGCACCTCCGCCTCCCATCTCTTGCCAGTAGCTTCACTATGCATCTCTCCTTTTGACCCGCGCTTCAATTCGAAGTTTGCAGCCCTCCACCGGAGTTCTCCATCCTCACCCGAGCCGCCGTCCACCGGAGAAAGTGTCGCCGTCGACGTGGTGCTCCCCGTTGGCCGAGTCCACCACCCACAGACGCAGAAGAACCAGCTGAAGCTCTTGGTAACCTCCGATCCTCCTGATTCGCCGTGGTTCGACGCCGGCGTCCACCGCAGTCTTCGGGCGCCGGCGAGCTTTTCAAACCTGACACGTGGACCCCGCATGTCAGCCTCTGTTCTATTCGTTCGCGAACCGTTTACTGTTGGCGCCTTCGGGCAAAATACGCTTTCCCTCTTTAGCTAGCGCATTTCTTACCGAAGCGTTTTCTGGTTTCTCAGTTTAAACCCTGGAACTTTTCTGTTTCATTACAGATAAGTCCCTGGACAGAAACCTTTATAACTTTTAAACTAAAAGGGATTTGAGGGTGATTCTTTTTCTGACAGTCTTAAAATTATGTCTAGTTTTTTATGAGATTTATTTGGAAAATTTTTGGAGAAGGTTCTGTGCACGCGTTGGTTTTCACGTCAGTGCCCGTTTTCGTTATTGCCGTAGGTTCCGGAAGAGGTGACGGAGCCGCGAACTTCGCCGAGCTAGACTCCGACTTCTCCGAACCAGGCAAGCATGTTTTGAACATTTGATATGACAGGTGTTTTACATGTTTGCGTGAAAGTTTGTGCGTGGCATATGAGTGTCGGTGAATACCTTGTTGCTTGTGAGGCAACTACCCGTTTTGTTCCAAAGTTGCGATGATCTCTGATGAGAGATGGCCTAATCATGTGGTGACATGAAGGGCAGCAAGGTGGTACTGTTGTAGCATACCAGCCTTGCGTCATCCGACTATTTCCGACGTTAACGTGGACGGAGTCACGTTATCGTTCTTTCCCCTCCGTGCTGCCACATGTTTCATTTGCCAGGATGCGGTTTAGTAAGTTGGTAACCTCTTTCCGTGTACACACCAAACAGAGAGGCCGGGATGATGGTACCTTGGCCCAGGATTAAAGCCAGTCATCCGGTCAGGGGGCATGGGTGTTTCCGGTTGGGACCGAGAGGGGGGGCACCCCCTTAGAGCGCGCGTATAGAAATTTGATCCCATGCTACGCGAGGTTGTAGCCTCCCCGTCTCAAGGTTTTTCTTGAACGTTGCCGAGGGTGATCCCTGGCTTCGGAATGTTGAATGGGTGTGTACTGGTTAGACGTGTTTCTTCTAAAACACCGTAAACGGAACTAGTCCCTGTGACTACGGAAATCCGTTGGCTGTGGTTAAGTACAAACTCTGCAGAGTCAATTCCTTCCAAGTCATCGTATCCATGATCAAGTAGTGTAATCAGTATATCCATATCTATCCGCGTGGAAGACTTGTCCCCGGTGAACAAGCTCAAGTGGTAAATCCAGTTTAATTATTATTCCCGTGGATGGACTAACTTTATATTTGTCTCGTACTTGTGATAATTTATGTTCCCGAACTATTGAACTATTGAGCTACAATATAAGCCCTTTATGTGACGTCACGCAGACGTCCGACTGTGGCGTGTTTTTGTTTTCTTACTTTAAATATAAGCCCTTTATGTGATGTCGCTCAGACGTCCGACTGTGGCATGCACTGCCTTTATTTTCTGTTATAAGCCCTTTATGTGGTGTCGCCCCGACGCCCGACTGTGGCATTATTATTCTTGCAGTTTCCGCTCGAGGAGTCATTCACACCCTCGTTTGGCACCAGTATTACTATTCTGCAGTTTCCTCTCGAGGAGTCATTCAGACCCTCGTTTGGCACTAGTATTACTATTCTGCAGTTTCCTCTCGAGGAGTCATTCAGACCCTCGTTTGGCACCAGTATTACTATTCTGTAGTTTCCTCTCGAGGAGTCATTCAGACCCTCGTTTGGCACCCAGTAACTACTATCTCTATGTCTGATCGCACTGGTTAACTTGTTCATATGCTTCATGTTTTCATTTGTTATATCTTATGTCCGAACTGTCTTGCGAGTACTTTCATAGTACTCACCTGGCTTGTTGATTTGGCCAGATGTTGACGAAGGCGATTTCTTGGATGAAGAGTTTGATAGCGCGTCCGACGCCTAGAGGAGTCCCAGTCAGTCCTGCGCGATCCCGGATATTGGTCACTTGTATTATATACGCTTCCGCCACCCGCAATAAGTCTCCTCGAGCCTCACTCCGACGCTCGAAGAGCTGTAGTCTTCAGGAGTCATATCACTCGCTTCGCGGTGATATTTCCACCACCGTTATTATCGTGAGTTAGTACTATGCCACCCTATCCGTCGTCTTGTTTTATCGGCGTGCATGTAATAAATTGTTGGGCAGTCTCTGCTCAACCTTGAATTATATTCAGTACTCCTGGTATTTTTCTTCTGTGACCAAGATATTGTCTACCAGTGAGAAGGAATTCTTCCTTACTGGTCCGTAAAAGGGATTGGTTTCTCAATAATTATTTTATTGAAAAACCGGTCGTGACAGTTCCGGAGAAGTTTCGGATTAAACCGGAGTGCCGGAGGGTTACCGGAACCCCCCCGGGGAAGTATTGGGCCTCGGTGGGCCTTGAGGGGAGAGAGAGGGCAGCAGCCAGGAGGTGGCGCGCCCCTTCCCAAGGGGAATCCTAGTTGGACTAGGAGAGGGGGGCGCAGCCCCCTTTCCCTTTCCCTCTCCCTCTCCCTCTCTTTCCTTCCCCCCCTTCTTTCCTAGTAGGACTAGGAAAGGGGAGTCCTACTCCTACTAGGAGGAGGACTCCCCCTCTCTCCTTGGCACGCGTAGGGCAGCCGGCCTCCCCCTTGCTCCTTTATATACGGGGGCAGGGGGCACCTAAGAACACACTTGATATACGATATTTTAGCCGTGTGCGGTGCCCCCCTCCACCAGATTACACCTCGATAATACCGTCGCGGAGCTTAGGCGAAGCCCTGCGTCGGTGGAACACCATCATCGTCACCACGCCGTCGTGCTGCCGAAACTCTCCCTCAACACTCGGCTGGATCGGAGTTCGAGGGACGTCATCGAGCTGAACGTGTGTAGAACTCGTGCGTTCGGTACTTGATCGGTCGGATCGTGAAGACGTACGACTACATCAACCGCGTTGTGATAACGCTTCCGCTGTCGGTCTACGAGGGTACGTGGACAACACTCTCCCCTCTCGTTGCTATGCATCACCATGATCTTGCGTGTGCGTAGGAATTTTTTTGAAATTACTACGTTACCCAACAGTGGTATCAGAGCCTGGTTTTATGCGTTGATGCTATGCACGAGTAGAACACAAGTGAGTTGTGGGCGATATAAGTCATACTGCTTACCAGCATGTCATACTTTGGTTCAGCGGTATTGTGAGATGAAGCGGCCCGGACCGACATTACGCGTACGCTTACGCGAGACTGGTTTCACCGTTCGGAGCACTCGTTGCTTAAAGGTGACTGGCGGGTGTCTGTCTCTCTCACTTTAGTTGAACCGAGTGTGGCTACGCCCGGTCCTTGCGAAGGTTAAAACAGCACCAACTTGACAAACTATCGTTGTGGTTTTGATGCGTAGGTAAGAACGGTTCTTGCTAAGCCCGTAGCAGCCACGTAAAACATGCAACAACAAAGTAGAGGACGTCTAACTTGTTTTTGCAGGGCATGTTGTGATGTGATATGGTCAAGACATGATGTGATATAATGTGTTGTATGAGATGATCATGTTTTGTAACCGAGTTATCGGCAACTGGCAGGAGCCATATGGTTGTCGCTTTATTGTATGAGATGCATCGCCATGTAATAGTTTTACTTTATCACTAAGCGGTAGCGATAGTCGTAAAAGCAATAAGTTGGCGAGACGACAACGATACTATGATGGAGATCAAGGTGTCGAGCCGGTGACGATGGTGATCATGACGGTGCTTCGGAGATGGAGATCACGAGCACGGTGCTTCGGAGATGGAGATCACAAGGACAAGATGACGATGGCCATATCATATCACTTATATTGATTGCATGTGATGTAAATCCTTCATGCATCTTATCTTGCTTTGATTGACGGTAGCATTATAAGATGATCTCTCACTAAAATTTCAAGATAAAAGTGTTCTCCCTCAGTATGCACCGTTGCAAAAGTTCTTCGTGCTGAGACACCACGTGATGATCGGGTGTGATAAGCTCTACGTTCAAATACAACGGGTGCAAAACAGTTGCACACGCGGAATACTCAGGTTAAACTTGACGAGCCTAGCATATGTACAGATATGGCCATGGAACACAGAGACCGAAAGGTCGAGCGAGAATCATATAGTAGATATGATCAACATAGCGATGTTCACCATTGAAACTACTCCATCTCACGTGATGATCGGACATGGTTTAGTTGCTTGGATCACGTAATCACTTAGATGATTAGAGAGATGTCTATCTAAGTGGGAGTTCTTAAGTAATATGATTAATTGAACTTAAATTTATCATGAACTTAGTACCTGATAGTATCTTGCTTGTCTATGTTAATTGTAGATAAATGGCCCGTGCTGTTGTTCCGTTGAATTTTAATGCGTTCCTTGAGAAAGCTAAGTTGAAAGATGATGGTAGCAATTACACGGACTGGGTCCGTAACTTGAGGATTATCCTCATTGCTGCACAGAAGAATTACGTCCTGGAAGCACCGCTAGGTGCCAGGCCTCCTGCAAGAGCTACGCCAGAAGTTATGAACGTCTGGCAAAGCAAAGCTGATGACTACTCAATAGTTCAGTGTGCCATGCTTTACGGCTTAGAACCGGGACTTCAACGACGTTTTGAACGTCATGGAGCATATGAGATGTTCCAGGAGTTGAAGTTAATATTTCAAGCAAATGCCCGGATTGAGAGATATGAAGTCTCCAATAAGTTCTATAGCTGCAAGATGGAAGAGAATAGTTCTGTCAGTGAGCATATACTCAGAATGTCTGGGTATAATAATCACTTGATTCAACTGGGAGTTCAACTTCCGGATGATTGCGTCATTGACAGAATTCTTCAATCACTGCCACCAAGCTACAAGAGCTTCGTGATGAACTATAACATGCAAGGGATGAATAAGACTATTCCCGAGCTCTTCGCAATGCTAAAGGCAGCGGAGGTAGAAATCAAAAAGGAGCATCAAGTGTTGATGGTCAGTAAAACCACTAGTTTCAAGAAAAAGGGCAAAGGGAAGAAGAAAGGGAACTTCAAGAAGAACAGCAAGCAAGTTGCTGTTCAGGAGAAGAAGTCCAAGTCTGGACCTAAGCCTGAAACTGAGTGCTTCTACTGTAAGCAGACTGGCCACTGGAAGCGGAACTGCCCCAAGTATTTGGCGGATAAGAAGGATGGCAAGGTTAACAAAGGTATATGTGATATACATGTTATTGATGTGTACCTTACAATGCTCGCAGTAGCACCTGGGTATTTGATACTGGTTCTGTTGCTAATATTTGCAACTCGAAACAGGGGCTACGGATTAAGCGAAGATTGGCTAAGGACGAGGTGACGATGCGCGTGGGAAATGGTTCCAAAGTCGATGTGATCGCCGTCGGCATGCTACCTCTACATCTACCTTCAGGATTAATATTAGACCTAAATAATTGTTATTTGGTGACAGCGTTGAGCATGAACATTATATCTGGATCTTGTTTAATGCGAGACGGTTATTCATTTAAATCAGAGAATAATGGTTGTTCTATTTATATGAATAATATCTTTTATGGTCATGCACCCTTGAAGAGTGGTCTATTTTTAATGAATCTCGATAGTAGTGATACACATATTCATAATGTTGAAGCCAAAAGATGCAGAGTTAATAATGACAGTGCAACTTATTTGTGGCACTGCCGTTTGGGTCATATCGGTGTAAAGCGCATGAAGAAACTCCATACTGATGGAATTTTGGAATCACTTGGTACTTGCGAACCGTGCCTTATGGGCAAGATGACCAAAACACCGTTCTCCGGTACTATGGAGAGAGCAACAGATTTGTTGGAAATCATACATACAGATGTATGTGGTCCGATGAATATTGAGGCTCGTGGCGGATATCGTTATTTTCTCACCTTCACAGATGATTTGAGCAGATATGGGTATATCTACTTAATGAAACATAAGTCTGAAACATTTGAAAAGTTCAAAGAATTTCAGAGTGAAGTTGAAAATCATCGTAACAAGAAAATAAAATTCCTACGATCTGATCGTGGAGGAGAATATTTGAGTTACGAGTTTGGTCTACATTTGAAACAATGCGGAATAGTTTCGCAACTCACGCCACCCGGAACACCACAGCGTAATGTTGTGTCCGAACGTCGTAATCGTACTTTATTAGATATGGTGCGATCTATGATGTCTCTTACTGATTTGCCGCTATCGTTTAGGGGTTATGCTTTAGAGATGGCTGCATTCACTCTAAATAGGACACCATCGAAATCCGTTGAGACGACGCCTTTGAACTATGGTTTGGCAAGAAACCAAAGTTGTCGTATCTTAAAGTTTGGGGTTGCGATGCTTATGTGAAGAAACTTCAACCTGATAAGCTCGAACCTAAATCGGAGAAATGTGTCTTCATAGGATACCCAAAGGAGACTGTTGGGTACACCTTCTATCACAGATCCGAAGGCAAGATATTCGTTGCTAAGAATGGATCCTTTCTAGAGAAGGAGTTTCTCTCGAAAGATGTGAATGGGAGGAAAGTAGAACTTGATGAGGTAACTGTACCTGCTCCCTTATTGGAAAGTAGATCATCACAGAAATCAGTTTCTGCGACACCTACACCAATAGTGAGGAAGTTAATGATAATGATCATGAAACTTCAGATCAAGTTATTACTGAACTTCGTAGGTCAACTAGATCAAGATCCGCACCAGAGTGGTACGGTAATCCTGTTCTGGAGGTCATGTTACTAGACCATGGCGAACCTACGAACTATGAAGAAGCGATGGTGAGCCCAGATTCCGCAAAATGGCTTGAAGCCATGAAATCCGAGATGGGATCCATGTATGAGAACAAAGTATGGACTTTGGTTGACTTGCCCGATGGTCGGCAAGCCATTGAAAATAAATGGATCTTCAAGAAGAAGACTGACGCTGATGGTAATGTTACTGTCTATAAAGCTCGACTTGTTGCGAAAGGTTTTCGACAAGTTCAAGGGATTGACTACGATGAGACCTTCTCACCCGTAGCGATGCTTAAGTCTGTCCGAATCATGTTAGCAATTGCCGCATTTTATGATTATGAAATTTGGCAAATGGATGTCAAAACTGCATTCCTGAATGGATTTCTGGAAGAAGAGTTGTATATGATGCAACCGGAAGGTTTTGTCGATCCAAAGGGAGCTAACAAAGTGTGCAAGCTCCAGCGATCCATTTATGGACTGGTGCAAGCCTCTCGGAGTTGGAATAAACGCTTTGATAGTGTGATCAAAGCATTTGGTTTTATACAGACTTTTGGAGAAGCCTGTATTTACAAGAAAGTGAGTGGGAGCTCGATAGCATTTCTGATATTATATGTGGATGACATATTACTGATTGGAAATGATATAGAATTTCTGGATAGCATAAAGGGATACTTGAATAAGAGTTTTTCAATGAAAGACCTCGGTGAAGCTGCATATATATTAGGCATTAAGATCTATAGAGATAGATCAAGACGCTTAATTGGACTTTCACAAAGCACATACCTTGACAAAGTTTTGAAGAAGTTCAAAATGGATCAAGCAAAGAAAGGGTTCTTGCCTGTACTACAAGGTGTGAGATTGAGTAAGACTCAATGCCTGACCACTGCAGAAGATAGAGAGAAAATGAAAGATGTTCCCTATGCTTCAGCCATAGGCTCTATCATGTATGCAATGCTGTGTACCAGACCTGATGTGTCCCTTGCTATAAGTTTAGCAGGGAGGTACCAAAGTAATCCAGGAGTGGATCACTGGACAGCGGTCAAGAACATCCTGAAATACCTGAAAAGGACTAAGGATATGTTTCTCGTTTATGGAGGTGACAAAGAGCTCATCGTAAGGGGTTACGTTGATGCAAGCTTTGACACTGATCCGGACGATTCGAAATCGCAAACCGGATACGTATTTACATTGAACGGTGGAGCTGTCAGTTGGTGCAGTTCCAAGCAAAGTGTCGTGGCGGGATCTACGTGTGAAGCGGAATACATAGCTGCTTCGGAAGCAGCGAATGAAGGAGTCTGGATGAAGGAGTTCATATCCGATCTAGGTGTCATACCTAGTACATCGGGACCAATGAAAATCTTTTGTGATAATACTGGTGCAATTGCCTTAGCAAAGGAATCCAGATTTCACAAGAGAACCAAGCACATCAGAAGATGCTTCAATTCCATCCGGGATTTAGTCCAGGTGGGAGACATAGAAATTTGCAAGATACATACGGATCTGAATGTAGCAGACCCGTTGACTAAGCCTCTTCCACGAGCAAAACATGATCAGCACCAAGACTCCATGGGTGTAAGAATCATTACTATGTAATCTAGATTATTGACTCTAGTGCAAGTGGGAGACTGAAGGAATATGCCCTAGAGGCAATAATAAAGTATTATATATTTCCTTATATCATGATAATGTTTATTATTCATGCTAGAATTGTATTAACCGGAAACATAATACATGTGTGAATACATAGACAAACAGTGTCACTAGTATGCCTCTATTTGACTAGCTCGTTAATCAAAGATGGTTATGTTTCCTAGCCATTGACATGAGTTGTCATTTGATTAACGGGATCACCTCATAAGGAGAATGACGTGATTGACATGACCCATTACGTTAGCTTAGCACCCGATCGTTTAGTATGTTGCTATTGCTTTCTTCATGACTTATACATGTTCCTATGACTATGAGATTATGCAACTCTCGTTTACCGGAGGAACACTTTGTGTGCTACCAAACGTCACAACGTAACTGGGTGATTATAAAGGTGCTCTACAGGTGTCTCCAAAGGTACTTGTTGGGTTGGCGTATTTCGAGATTAGGATTTGTCACTCCGATTGTCGGAGAGGTATCTCTGGGCCCACTCGGTAATGCACATCACTATAAGCCTTGCAAGCATTGTGACTAATGAGTTAGTTGCGGGATGATGTATTACGGAACGAGTAAAGAGACTTGCCGGTAACGAGATTGAACTAGGTATCGAGATACCGACGATCGAATCTCGGGGAAGTAACATACCGATGACAAAGGGAACAACGTATGTTGTTATGCGGTCTGACCGATAAAGATCTTCGTAGAATATGTGGGAGCCAATATGGGCATCCAGGTCCCGCTATTGGTTATTGACCAGAGAGGTGTCTCGGTCATGTCTACATAGTTCTCGAACCCAAAGGGTCCGCACGCTTAAGGTTACGATGACAGTTATATTATGAGTTTATGTGATTTGATATACCGAAGGTTGTTCGGAGTCCCGGATGTGATCACGGACATGACGAGGAGTCTCGAAATGGCCGAGACGTAAAGATTGATATATTGGACGACTATATTCGGACAACGGAAGTGTTCCGGAGAAGTTTCGGATTAAATCGGAGTGCCGGAGGGTTACCGGAACCCCCCGGGGAAGTATTGGGCCTCGGTGGGCCTTGAGGGGAGAGAGAGGGCAGCAGCCAGGAGGTGGCGCGCCCCTCCCAAGGGGAATCCTAGTTGGACTAGGAGAGGGGGGCGCAGCCCCCTTTCCCTCTCCCTCTCCCTCTCTTTCCTTCCCCCCTTCTTTCCTAGTAGTACTAGGAAAGGGGAGTCCTACTCCTACTAGGAGGAGGACTCCCCCTGTCTCCTTGGCGCGCCTAGGGCAGCCGGCCTCCCCCTTGCTCCTTTATATACGGGGGCAGGGGGGCACCTAAGAACACACTTGATATACGATATTTTAGCCGTGTGCGGTGCCCCACTCCACCAGATTACACCTCGATAATACCGTCGCGGAGCTTAGGCGAAGCCCTGCGTCGGTGGAACATCATCATCGTCACCACGCCGTCGTGCTACCGAAACTCTCCCTCAACACTCGGCTGGATCGGAGTTCGAGGGACGTCATCGAGCTGAACGTGTGTAGAACTTCGGAGGTGCCGTGCGTTCGGTACTTGATCAGTCGGATCGTGAAGACGTACGACTACATCAACCGCGTTGTCATAACGCTTCCGTTGTCGGTCTACGAGGGTATGTGGACAACACTCTCCCCTCTCGTTGCTATGCATCACCATGATCTTGCGTGTGCGTAGCAAATTTTTTGAAATTACTACGTTACCCAACATTTAGCACCTTTGAGTTGCTCGAATAGCTCATTGATGTTGGGAAGTGGATACTTGTTCTTGATTGTCTTCTTGTTCAATGGACGGTAGTCGACACAAACTCGGTCCGTGCCATCCTTCTTCTGGACAAAAAGAACACCACAACCCCATGGAGATGAACTCGGTCTGATCAAACCCAGACGCTCTTGTTCATCGAGCTGTTTCTTCAATTCTTTCAGCTCCTTGGGTCCAAGCTTGTAAGGACGCTTGCAAACGGGTTCAGTGCCGGGCTCAAGATTGATAACGAACTCAACTGGCCGGTGAGGAGGCATACCCGGAAGCTCTTCTGGAAAGACATCTTGATACTCACAAACGACTAGAATATGAGAGATAGCATCCAACTCGCCCTTCTCATTGAGACAAAACAACCGAATGGTTTCATCACGGGCGGCATAGATGATAACATCCTCAGAAGAGTGTGTCAATTTAATTTCCCTGGCAGCACAATCAAGTTGAGCCTTGTGTTTAGAAAGCCAGTCCATCCCGAGAATTAGATCAATATCCGAGTCACCAAGGAAAATTGGAGAAGATAGAAATTTATAATCGCCCATTTTGATAACGGAATCCCGAACGAATACTCGAGAAGTCATTTGCCGAGCCGGGGAAACAATAGACAATGGACTCGACAATACTTGAGTAACCAAATCATGCATAGCCACAAAAGGTCTTGAAATGAAAGAATGCGATGCACCAGTATCAAATAAGACTTTTGCAGGAATATCATTAACTGAGAGATTACCCATTATCACATCAGTAGATTCCTCCGCTTGAGCTGCATTCATCATGTTCACCTTTGCAGACTTGGGATTATGCTTGACCACTGCATTGCTAGAAGATCTCACAAGAGGAGGAGGCGGAAGGCGCCTTTGGTTGAAGCACTTGTTAGCATAGTGACATTTCTGCTGACACTTGTTGCAAGTCACCTCTGAGAGTGGACGATGATAAGGAGCATTCGACTTTGGAGCTTGATTCTGAGACTTGTTCTGATAGCCAGGGTTGGGTGGGTGGGAAGATCCATGGCCACCTTTGTTCTTCTGCTGGAAAGGCTCACGAAACGGAGGAGGAGGAGGCAACCAGAACTTCTGTTGCTTAGCAGCCACTAGTGAGGAAGAAGAAGACTGAACTGCGTCCCTGACTCTCTTCTTAGAAGCCTCACACTTGAGCTGAGCAGCTTCTTGTTTTAGAGCCATGTTGTAGAAATCATCATACTTGGTCGGCTCAAAAAGCACAAGAGGTAATTGCAGATCTTCTCTGAGGCCACCTCTGAATTGATAGATCATAGTCTTTTCATCAGTAACGTCTTGCTTAGAGAAGCGAGCGAGTTTCTGAAACTGAGTATTGTATTGATACACGGACATGCTGCCTTGCTTGAGATTGCGGAACTCCTCACGCTTGCTCTCAACAACACTTTGTGGAATGTGGTGAGCTTTGAAGTCTCGACGGAAATCATCCCAGGTAATCGCACGACCTCCTCTGGAATCTTTGTATTGTTGATACCACTCGGCAGCTTGATCCTTGAGTTGAAAAGAAGCGAACTTGACAAAGTCCTCAGGCCTGACATTGCTACATTCGAAATGCTTGTTGATGTCCATGAGCCAATCATCGGCGTCTGTGGCCTCGGCACAGTAGCTGAAAGACTTCGGCTGATTTGCGAGGAACTGGTTGAGGGTAGTGAAGTGAGGCTGATTGTTGCCTTGGCCTTGATTTCCTTGGTTGCCTTGCCCTTGGGTGCGTTCTTGCAGGAGTTGCAAAATCATCTGAGCATTGGCGTTGGTGGCTGCCATGATAGCTTGCCATGCCTCCGGAGGCGGAGGTGGTGGCGGAGGGTTCGCCTGACTCCCATCATCGCATTCCGGATTCTGACGCGTTGGCGGAGCCATCCTGAAGAGGGTGACATCCATTAGCATCTTGATAGACAAATAGACAAGTTGAATCAACTGATAGAAATTGCAACATATAGTCTTCACAATAAACATTCGAACGAGGATGAACGAATGAATTCCATAGTGAATCATCATACTTCCATTAAGGTGAGAAGCCGCTTGATAAGAGATTGATGAATAACATAACAAGGTACGACTGGAACAAATAAGTGGTAAGGATTACCCAATCACAAAACAAATATCTGCGGGAAGAAATGCTAAGAGCTACTTGAATCCCACCTATAAACTCCCGAAACTTTCTGGTTATGCAATCTGGTGTTGGGGATACAGGGGTCACAAAATATATCACCCAAACTAGCAATCCCTAGATCCAGCTGTATCCATCCGTCAACACATAACCAAGAAACCTTCGGAAATCGTGTACCTCAACCTTCGAAAAGCATCCGTTATACGAGTTATGGCAATACTCCCGAACTCCCGCCCCAGTACTAGGTGGCGTCGAGGTGATCTCACCAACAACTGCATAAAAGAGATTTTCGATGTCGGCGAAACTCAGGTATTCCAGAACTGCAACGATAAAATTGTGACGACAACACCTCGGAGCTCAACTCCCCGGGACACTGCCACAACCCCTAAATGTCAGGAGGCACCAAGAACAATGTTCTCGTCACAAAACCATCGGAACGATTCCAAGATACCCGCGTGATCCTAAATTTTTTTAGTGAAATTTGAGGAGAGAAGAGTCAAAACTTCTACGTCAGGAGGCCTCACCAGAGCGACGAAGGGACTGAGGAGTAAAAAGAATCCTACTCTCCGATATATATAATCCTAAGACTCAAAACATTTTTGTTCTAGACTCAACAACGCCAGCGATTCGATCAAGCAGGGGGCTCCTAAGTCGGGGATGGCTCTGATTACCAACTTGTAACGCCCACGATGCGGCTATATCTCCCACGTGTCGAGGCACGACTTAGAGGCATAACCGCATTGTAGGTATTGTCGCAAGAAGGGTCATCTTCACACAATCCCATGTAATGAACAAGAATGGGATAACGAGAGTTGGCTTACAATCGCCACTTCACACAATACATAAATTAATTCATACATCATCCAAAATCCACACATAGACCGACTACGGTCAAATCCAAATGAAAATAAGATAACCCCAAATGCTAGATCCCCGATCGTCCCAACTGGGCTCCACTACTGATCATCAGGAAACGAAACATAGTAACGACCACGTTCCTCGTCGAACTCCCACTTGAGCTCGGTTGCGTCATCTGCACTGGTATCGTCGGCACCTGCAACTGTTTTGGTAGAATCTGTGAGTCACGAGGACTCAGCAATCTCACACCCGCGAGATCAAGACTATTTAAGCTTATAGGAAAGGATGGTGTAATGAGGTGGAGCTGCAGCAAGCACTAAGCATATATGGTGGCTAACATACGCAAATGAGAGCGAGAAGAGAAGCAACGCAACGGTCGCGAAGCTAGAAATGATCAAGAAGTGATCCTGAAACTACTTACGTTCATGCATAACTCCAACCGCGTTCACTTCCCGGACTCCGCCGAGAAGAGACCATCACGGCTACACACACGGTTGATGTATTTTAAATAAGTCAAGTGTCAAGTTCTCTACAACCGGACATTAACAAATTCCCATCTTCCTCATAACCGCGGGCACGGCTTTCGAAAGATAATACCCTGCAGGGGTGTCCCAACTTAGCCCATTATAAGCTCTCACGGTCAACGAAGGATAAGCCTTCTCTCGGGAAGACCCGATCAGTCTCAGAATCCCGGTTTACAAGACATTTCGACAATGGTAAAACAAGACCAGCAAAGCCGCCCGAATGTGCCGACAAATCCCGATAGGAGCTACACATATCTCGTTCTCAGGGCACACCGGATGAGCAGTCCGTACAACTGAAACCAGGCCTTAAGTTTCCCCGAGGTGGCGCTGCAAAGGGATCTAGTTTGGACCAGCACTCAGAGGAACACTGGCCCGGGGGTTTAAATAAAGATGACCCTCGGGCTCGCGAAAACCCAAGGGAAGAAGGCTTAGGTAGGCAAATGGCAAAACCAAGGTTGGGCCTTGCTGGAGGAGTTTTATTCAAGGCGAACTGTCAAGGGGGGTCCCATAAATCACCCAACCGCGTAAGGAACGCAAACTCAAGGAACATAATACCGGTATGACGGAAACTAGGGCGGCAAGAGTGGAACAAAACACCAGGCATAAGGCCGATCCTTCCACCCTTTACCAAATATATAGATGCATTAATTAAATAAGAGATATTGTGATATGCCAAAATATCCATGTTCCAACATGGAACCAACTTCAACTTCACCTGCAACTAGCAACGCTATAAGAAGGGCTGAGCAAAAGCGGTAACTTAGCCAAACAACGGTTTGCTAGGAAAGGATGGTTAGAGGCTTGACATGGCAATATGGGAGGCATGATATAGCAAGTGGTAGGTAGCGCAGCATAGCAATAGAGCGAACAACTAGCAAAGCAAAGATAGAAGTGATTTCGAGGGTATGGTCATCTTGCCTGCAAGGTTCTCAGAGTTGTCGAAAGCTTGATCCTCGTAAGCGTACTCAACAGGTTCCTCGTTCACGAACTCGTCTCCCGGCTCTAACCACAGCAAGAACACAAGCAATGGAACCACAATCAATCACGTGAAATGCACAAGCAACATGATGCAAAACATGCATGATATGCGAGATATGATATGCGATGCATATGCGTGCTCCGGAAGAAAAAGGATGAACAAGGCAGTAACTTGGCAAACCAAGTATTCCACTGAAAAGATGAGATTATTTCGGTCGAAATCGATATAAAGATCACCGGAAACGGATGCACGGTTTGCAAATGGCAAGCAAAACAAGAATGACACGATTCTGCGATTAACAACATGATAACACTTAGAATACATCAAGTAACTATGCTACAGCACCCCAACATAGCAACAAAACATATGGAAATAATCTACAGGAGATTCTTGACAAAAGATGTACACTGAGGTACGGCTAGATCACAACATAACAGGTTCAAACAAGCATGGCAAAAGTGCAAAAGATATCAGTTTCACAGACTTGGTGAAAATACTGAACATGGCTGAAACAACATCAGGTAGCAATGTTCAGAGCAAGCAATCAACATGCTACAAGAACTTAACATAGCAAAACACGGCATGGAATGAATCTACTAAATTCATAGAACAAAAGTCCCTTATTGATCATGAGCCAAAAAGTCAGAAGATATGATGGCACCCATGTAAACATAGCAAGTTTCGTTAACAGGTTTCAGACTTGGCAGAAAACAGAACATGGCATTAACAGAATTATGAAGGCACCTTTGTGAGCTCGATTCACTCATCACAAAGCAACGCATGACAAAACAAGCATTCCTACAGCAAGATGGCATGTTTATGAAGCTATCCATGGCAAGAGAAAGTACATAGCATGTATGGATCAACTACAACAACCTTGGCAAAATTGAATAACATGTTAACATTCTTCCAGGAACATTTTATAGCAAAAGTAGAGCAAGCTTAAGACATGCTAGGGTACTCCATAATTGCAAACAGGGGCATGGATGGATAGAGAACAACTATATCTACAAAACATCCTTACTGAACATACTCAAAATAAGCATGGATCTCACTGTAGCCACATGAATACATGGAAACAAAATAACAGCAGTAAAAGACTTGGCAAAATCCTAAGTCCCTGAAAACAGAAACATCACGAAGCCTAGTTTGCATGCGTGTGCTAGTCACCACATAGATCACAAAAATACATGGCATACAATCCTGTAAAGATGGCATGGCATAGATCAAAACACATGTAGAGCTCATGCCCATAAGATGCACACATCAAATGCAACAAAAATAACAAAACATCAAGTTCTGATAAGTAACAACAGTAAACATCATATAGCACTCTTGCACCAGAGATTTGGTCATCACGATGGACACAAACGAGCATGGCACAATGGAACAAAATGAAGAGCATCTCGTGACGAACATTTCGACATATCGTGTACGCAAAACAGAGTAGTATGCAATGAGATATGCCATGATGAACAGAGCAACATATTGCAATATCTTCGGGACTTGGAGGAAAATATGGGGTCAACCTCCAGATCTGGCACGCGAACCGAGGCGGGGCGGCTCTCGCCGGAGATCGTCGCGGGTGGCCGGAGATAGCTCGGGGAAGGCTCCGGTGGGTTGGGGGCGACGGATCCGGCCGGCCCCTCGCCGGATCTGGCGCCGGCGGGGACGACGGATCCGGCCGGCCCCTCGCCGGATCTGGCGCCGGCGGGGACGACGGCGACCGGCGCGGGCTCGGGCGCGGGACGGCGACCGGAGGACGGCGGTGCGGGCCGGTGGGGTCGAGGCGGCGGCGGCGGTCGGTGGGCGACGGCGCGGAGCGGGAACGACGGCGGCGGCGGGGAGCCGCGTGGGCGGAGGCGCGCGCGGAGGAGGCACGGGCGCGGGCGCGGAGACGCGGGCCGCGGGGGGGGGGGGGGGGGGCGACCACGGGCCAGGCGGGCCGGCGGCGGCGCGCGGTGGCTGGGCCACGTGGCTGGCGGTGATAGGCATGGGGCGGCGGCGGTGATTCGTCCGGCGCCGGGCGGACGTGTCCGGCGCGCGGAGGAAGGGGAAGACTAGGGTTTGGACCCGGATTTGGACGAGGAGGACATATATATAGCTAGAGGGAGCTAGGAGACTCCAAATGGAGTGCGGTTTTCGCCCACATGATCGTGATCGAACGACCGAGAGCATGGAGGTGACTTAGGTGGGTTATTGGACTGTTTGGAGGGGGGTTTTGCTGCAACACACAAAAGGCCTTTGCGGTTACCCGGTTAACCGTTGGAGCATCAAACGACCTCCAAATGGAACGAAACTTGACAGGTGGTCTACCGGTGGTATACCAAGGCCACTTGGCAAACCTCGGTCCATTCCGAGAATGTTTAACACCCGCTCACGAAAAGAAACAAGAGGGGGTGCGCCGGTGCGTGTGGGAGTGTCGGATTGCAAAACGGACAACGGGGAAAATGCTCGGATGCATAAGACGAACACGTATGAAAATGAGATGCACATGATGACATGATATGAGATGCATGACATGAACAAAATGCAAAACGAGAGACAGAACCTGACCACGAAGGGAATATCATAACACATAGCCGAAAATGGCAAGAGTTGGAGTTACAAATATGGAAAGTTACATCCGGGGTGTTACATTCCCCAGGGACTTTTTCGGATTTACCACGTAGCGTATCCGACGCTGTAGAGTTCTACCAAGCCGAAGGAGGAGATTCGACGGAGAAGTTATTCTAGACGCAGTATGTGACGCCAGAGCATCCCGTGTCCTGCACCGATCAGCTGAAGCAGCTGGTGGAGCTGCACAGGGTGGCCGAACTAGCCATGAAGGATTTAACAATCCGGCTATGGCCAGCCAAAGCTATGCCCGGCAGCTACTTCGGACTTGTGAGGCGGCTAGTGGAAGCCTGTCCGCGGCTGGACGTCATCAAGCGCTCTGTATGTATTGAAGGTGCCCGTATGGCCTTCGCTCGCTGCAAGATGTGGTGGGCGAAGATGACCGCTGTTGAAGTGGCCAGTGGGCCGCCAGAGGGCAAGGAGCACCGCACACCCGAAAAGTATTTTGCGGATGTCCTAGAAGGGTCTCAACTTGTGGCAGCTCAATGTTCGAAGGACATTATTCTCGAATGAATACATTCATGTTGTCCTTTGCCTTGTATTATAAAGACAAAGCTTGTTTTGAAATGTAATTTCGTTATGATTTAAATTGTTTCCTCCTATGCGGCCGTGTTATATGCAATCTGAGGGTTGGCCAGTCGTCGGCTTCTGCCCTCACGTAATTAGTACGGAGGTGTTCGAGATGGGATCTAAACAATCTTTATCCAATTATATGGTCCTTGAAGGAGTTGTTTAGCGCAACGAACAAGGCAATCAGACTATACGGCTTAAACGCCATCACTTAGCCATAGGAGTTTTATAATTAAGCAAGTGCGTAGCCCCTGGTCCAAGCCAGGGTGCTATCAGCATCTGATCAGGAAGTGCCGATCCTTCGCGTGACGCGGAAAAAATCTCCAACGATTTTGTAACCCTCGAACAGCTGACCGGCTCTCGCCGTATCATGACAGTCAGTTTTCGGCTTTCTCTACTGAGGTGCTCATCCGGTCAAGGCTAGGGCACAACCACAGTAGTTCTCCCTTTACTACCCTAGCCGATAGAGCGGAACGTAGGGTAGCAAGCACAGGAGCCGGGCAACCCAACTATTGACCAAAGACATGATTCGGAGCCAATGCATATAATGCTAAATTTCGGGGTGTCGAACTTTTATACAAGAAGTGTTCGGACTTTGTTGCCGTATTATGGGGCGATAAGCAGCCCCTGGCGAATATGAAACGTACAAAAGAGTACCGATGTAGCTGATAAGCAGATCGAAATAAAATGAAGTAAGGAGCGAAAACCACAGAAACCGGGCCGCAAACCATTTTTATTATAACTGAATGGATACGTCAAGGCGTATCTTATACAAATAGTGCGATAAGCACCCGGGCTATTTAACATGCCGGGATCAAGAAGGGGCAGCGTGCGGGTCCTGGAAAATAAGTAAAAATACCGTCAAGAAGAACGTATGGAGGTTACCCTACACACCTATGCTGCATGCCCCCTTTGTATGCCGATCCTTCAAAGGGGCTGGTGATCAGGCTCGCGAGAAAAGGAACCTGAAAAGGAAAGGAAAAAGTGTGTCCGGGGTCGGTCTAGCCGAACTGTAGATCCCGGGTTAGCTTGTGCCTCCGTCGACGTCCATGGAATTTCGAGTGCGTAATTATGTACGCGTGGTACGAATGCCACTACTTCATCGGGACTGGGACGGAGGCCAAATTGCTAGTTGAGCTCTTGACGAGCCTTGCTGTCCTGCTGCAGTATAGTTTGGAACTTCTTGATGGTGTCCAGGGGCTCGGCAGCCGCACTATGGTGCTGCTTGAGAAGGCCGCTCTGTACCTTTGCTGCTAGGGCGGCGGTGTGCTCCTCTGTTCGGAGGGAGTGTTCCGTGTTGCCATTGACTATTATGACGCCGCGTGGGCCGGGCATCTTGAGCTTGAGATAAGCGTAGTGTGGCACTGCGTTGAATCTAGCAAATGCTTTTCGTCTAAGCAGTGCGTGGTAGTCGCTGCGGAATGGGGTGATGTCGAAGATTAACTCCTCGCTTCAGAAATTGTCTAGAGAACCGAAGACCACTTCCAGCGTGATTGAACCCGTACAGCGGGCCTCGACGCCTGGTATGACTCCTTTGAAGGTAGTCTTTGTTGGTTTGATTCGTGAGGGGTCAATGCCCATCTTCCGCACCGTGTCTTGATAGAGCAGGTTGAGGTTGCTACCACCGTCCATCAGGACTCGTGTTAGGTGAAATCCGTCGATGATTGGGTCGAGGACCAATGCGGCGGAAACGCCATGACGGATACTGGTTGGGTGGTCTCGACGATCAAAGGTGATCGGAAATGACGACCATGGATTGAATTTGGGGGCGACTGCCTCTACCGCATAGACGTCCCTGAGTGCACGCTTACGCTCCCTTTTGGGGATGTGTGTAGCGTATATCATATTCACCATTTTGACCTGAGGTGGAAATTTCTTCTGCCCCCCAGTGTTCGGCTGCCGGGGCTCTTCGTCCTCGTTCTCGCTCTGTGATTCCCCTTCCTTTGCCTCTGCTATTTGCTTTGCTGGCTTGTTTGAAGATCCGGCAATCTCTATTGGTATGGTTGGCCGGTTTGTCTGGGGTGCCATGAATTTGGCAAGGACGATCAAGTATGCGGTCCAAGCTGGATTGTTTTCCGTTGCTCCTTTTATAGGGCTTCTTTCGTTGGCCAGACTTGGAGTCATTGAATCCGGCATGAACTGTTGTGTCATCAGTGTTATCGCCGTTGCTTCGGCGTTTGTTTCTATTGCGCCGGAGCTTGCCGGTGCTGTTCTTGGCCTCGGATGGGCTTGTTTCGTTGGCCGTATTGTTACTACGGGCCAACCAACTGTCCTCTCCCGCGCAAAAGCGGGTCATGAGTGCCGTTAGGGCTGCCATGGACTTCGGGTTTTCTTGGCCGAGGTGGCGTGCTAGCCATTCATCATGGATCCTGTGTTTGAAGGCTGCCAAGGCCTCGGCGTCCGGACAGTCAACGATCTGGTTCTTTTTGGTTAGGAACCTAGTCCAGAATTTTCTGGCTGATTCTCCAGGTTGTTGAACTATGTGGCTTAAGTCATCGACGTCTGGTGGCCGGACATAAGTTCCTTGGAAGTTGTCTAGGAAAGCTTCTTCCAAGTCCTCCTAGCTGCCGATAGAATTTTCAGGCAGGTTGTTAAGCCAGTGCCGAGCTGGACCTTTGAGCTTGAGTGGGAGGTATTTAATGGCGTGGAGATCATCTCCTCGAGCCATGTGGATGTGGAGGATGAAATCCTCGATCCACACTGTGGGATCGGTTGTGCCGTCGTATGATTCGATATTGACGGGCTTGAATCCCTCGGGGAATTCGTGGTCCAGTACTTCATCTATGAAGCAGAGAGGGTGTGCGGCGCCTCTATATCGGGCCGAGTCGTGGCGTAGCTCTGATGGAGTCCGTCTGTGGTATTCGGCCCGGGCGTGGTTAGATTTATCACGTCCGAATAGGTAGCCTTCTTCGTGCCTTGAGGCACGCCCTCGTGATCCGTAGATCGATCTTGTGTGTCCTGTTCTATCATCCAGGATTTGCCGGAGGTCATATGTGTGACCCCAAACTCTTCCGTCTCTATTTTTACAAGGCGGTGGGGCAGGCTGCTGCTCGGCCTGAGTTGCCGCTTTGTCCCGACCGCGGGGTGGCCGGTCAGCCGCCCTGTCTTGACCACGCGGTGGTCGTTCCGCATTACGCGAGGGAGATGTGTGCTCTGGTGCCTCCTCATCGAATTGAGGTAGCAGTCTGCGTTTCGGGTAGCTCTTGGCTGGGCGCTTGAGGCCGTATTCTTCCGCTCTAAGGACGTCAGTCCATCTGTCGACGAGCAGATCTTGTTCAGCTTGAAGCTGCTGCTGTTTCTTTTTTAGGCTCCTTGCGGTGGCTATGAGTTGAAGCTTAAAGCGCTCCTGTTCCAGAGGGTCCTCAGGCACGATGAAATCTTCGTTGCCGAGGCTTGTTTCCTCTTCGGAAGGTGGACGGTAACTATCGTCCCCCGAGTCATCTTCTATGGCCTGCTCATCAGGGTTGTCTTGCCTGTCGACATGTTCCTCCTGTTCGGATGCAGCACCGACAGGGTCTTCATTGTTTTCGGCGTCGCCCGGAGTGCTATTTTCTCCGGTGCCAGTGTTGTCGTCTTTTGAGCGGCGAGGCTTAGAACGGCGTTTGGGGCGCCGGCGCTTGGACTGCGTCTCAGAAGGTTTATTCTTATCTTGCTCTTCTTTGTCGTCGCCAGATCCCTTGGGTGTATCAACCATGTACACGTCGTACGAAGAGGTGGCCGTCCAATGTCCAGTGAATGGCGGGTCTTGGCCTTGCTCATTGTCGGCATCGTCGTCCATACCAACGATGTCTTCGGAGCCGTAGTCAAGCACGTCGGTTAAGTCATCGACGGTGGCTATGAAGTGGGTGGCGGGTGGGAAGCAAAATTCCTCATCATCTGTCTCTAGCTCGAACCGGACATAGTTCGGCTGTGAGTCCTCCACCAAGGATAATTTCTTCAAAGAGTTTAGTACGTCACCCAAAGGCGAATGCTGGAAGACGTCTGCGGCGCATCTAGCTCGGTGTCCGCAGGTGCATCTGGTCCGGAACATATGGCCGGATACGAGTCCGGGGTTCCTTTGACGCAAGCATTGCAGGATGTCGAGTCCGTGTGCGGCTCCAACACCGCGGACTTTATGGCCTCGGAGGGCGCGATCTGCTTTGGTACTGAGGCCGTTGCAGCAACAGGATCTATCTCCTCGGTGTGCTCCGATGACAGATTTAGGTCATGTTCATCGGAGAAAGGGGGAGCGATCGCCGCGGTTTCAAATCCCTCGAAGATCAAGTCTCCACGGATATCCGCGACGTAGTTCAAGCTTCCAAATCTGACCTGATGGCCACGGGCGTAGCTATCGACCTACTCCAGACGGCCAAGAGAGTTGGCCCGCAGTACGAAGCCGCCGAACACAAAGATTTGTCCGGGGAGGAAAGTTTCTCCCTGGACGGTGTCATTACTGACGATCGAAGGGGCCATCGAATCCCTTCGTCGACGGCACAGTGGAACTCTCAATGAAAGCACCAATGTCGGTGTCAAAACCGGCGGATCTCGGGTAGGGGGTTCCGAACTGTGCGTCTAGGATCGATGGTAACAGGAGACGGGGGACACGATGTTTACCCAGGTTCAGGCCCTCTCTATGGAGGTAATACCCTACTTCCTGCTTGATTGATCTTGATGAATATGAGTGTTACAAGAGTTGATCTACCACGAGATCGTAATGGCTAAACCCTAGAGGTCCAGCCTATGAGTATATGGTAATGAATCTGTCCTATCCGGACTATGCTCTCCGGTTTATATAGACACCGGAGAGATCTAGGGTTACATGGAGTCGGTTACATAAGAGGGAATCTTCATAATTGGTCGCCAAGCTTGCCTTCCACGCCAAGGAGAGTCCAATCCGGACACGGGTATAGTCTTCGGTCTTCGTGTCTTCACAGCCCATCAGTCCGGCCCATGGATAACAGGCCGGAT
Source organism: Triticum aestivum (assembly GCF_018294505.1). Lineage (NCBI taxonomy): Eukaryota > Viridiplantae > Streptophyta > Magnoliopsida > Poales > Poaceae > Triticum > Triticum aestivum. The sequence continues at coordinate 168,402,640 of NC_057796.1, forward strand.
GCCCAAGGACCCCTTAATCCAGGACTCCCTCACCCCCATCTTTTCCCCAATTTCCATCCACAAAATCTTCCGAATTTTGCCCCGGATTTGACCTCTTCCCGCAAAGTTCATCGAGTTCGTCCACGGATCCAGAGCCCGGACATCCGGCCAGACAGCCCGGACATCGGGCCGCCCCGGACATCCGGCCCACAGCCCGGACATCCGCCCCCCTGACAGCAGCACTTCAATCCACCGCTCCGTTTCCCGCCTAACTTTCTCCCAATTTTGTCCCGGTGCCCACATACACTTCCGCATACCACCACCACTTCCGCATAGCACCACCATAGTTTTCCCGCTACCAACTCCAACAATTTTGACCCGTTTTACTTTGAGAATTTGAGTTGTGGCTTCCGTTTCCTAACATGTTTCGGCTACTTAGGGACGGTTCGACATCAACATCACCACCGCTCATCTTCGCCACGGACTACTACGAACGGCTACATCATTTTGGTATCAACCTCATCTTGGTATCGTGATGTCCCATCATTGTACATTCTTGCAATTGGATTGACAACCTCATAGCCTTACTTTTGCGTCACTTACCCATCGAGACTAGCCTTTGAGTATTGCCGGCAACGTGACTTGTGCATATTAGTGATCATACTTCCCATAGCATACATACCATATCATCGTGTTGCATATCTTGGTATCATCTCTTGTGTCACAAAGTTGTCATCGCATACACAATTGCTATCTTGGTTCGTGAAGCATTGCAAGAGAAAAGAGCTCAAACACAAAGAGCCAAACAAGCTTTTAAGCAAAAGGAAGAGATAAGCAAAGAGCTTATAAGCAAGAACCATAGCATCATACAACATTAAGATTGTCATACTCGATCATTTTGGATCATACCATCGGAATACCATACATATAGCATACTTGGGATAGAAGTCGTTGCATTTTTGCTTAGTAGGTTGTGCACAAGTTCGTATCCGCCTATTGTGCAATCGTGCTAGCGTCTCTCTAGTGTTGTGCAACAAGAGCATTTTCGTGGATTCCACATTTTGGCTCATTCCTTGGTTGCATGACCCCACTTATCTATTTGCGTGTGTGTTTCTATGTACCCTATCTTGCTATTGGTCTACTTGTTGCATTTGCAAATTTGCGAATTTTTTCGAACATTATTGAGTCTCACTTACAATTGCATCAAATTTTGTGCCACCATCCTAACCAAGCTCCACCATAAGATTTTACCTGAGTAGGTGTGAGAAACCGACAAGAATTGGTATCAATTGTGCTATTTCCTTGTTACACATTGGAGGGTGATCATTGATCCATCTTCAACATCGGTCAAGGTAAATTTGGTATAGGTTCTTCTCTTTCTCCCACTCACATATTTTTGTTTGGAATGATGGATAGGCCAAGTACTTCTACCAACCCACTCTTCCTTGAACGAGACGACGACCCGAACAGCTACGTCACCAAGCTACACCTATTTGGTACACAACGAGCTTTGCATGAAGAGCAACTAGCAATGAGCGACCGCATCGACAACCTCGCCACCGACTTGCGACTCTCCGAACAACGTACAAGAGACTACTTCGACAACAAGCTCGGTGAACACAAACACAAGAATGACGCAAGAATGGACGAGATTCGTGCCTTGTTGGTCAACCGCTCTTCTACCACTTCATCCATCTCAAGACGGAGCCGCTCGAGTCGACACTCCGACGACACTATCTCCGGCTCAAGTACCCCGACATCAAACACTCTTCGTCGTGCGGCGCGTCAAGATCGTCAAGGAAACCGCAATCCTCTACATGACACCGACTCTCAAGAGCATCGACATCGTCAAAACCAAGCTACATTCGCGCAAGCACAAGAACGACAACGCCAACGACAACAAGAACAACAGGAGCGAGCGCGACAACACCAAGATGCACAAGATGCCGAGGCACAACGCCAAGAACAACAACTACGAGAAGCTCAAGCACTGGAGGGGCAACGTGCCCGTCGAGATTCAAGTCGTGCCGTAGCCAATCGAGGCCGACAAGCTCGTGAGCATCAAGAAGCTCTTCATGATGAAGTTCAAGAGCGGATTTGTCAATCACGTGTGCATCGTCAAGTTCCTCGTCAAGATCGACAAGCGCCTCCTCAAGCTAGACAAGAACATCAAGTTCATCAAGAGCATGAAGACAATGGAAATCCTCCAAGACAAGAGCAACATGAGGTCGACAACCCTCATCGCCAAGAGCAACATGAGATTGTCAATCCTTAACGACATGGGCGTCATCATCCTGGACTCCAACACAATGAAGAGCAACGATACGGCAAGCTTAAGTTCACCATGCCCAAGTTCACCGGAAACAATGACCCCGAAGAGTACATATCATGGGCATTAAAGGTTGACAAAATCTTCCTCTTGCACAACTATGAAGAAGAGAAGAAGATAGCGATGACATCCCTTGAATTCCAAGACTAAGTCCTCATTTGGTGGGAACAAGTCATTGAGCACCGAGAGGCAAGAGGTGAACCACCCATCACTACTTGAAGGATGTCATTAGAGCACTTTTGTGCCTAACTACTACAACCGCAACCTCTTCAAAAAACTCTAACTACTCAAGAAAGGCACAAAGAGCGTTGAAGAGTACTACTGTAACGCCCACGATGCGGCTATATCTCCCACGTGTCGAGGCACGACTTAGAGGCATAACCGCATTGTGGTTTTGTCGCAAGAAGGGTCATCTTCACACAATCCCATGTAATGAACAAGAATGGGATAAAGAGTTGGCTTACAATCGCCACTTCACACAATATATAACTAAAATTCATACATCATCCAAAATACACACATAGACCGACTACAGTCAAGATCCAAATGAAAATAAGATAACCCCAAATGCTAGATCCCCAATCGTCCCAACTGGGCTCCACTACTGATCATCAGGAAAAGACACATAGTAACGACCACGTTCCTCATCGAACTCCCACTTGAGGTCGATCCCATCATCTGCACTGGCATCGTCGGCACCTGCAACTGTTTTGGTAGAATCTGTGAGTCACGAGGACTCAGCAATCTCACACCCGCGAGATCAAGACTATTTAACCTTATAGGAAAGGAAGGTGTAATGAGGTGGAGCTGCAGCGGCAATAAGCATATATGGTGGCTAACACACGCAAAAGAGAGCGAGAAGAGAAGCAACGGAACGGTCGTCATCTAGCAATGACCAAGAAGTGATCCTGAACTCCTACTTACGTCATACATAACTCAGACCGTGTTCACTTACCGGACTCCGCCGAGAAGAGACCATCACGGCTACACACACGGTTGATGTATTTTAATTTGGTCAAGTGACAAGTTCTCTACAACCGGACATTAACAAATTCCCATCTGCCTCATAACCTGCAGGGGTGTCCCAACTTAGCCCATCATAAGCTCTCACGGTCAACAAGGATAAACCTTCTCCCGGAAAGACCTGATCAGTCTTGGAATCCCGGTTTACAAGACATTTCGATAATGGTAAAACAAGACCAGCAAAGCCACCCGAATGTGCCGACAAATCCCTATAGGAGCTGCACATATCTCGTTCTCAGGGCACACCGGATGAGCGAAGCGTACAGGTACCAACATAACCCAAGTTGCCAAGGGATGGTCCCGCACGGTGCTCTAGTTTGGGCCAGCACTCAGAGGAACACTGGCCCGGGGGTTAAAATAAGATGACCCTCGGGCTCGTGAAAACCCGGGGGAAAGGCTTAGGTGGCAAACGGTAAAACCAAGGTTGGGCCTTGCTGGAGGAGTTTTATTCAAGGCGAACTGTCAAGGGGGTCCCATAAATCACCCGACCGCGTAAGGAACGCAAACTCAAGGAACATAATACCGGTATGACAGAAACTAGGGCGACAAGAGTGGAACAAAACACCAGGCATAAGGCCGAGCCTTCCACCCTTTACCAAATATATAGATGCATTAATTAAATAAGAGATATTGTGATATCCCAACATATCCATGTTCCAACATGGAACAAACTTCAACTTCACCTGCAACTAGCAACACTATAAGAAGGGCTGAGCAAAAGCGATAACTTAGCCAAACAACGGTTTGCTAGGAATGGATGGTTAGAGGCTGACATGGCAATATGGGAGGCATGATATAGCAAATGGTAGGTAGCGCAGCATGGCAATAGAACGAACAACTAGCAAAGCAAAGATAGAAGTGATTTCGAGGGGTGGTCATCTTGCCTGCAAGGTTCTCAGAGTTATCGAAAGCTTGATCCTCGTAAGCGTACTCAACAGGTTCCTCGTTCATGAACTCGTCTCCCGGCTCTACCCAAGACAAGAACACAAGCAAAGGAACCACAATCAATCACGAGAAATGCACAAGCAACATGATGCAATACATGAATGATATGCAAGATATGATATGCGATGCATATGCGTGCTCCGGAAGAAAAATGATGAACAAGGCAGTAACTTGGCAAACCAAGTATGCCACTAGAAAGATGAGATGATTTCGGTCGAAATCGATATAAAGATCACCGGAAACGGATGCACGGTTTGCAAATGGCAAGTAAAACAAGAATGACACGAATCTGCGATTAACAGCATGATAGCACTTAGAATGCAACAAGTAACAATGCTACAGCACTCCAACATAGCAACAAGGCATATGACAGTAATCTACAGGAGATGGTTGACAAAATATGAACACTGAGCTACGGCTAGATCACAACATAACAAGCTCAAACAGGCATGGGAAAAGTGCAAAAGATAAAAGGTTCACAGACTTGGTGAAATTACTGGACATGGCAGAAAACAGCATCAGGTAGCAATGTTCAGAGCACGAGATCAACATGCTACAGAAACTTAACATGGCAAAACAAGGTATGGAAGTATTCTACTAGATGCATATGAAAAAAGTCCCTTACTGACCATAAGCCAAAAAGGACCAGAAGAAATGATGGAAACCTTGTAAACATAGCAAGTTTCATTATCAGGTTTCAGACAGCAGAAAACAGAGCATGACAGAAACAATAATATGAAGGCATCTTGGTGAGCTTGATGCACTCACCACAAAGCAATGCATGACAAAACATGCATACCTACAGCAAGATGGCATGTTTATGAAGCTATCCATAGCAAGAACAAAAGCATAGCATGTATGGATCAACTACAACAAACTTGGCAAAATTGAATAACACGTAAACAATCTGCCAGAAATATTTTATAGCAAAAGTAGAGCAAAATTGAGTCATGCTATGGCACTCCATAATTGCAAACAAGGACAGGAATGGATCAATTACAACAATATCTACAAAATATCCTTACTAAACATCACCAAAATATGCATGGATCTCTCCGTAGCATCAAGTTTACATAGCAACAAAATAACAGCAGACAGACTTGGAGAAAACAGTCCCTGAAATCAGAAACATTACGGAGCCTAGTTTGCATGCTTGTTCTAGTCCCCACAGAGATCACAAAAATACATGGCATACACCACTGGATAGATGGCATGGCATACAACAAAACACATGTAGAGCTCATGCCCATAAGATGCACAGATTAAATGCAACAAAAATAACAAATCACTAAGTTCTGATAAGAACCAACAGATAACAGCAACTAGCACTCTTGCACCAGAGATTTGGGCATCAAGATGGCCTCTAATGAACATAGTGCAATTGAACAAAATGTAGAGCATCACGAGGCGAACAATTCGATACATTACACACGCGAAACGGAGCGATATGCAGAGAGTTATGATGCTATGAACATGGGCACATGCTGAGAAAAATAAATGACTTGCAAGAAATTCGGGGGTTCGGGAAAAGTCAACCGTCGTTCTTCCAGATCCATATCGGGGCTCGGGCTCGTCGGGGCTTCGGCTGGAACTGCCACCGGAGGGAGCAGAGGACGGGGTGGAGAGGAAGGAGGAGGCCGCGCCGGACGGGGAGGGAGGCGCCGGCGCGCGGGGCGGAGCCGTGGGCGCGGCAGCGGTGGAGGCGATGCGGTGGGCGCGGCGGCGGCGACGGAGGCGGCGGACGCCGGCGAGTGGCGGGGCGGCGGAGACGGCGGCGAGCGGAGGAGGCGCGGGAGTGGGGCGCTCGCGGGGCGCAGGCGGCCTCGGGCCGCGGGGGCCGGCCCCGGGCCTCGGCGGCGCGGGGTACGGGCGGCGGCGCGGCTGCCACGTGGCATGCGCTGGTTCGCTGCGGGCGGCGGCGCGGATTCGTCCGGCGGCGGTGGACACGTCCGATGGCGGCGGGGATTTTTGCTAGGGTTTCATCTGCGGATTTGGAGGAGGTGTACCCATATTTATAGCTAGAGGGAGGTAGGAGGCTTCAAATGGAGTGCGTTTTTCGCCCACACGATCGTGATCGAACGACCTACAACATGTAAGAGAGTTTGGTGGGTTTTGGGCTGGTTATGAGGGGGGTTTTGCTGCAACACATAAAAGGCATCAGCGGTTACCCGGTTAACCGTTGGAGTACCAAACGACCTCCAAATGGAACGAAACTTGACCGGTGGTCTACCGGTAGTATACCAAGGCCACTTGACAAGCCTCGGTCCATTCCGAGAACATTTGACACCCGCTCACGAAAGAAAACAAGAGGGGTGCGCCGGATTGCAAAACGGACAACGGGGAAAATGCTCGGATACATGAGACTAACACGTATGCAAATGCAATGCACATGATGACATGATATGAAATGCATGACATGGACAAAATGCAAAACGAAAAACAAAACCCGACCACGAGGGGAATATCATAGCACATAGCCGAAAATGGCAAGAGTTGGAGTTATAAATATGGGAAGTTACATCCGGGGTGTTACAACTACAAGGAAATGGAGATTGCTATGATACGAGCCAATGTCATGGAAGATGATGAGCAAACTATGGCACGTTTCTTGAATGGACTCAACCATCCTATCAAGAAGATCGCCGACTTCCAACCATACTCGAACCTCATCGAGCTAGTACATCAAGCTACCAAGGCGGGATGTCAAGTGCAAGATGACCTCGAATATGCCAAGTTCTCATCCAAGTCATATGGTTTCTCCAACTCGCAAGCTTCAACGACTCTAACAACTTCTACCTCATCCAAGCCTCCTACAAGCAACGGCAACAAGTCAAGTTACAAGAAAACTTCGACAAGCTCAAGTCGTCCTCCTACTTCAAGAAACTTCAAGCCAAAAGCTTCATCATCATCTACCCCAACCGATGAGACCATCAAGATAAGTTCCTTCAAATGCTTCACATGCGGCGGCCGAGGCCACAAGTCCTCCGAGTGTACAAACAAGTGCACCATGATCCTCAACAACGACGGAACCTATGACTCCATGAGTGAAGAGGAGATGGCCATGCACTGGCGCGTGAACGAAGATGAAGATGATCAAGTCTTTTGTGACGAAGATTCAAGCCCCGCTCTCGTTGTCTCCAAGGTCTTGATTCTTCAACATCAACAAGACGAAGACCAAAGATGCCATACCTTCCACACCAAGGCCGGCATCAATGGAAGGCCCGTCAAGGTCATCATCGATGGAGGGAGTTGCCATAACCTAGCAAGTGGAGAACTATGCTCCAAGCTCCAATTGGTCAAGATGAAGCACCCACACCCCTACAAGGTTCAATGGCTAAGCGACACCGGCACCATCCAAGTCGAGCATAGAGTACAAGTTTCTTTCAAGATCGGAGCTTACGAAGACACTTTGGAACGTGATGTCCTTCCGATGACCGTTTGCCACCTCCTTCTTGGATGGCCATGGCAATTCGACCGTGGTGTCATCCATAATAGGCGTACAAACCACTATAGCTTCAAGATGAAAGGAAAAGAGTATGTGCTACGACCTATGTCTCCAAGCCAAGTGATCGCCGACAAGCAAGCAACCCATTGTGGAGAGAATAGTGAGAGACCGAACCACCAAAAAGATAGTGAGCGCCACAAGCCAAAATTGAGTGCCTCCACGATGAGCGACAAGAAGAACTTAGTCCTATTTGCCACCAAACGTGAGATGAGAGAAGTGTGTGAGAACCCATCAAGTGTTATGCACTATGTCCTTTTGTGCAAGGACGAGGCACCAAAAGTTAACACCTCTCACGATCTACCTTTAGTGTTATCTTCTCTATTGCAGGAATTCCAAGATGTTTTCCCCCGACGAGCTACCTCCGGGTCTACCTCCATGATACGTCTCCGTCGTATCTATAATTTTTGATTGTTCCATGCCAATATTATACAACTTTTACATACTTTTGGCAACTTTTTATACTATTTTTGGGACTAACATATTGATCCAGTGCCCAGTGGCAGTTCCTGTTTTTTGCATGTTTTTTGTTTCGCAGAAAACCCATATCAAACGGAGTCCAAACATGATAAAAACGGACGGAAAATATTTTTTGGAATATTCGTGATATTTGGGAAGAAGAATCAATGCGAGACGGTGCCCGAGGGGGCCACGAGGCAGGGGGCGCGCCCCAGGGGGGCAGGCGCGCCCCTGACCCTCGTGGGCACCCCGTAAGGCAGTTGCTGCTCTTCTTTGGCCGCAAGAAAGCTATTTTTCGGAAAAAAATCTTGGCGAAGGTTTCAATCCAATCAGAGTTACAGATCTCCGGTTATAAAAGAAACGGTGAAAGGGCAGGATCCAGAGCGCAAAAACAGAGAGAGACAGAGAGACAGATCCAATCTCGGAGGGGCTCTCGCCCCTCCCATGCCACGGAAGCCAAGGACCAGAGGGGAAACCCTTCTCCCATCTAGGGAGAAGGTCAAGGAAGAAGAAGAAGAAGGGGGGCCCTCTCCCCCTTTCTCCCGGTGGCGCCGAAACACCGCTGGGGCCATCATCGTCACCGCAATCTACACCAACACCTCTGTCATCTTCACCAACATCTTCATCACCTTCCCCCATCTATCTACATCGGTCCACTCTCCCGCAACCCGTTGTACCCTCTACTTGAACATGGTGCTTTATGCTTCATATTATTATCCAATGATGTGTTGCCATCCTATGATGTCTGAGTAGATATTCGTTGTCCTATCGGTAATTGATGAATTGCTATGATTGGTTTAATTTGCTTGTGGCTATGTTGCTGTCCTTTGCTGCCCATCATATGAGCGCGCGCGTGGATCACACCATAGGGTTAGTTGTATGTTGGTAGGACTATGTATTGGAGGGCAAGAGTGACAGAAGCTTCAACCTAGTATAGAAATTGATGCATACGGGATTGAAGGGGGACCAATATATCTTAATGCTATGGTTGGGTTTTACCTTAATGAACGTTAGTAGTTGCGAATGCTTGCTAATAGTTCCAATCATAAGTGCATAGAATTCCAAGTCAGGGATGACATGCTAGAAGTGGCCTCTCCCATATAAAACTTGCTATCGGTTTAGTAAAGTAGTCAATTGGTTAGGGACAATTTCGCAACTCCTACCACTACTTTTCCACGCTCGCTATACTAACTTTATCGTGTCTTTATCTAAACTGCCCCTAGTTACGTGCTCTTTATATTCTTGCAAACCTATCTCGTTACACCTACAAAGTACTTCTAGTTTCATACTTGTTTTAGGTAAAGCGAACGTTAAGCGTGCGTAGAGTTGTATCGGTGGTTGATAGAACTTGAGGGAATATTTGTTCTACCTTTAGCTCCTCGTTGGGTTTGACACTCTTACTTATCGAAAGAGGCTACAATTGATCCCCTATACTTGTGGGTTATCACTCCACTACGAGGCATCGAGCACCACATCGACCTCATCCCCGTAGCGCCACTTCCAAACAAGGCTCCCTACCGAGTCAACCCCGAAGAAACCAAAGAAATACAAAGGCAAGTAAAACATCTCATAGATCATGGACATGTGCGTGAAAGTTTGAGTCCTTGTGCCGTACCGGTCATTCTTGTGCCAAAAAGAGACGGTAGCTTTTGTATGTGTTCCGATTGTAGACCTATCAATGCTATCACCGTTCGCTATAGGTACCCCATTCCACGCCTCGATGATATGCTTGATGAGCTTAGCGGTGCCACTATTTTTTTCCAAAATCGATCTCAAGAGTGGTTACTATCAAATCCGCATACAAGAGGGTGATGAATGGAAAACCGTTTTCAAAACTAAGTTTGGTTTGTATGAGTGGTTAGTCATGCCTATGGGTTTATCCGAAGCACCCGGTACTTTCATGCGTCTTATTCATTATGTGTTTCGCCCTTACATTGGTGAGTTTGTTGTGGTCTACTTTGACGACATCCTTGTTTTTAGCAAATTTCTCAAAGAGCATGTCACCCACCTTCGCACCGTGCTCCAAACTCTTTGAAAAGAGCGTCTTTATGCTAATACGGAAATATGCCTTTTTGGCGTTGATAAGCTTGTTTTCTTGGGTTTTGTAGTATCTTCCAAGGGTGTTCATGTTGATGAATCTAAGATCAATGCTATTAAAACTTGGCCCCAACCAACTAAATTGCAACAAGTGCGTACTTTCCTTGGTTTAGCCGGTTTCTACCGTAGATTTGTGAAGGATTTTAGCACTATTGCATCTCCTTTACACGCTTTGAGCAAGAAAAATGCACCCTTTGTTTGGGGACCATCACAAGATAGCGCATTCAATGAGCTTAAGAATTTGCTTACTCATGCTCCCGTGCTTGCTTTACCGAACTTTGACAAACCTTTTGAAATTCATTGCGACGCTAGTGGTAATGACATAGGAGGTGTGTTAACGCAAGAGAAGCGCCCCATAGCATACTTTAGTGAGAAACTTTCCGGAGCGCAACTCAATTACCCCATCTATGACAAAGAGCTATATGCTTTAGTGCGATTTTTGCACGAATGGGAACATTACCTTCGCCCTCATGAATTTATCATCCATACCGATCATGAAACGCTTAAATATCTTAAGGGTCAAACTAAGTTGAACAAGCGTCATGCTAAATGGAGTGAGTTTATTGAGTCATTTCCTTATGTCATCAAGTATATCAAAGGAAAGGAAAATGTTGTGGCGGATGCACTTTCCCATATATGCATGCTTGTTACTCAACTTGAATTGAATGTCATTGGCTTTGAGCACATGAAAGACATGTATGAGCATGATCCTACTTTTGCTATTCCTTATGTCAAGTGTTTGACGCATACATCTTGGGAACGCTATTACATCAAAGATGGTTATCTTATGAAAGCTAACAAGCTATGCATCCCCGAGTCTTCTCTTCGTTTGTTGCTTTTGCAAGAAACTCATGGCGGAGGACTCATGGGACACTTTGGACGCGACAAGACATTTGCTATGCTCTCCAAGAACTATTTTTGGCCCAAGATGTTTCGCGACGTCAACCGCTTCACCAACTGATGCTCTACATGTCGCAAAGCTAAGTCTAAAGCTCAATCTCATGGTCTATATATGCCTCTTTCAATTCCGTACCAACCATGGGAAGATATTAGCATGGATTTTGTCCTTGGTTTGCCTAGAACTAGAAATGGAAAGGATTCCGTCTTTGTTGTTGTGGACCGATTCTCTAAAATGGCACATTTCATACCATGCAACAAGATAGACGATGCTTCACATGTTGCAAATTTATTTTGTAGGGAAATCTTGCGCCTACATGGAGTGCCAAAGACGATTGTCTTGGACCGCGACGTCAAGTTCTTGAGTTACTTTTGGAAGACATTGTGCGCCAAGCTCAGAATCAAGCTTTTGTTCTCTTCGGCATACCATCCTCAATCCGATGGCCAAACAGAGGTGACGAACCGTACACTCTCCACTCTACTACGTGTGTTGATAAAGAAGAAAATTAAGGAGTGGGAGGAGTACCTACCTATCGCCGAGTACGCCTACAACCGTGCAACACATTCGACTACTGGCAAGTCCCCCTTCGAGGTCGTCTATGGCTTCAACCCATTGTCACCATTGGACATTCTTCCTCTACCACTACAAGAGCGCACAAACATGGACGCGAGTGCCCGAGTCAACTACCTCAAGAAGATGCATGAAGATACAAGGCACACCATCGAGCGCCAAGTACAACGACTCGCGACCAAGCTCAACGTCAACAAGCAACCCATGATATTCAACATTTGGAGATCTTGTGTGGCTACACCTTCGCAAGGACCGCTTCCCTAACGAACGCAAGTCCAAACTTCTACCACGAGCCGATGGACCCTTCAAAGTGCTTGCACGCTACAACAACAATGCCTACAAGACCGACATCCCACGCGACAACTACTCCGTGAGCGACATCTTCAACGTGAAAGATCTCTCCCCATACCATGGTGATGAGGATTTCGATCCGAGGTTGGATCTTTCCCAAGGGAGGGGAGATGATGCGGAGCATCCTACGGTCATCCCCATGGACCTACCATCGTCTCATCAATAGCCAAGAGGACCTATGACACGAGCACGAGCTAGAGCTCTCGAGAACGAGGTGACTTCTTTCCTTAGTGATATCACATATGATCCACTCGAGACATGGCTACTACCTAAGTCTGATATGCTATGCATGACTAGGTGTCAAGAGGACCCTCCCGGAGATGCTCATGAAGACGGACAAGCCGCCAAGTTCATGGACGAGGAGAACCAACGCAAAGAGTCAAGTGCAACTCCCAAGACCGGGACATCCGGCAAGGACCCCGGACATCCGGCCCCTAGAAGCGTCACCAGCATCAAGGAGCCAGCTGCCAAGCCTACAAGCCCCGGACATCCGGCCCGACAGCCCGGACATCCGGCCCCTGCCCGAAAATCCGGCGTCCATCACAGAATCGTCCAGAAGCTGAACCTGGTCAGCCCGGACATCCGGCCAGAGGCCTGGACATATGGCTCCTCCCGAGCCCCCGGACATCCGACCCACCGCCCAGACATCCGGCCCCGTCTATCCAGAGAGCTTCGAGGCCGACCACACTCGCCCGGACATCCGCCCCCCAGCCCGGACATCCGGCTTCTCCTGAAGCCCCAGACATCCGGCCCGAGTCCCGGACATCCAGCCCCGTCTGTCTGCGCACAGTAAAGGGCCGAGGCCCATGTACCCCTTCGCCCTCTAGACTATATATACTCCCCCTCCTCCCTCTTTCTAGGGTTAGCATTGGTTTAGCTCATATGTGAGATAGAGTTTTGCTCATCCATACGGATCTACTCCACGAGAGAGACCGCGACCCCTCTACGGAGAAGATCACCTTGGATTCAAGACCCCCTCTTGGGTGGCCCCATCAAGACCTCCTTTAGGAGAAGAACCGGTTACCTTTGTATCGTCCTTTGTTGATCGTGAATCTTGTATCTCCTCTCGTGTTCCGAGGATCTAGCATATGTGTGACCATATCTTGTTGGTTTGAGAGTTCCTCTTGTGTTTTCCCTTATGTTTCCCCGTGTGTTCTTCGTGTTCTTAGTTGGGATCCGCTCCTTTCGTGAAAGATCGGCCGTATAGGGTTCCACCCTAAATCGCAAAGCCTTTAGTCCCAAACAAGTTGGGTAGGCTACAGGTGAAACCCATAAGATCTCGCAACCAACTCATGGCTCTGGAACATGGATAGCAAGCTTCCACGCACCCCTGTCCATAGCTAGCTCTTTGGTGATACTCCAATCCTTCAGGTCTCTCTTAACAGACTCCTCCCATGTCAAATTCGGTCTACCCCGCCCTCTCTTGACATTCTCTGCACGCTTTAGCCGTCTGCTATGCACTGGAGCTTCTGGAGGCCTGCGCTGAATATGCCCAAACCATCTCAGACGATGTTGGACAAGCTTCTCTTCAATTGGTTCTACCCCAACTCTATCTCGTATATCATCATTCCGGACCCGATCCTTCCTCGTGTGGCCACACATCCATCACAACATACGCATCTCCGCCACACCTAACTGTTGAATATGTCGCCTTTTAGTCGGCCAACACTCAGTGCCATAGAACATTGCGGGTCGAACCGTCGTCCTGTAGAACTTGCCTTTTAGCTTTTGTGGCACTCTCTTGTCACAGAGAATGCCAGAAGCTTGGCGCCACTTCATCCATCCGGCTTTGATTCAATGGTTCACATCTTCATCAATACCCCCATCCCCGTGCAGCATTGACCCCAAATATCGAAAGATGTCTTTCTGGGGAACCACCTGGCCATCAAGGCTAACGTCCTCCTCACACCTAGTAGTACTGAAACCGCACATCATGTACTTGGTTTTAGTTCTACTAAGCCTAAACCCTTTCGATTCCAAGGTTTGTCTCCATAACTCTAACTTCCTATTTACCCCCGTCCGACTATCGTCAACTAGCACCACATCATCCGCAAAGAGCATACACCATGAGATATCTCCTTTTATATCTCTTGTGACCTCATCCATCACCAATGAAAAAAGATAAGGGCTCAAAGCTGACCCCTGATGTAGTCCTATCTTAATCGAGAAGTCATCTGTGTCGACATCACTTGTTCGAACACTTGTCACAACATTACGTACATGTCCTTGATGAGGGTAATGTACTTTGCTGGGACTTTGTGTTTCTCCAAGACCCACCACATGACATTCCGTGTTATCTTATCATATGCCTTCTCGAAGTCAATGAACACCATATGCAAGTCCTTCTTTTGCTCCCTATATCTCTCCATAAGTTGTCGTACCAAGAAAATGGCTTCCATGGTCGACCTCCCAGGCATGAAACCAAACTGACTTTTGGTCACGCTTGTCATTCTTCTTAAGCGGTGCTCAATGACTCTCTCCCATAGATTCATTGTATGGCTCATCAGCTTAATTCCACGATAATTAGTACAACTCTGAACTCCCCTTGTTTTACTCCATGAGAAACAAAAATTAAGGAAAACTAAATGCATACTGCACTTACATGTTTTTCTAGGAAGTCCTTCACAAATGGTAGTTTTATTCTGTTGTACTTGTTTGAAGCAATTGGAACACAAATTTCTCTCGTAAAGCTTGCACATCTACCTAAAGATTAATATGGGTAACAAGGAAGAAATTAGTTCTGCACCTCAATGTGTCATGATATTCAGCAAAAGAATAACTTGAAACATTGTTTTAAATAAAAGAATAATACAAACTTTTGAGAAAACATCAGTTTCGATGCCGCTGTAACTTGTAAATTACTTCCAGACGTAGATGCCTGTGTCAAATGATTCCCTGTAGTGCAATGAAAAAAAAATACTTAGTGCATGCATCATAGTGTGCGCCAAAACATTAAAAAAAGAAGAACTGTGTGTAAGCAAAGAGCTCTCTACTACGAAAGGAGAGAAAAAACCTTGTTTCCAACTTTGTCACTTTCATGTGCCTTATTCCAAAACTCTAAATGTTGAAGAAAGGTCAATGTGGATAGCTTGCAATGAAAAGCATTTTGAAATTGTAAACTACAATTGAAATTTGTGTTAGAATTTTGTCTGAATCTCTCATAGGATTGAGAATGTCAAAGCTCATATCGATGAAGGTAGGTCCTTTGGGTTTTCTGTGCACTAGGAAAGGGCTATGCACCTGTTTTGGAGAAAATGATAAGGTAATGTGACGTTGAAGTAAAAAAATAAGTTGCAGAGACTATTGTTTTATTCCTTTCGGAAATAAAGCTTACCAATCCAGCTCTCTCTAGCCTATATCCAACATTGACCTCTGAGAAAATTGTTTTATGTTGAGATTGATCCAAATGTGGATTCATTAGAAGCATCTATACATGTTTTAAAAATCTCACAAAAACTGATTGTATTGAGTACCTATCCATACAACTAAATGAAGAAAAAAGTGAAGTTCAGACGCTTAACTTACAACAATGTCTGAATAACGTGTGTTAAAACTTCATTTGGTAAGCCTTCGCCATTCTTCTGTCGCATGTACTGATTAGACATAACAAGATCTGAGAAATAGTCCATCACACGCGTATGCATCCAACCATCTTCCATCATTGATAGAGTTAATGTTTTCTGATCAACCATCTATGATCTATCTAGAAAATACAAGGGCTGCACAAATAATTTTTGTTAGAAGATAATACGTAGGAGTATATCTCTATATTTCTTGAGAAGGGAAGAAAAACAACAAGATTAATGTATTAGGAAATCATTTTTACCTGTACTCAATTTTTCCCAAGTAGGACGGGAGAGTATTGTATAATTCATTCTCAATAGATGTAGAGAAGTGTTTTTGTGTTATAGTTGTTTCCCTTGTATTGCACAATAAGCTGGCCCTTGTGAAACTTCCTTCAGCACGTGTGTTGAACAACACAACTGTATTCTGGAATGTGTTTTCATACTGCTCAAGTGCCTGAAGCATGGCTTTGTCTGAGATGGAGAAACTCTTTGAATACTAGTATGTGTAGTTTGGCACTAGAACCAGAAACTAGACCTGTGTAGGCATCAAACCTTGGCTTTGAGCAACTTGGTTTAGAACTAGAGGGAATTGGGTCTAGAAAACAACCACCCTGGGTTGGTTTCGTGTCTCTACAAGAAGAAGAACCTACTGCATTTGGAACTGCATGTGTAGCAGTACTAGTGTGGTAGCTACTTTGGGCAATTGCTTTTGGAGGAAAATCTTCAAACAGATCAAAAGATTGTTCTCCATAGAATGTTTCTACTAGCACACAATTAGTTTTAGGACCAACGAGATGTTCATTCAATGATAGACCCCGCTTATCACCTATGTAGAATGGTGTTTTCTTCACCTAAACTACTTCTGTTGGTCAACATTTTGCAAGTGGATGTAGGTACTGTCAACTCATTCCTTTCAATTTGATAACTTGAACTCCTTTGCAATTCAGGATGTCTGCCTACAAAAATTGATTCGATACAATAGTTTCTATGAGAGAAGAACTAGTAGCTAGTACTGTACAAGCATATGTTAAAAAAGGTTGGCATATATAAAGTTAAGAAGATGTAATAAATACCATGAGGAGATGCAAGGGGTGTTTCCACTGTGACGTCCTTCCATCTTAATTGTTCATGTACAGATTCATTCATTTTTAAGAATGTGCTTTGTTCTTTTGGGAATAACTGAGCATACAATTCTGATGCAAAAAGAAGAACATGAAAAAGTTGAATTAGTAAAGGAATGCCAATAAATTTGTACAACAACAACAAAGCCTTTAGTCCCAAACAAGTTGGGGTAGGCTAGAGGTGAAACCCAGAAGATCTCGCAACCAACTCATGGCTCTGGCACATGAATAACAAGCTTCCACGCACCCCTGTCTATAGCTAGCTCTTTGGTGATACTCCAATCCTTCAGGTGTCTCTTAGCGGACACCTCCCATGTCAAATTAGGTCTACCCCGCCCTCTCTTGAGATTCTCCGCACGCTTTAGCCGTCCACTATGCACTGGAGCTTCTGGAGGCCTGCGCTAAATATGCCCAAACCATCTCAGATGATGTTGGACAAGCTTCTCTTCAATTGGTGCTACCCCAACTCTATCTCGTATATCATCATTCCGGACTCGATCCTTCCTCGTGTGGCCACACATCCATCTCAACATACACATCTCTGCCACACCTAATTGTTGAACATGTCGCCTTTTAGTCGGCCAACACTCAGTGCCATACAACATTGCGGGTTGAATCGCCATCCTATAGAACTTGCCTTTTAGCTTTTGTGGCACTCTCTTGTCACAGAGAAGCTTCGCGCCACTTCATCCATCCGGCTTTGATTCGATGGTTCACATCTTCATCAATACCCCCATCCTCCTGCAACATTGACCCCAAATACCGAAAGGTGTCCTTCCGAGGTACCACCTGGCCATCAAGGCTAACCTCCTCCTCCTCACACCTAGCAGTACTGAAACCGCACATCATGTACTCGGTTTTAGTTCTACTAAGCCTAAACCCTTTCGATTCCAAGGTTTGTCTCCATAACTCTAACTTCCTATTTACCCCCGTCCGACTATCGTCAACTAGCACCACATCATCTGCAAAGAGCATACACCATGGGATATCTCCTTGTATATCCCTTGTGACCTCATCCATCACCAATGCAAAAAGATAAGGGCTCAAAGCTGACCCCTGATGCAGTCCTATCTTAATCGGAAAGTCATCGGTGTCGACATCACTTGTTCGAACACTTGTCACAACATTATCGTACATGTCCTTGATGAGGGTAATGTACTTTGTTGGGACTTTGTGTTTCTCCAAGGCCCACCACATGACATTCCGCGGTATCTTATCATAGGCCTTCTCCAAGTCAATGAACACCATATGCAAGTCCTTCTTTTGCTCCCTATATCTCTCCATAAGTTGTCGTACCAGGAAAATGGCTTCCATGGTCAACCTCCCAGGCATGAAACCAAACTGATTTTTAGTCACACTTGTCATTCTTCTTAAGCTGTGCTCAATGAATCTCTCCCATAGCTTCATTGTATGGCTCATCAGCTTAATTCCACGGTAATTAGTACAACTCTGAACATCCCCCTTGTTCTTGAAGATGTGTACTAATATACTCCGTCTCCATTCTTCTGGCATCTTGTTTGCCTGAAAAATGAGGTTGAAAAGCTTGGTTAGCCATACTATCGCTATGTCCCCAAGACCTTTCCACACCTCAATGGGGATACAATCAGGGCCCATCGCCTTGCCTCCATTCATCCTTTTTAAAGCCTCCTTCACCTCAGACTCCTGGATTCGCCGCACAAAACGCATGCTGGTCTCATCAAAGGAGTCGTCCAGTTCAATGGTAGAACTCTCAGTCTCCCCATTGAACAACTTGTCGAAGTACTCCCGCCATCTATGCTTAATCTCCTCGTCGTTCACCAAGAGTTGGCCTGCTTCGTCCTTGGTGCATTTGACTTGGCCAATATCCCTCATCTTCCTCTCTCGGATCTTGGCCATCTTATAGATGTCCCTTTTGCCTTCCTTCGTGCCTAACCGTTGGTAGAGGTCCTCATATGCCCGACCCCTTGCTTCACCAACAGCTCGCTTTGCGGCCTTCTTCGCCATCTTGTACTTCTCTATGTTGTCTGCACTCCTATCCAGGTATAGGCGTCTGAAGCAATCTTTCTTCTCTTTAATCACCTTCCGGAAATAAAAGAAATCAGTAAATGGATGAGAAAAGAAATGTAGTATATGGATGAGAAACAAAAATATCTTATACCT
The DNA here is from genome assembly GCF_018294505.1 of Triticum aestivum. Lineage (NCBI taxonomy): Eukaryota > Viridiplantae > Streptophyta > Magnoliopsida > Poales > Poaceae > Triticum > Triticum aestivum. The sequence continues at coordinate 168,421,619 of NC_057796.1, forward strand.
TTTGTCATACCAATGTCTCAAACATACTTGTATTCTTCATGTCTTTGAACTGGAAGTTCAATTCTTTTAGGACCTAGAAGATCTTTGTAAATGTCAGCCCATTTCTCTTAACAAGACAGTACCATTCTCACTTTCGAGGAATGTGGTCACCATATTTGTTATGATCACTTTCAAGACAGATTCAAGTACTGGTTCATCAACAAATTACGGCACTGGTATTTCTAAGCAGAAATTCTCAAATATAGAAGAAAGGTCTACTTGAGAGAAAACTGAGATCCTGTTGGGAGGCGCAACAACACGCAAGTGTTTGTTGGAGTCCTGGTTGCCGACAAGAACTTGCAACATATCATCTACATATGTCTTGACAATTGGAATTGAATGCTCAGTCATTCTTTGGAAGAAATTCTGGGTCATTACTTGCAGGTTCAATTTGTCCTATTGTTAAGAAAAAAGAAATATAAAAGGAGACAGATTAGAAGATGAATCTTGCAAGTGATAACTTCTAAATGGCGTTGCAGATATGTGCTTTAATTGTTTAAGTGCATTCATTAAAGTAGTGATAACAAAGAATGAAGTTACAACACATGAAAAAAATGTTGAACTACTAAAAGTGGTAGCAATTCAAAAAATAAAAAGATCATACAACATGTAAAATGTAATGATGGTAGGTGCTTCTTCACTCACAGTTAATCTTCCAAATGACTGAGACGAACAATCTTCTGAGTCAAGAGCTATATATGATTTGACTATATCTGTAGTCCATAGACTAATCCTGGGTATTTTGGTAGCCAACAATGAATTATGAAGTTTTGAGAAATTCAAAATATGATGCCTGCATGCAGTAGAAATCCATTCAGTAAAAAAAGGAAAAGTGAAGTTGGCTGTTGTCAATTGGATGCATTAGAAGTATTAGCAAAAATACTTACTACTAATAAGAGATTGCAACCACCTGCATCCAATCTCCTACTCCTTAGTGTTGACTTGAATATTTCAATTTCAACAGTCAACCATTCAAGAACAAATGAGCATAGACTAAAGTCACTAAGGCAGTCTAGCATCATGCAGCACTGTAATATTGTGAAGAAGTCACAGAAATGAAGTCATCACAAGAAGAAAGAATATCTTTGTACACATATCAATTTGCATGTTTGGTTTTATCATTAAACACTAGTCTTTCACAGATGGAGAATTTCCTTCCCACTTTATGATACCATGAACCAAAATGTAATTTTCTATAGAACAATTCTTGTCAAGAATTTCCTGCCCATTGGTATTCCTAACACAATCTGAATAGAATTGGGTGTGATGTTGAATGAGAAACCGTTTTCAAGATTAATTGTTCTTGTGACTGTATCAAAATGGAATGCAAGCCAATGGTATATTCCAATAGGATAAAAAGAACACTTTAATTCCAACAAAGAACCAAGGCCCATTTTTTTGATTGTGTTCTTCTGTTCCTCAATGAGCGACTGTATCAGCTTGTAGAACAATTCAAAAGGATCATCCTGAATACCCTGTTTGTGAAAACAAAAAAGAAAACAATGAAAATATGAGTCACACTTCAATTAGGAAGGGGAAAAATATGACGAACAACTAACTTGTACATGATACCGTACCTGTTAGTTGTTTCAATGTTCATCAAACTTTTCCGCATGACAATGGTTTTGAGGACAGAGATGTGTGCGTACAAAAATAGGTTTGCTTTGGTGAGAAGTATCATGGGGAAGTTGCAGCTATAGTTAAAATTACATGCATGCATGTTGGTGCCTTGCATGGCTTAGATACAAATCAAGCAAAGATGGATCAGATGCATGCATGCAAGCCGATTAGCGAGAGAAAAAAATCAGGAAGACAACATACTCAGGCCTCCCAAACGTACAAGTTATTAAGTGGTGAAGTTCATTATTTTCTTGAGATTCCAAGAGGACCAGTACAAATGCAACGTGGAGATATTTGGAAAGTGAACACGTGTATGTTAATTAGAAGAAAACCAAAGATTGTTTCAGATGTAAGAAGTAGAGACTAGAACTGCTGCTACTTCTGTTAGGGTCGACCACCAGAAGAGTCCACCAGCATCAGGAAGTTCCTTGCGTGGGATCTCACATGTTTGAAGGAGATTGGATGGGGGCCACCAAGGTGCCGATCCTGATGTTAGTTTAAATTAAGAAAGAGTCTAGAGTTTAGAAAATATGTGTGCGTGTGTGTTTTGGAAAGCTACTTCTATAAAGTCTAGGTGTGGGTCATTGTAAGAGATTAGGTTATTTTCTACAGGTTAGACAACATGTGTATCGAATATTAAGCGGCCCTATTTGGGTGTCGTTGTTATTTATTTTGTCTAAATTTTCTGCGTGAAAGCTGCACTTGGCTCGTGGTCCGTCGTCACCAACGGGTTGCACGCTGGTTACGTCTACTACGATGGGAGATTCCTCGTGTATCGAGTGATTGTCCGTTAGTCGTTGTAACCCCATCTCCAGGTTACGTGTATTGCTTCGCGTAATCGGGAGATTTTATCGTGGATCTTGGAGTTCGTTGCATCATAAAAGGTCGGGACAAATCAGCGGCGTGTCTGAGGTCGTGCCCTCATCAGTTGGTATCAGAGCACTAGGTTCATTACGGTGCAATTTCCCCCCTATAATTTGTTCATACAGATTCTCGAACTACGATGAGGACAAAACACTACTTTGATGGTGAGATGTCCCAAAGTGAGAAGGAACCATCACAGGCAATTTCATGGTTTCAAATCTACACAAGAGTGGAGGTGGGACCAACTACTTGTGCTACAATGTTGGACTATTCTTCAGAAATAAATTTGGTGAGTAAATCTTTGGTTGATGCGCTTAAATTATCACCGACAGGACATCCAGAACCATAGACTTTCATGGCAAGGGAAATTTGTGACTATAAAAGATCAAGTAGAGTTTTTTTTTTGGATTTTGTGGCCATACAGATTTTTTACTGTGTGATGTTCTTCCTCAACATATGTCTGTGTGCACCTTGATACTTGGTCAACCTTGGACAAAAAAGAGGGAGCTGTAGATTGATAAATCTGGCACCTTTTCTTGGAGGAAATTTAAGTTTGTTTGTCAAGAACAATGGAACTAGCCAGAGCCAGGGTCCCATCATATCACCATGTCCATGTGGCATGCTGTAATGGTCATGGTGAGCTCTTTGTTATAGATTCTTAAAAAGTTTCAAGGGAATTGAATCATTGGCCTAAGATATGCTACGATTGATCCTGTTAGGTCTTGGTGCATGAGGCCAAATTAGGATAGGCAGAGTAATTCAGTCCTGGTGCATGCAATGCTTAGTGCACTCCCAGCACAGCTGCTCCACCAACCCAAGAAACGCAATGTGCATCTCAGAACAATAAATAAAAAACCCAACGTTCAGTTCATCCCCAGCTGTATTTTAGTCATATGAGCTGGACACACACGCACATGGTTTTCTGAACAACGGCTGGCTACCTGTTGTCCACGAATCGAGCACACTACATGTTAATCAAATCCAACTCTAGTACCACGTTTCCCCAAAAGATGTTGCTGCGTTGATCTGGAGATGATCATAGGAGGGGTCGCACGCATTCACTCAAACCCTCGTTTAAGTGTGGAGGAACAAAGAAGAGGGCAACAACACAATAAGGAAGAAGGAACGATGAAGACAATAGCAGCACCTTTCATTGGCGCACGAGCGAAGAAGCAGCTGGTCTCCAGTCGGGGAATGTGGAGCTTCTCCCGCCGATGAGGTCAGGTGGTACGCTTGTGTCGCCGACGAGGAATTGCTAGCTATGGATTGGAGAAGAAATGGGGAAAGTGCATCCACGTCGACAGTGTCCTGCCCGCCTGTAAGTGACTCAACAGGGATTTTAGGTCCCACCAGTAAGTGAGACACACCGAGAAAGAGACATCAAATCCCCTCTATTTTGTTGAGAGAAGTCTGTGCCTTGCGGGCGACAAAAAAAAACCACTCCTCGATCTGCACGATGGGGACGATCTACAGGATGCGACCCAGCTGCAGGAGCCAGGAGAGATGCTCAGACGATCGCCGGACAGAGAAAATAAGCAGCGGCCTCTCCTCAGAGAAGGTGGTCGGACCTCTTCCTCCTCAACCGCTATGGTCGTCCACAAAGATGAAATATGTAAGTTCAGACGAGATTGTCCTGCTCCTCCCCTCTATTTTGAATTATACTTGTTTATTGCTTGCTACACATTTATGTGCCAACTATGATGCATTGTACTGCTCTAAATAATCATTTTTTGTATGTGCCAGAACAAACAACCTTGATGTATGTTTCTCTGAATTTTGAACACAAACGAAAAACTTCAGTTAGGGAGGAAGTTTGTGATACATTTTCAGTCATGTGTCCACTTTTGTGTTAAAAAGTAACATGAAATTTGTAGCTAGCTTGAGACAAAAATGTTAGTAAGAAGAGATGCTTAATTATGCAATAAAAAATTAACTGAAATTTTTACTTAACCTTAAGGCAAGTTGAGTCAAAATGATGCCAACTTGTTGTTCAAATAAGCAGTGGGGAGGGGAGGGGACATGGTTGTATAGATGTTATGTTTTATTAAGAAAAATGTTGAAGAAATAAGAATTCTCTCATTGGTGTTATAAAACAGAATTGCAATCTTCTCTTGACACCTAAATGATGGAGAAAATAGCAGCAGACCGCAATTTAGAGATATTATAGCAACTGTGAGGAGGGTGAGAACCCCAAAAATTGAGCTACCTTGTAACTCAAAAATTAATAGTGTGATGGACTTATTTGACAAGCAAATTCTCATAAAACCAAAATGCAGGTAGCAGCAGAAGCAGAGAGAAGGAAGAGAATAGCTCCTGAGGTGAGTATTAAAAATAGCTCGTCAGCCAAAAAGAAAATTAGTGGTTTGCAAAATCATGATCTGAACTACATGACTGCAGGAAGATTCGAGTCTACAGGAATTTGATCAGTGTGTTGAGTACCACTCAATTGAGAAGCAGAAAAGGTTAATCGTCTTGATAGAGGCGAGGGTCCCGATCTTTCGATGAGATGATAACTATCGATTTGGTGGAGACGACTTTGACGATCCGACTACAAACATGCAACGACGTTGCGCCTTAGCAATCGCTAAACCAACTCCGAGAGGTTACTGACCACGCTGGAGCACGATCAACCTGACCACGAAGGTCTATTCCTGCAGGCAATCGAAGAACAAGCAAGAATATGATTAAGCAATCTGAATATTGCGAATATGGATGAAGTATTGAGAAAAGTTGGGTTTCATAAGTGGTCTTGGTCTGGTCGTTGGACACAAACGAAGTACACGAAGTTGCAACGATGGCTAACTTTTAACTAAATAAAACCCAAGTCTAAACGATGCCTTAAGGGCTATATTTATAGGGAAAAGAGGGGGGATTTCGTCCACCCTAGGCAAGGTGGGACTAAAACATCTCCTAAGTCGCTTCCCCTACAATATGGACTCTAAAAATAGATTACATGGGTCTGGCCCAAAATAAGGTAGTGCAATACCAATAATAAGCTATGGACAAAATTTATGAAAGGTCATCTTGTATATTTCGTCCATCTTCTTGTATGTCATCATGGTGGCTTCAAAGTCCGGAAATCTCCACTTGAACCTCCGTTCTTGTTCTCTTTGCACGCACCTTCATCTCCGTGCTTGACGATGCTCCAATGTTCATCCTTCTTGTTCGTGCTAGGCCCTTCAATTGCAAGCAACATAAATATATCTAAGTTAGGCAGCATCACGTTCTCATGAACACTAGAGACATTACCAAGAAACGAAAGTACCTGATAATCGAATTGGCGTATGCGAGCTCTAGCAATTGTTCCAAGAGGTAAAACTGCAGGGGATATGGGTGCAACTGTGGTAGCCATGTCCTCATCATCCTCCCCTTCTTGAGAACAAAGCCGTCCTCGGCGTTGCTTAGTGTGAAATGTGGCTAACAAAAGAGACAAGGTGTACACTTGTATATGTATATGTCATCCATTTTTACTGATCTCAGTTGGGGCACATGTGACACGGTTATATAAGAGGACCCTTCAAAAGTCATGAAATATAAAGCCAATATATTATCACAAGAAGTCAAAGGCATGCACATATAAGTGAAGCTCTTATTCATATCAAAAGATTGACAATGCTTATCATTAAACCATCCCAACATTGATGAACCATCACCAAGATTAGAGGTCATATCAAAACGATTAAACATTGGCACAATTATTTTCAAACGTATTTGATCCTTTGATCCAAATATGATTTATTCCCTGATTCACATGATTCTTTTGCATCAATATATAATTCAATGGGTTCTCTCAAAATTGTTTGATCACATGGCAAAGTCAAATCATCAACATCGTCCTCTAAAATAACTGGTGTGATCAAAGCAGTGGGTAGCTCATTGCATGGTGCATTTAAATTGATAAGGCATGCATCATACTCATGTGGAGGTGGAAGATCGGTACCTTTGTCATTACCTATTACGATCGACTCAGATGATGTAGGCACTCTCGAAGGTGATGTGTCACATGGTGGAGGTGATGTAGTCCTGACACAAATGGATGTGATTGTCATAGTACGCCTAGCAGTGGAAGGAACAACCGTATCATCAGTTGGAATGTGCTTCTTGCGTTTGTTCTCCTTGTGGGAAACAAGTCGTTTTATTTCCTATTCAGCTTTGCAAGCAAGACGAAACAAATAGTCCATAGGATAACACTCTTCATGAATTAGTATCTCCTGAATATCACGGTTTAATCCGCCCCAAAATCTATCCATAAAATCATCTTCAGTTTCCTCTAAAAAGGAGTGCAACAAGGTAGTTTGTAAATCATCATAATATTTTGTTACGGTGTCACTACCTTGTTTTAAATGTTGTAGTTTTTTAAGCATGCCACGAGTATAATAAACATCGACGAATCTATCTCTCATGACAAGTTTTAAATAATCGCAAGTATTAGGTACATAATCAGGGTATAACCGACAATATTCACTCCACCAAACAGTAGCAAAACAAGTGAAAGTACGAACCGCGGCCTTAACTTTCCTAATTACTTATCAGAGCGCGCGCCTGTTCGCTTAATCAAGCGGCCGGCTCAGACGCATGCATGTGGAAAAAGGTTTGTCTGCTAGCGTATGTACACTGTGACAATAAATACGTTCACACAGGTAACTTTGCTTTAGAGAAAATAGATCTACGTGCATTTATTTTGGGTTTTTAAATTTTGAAAAAGTCATATCTTTTGAACCGTGTGTCGAAATTCAGATCCGTTTTCACCGTTGGAATCCTTACGACGATATCTCTGAAACTAGATCCTGTATGAGTATATTTTGATGAATTTTTTTCGATGCCAACTTTGGATCTATATGGCGCAACTCTATTACTGCATGGTGCAACTTTAGTGCTGCATGGTGCAATTTTTTCAAAACTAATTTTTAGTGCTGCATGATCTAACTTTCTATGAGGTTGCAACATAACAACCATAACAACCAACTTTTTATGATGTGCAAATAGTTTACTGCCTTAGCCGACTATCTAGTTGTCGATGTGCAACCCCCTCACTACTCATGGATGTGTAATTTTCCATGCACACCTTGCCCACCCACCTTACCAGCAATATGTGCAACTTAGTCTGTTGTTCTAGCCAGCTATCTAGTAGTTGATGTGCAGCTCCTTCATCTTTCTACTTGTGTATGTGTAGTTTGAGTTGGTAGGGGTAACATATAGAGTTGCACATAGTTTGCTAGGCAGTTGGCCGAGGCAACACAGGAAGTCGCACATCTCACTGGCAGGAATAGTTGGAAGGTGAAAACTGCACATCTAGGCCTACTGAAAAGAAGCATACAGATGAGGCACTAAAGTGGGTCATCTCACTACCAGCATGGTTTGAACGGGGTCCTAGCAGGAAAACTACACATTCAAGGGGTACGGGGAAAATTGCACATCACTGTTAGATAGTTGGCTGAGGAAGCATCCGAAGTTGCACGTTCATTGTTAGGCAGTTGGCCGAGACAACAAATAGTGCAATCCACAGGCAGGAGAAAGTTGCACATAACTACTAAGCAGTTGGCCTGGGCAACAAACAAAGTTGCACATCTCACTGTTAGGGGTAAGTTGGGGGCGGAGGTGCCATCAGTGAAACTGCACGTCCATGGGTAGGGAGAAAGTTGCACATCGACTCTCACATAGTTGCACATCGACTACTAGGCACTTGCACCTAACGGGGATTAAATTGCACACAATAAAATTATACCATGCGGGATCTAGTCTTGAAGAACACGTCGTGTGGGTTCCGACGGTCAAAACGGATCTTAACTCCGATATTCAACTCAAAAGTTATGACTTTTTTTTAGAAAAAACGAAAACCCGAATAAAATGCATCCACATTTGTTCGCATGAGTGAAAATTGCACGTCCACAAGTAGGAAAAAGTTGCACATCCACTATCATGTACTTGGGCATTGACTCCTAGACAGTTGCACCAAATGGGGATTAAGTTGCACAAAAAGAAATCACCGAAACATACCCATGCGAGATCTTGTTTCGAACAACACATCGCAAGGGTTCCAACATTGAAAACGGATCTTCATACCGACACGCGGTTTAAAAGTTATGACTTTTTAAAATTTGTGAAATCCAAATTAAATGTGTTCCGGGGTTTCCTTTAATAACGAGGTTTCTTTTTTAGGACAAGGGGACCAGGTGGTATTCATTTTTGGTCGGCCGCTAGCTAACCTTCGCACGCGGCCAGGCGCTCGCTAGATGTGTCCTTTAACTTTTTGATGTTCAGAAAAATTATGGGAAGCAAATGTAACATTTATTTTGAACTCCCATTTAATATATAAATCAGGCTTAAAACGACCATTAAAAGGTGGCATGGAAACAAGAACCTGTTTGTGCGTGTTCGGACATCTTTGTACCACTTGTGATGGTGGCTGTATTTTTTGAGGTGATGGCACGTCTCCCATGATTGATGAAGCCCAACCGACTCTGGAACCTGCCATGATTAGTAGAAACAAGAAACAAAATCCAAGAATAATGTTCCTATGAACTACTTGGATGTGGTGGTAAACGCTCACAGTAGAGCAAAAATCAAAGTCTTACAAGTTCTTACCATGAAGCAGGCAATGATCGGCAACCAGCGGTGTTAAGTAACTCCAAAAGTTGGGTAAAGCGATTGCCAGGTGAACGTATGTATACATGGTGTAGAAATATGTGGAGCTGAGCTGGCTTTATATATGTGGAAAAAATAAATCCTACAACCATGTTAATTAATGCAAGCTAAAAAATCGTTCAAAGTGATCGAGCGCTGGTCCTAGGCTAGACCGTGCTAGAGACGTGAGCCTAAGACACAAATAAATTCACACAGTCGTAATAACCAGACAAACGAGCACGTGTGCAAACACCTGGTGAAACCGCAATCAGTATTTTTATTGGTTTGAAAAGTGGATTTATGCATGCGCAGTACAACTATATTGTAAATAGTCAACAAGTCTCAAAATCTGCACTTCCCTTTTACTGTTTCTTTCTCCAGAAAATAGAATTTTGAGGCAACCCTCCAAAAATAAGTGCAAGGATGTGTACAAAAATGTGGGCCCTCTCTCCACTTTGTTCAGTCAAATCAAATAGCCACCAAATCAAGCCAATATACACGAATCAACCGTTATTTAATTCTGCACGCAAATTTTAAAAAATAGATAGACTAGATCAGATCGGCCCTCTCCCTTCTATATATGTTATCACAATCCTTTTATTTTGTGGCTGCTGTGTGGCCGATCCAAACTTTCCTATGAGTCACCAAAACTGATTCGCTTCCTCCTCCTCTTCATTTTTTGTAGAAAGAAAAATAAACCTAAAATCTAAAAAGTGCACGCGCACTATCTGGAGAGAACGAGCGGCCGAACAAGAGCCGCTCGATCTCGTTCCGATCGACGGCGCGGGTATCCAGGTGTTACCTGGTCGGGTGGTGGAGCCGCGCCGCTTGGACCCCCGTGTGGACCGGTCGCCTAGTCCGATCGCGCCGCGCCGCGCCAGATAACCCTCCCCCAGGACCCACACGTCATAGATGATAGGCAGTTCCCCAGCGCGATAGCCGTCGTGCGTAGTGGGCGGCGGTTTTGAATTTCATGCCATTATCCCGTCCATCCCCCACCTCTCACGGTCCATTCCTCTTTTCCCCTTGCATTCGCCGTTGGGTGGTGCTGTAGAGGCGGTTCCAAATCCGCCAGGGTGTGGTTGACGGCGGGGCGCATTGCGAGGGTCGTCGTCCGCGGCGACACATGTACTGCTCCTACGCGTGCTCCCCGTTCTTCTGCTTGTTTCTCCACTTGCCCGCCCTCCTTTTTCTGGTGAGGTCGCATGTTTTCCGATGAGGTCACGGTTGGTATCAGGGAGGTCGAGGTAGAGGTCGAACTCGAGGTCGCGGTCGGGGTCAGGATGTGCTCATTTTCCGGCGAGGTTGAGGTCACCCCCGCGGACTACTCCATTTGGGAAACAGCCGGATTGGTAGGGGTGGGCTAGGGTTGTGCTTATCCCGTCGTTTTTGCGTTGCAGTAGGGGAGAGTTTGTGCATGTATGTACGGGATGCCTACGGGATGAGTGGTTCAGGGAGGAGGAGTGGTCCCCGGCGATAGAGCCTCGTCTGTGGATTGTAGCCTCGCGGTGGATCTGGTGTTTTTTATGTGTGTTTCCCCCCCACGGTGTGCAACTAGGTTGCCCCTTGCGTGCAAATTAGGAGCAGTTGTAGACAATATTTGAGATAATATAGCCAATCTGCCAGCCTTGTGGTGGACCTCCTGATTCATGTGTTTTCCCCTGTTGTGTGCAACTAGGGACCATTACCTGTGCAAATTAGTACCTATGCTTGCCAATTTCCCAGTACACTCTATCCAAGCTGCCAGCCTTTGTGATGGATCTGGTGGTTCGTGTGTTTTCCCCCTGCTGTGTGCAACTAGGGACCCTTGTTTGTGCAATTTAGCACCAATGCTTGCAGTTTTCCAATATAGTCTACCCAATCTGCCAGCCTTGTGGTGGATGTGGTGGTTCACGTGTTTTCTCCCGCTGTGTGCAAATAGGGACCATCACTTGTGAAAATTAGTACCAATGGTTGCCAATTTTCCAATATAGTCTACTGATTTTTCTGCCAGCCTTTGTGCTGGATTTAGTCATTCGTGTGTTTTTCCCCTGCTGTGTGCAACTAGGGCCCCTTGATTGTGCAAATTAGTACCAATGCTTGCCAATTTTCCAATATAGTCTACCCAATCTGCCAGTCTTGTTGTGAATGTGGTTGTTCATGTGTTTTCCCCTGATGTGTGCAACTAGGGACCCATATTTGTGCAAATTAGTAACAATGCTTGCCAATTTTCCAATATAGTATACCCAATTGTTTTGCCAGATATATTCTTGTTGGCTATGCATTTTTTGTTTGTCCCAATTGCACAAGTTATCATACTCAGCTGGTTGCCTGTTAACTATTTTTTGCCTAGTTATTACTTGACACAGTTAAGCTTAGTTGGCTTATATGCTGTCTAGTTGCACAAGGTTGACTGCCCAGTTGGCTGCATCACTGTAGTAGTTGGCTGTCCACATGTTTTACAGTTTTTTGCACTAGGTGTCCTGCTTATGTGTAGAGGTCTGTGGATCAAAGCAACCTTTTATGTTTTCTAGTTTGTTTGCGCATCTTCTAACTATGTTTTCTTTTCTTGTATTTCCCCCGCAGGGTAAAAATGGTTATAATAGGAGGAGATGCGGATGGCAATGAAGATGTATTTTTTCACTTTTTCCATGTTTTTGAGTTGTTTTCAACTTATCCATGTATGCTAATGTCCTTTTTTCATGTTTTTTTGGTTGCTTAATCAGGTTCTGGAAGTCAGTCCCTTCACCGGAACTCGAAGCGTGCTCTAATCGCCAGCCACGACCTGCACATAGTGTTCAGCAGGGAGACGAAGTTGAGGTAAGTGGCATGCTGATGACACAAGCACCTTATTTTGGTTTTGTTTGGGTCATATAATATTTTTTTGTTTTTTCCCATGCCCATGTTTTTTATTTTCTTAGGATGTTGACCAGTTTCGGGTTGTAAAGCAGACTAGACGTGCAGCAGTTGCAGGGGGAGCTGAATCATCTACTAGGGTAAGTAAATCCTTGAATATCAGTGTTTCTCGCTTTTTTAGACGCTGATGAAATTATGCAGCCGTTGGCACCACTATTTTTGTTGTAGTTGCTCAATAACCATCTTGTAGTTGACATCACTGGTCATCTTGATCTAAATATAGTTTTCACAGAAGTTGACATGAGTTGGCATCTTGTAGTTGACATCACTGGTCACCATTTTGTGCAGGGAGCAGCTGCCTCATCTTCCGCATCAGATGCTGAGGTATGTGGTTTTTTTGTGTGTTTGTGAGCTATTGAAAAGTTTCTTGCAAACCTTTTTTTCTTAGTTGCTGTTATCTTCTTGCAATATCATGCTTATCGTTGCACATCCCCTAGAAATTTTTGTAGTTGTCAGGTCTAGTATGTTTTCTTAGTTTTTTTGCAGGTTGCACACTGGTAGTCTTCAGTTGTCATGATGAGCTTTCATAGTTGAACAAAAAAATCATATTAGTTGGCAAGATCCATTTTATGTTTATATAGTTTTTGCAATACTGATCCAAATGATCATCGCTAGTTTTTTCTCAGTCCAGTTTTTTTGTCTTGTGTTTAATTTATTTTTCTCATCATCAGGCCAGCGGTGAAGGAGTTGAGGTGGATGCAGGGCAAGATGTGGAGCGACCATCACAAGCGGGTAGGATAAGGGCATCACCAGGGCAGTTAGCGAAGTTCAACAACTCGCTATCCCCACCGCAGAAGTTTGAGTTAGTTTCGAGGTTGTTTGGGGGCCTCTTGAACTTATCAGACACACTTCCAGCGGACCTCACTAAATTCCTGGTGCAGTCCTACCAGCCAGAGAGCTCTGAAATGGTGTTCCCAGGCAGGGGAAGGATCCGTGTTGATGCTGACAGTGTTCACAGGGTATTTGATCTCCCAAATAGGGGTCAAAAAGTCAGATATGTAGTTGACAAGGATGCAACTAGGAGATTCAGAGAGGCTTTCAACATAACTGGAGATTCTCATCCCCAGATCACTACATGGTGCAAGATGATTAAGGATATGGCGGGAAGAACGGATGACACATTCTTTATAGCCTGGCTTGCCGTTGCATTCAACACTTTTCTAGCACCAACCACGGCCCTGAAGCTGAGCCCAAAGTGCTACGGACTTGTGCTAGATCATGAAATGCTCAAGAACACAAACATCTTCCTCTTTGTAGCAGAACACATAAATGAAGCTTTCCGGAACATGGACCAGGAGGAGCAAACCGTCTGCTGCTGCTTGTATCACTTGATGGTTAGTGAAAATGAGCACTTCCATGTGTTTTTCTTCTTTGTGCAGTTATAGTTTCTGAAATACTCCTCATAATAACTGAAGTTGGGTTTCCTTTGTTGGTTCTACTGCAGATACTATACCTTGATGCGCTCGTTCATGATATCCCAGTAAGCAACTGCGCGATACGAGCGAATGCATGGGACAGTAGCCTAATTGCCAAGGTGATCAAGAAGGACATGATCTCTCCTGGTGTGTTCGACAAATTAGAAGTGAGTTCTCTTTGTTTTTCTCCAAGAGTGGATCTTTTTATGTTCTATTCATGTCTGCTCACTTTTTGGTAGTTGCACAAAAATTGTGATCAGTTGGCACAACAATGCCTGTAGTTGCACAGCTTGTAGCTTTAACTTTGGCATCTGCACACATGTTCATTTTTAATTGGCACATCATCTGTTTTAAGTTGCACAATTTTACTTATCTTGCTGCACAGATGTGTGACATCAGTTGGCATAAACTTTTTTTAGGTGCCCTGTGGGTTGCACAGCTTTTTTGGTTTGTTCAGTTGCATATATGTAGAATCCAATTGTCTACCCAGTATCTTGTTCTAGTTGCACATGTTATAAGGTTTGGTTTTTGTTCAACACAAAATCTGTTTTGATAACCTTGTTCTTTTCCTTTTCTCTTTTTTACATCAGCTTAAAGAGGAGTATAGGGGCACGGAGCAGACACCACTGTTTGGTGGTATTTTGCAAGCCGAAGCATTCGTGTCATCCAAGTTACCAATAACCTACAATCCGCAGGTTAGTCTTTGCATACAGGAGTTTGGATCAGTTACCGACATTTTCTTTGGCTGGGATGTATGTTCAGTTGCACATATATGCTTTTTTAGTTGCGAGAATACATGATTCAGTTGGCTGGGATGTATGTTTAGTTGCACATATATGCTTTTTAGTTGCACATATTCTTTGGGCAATCAATGTGTTCGTTTGCAAACAATAACTTCAACTTGGTAGAATGCATGTTTAGTTTTGGCTACAATGCATGTTTAGTTGGCTAGAATCATGTTTTAGTTGGCCAGAAAATATGTCTTAGTTGGCTTGCTGAACACATCATGGTCAGTTACCGTCATTTTCTTTTTTGAAATGGTTTCTAACTGAATCAGTACTGAATCTTTTTTTGTGCTATTGCAGAAAAAGGCAAAGATTGCCAAAGTGGTTAATGACCTGTGCAAGGTAGTAACTGAATAGGCTGGCACCTTCATTGAAGCAGTTGCCAAGATCGATGACGAGGAGCCAGATATTGATCCCTACGTACAACAGCCATCAATGGGAACCGAGACATCACGCCGTGCTCCAAAAAGAAAGAGACGGGTTTCACCTATACAAGAAGAAGAAGAGTTTGTTGAGGAGGAGTCAGAAGAAGATGAGGAAATGGAAGCAGCGCTAGATGTTGGAGATGACGAGGAGGAGGACAGAGAGGAGGATGACAAAGAAGAAGATGTAGAGGAGGAGGAGGAGGAGGAAGAAGAAGAAGAGGAGAAAGAAGAGGAGGACAAAGAAGAAGAGGACAAAGGAGAGGAGGAGGACAAGGAAGAAGATAGTGAGGCAGAGGAGGAGGAACAAGAAGATGAGGCCAAAGAGGGGGACGGAGACAAAGGTGCAGCAGTTGATGGCAGTGAGGGGGAAGGAGATGACGAGGAAGAAGACGAGGATGTTGATGGTGATGATCAAGGGGGATCCAATGGAGGCAGTGACAACAGTGATGAAGATGATGACAATGGCCCTGGTTCTGGGGGTACAGGCGGCAACACATCCAAGGGACTAGCAGCTCTGCCAACCCTGCCAGCAGCAGCAATTCATTGAGCAGCAGGAGCACACTACAGATGTTGATTGACAAAACTTGCTGTAAAGAGAAGGAT
Organism: Triticum aestivum; assembly: GCF_018294505.1. Classification (NCBI taxonomy): domain Eukaryota; kingdom Viridiplantae; phylum Streptophyta; class Magnoliopsida; order Poales; family Poaceae; genus Triticum; species Triticum aestivum. The sequence goes on from NC_057796.1 coordinate 168,436,889, forward strand.
TTGCCAAAGTCAAAGAAAAATGACGAAGCGGAGTCTCAGGGGAGCATTGATATGTTCAAGCTGTGCAACTTGAAGCCAGCTTTGCCAACCACTTTCCCAGTGCCAGATTTTAGTGACCAAGAGATGTGTCAGAAAATTGATTTTGCCATTGATTAGAAGCTGTTCTTATCAAGTGAGGCTGAAAAGAATCAAGTTGACATGGAGGAAGCAGGAAAGGGTCTTGACTGGGTTCATTCAAAGAAAAAATACAAGAAATATTTGAAGCATCTTCCAAATATAAGCTCCAGCAAGAGCAAGGCAGCATCCGTGGCAAACCCTCACGTGGTCCAGAAGCGCAAGGCAGTTTCAATGAAGAAGAATCTAGAGTTGCCTCAAACCAAGGAGAAGATGGTGAGGGAAGATGCTGAAATAAATGTGGTCAAGGAAGCTGTGGTTCCAACTGATATGCCAACTGTAGTGAGCAGAGAGCCAACCACCACTCAAGATGTGACAACAATGCATGTTGAGCCCACAACCATCACAGGAGTTCAACAGATCAAGGGGAAGACTCCTCTTTCAGCAGTCCCACCTAAACCAGCTAAGCAACAAAAGATTGTCAAGTTTGCCAAGGGCACAAAGGGGGAACATGGCACAAAAGGTGTGGGGTTCAGACACGAGACATAACTACGTGCCACAACCATCGATGCAGGCGTGCCAAGTTCTGCTAGATTGCTGCCAACTCAGACTGGAAAGATTCCAACTGCAGATACTAGTGTACCAACTGAAGTGTCAATTAGCAGCATGGTCACAATCAAAACCACCACTGCTGCTCAGCAAGGCACAACTTCAACTGCAAGCCCCAAGGTGCCAACTCATAGAGATACCTCAATGCCAAACACGGAAGGAGGTGATCAAACTGCCAAAGTGTCGTCTCCAAGAGCTAGCACACAGCATCCAAGCAAGCCTGCATCACCAAGAGCTGAACTTTTAGCACTCATTAACACAAGAGGAGGTGTTCAACATTGTAAGTAGGTGCAAGCCTCCTAGGCTGCCAACTACAACATTATTGCGAACCAAGTCAGCGAATGATGCACCTGTGAATGTGCTGCAAGGAGATGCCCTGGGCCTTCAACCCATACGCAGATCAAATTCTTACATCTATCATGGTGACGGGTTCTGCGATGCACCATCTTTTGACCTGGGCATATATGGTGATGCTAGGGCTGCTCCAGCACTTGTTCCAGCAGCACAAACAGGGAAGCCAGTGTGGTTGTCATAGACGAGGGTGAGTTGGACCCAGTAACTATGAACAAAGGACGCGCTGCTGGTGATGCTGGCAAGGGATTAGCTTACCAGCCAGATGTTTGTTCACCAGACAGCCGCCACACCCCAATATGCGCAGAACCAGCAGTTGGCACGAGCAGTTCTTTAGGACCACCTGTTGCATGAAGACAGAGGAGGGTAATAGGGCCCGCAGCATCTCAAAGGTCGCCATTCATTGATTACAATAAGAAGAAGACGTTCAACTCCAATGAGCCAGTCAACAAGCTTTACGCTGCCCTCTTGTATTGGGTCATGCATCACCCAGGAGCGAATGATGCTCTTAAAAGGTAAACCAACTCCCCACAGCCTACATACATATCTTTTTAGTTGCACAGTAGCACCCACTTAGTTGCACAGCATGCAGAGCATGTTGCACAGAACAGTGCTTTTAGTTGCACACTCTTGTTTTTTAATACACATTTTTTGTTGTTGTGACCCTTCAAGCTAACTTGTCTTTCTAAAAAAAATTCAGCCCTGAGATAATCACATATGGTGTTTTCTACATTTCTATGAAGGAGTTAGTTGATTCCATGAAGCCAGTTCAATGGCTTTCAAGAATTGTTATTGAGACTGGAATCATACACATCAGTGATAACTTACCAGAACGGTCAAAGAAGGTTGTTATGCCACTGAGGTTTTCTGTAAGTTTTTTCAAAACCTTTTTTACCCTCATCTTGTTTGTAGCACTTTAGTTGACCAATTCAGGGAGTCCTTTCATCTAGTAAGGAGTTTGACGCATGTTTACAATCTCTGCAGATCAATGTACAGCAAGGGATCCACAATGTGAATGAGATAAACAAGAGGTTTGAATACAAGAACCATCTCGACAAGCAAGACTTGGTCAGTGCTGTGCCCACATGATCCATCTCTTTAGTTGGCACCCATACCATGTTCAGTTTCACATGACACAACTATTAGTTGGCAAATACTTTCTTGCAACCTGTTTTAACTTCACCATTTTTTTACTGTTTTTCTTTACCTACCTCATGTATCCGCGTCTGCATCGTTCATGTGTGCAGGTCATGCTGCCAGTGCTTGAGTGCGCTGATATAAACGATAAGGAGGGAGGCAGGCTTCTGTCCCCCTGTGTTCGGTGGGCGAGGCTCCTCATCGTCATCCTCGCTGGGCGACCCTTTCTCCTTGTGTTCGGCATTTAACTTGCCAGCCTGTTTGAAGACCCAACAACTTCTGTTGGTATGGTTGACAGGCTTGTCAGCAGTGCCAAGGATCTGGCAAGGTCTATTAAGTATTCGTTCCAGGCTTGATGAACCATCTTTGTTTCTTCTGAATGGCTTCTTCCATTGACCAGATTTGGAGCCACTGAATCCGGTGTTGACCGCCGTCTCCTCTATATTATGATTGTTGCTTCGATGCTTACGCTTGTTGCGCCGGGGCCTACCATTGCCGTTTCTGGCTTCGGAAGTGCCGGGGTCTCTGGTACTGTTGCTGCTACGGGCTAGCCAGCTATCTTCGCCTGCGCAAAAGCGGGTCATTAGTGCTGTAAGGGCTGCCAAGGACTCCGGCTTTTCTTGGCCGAGGTGTCGGGCGAGCCATTTGTCGCGGATGCTGTGTTTAAAGGCTGCTAGGGCTTCAGCGTCGGGACAGTCGACAATCTAGTTCTTTTTAATTTGGAACCTAGTCCAGAATTTCCTGGCCGACTCTCCGGGCTGCTGGACTATATGACTAAGGTCATCGGCATCCCGGGGCCGGATATACGTGCCTTGGAAGTTGTCTCTAAAGGTGTCTTCTAAGTTTTCCCAGCTTTCAATAGAGTTTTCTGGGAGGCTATTTAACGAGTGCCGAGTTGGTCCCTTAAGTTTTAGGGGGAGATATTTGATGTCATGTAGATCATCACCGCGACCCATGTGAATGTGGAGAAGAAAATTCTCGATCCATACTGCGGGATCTATTGTGCCATCATATGATTCAATATTCACGGGTTTAAACCCTTCTGGGAACTGGTGTTCCATTACCTCATCGGTGAAGCATAGGGGTGCACGGCGCCTCTGTATCAGGCGACATCACGACATAGTTCGGATGAAGGCCGTATATGGTTTTCAGCTCCTGCAAGGTTGTGTCTGTCCCGCAGGTCTAATGGCCGTCCCCGTGCATTGGGGCACGCCCCCTCGATCCATAGATTGATCTATTCAGACCGACTCTATTGTCCAGGTCCTTGCGTAAGTCATAGGTATAGCCCGGGGCTGTTACCCAATGCCTCTACGGCGGGGTGGTGCGGGCTGGTGTTCGGCGTAAGTAGCCGGTCTGTCCCGTCCACGCGGTGTCGGCCGGGCTTGTCAGCAGTTTTATGCTTTGGCGGTATGGGCGCAAGGGCCTCATCATCGAACTGGAGTAATAGCCTGTGTTTCGGGTAACTCTTAGTTGGACGCTCGAGGCCGTATTCCTCGGCAGCCAAGACATTGGTCCATCTGTCATTGAGCAGATCCTGATTATCTCTAAGCTGCCGCTGTTTCTTTTTCAGGCTTCTTGCAGTGGCGATTAGCTGGCGTTTAAAGCGCTCTTGTTCGAGGGGTTCCTCCGGTGTGACAGCCTGGTTTTTGCCCTCTCTCATTTGCTTGATTTTCATTTGGATTCAATTTGAAACTTGGAGTTTTTGAATCTTTTCATATGGACTTAAACACTTGGGTACCCTTGGATTTCACCCAAGTGCTCCATTTCCCTCTCTAATCATCATTCTCCTTCTGATCCACCCCAAAATAATCTTTGGAATATTTTTCTTAAATGAAAAATATTCATTTTTCTTCCAAAACCCTAGCCAGATCAGTATGCTCCAAAGCAACCCTAATTTTTATGGCCCAGAAAAATCTGAGAAAATTCACAAATATTCTTTGAACCCTAGGGCACCTTCCTGAGCAAAAATATTTCAGCACTTTTTGGAATATTTTTGCTACAGAAAATATTTTCTGTTCTGGACAGAAATGGTGGTTTCTACAACAACTACCATTTTACTTGCTCCATTGTGCCTGGGTTTTCTTGTGCATTTTCACCTTAGTAACTCATGGCTAACCTCCAAAGCACAGCCTCCAACTCCCAGCCGTTTGACCACAGTAACTGCTCAAAGTTACTGGCCAGAAACTTACTTGGCATGTAAAAAATTTCTTCTGCACCTGGATCCAAACCAAATCGTGGTAACACTCCAAACTACCACGAACAACATGCCAGACATGAAGTTTGGGCTTAGGTCGGCATGAGGTCATAGTTCACGCGGTGACCGCGTTCGTCCAGGCGTGCTGGCATGCAGCCGACGCGCTCTGCAACGCGCCCGAGCCTATGTTGCTCGCGTGCTCGCTTCCCCGCCTGCCTAAGCGTGCAAAACCTCGCCACCATCATCGTCTCAACGTCATTAACTCCTCCCTGGCGCTAGCCGACGCCGGAGCTCGCCGCAGCGAGCACGGGCACGGTCCGGCCAACCCAACAGTGCGGTGCGCACTGTGCTCGTCGCCTTCTCCTTGTTCCTGTGCTCGTCTCCGCTCGCCCAAAGTTGCCGCGTGAGTTGTGTCACCTTCTCCCCCTCTCACTGACGCCGCTCGTCCCCGGGCGCAGTGGACAGGTGTCCACCGGCGGAGCCCGAAACCCCCTCGCCAATCGCCTATAAATAGAGCCGCCCCCAGCCTCCTCGAGCACCATCCAGCACTCACACACACCCCACAAGCAAGTAGGAAGCCGTAGCCCGGCCGGGCAGGCCGCGGGCCGCCGTCCTTGAGCTCGAGCTCGCCGGCCATCCCCTCTGGTCGCCGCGGTAGCTCCAGCCCCTCCCAGGCCAGGGCGATCCTTCCAGGGCCTCCGCCTCTCTCCGGTGAAGCCTTCCCGTCCCTCTGGAGCCCCTGGAGTAGCCTCTGCTCGCTGTCTTCTTCATCTCCGGCGACCACCGCCCTCTGCCTCCGCTTGCGAGGAAGATTCCGACGCCGTCCGACCGTCCCTAGCTACGCTACGGGTACAGGCAGGTGCGCCTCAACCCCCTCTTGCCATCCCTCCCTCTCGTTTTGGCCAAGGAGCCCTCGTCGCCGGCGAGAGCTCCGGTGGAGCTGCGACTCCCTCTGTTTCCTTCTCCCCTCCTCCCCACCTGACTAGCGGGGCCCGCTAGTTAGCCACTCTGTACGCGCGCGAAGCGGTACGAGTGGTGGCGCCCCTGGGCTTTACGCCTTCGACGTCACCCCCTAGTCTGTTTATTTTTATTCAAATTCATTTGAATTTACAGAACACTTCAAACAACCATAACTCTTCAACCATAAGTCCAAATGAATTGATTCTTTTTGCATTTTGTTCTTTGCAAAGAAATCTAACAGCTCACCAAAGATGAGATTTTTTTGAGCTGCTTAGAATTTCTGGTGATTTTCAGAAGAGTTCTTGATATTTTCTTTTTGTGTTTAAAATTATTTTCAGAGGGTGAGGCTTGTCTTGAGGATCACCAGAAGGCTTGTGAACCTCATCTGCACTAAGGCAAGCCACATCAACATTTTCATGGTGCCATTTCAATATTTATGATTTTCTTACTTGAATGGAATGATTAATCCATGCATTTAAATAACTATTGTGTTATTTATATTCTGTTAAGTGTTTGTTAGTTATTATTCTTGATTTACAGTATGTTGAAACTAGCTTAGTTGGTGAAGTAAAGCTAAGGTCTATTTGTGGTGATGATAAAAATAATTTTGTTATGCATGTTAGTAATTACTTAAAGTTATTTTCTTACATAAATAAAATAGTAAAAATTTGCTAGAAAATATTCTGTTAAGTACTTATTTAGTCATTTTAATTGACTTACAGAATGTTTGAACCTAACTGGGTTGGTACGGAAATTAGGAATTGTTTGTGGTATAATCTTTGCTATGCATGTGAGAAATTTCTCGGAGTTACGTTCTTGCATGAGAAAATAATAAAACTTGCTGCAAAATATTTTGGTTAATATGTGAGTTATCCTGACCAGCAAAGTAATATGAGTTGTTGATGTTTATGCTTAGTGTGAATATGGATGACATCGGTCATTTTCGTTAATAAGTGATGCATGTGTAGTTTTGGATTTCATGGCATATGCTATGACACCGGTCATTTTCATTTTAAGTTGAACCTGAATATAACTTAACTTGAATATATCGTTGACTGGGTCATGGTGCCGCTGAATCGAGTTTTTCCCAGTGCAACCACATTTGCCTTTGTGGGAAGGCCTTGATTCGGTCCATTGACATTGCCTTTGGTCGGTGCCTCCTGTTGGGGAACATAGTAATTTCAAAAAATTTCCTACGCACACGCAAGATCATGGTGATACATAGCAACGAGAGGGGAGAGTGTTGTCCACGTACCCTCGTAGACCGACAGCGGAAGCGTTATCACAACGCGGTTGATGTAGTCGTACGTCTTCACGATCCGACCGATCAAGTACCGAACGTACGGCACCTCTGAAGTTCTACACACGTTCAGCTCGATGACGTCCCTCGAACTCCGATCCAGCCGAGTGTTGAGGGAGAGTTTCATCAGCACGACGGCGTGGTGACGATGATGATGTTCCACCGACGCAGGGCTTCGCCTAAGCTCCGCGACGGTATTACCGAGGTGTAATCTGGTGGAGGGGGGACCGCACACGGCTAAAATATCGTATATCAAAGTGTGTCCATGGGGTGCCCCCTGCCCCCGTATATAAAGGAGTAAGGGAGGAGGAGGCCGGCCCTAGGAGGGGGCGCACCAAGTGTGGAGTCCTACTAGGACTCCCTAGTCCTAGTAGGATTCCACCTCCCATATGAAATAGGAAAAGAGGAAGGGAAAAAGAGAAGGAAGGGAGCGCCCCCCTTCCCTAGTCCAATTCAGACCAGACCAAGGGGAGGGGTGCGGCCACCCTTGAGGCCCTTTTCCTTCTTTCCCGTATGGCCCAATAAGGCCCAATACGTATTCCCGTAACTCTCCGGTACTCCGAAAAATACCCGAATCACTCGGAACCTTTCCGAAGTCCGAATATAGTCGTCCAATATATCGATCTTTACGTCTCGACCATTTCGAGACTCCTTGTCATGTCCCCGATCTCATCCGGGACTCCGAACTCCTTCGGTACATCAACATACATAAACTCATAATAAAACTGTCATCGTAACTTTAAGTGTGTGGACCCTTTGGGTTCGAGAACTATGTAGACATGACCGAGACACCTCTCCGGTCAATAACCAATAGCGGGATTTGGATGCCCATATTGGCTCCCACATATTCTACGAAGATCTTTATCGGTCAGACCGCATAACAACATACGTTGTTCCCTTTGTCATCGGTATGTTACTTGCCCGAGATTCGATCGTCGGTATCTCGATACCTAGTTCAATCTCGTTACCGGCAAGTCTCTTTACTCGTTCCGTAATACATCATCCCGCAACTAACTCATTTAGTCACAATGCTTGCAAGGCTTATAGTGATGTGCATTACCGAGTGGGCCCAGAGATACCTCTCCGACAATCGGAGTGACAAATCCTAATCTCGAAATACGCCAACCCAACAAGTACCTTTGGAGACACATGTAGAGCACCTTTATAATCACCCAGTTACGTTGTGACGTTTGGTAGCACACAAAGTGTTCCTCCGATAAACGGGAGTTGCATAATCTCATAGTCATAGGAACATGTATAAGTCATGAAGAAAGTAATAGCAACATACTAAACGATCGGGTGCTAAGCTAACGGAATGGGTCATGTCAATCACGTCATTCTCCAAATGACAACTCATGTCTATGACTAGGAAACATAACCATCTTTGATTAACGAGCTAGTCAAGTAGAGGCATACTAGTGACACTCTGTTTGTCTATGTATTCACACATGGATTATGTTTCCGGTTAATACAATTCTAGCATGAATAATAAACATTTATCATGATATAAGGAAATATATAATACTTTATTATTGCCTCTAGGGCATATTTCCTTCAGTCTCCCACTTGCACTAGAGTCAATAATCTAGTTCACATCGCCATGTGATTTAACATCAATAATTCACATCACCATGTGATTAACACACATAGTTCACATCTCTATGTGACCAACACTCAAAGGGTTTACTAGAGTCAATAATCTAGTTCACATTGCTATGTGATTAACACCCAAAGAGTACTAAGGTGTGATCATGTTTTGTTTGTGAGATAATTTTAGTCAACGGGTCTGTCACATTCAGATCCGTAAGTATTTTGGCAAATTTCTATGTTTACAATGCTCTGCACGGAGCTACTCTTAGCTAATTGCTCCCACTTTCAATATGTATCTAGACCGAGACTTAGAGTCATCTAGATTAGTGTCAAAACTTGCATCGACGTAACCCTTTACGACGAACCTTTTGTCACTTCCATAATCGAGAAACATATCCTTATTCCACTAAGGACAATTTTGACCGCTGTCCAGTGATCTACTCCTAGATCACTATTGTACTCCTTTGCCAAAATCAGTGTAGGGTATACAATAGATCTGGTACACAGCATGGCATACTTTATAGAACCTATGGTCAAGGCATAGGGAATGACTTTCATTCTCTTTCTATGTTTTGCCGTGGTCGGGCTTTGAGTCTTTACTCAATTTCACACCTTGTAACACAGGCAAGAACTCTTTCTTTGACTGTTCTATTTTGAACTACTTCAAAATCTTGTTAAGGTATGTACTCATTGAAAAACTCATCAAGTGTCTTCATCTATCTCTATAGATCTTGATGCTCAATATGTAAGCAGCTTCACCGAGGTCTTTCTTTGAAAAACTCATTTCAAAACACTCCTTTATGCTTTACAGAATAATTCTACATTATTTCCGATCAACAATATGTCATTCACATATACTTATCAGAAATGCTGTAGTGCTCCCACTCACTTTCTTGTAAATACAGGCTTCACCGCAAGTCTGTATAAAACTATATCCTTTGATCAACTTATCAAAGTGTATATTCCAACTCCGAGATGCTTGCACCAGTCCATAGATGGGTCGCTGGAGCTTGCATATTTTGTTAGCACCTTTAGGATTGACAAAACCTCCTGGTTGCATCATATACAACTCTTCTTTAATAAATCCATTAAGGAATGCAGTTTTGTTTATCCATTTGCCATATTTCATAAAATGCGGCAATTGCTAACATGATTCAGACAGACTTAAGCATAGATACAAGTGAGAAACTCTCATCGTAGTCAACACCTTGAACTTTGTCAAAAACCTTTTTCCGACAATTCTAGCTTTGTAGATAGTAACACTACTATTAGCGTCCGTCTTCCTCTTGAAGATCCATTTAATCTCAATGGCTCGCCGATCATTGGGCAAGTCAATCAAAGTCCATACTTTGTTCTCATACATGGATCTCATCTCAGATTTCATGGCCTCTGGCCATTTTGCGGAATCTGGGCTCACCATTGCTTCTTCATAGTACGTAGGTTCGTCATGGTCAAATAACATGACCTCCAGAACAGGATTACCGTACCACTCTGGTGCGGATCTTACTCTGGTTGACCTACAAGGTTTAGTAACAACTTGATCTGAAGTTTCATGATAATCATCATTAACTTCCTCACTCATTGGTATAGACGTCATAGGAACCGTTTCTTGTGATGAACTACTTTCCAATAAGGTTGCAGGTACAGTTACCTCATCAAGTTCTACTTTCCTCCCACTCACTTCTTTCGAGAGAAACTCCTTCTCTAGAAAGGATCCATACTAAGCAACGAATGTCTTGCCTTCGGATCTGTGATAGAAGGTGTACCCAACTGTCTCCTTTGGGTATCCTATGAAGACACATTTCTCCGATTTGGGTTTGAGCTTATCAGGATGAAACTTTTTCACATAAGCATCGCAACCCCAAACTTTAAGAAACGACAACTTTGGTTTCTTGCCAAACCACAGTTCATAAGGCGTCGTCTCAGCGGATTTTGATGGTGCCCTTTTTAACGTGAATGTAGCTGTCTCTAATGCATAACCCCAAAACGATAGTGGTAAATTGGTAAGAGACATCATAGATTGCACTATATCCAATAAAGTACGGTTATGACGTTCGGACACACCATTATGCTGTGGTGTTCCAGGTGGCTTGAGTAGCGAAACTATTTCACATTGTTTTAACTGAAGGCCAAACTCGTAACTCAAATACTCTTCTCTACGATCAGATCATAGAAACTTTATTTTCTTGTCACGATGATTTTCCACTTCACTCTGAAATTCTTTGAACTTTTCAAATGTTCCAGACTTATGTTTCATCAAGTAGATATACCCATATCTGCTCAAATCATCTGTGAAGCTCAGAAAATAATGATACCTGCTACGAGCCTCAATATTCATCGGACCACATACATCTGTATGTATGATTTCCAACAAATCTGTTGCTCTCTCCATAGTTCCGGAGAACGGCGTTTCAGTCATCTTGCCCATGAGGCACGGTTCACAAGCATCAAGTGATTCATAATCAGGTGATTCCAAAATCCCATCAGTATGGAGTTTCTTCATGCGCTTTACACCAATATGACCTAAACGGCAGTGCCACAAATAAGTTGCACTATCATTATTAACTTTGCATCTTTTGGCTTCAATATTATAAATATGTGTATCACTACGATCGAGATCCAACAAACCATTTTCGTTGGTGTGTGTGACCATAAAAGGTTTTTATTCATGTAAATAGAACAACAATTGTTCTCTAACTTAAATGAATAACCGTATTGCAATAAACATGATCAAATCATATTCATGCTCAACGCAAACACCAAATAACACTTATGTAGTTTCAACACTAATCCCGAAAGTATAGGGAGTGTGCGATGATGATCATATCAATCTTGGAACTACTTCCAACACACATCGTCACCTCGCCTTTTACTAGTCTTTGTTTATTCTGCTACTCCCGTTTTCGAGTTACTACTCTTTAGCAACTGAACCAGTATCAAATACTGAGGGGTTGCTATAAACACTAGTAAGTACACATCAATAACATGTATATCCAATATACCTTTGTTCACTTTGCCATCTTTCTTATCCACCAAATACTTGGGGTAGTTCCGCTTCCAGTGACCAGTCCCTTTGCAGTAGAAGCACTTAGTCTCAGGCTTAGGTACAGACTTGGGCTTCTTCACTTGAGTAGCAACTTGCTTGCTGTTCTTTTGAAGTTCCCCTTCTTCCCTTTGCCCTTTTCTTGAAACTAGTGGTCTTGTTAACCATCAACACTTGAAGTGGTCTCGTCAACCATCAACACTTGATGTTTTTCTTGATTTCTACCTTCGTCGATTTCAGCATCACGAAGAGCTCGGGAATTACTTTCGTCATCCCTTGCATACTATAGTTCATCACGAAGTTCTACTAACTTGGTGATGGTGACTAGAGAATTCTGTCAATCACTATTTTATCTGGAAGATTAACTCCCACTTGATTCAAGCGATTGTAGTACCCAGACAATCTGAGCACATGCTCACTAGTTGAGCGATTCTCCTCCATCTTTTAGCTATAGAACTTGTTGGAGACTTCATATCTCTCAACTCGGGTATTTGCTTGAAATATTAACTTCAACTCCTGGAACATCTTATATGGTCCATGACGTTCAAAACGTCTTTGAAGTCCCGATTCTAAGCCGTTAAGCATGGTGCACTAAACTATCAAGTAGTCATCATATTGAGCTAGCCAAACGTTCATAACGTCTGCACCTGCTCCTGCAATAGGTCTGTCAACTAGCGGTGCATCAAGGACATAATTTTTTCTGTGCAGCAATGAGTATAATCCTCAGATCACGGATCCAATCCGCATCTTTGCTACTAACATCTTTCAACATAATTTTTCTCTAGGAACATATCAAAAATAAACACAGGGAAGCAACAACGCGAGCTATTGATCTACAACATAATTTGCAAAATACTATCAGGACTAAGTTCAAGATAAATTTAAGTTCAATTAATCATATTACTTAAGAACTCCCACTTAGATAGACATCCCTCTAATCATCTAAGTGATTACGTGATCCAAAGCAACTAAACCATGTCCGATAAACACGTGAGATGGAGTAGTTTCAATGGTGAACATCACTATGTTGATCATATCTACTATATGATTCACGCTCGACCTTTCGGTCTCTGTGTTCCGAGGCCATATCTGTATATGCTAGGCTCGTCAAGTTTAACCTGAGTATTCCGCGTGTGCAACTGTTTTGCACCTGTTGTATTTGAACGTAGAGCCTATCACACCCGATTAACACGTGGTGTCTCAGCACGAAGAACTTTTGCAACGGTGCATACTCAGGGAGAACACTTTTATCTTGAAATTTTAGTGAGAGATCATCTTATAATGCTACCGTCAATCAAAGCAAGATAAGATGCATAAAGCATTAACATCACATGCAATCAATATAAGTGATATGATATGGCCATCATCATCTTGTGCTTGTGATCTCCATCTCCGAAGCACCGTGCTCGTGATCTCCATCTCCGAAGCACTGTCATGATCACCATCGTCACCGGCTCGACACCTTGATCTCCATCGTAGTATCGTTGTCGTCTCGCCAACTTATTGCTTTTACGACTATCACTACCGCTTAGTGATAAAGTAAAACTATTACATGGCAATTGCATCTCATACAATAAAGCGACAACCATATGGCTCCTGCCAGTTGCCGATAACTCGGTTACAAAACATGATCATCTCATACAACACATTATATCACATCATGTCTTGACCATATCACATCACAACATGCCCTGCAAAAACAAGTTAGACGTCCTCTACTTTGTTGTTGCATGTTTTACGTGGCTGCTACGGGCTTAGCAAGAACCGTTCTTACCTACGCATCAAAACCACAACGATAGTTTGTCAAGTTGGTGCTGTTTTAACCTTCGCAAGGACCGGGCGTAGCCACACTCAGTTCAACTAAAGTGAGAGAGACAGACACCCGCCGGTCACCTTTAAGCAACGAGTGCTCGCAACGGTGAAACCAGTCTCGCGTAAGCGTACGCGTAATGTCGGTCCGGGCCGCTTCATCTCACAATACCGCTGAACCAAAGTATGACATGCTGGTAAGCAGTATGACTTATATCGCCCACAACTCACTTGTGTTCTACTCGTGCATAGCATCAACGCATAAAACCAGGCTCGGATGCCACTGTGGGGGAACGTAGTAATTTCAAAAAATTTCCTACGCACAAGCAAGATCATGGTGATGCATAGCAACGTGACAGCGGAAGCGTTATCACAACGCGGTTGATGTAGTCGTATGTCTTCACGATCCGACCGATCAAGTACCGAACGTACGGCACCTCTGAAGTTCTACACACGTTCAGCTTGATGACGTCCCTCGAACCTCCGATCCAGCCGAGTGTTGAGGGAGAGTTTCGTCAGCACGACGGCGTGGTGACGATGATGATGTTCCACCGACGCAGGGCTTCGCCTAAGCTCCGCGACGGTATTATCGAGGTGTAATCTGGTGGAGGGGGGCACCGCACATGGCTAAAATATCATATATCAAAGTGTGTCCATGGGGTGCCCCCTGCCCCCGTATATAAAGGAGTAAGGGAGGAGGAGGCCGGCCCTAGGAGGGGGCGCACCAAGTGTGGAGTCCTACTAGGACTCCCTAGTCCTAGTAGGATTCCACCTCCCATATGAAATAGGAAAAGAGGAAGGGAAAAAGAGAAGGAAGGAAGGGAGCGCCCCCCTTCCCTAGTCCAATTCGGACCAGACCAAGGGGAGGGGTGCGGCCACCCTTGAGGCCCTTTTCCTTCTTTCCCGTATGGCCCAATAAGGCCCAATACGTATTCCCGTAACTCTCCGGTACTCCGAAAAATACCCGAATCACTCGGAACCTTTCCGAAGTCCGAATATAGTCATCCAATATATCGATCTTTACATCTCGACCATTTCGAGACTCCTCGTCATGTCCCCGATCTCATCCGGGACTCCGAACTCCTTCGGTACATCAACATACATAAACTCATAATAAAACTGTCATCGTAACTTTAAGCGTGCGGACCCTTTGGGTTCGAGAACTATGTAGACATGACCGAGACACCTCTCCGGTCAATAACCAATAGCGGGACCTGGATGCCCATATTGGCTCCCACATATTCTACGAAGATCTTTATCGGTCAGACCGCATAACAACATACGTTGTTCCCTTTGTCATCGGTATGTTACTTGCCCGAGATTCGATCGTCGGTATCTCGATACCTAGTTCAATCTCGTTACCGGCAAGTATCTTTACTCGTTCCGTAATACATCATCCCGCAACTAACTCATCTAGTCACAATGCTTGCAAGGCTTATAGTGATGTGCATTACCGAGTGGGCCCAGACATACCTCTTCGACAATCGGAGTGACAAATCCTAATCTCGAAATACGCCAACCCAACAAGTACCTTTGGAGACACCTGTAGAGCACCTTTATAACGACCCAGTTACATTGTGACGTTTGGTAGCACACAAAGTGTTCCTCCAGTAAACGGGAGTTGCATAATCTCATAGTCATAGGAACATGTATAAGTCATGAAGAAAGCAATAGCAACATACTAAACGATCGGGTGCTAAGCTAACGGAATGGGTCATGTCAATCACGTCATTCTCCTAATGAGGTGATCCCGTTAATCAAATGACAACTCATGTCTATGGCTAGGAAACATAACCATCTTTGATTAACGAGCTAGTCAAGTAGAGGCATACTAGTGACACTCTGTTTGTCTATGTATTCATACATGTATTATGTTTTCGGTTAATACAATTCTAGCATGAATAATAAACATTTATCATGATATAAGGAAATATATAATACTTTATTATTGCCTCTAGGGCATATTTCCTTCACCTCCAACTAGGGAAGGTTATGTCGTGATTACCCTGGCCCGGTAAGAAGGCATAACCTTGTGTGCCCGTTATTGAGATTATGGTACCGGGTCCCCGAGTGGGATCGTTTTGGCCACGACGGTGGTCGGTGTGTCTTTGGTAGACACGGGGCCACCCAGGACTAGCCCGTTGGGGATTGGGTCGGAGTGGCCGGGAGAGTGTCATGTCAATGGAAGGGTTTCGTTGGAATGCCGTTGGTCCACCCGAATGGGAGTGCGAGGCCATGGGTTCCGTGGTGTGGGTACAGTGTGCTACCTCTGCAGAGTGTATAATCTATCGATAGCTGAGTCCACGGTCACGGACACCTCGTAGTAGGTCCCACCATGAGTCAACGTTTAATAAAAATTTGCACACTAAGCTATGAACTTGGCACTGTTGATGATGGCGGAAGGGCCATAGAGATATTCGGGACCAAATTTTGGTCGTGGTTGTGATCGCCGTAAGGATCACGAGTTACTCTTGTTAAGACCACGTTGGTGGCTTGTTTGTGATCCGAGAATGATCACGATTGGTAAGTTGTCCCGAGGGACGTTCGAGCATGATCACAGCATGTTTGACATATAGTGTTGCATTATTATTAATTGGTTAAGTATCATGATATTATTTGCCATTATGATTATGCCTGTTGTGAGCTTGCAAGTACATTCAATGTACTGACCTGGCGTGTCATGCCAGATTTCAGGAAAGTCTCGTTGGAGAGGAGCGCTGCTCGAGTCTAGATCGTGTCCACATCGGTGTCCATGTGATATGGAGCTTCCGCTACGACGTTATTCCGCTGCCGCGTAGTTGTTCTGATCGAGGCCCCTTTATGTTCACTAAATAATGTACATATTGTTCAGCCGCACCGGGTGTGCCGCTCGGCCTCGACAGCTGTTGTAATATAAACTCTGTTCTGCTAGCATCAATAAAGTGGTTGTTTTCTGTACCAAGATGTTGTGTGTTGCCATAAGACATGGTCTCTAGGCTGGCAATGCATGGTAAACCGGTCGCTCTGAGCCTGGGTGCCACAACACTTGGTATCAGAGCCGTGCTGACTGTAGGCCATGCTAGACTACGACGTGTTAACTGGATGTTAGATACGAGTTTAAGTTGAGTGCCGGTAGTAATTGTAGCTAGTTGTTGCATTGCATGCATTTGATTTTAACTTTTATGCTAACCTGATAATGGTTGTGAGTGTAGATGGCTCCGGTACCGTATCTGTGCCAGTTGCAGCTGATGCCGTACACGTCACCGCACCTCCTTCGCAACGTGTGGCGTCGGCTGTACCCTCTCGGAGACGACCCAGTCTATCGTGTGTACTGGGAGCATCGAGCTGATTCAGGGTATGAGTATCACGCAGTGGTCACTCTGCGCACTAGTTCCGATTCCAGCTCTTACACTCGTACTTCTCGGAGCGGCTATGCCTCCAGCGCTTCTCAGGCTGTCCAGTTTGCTGCATTCGAGGTCCTTGTCGAGCTTCGCTACAACGAGGTCCGAATGCATAACCACCCAGGTTTCTATTACTACCCTTCTCTGCACGACAATGGTCGTGTCCGTTTCCTTATCATTGATCCGGAGTCTGACAGTGTTGCCAGCCACCTTGCTCATTATGTCACTGCTAGCTATCTTATGATCCACGAGCTGGCCCGAGAGCTGACTCGTGCCCGTACTGCTTTAGCCGCTGCTTTAGTCACTACTAGATCTGCCACTACTCCGTCTTCTCTGGGATTTACCCCTTATATTCCAGCCAGTTCTAGTTCCCCTATTTCACCGGTTACTCCTCCGAGTAGCATGGGCGTCTCGGCCGTGAACCCTCTCAGTACTCCTGCCGAGTGGGTTTCACTTTTCACTACTCCTGTAGCCCCGATGCTTCATCCTACCCCTGCCCCTGAGGGAGAGCCCTCGAGGCAGCGTCGTCGTGTTACCTTTAACCCGGTGGTTTCCGTTAACCACGTCAGTTCGGGATCCGAGACCGCTTCAGGGGAGGACACCGCAGCACCAGCAAAGCAGTAGTATCTTTGAGTATTCGCAGTCATTTGGATGATGTACTGATGTAGTCATACGAGTCATGATGTTTTGTTGCATGTATGAGAGTAGCTAAACCTGGCATGTTGTTATATTTCATGTATGAGTCTATGTATAATTATGTTGGGACTTTATTCGCCGTATTTTCTTCGATCGTTTGTTTTCTTTCGGGATTTGTTGCTGGCTTTTCCCCAAATTTATTCTTGGATGTTTCTCATCTCGATTGCGTTGTCTTGGGAAAAATCCACAATAGGATGACGCGGGGAGGCAACAGTAGCAACGTTCACTAGGGAACTCCTGTTCGTTGTTCCGCACGACAGGCAGGACATTCTCTCGAGCCGTATGTTCCGCCGCCACCTCCACCGCCAAATCCGCCTCCACCGAGCAAATTCTGCGTATGTTTGAGGAAAGAAGGAACAATGATCTGATTGAAATATTAAGAAGTGTGCAAGCTATGGTTGGACAGAATGGAAATCAGAACGGTCATCACTCAAAGCTGTCAGATTTTCAAAGGACCAAGCCACCCAGTTTCAGTCAGATTGTTGACCCATTGGATGCAGATGATTGGTTGCGCACCATTGAGAAAAAGCTTGAGATTGCTCGTACTGAAGAAAATGATAAAGTTCCATTTGCAACTCATTACCTTGAAGGCGCAGCTGCCATATGGTGGGAAAATGCAAAAGCCATGTAGCCGGTTGATGAAGAAATCACCTGGGAAAAGTTTAAGGATCAGTTCCGCAAATATCATATCCCTACTGGAGTTATGAAGACCAAGCAGCGTGAATTTCTCGCACTCGTCCAAGGAAATCAGTCTGTGGGTGAATATTTGCAAAAATTCAATCATCTGGCCCGTTACTCTCTTTATGACGTGGCCACTGAAGAAAGGAAGATTGACAGATTTCTTGGAGGCTTAAATCCGCAACTCCGGTGTACTCTCAGTATGCTTGATTTCCCAGATTTCCAAACTCTGGTGAACAAGGCTTTCATTGCTGAACGGGAGCACAAGCTTATAGCAAATAATAGGCCTGTTAACAACGACAACAAGCGTAAGTTTGAGCCAAAGAAGGATGGGCAACCAGTGCAAAAGGCTCGTACCTGGCAGCAGACTCAGGTGGAATACAAGCCAAATTGGCAGCAGAATGTTAACAAGACCACCACTCAAGTCAAGAATGTCGTGACCAACCCAATACATGAGGAGCGTCAGCGCAATAATTCTTGCTTCAATTGTGGGCAGAACGGACATTATGCCAGACAGTGCCCCAAGAACAACAAGGCGAATGCCCTAATCAGGCCACAAGTCAACTTTATGGAGTCATGGCCAACCCAGCAAAACTTCACTGGGCACGTGCATCATATCTTCGCCGATGAAGCCCAAGAGAAGCCAGAAGTCGTCATTGGTATGTTTTCTATTAATGACATACCTGCCGTAATTTTATTTGACTCTGGGGCTTCCCATTCTTTTATTTCTCGGAGTTTTGCTGCCCAAAACAACTTTCCTTGTACGCTTTTGGGCAAAAATATGCTGGTACAAACCCCGGGATCTATAATCAAGAGCAATCTGGTCTGCCGTGATCTGGAAATCAATATCAACGGAGTCTACTTTCCAACCTCTCTGATAATCATTGAGTCTGAAAAGTTGGATATTATATTGGGTATGAATTGGTTGACCAAATATCAAGTTTGCATAAACTGCGCAACACGAGAAGTCACTTTGACCAGTCTGAATGGGCAGACTACCAAATTCTATGCTCGCAAGAATATACCCATGCAAGAATTGGTTTGCACCGCTGTGGCTGAATTGGAATTTATTCCTGTGGTCAGCGAGTACCCTGATGTATTTCCAGAAGAACTGCCAGGCATGCCACCAGATCGGGAACTGGAATTTGCAATAGATCTTGTGCCCGGAACTGCACCGTTATACAAGAAGTACTACCGGATGCCCTCATCAGAATTAGTGGAGCTAAAGAAACAGCTTGATGAATTGCTCCAGAAAGGATATATTCGTCCCAGCTCTTCACCATGGGGATCACCTGCTATTTTCATGGACAAAAAGGATGGCAGTCTCCGCATGTGCGTAGATTACCGCCAGCTGAATGAGGTCACCATAAAAATAAATATCCGCTGCCAAGGATTGATGATCTGTTTAATCAGCTCAGTGGGGCTAAAGTATTCTCTAAGATCGATTTACGGACCGGATATCATCAGCTCAAGATTAAAAAGGAGGATATTCCTAAGACCGCATTCACTACTCGGTACGGTCTTTATGAATATACCGTGATGTCCTTTGGTCTCACCAATGCCCCTGCTTTCTTCATGCATATGATGAACAAAGTATTCATGGACTTCCTCGACAAATTCGTGGTAGTCTTCATCGATGACATCCTCATTTACTCCAAGGGTGAAGAAGAGCACAAGGATCACCTCCGAGCAGTGCTACAACGACTCCGCGACCATCAGCTATACGCCAAATTCAGTAAATGCGAATTTTGGCTCAAGCAAGTTGGGTTTCTCGGACATGTACTATCCGCTGAAGGTATAGCCGTGGACCTGAGCAAAGTAAAGGATGTGCTTGATTGGGTGCCGCCCACGACTGTGACGTAGATCCGGAGTTTTCTCGGACTAGCTGGATACTACCGTCATTTCATTGAAGGGTTTTCCAAGATTGCTAAACCCATGACAGAGCTGCTCAAAAAGGATAAGAAGTTTGAATGGACGGAGGACTGTGAGAAAAGTTTTAATGAGCTAAAGATACGGCTGACAACCGCACCCGTATTGACTCTTCCAGACATTTATCGCAGTTTTGATGTGTATTGTGACGCCTCCAGGCAAGGCATTGGTTGCGTACTTATGCAAGACAACAAGGTAGTAGCATATGCATCGCGACAGCTATGACCCCATGAGGGAAATTATCCCACTCATGATTTGGAATTGGCTGCGGTGGTTCATGCGCTAAAAATTTGGAGACACTACCTCATTGGAAAAAGGTGCCAAATTTTTACCGACCACAAAAGTCTCAAATACATCTTCACTCAGCCAGATTTAAACCTCCGTCAGCGAAGATGGCTAGAGTTGGTCAAGGATTATGACCTTGGAATAAATTACCACCCGGGCAAGGCCAACGTAGTTGCCGATGCACTCAGTCGAAAGCCCGTCAGCTTAAATGTCATATTGAGATCCTTGCCGCCCGAACTCCAAGAGGAGATCGCTCAGCTCAACCTGGTCATAGTGGATGCTGGCCTCGCGAATATTTTGGAAGTTACCCCCACACTTGAGGCAGAAATCCGCAAGGCCCAGCCAGCTGACGCCGAGCTGCAAATACGTGCCAATGGCCAGATGGCAGAGCAGACCCCAGATTTCTCCAAGGACAAATTCGGTACCCTCCGATTCCATGGACGGATTTGTGTACCCAATCAACCGGACTTAAGGAAGAAAATCCTGTCAGAAGCACACGAGTCCTCATATTCCATTCACCCGGGAGGTACGAAAATGTATGAGGACCTTAGACAAATATTCTGGTGGGATGGAATGAAGAAAGACATTGCCTATTTTGTAGCCTGTTGCGACATATGCAACAAGGTGAAGGCAGAGCATCAGAAGCCAGACGGACTCCTCCAACCGCTGCCGGTTTCACAATGGAAATGGGATGACGTTTGTATGGATTTCATTACGGGATTGCCCAAGACTCAGCGAGGCAATGATGCAATCTGGGTCATAGTGGACACCCTAACCAAGGTTGCTCACTTCATTCCGATCAGCACCAGATACAGGGCAGATCAACTTGCACAGTTGTATGTATCCAGAATAGTCAGTCTGCATGGAGTGCCGCGAACTATCACTTCCGACCGAGGTTCCCTGTTTACCTCCGCTTTTTGGTCACGCCTCCATCAAGCCTTGGGGACAGCACTGAAATATAGTACTTCTTATCATCCTCAGACGGATGGACAGACAGAACGAGTAAATCAAATACTCAAAGATATGTTGCGAGCCTGTGCTTTAGCCCAAGGGCCTAAATGGGAAGACTGTTTGCCATATGCCGAGTTCTCCTATAACAACAGTTTCCAGACCAGTCTAAAAATGTCACCGTATGAGGCTCTGTACGGCCGTAAGTGCCGCACTCCTTTAAATTGGTCTCAAACTGGAGATAGCCGCATCTTCGGAACAGATCTCATGATGGAAGCTGAGAAACAAGTTAAGGAAATCAGAGACAGATTGCAATTGGCCAAATCCCGACAGAAGAGTTATTATGATGCAAAGCACCGACAGATCAGTTTTGAACCCGGAGAACACGTATACCTCCGAGTCACTCCTATGAAAGGAGTCAAGAGATTTCAGACTCGTGGAAAGTTGGCCCCCAGATTTATTGGTCCATTTCCGGTTATGTCTCGAGTGGGTACCGTTGCATATCAATTGGAACTACCCGCTGAATTGTCAGACGTGCACAACGTGTTTCATGTTTCACAATTGAGATGATGGATATCCCCGCCTGAGAAAAGGACTGCTATGGCTGAGGTAGAGTTGGCAAATGATTTAACTTATGAAGAGAGACCATTTGGAATTTTGGACCAGATGGAAAGGGTCACTCGCAGTAAAGTAAGGAAATTTTACAAAGTTCAGTGGGAGCATCACACAGAGTCAGAATCAACTTGGGAGCGGGAAGAATCTCTACAGTCACATTATCCAGAGTGGTTTTCCCAAGCAACCGAATCTCGAGGACGAGATTCATTCTAAGTGGGGGAGGTTTGTGACAGCCTGGTTTTTGCCCTCTCTCATTTGCTTGATTTTCATTTGGATTCAATTTGAAACTTGGAGTTTTTGAATCTTTTCATATGGACATAAACACTTGGGTACCCTTGGCTTTCACCCAAGTGCTCCATTTCCCTCTCTAATCATCATTCCCCTTCTGATCCACCCCAAAATAATCTTTGGAATATTTTTCTTAAATGAAAAATATTCATTTTTCTTCCAAAAACCCTAGCCAGATCAGTATACTCCAAAGCAACCCCAATTTTTATGGCCCAGAAAAATCTGAGAAAATTCACAAATATTCCTTGAACCCTAGGGCACCTTCCTGAGCAAAAAAATTTCATCACTTTTTGGAATATTTTTGCTACAGAAAATATTTTCTGTTCTGGACAAAAATGGTGGTTTCTACAGCAACTACCATTTTACTTGCTCCATTGTGCCTGGGTTTTCTTGTCCATTTTCACCTTATTAACTCATGGCTAACCTCCAAAGCACAGCCTCCAACTCCCAGCCGTTTGACCACAGTAACTGCTCAAAGTTACTGGCCAGAAACTTACTTGGCATGTAAAAATTTCTCTTCTGCACCTGGATCCAAACCAAATCGTGGTAACACTCAAAACTACCACGAACAACATGCCAGACATGAAGTTTGGGCTTAGGTCGGCATGAGGTCATAGTTCACGCGGTGACCGCGTTCGTCCAGGCGTGCTGGCATGCAGCCGACGCGCTCTGCGACGCGCCCGAGCCTCTGTTGCTCGCGTGCTCGCTTCCCCGCCTGCCTAAGCATGAAAAACCTCGCCACCATCATCGTCTCAACGTCATTAACTCCTCCCTGGCGCTTGCTGACGCCGGAGCTCGCCGCAGCGAGCACGGGCACAGTCCGGCCAACCCAACAGTGCGGTGCGCACTATGCTCGTCGCCTTCTCCTCGTTCCTGTGCTCGTCTCCGCTCGCCCACAGTTGCCGTGTGAGTTTCGTCGCCTTCTCCCCCTCTCACTAACGCCGCTCGTCGCCGGGCGCCGTGGACAGGTGTCCACCGGCGGAGCCCGAAACCCCCTCGCCGCTCGCCTATAAATAGAGCCGCCCCAGCCTCCTCGAGCACCATCCAGCACTCACACACACCCCACAAGCAAGTAGGAAGCCGTAGCCCGGCCGGGTAGGCCGCAGGCCACCGTCCTCGAGCTCGAGCTCGCCGGCGATCCCCTCTGGTCACCGCAGTAGCTCCAGCCCCTCCCAGGCCAGGGCGATCCTTCCAGGGCTTCCGCCTCTCTCCAGTGAAGCCTTCCCGTCCCTCTAGAGCCCCTGGAGTAGCCTCTGCTTGCTGTCTTCTTCATCTCCGGCGACCACCGCCCTCTGCCTCCCTTGCGAGGAAGATTCCTACGCCGTCCGACCGCCCCTAGCTACGCTACGGGTACGGGCAGGTGCGCCTCAACCCCCTCTTGCCATCCCTCCCTCTCGTTTTGGCCAAGGAGCCCTCGTCGCCGGGGAGAGCTCCGGCGGAGCTGCGACTCCCTCTGTTTCCTTCTCCCCTCTTCCCCACCTGACTAGCGGGGCCCGCTAGTCAGCCACTCTGTACGCGCGTGAAGCGGTACGAGTGGTGGCGCCCCTGGGCTTTACGCCTTCAACGTCACCCCCAGTCTGTTTATTTTTATTCAAATTCATTTGAATTTACAGAACACTTCAAACATCCATAACTCTTCAACCATAAGTCCAAATGAATTGATTCTTTTTGCATTTTGTTCTTTGCAAAGAAATCTAACAGCTCACCAAAGATGAGATTTTTCTGAGCTGTTTAGAATTTCTGGTGATTTTCAGAAGAGTTCTTGATATTTTCTTTTTGTGTTTAAAATTATTTTCAGAGGGTGAGGCTTGTCTTGAGGATCACCAGAAGGCTTGTGAACCTCATATGCACTAAGGCAAGCCACATCAACATTTTCATGGTGCCATTTCAATATTTATGATTTTCTTATTTGAATGGAATGATTAATCCATGCATCTAAATAAATAGTGTGTTATTTATATTCTGTTAAGTGTTTGTTAGTTATTATTCTTGATTTATAGTATGTTGAGACTAGCTTAGTTGGTGAAGTAAAGCTAAGGTCTATTTGTGGTGATGATAAAAATAATTTTGTTATGCATGTTAGTAATTACTTAAAATTATTTTCTTACATAAATAAAATAGTAAAAATTTGCTAGAAAATATTCTGTTAAGTACTTATTTAGTCATTTTAATTGACTTATAGAATGTTTGAACCTAACTGGGTTGGTACAGAAATTAGGAATTGTTTGTGGTATAATCTTTGCTATGCATGTGAGAAATTTCTCAGAGTTACGTTCTTGCATGAAAAAATAATAAAACTTGCTGTAAAATATTTTGGTTAATATGTGAGTTATCCTGACCAACAAAGTAATATGAGTTGTTGATGTTTATGCTTAGTGTGAATATGGATGACATCGGTTATTTTCGTTAATAAGTGATGCATGTGTAGTTTTGCATTTCATGGCATGCTATGACACCGGTCATTTTCATTTTAAGTTGAACCTGAATATAACTTAACTTGAATATATCGTTGATTGGGTCATGGTGCCGCTGAATCGAGTTTTTCCCAGTGCAACCACATTTGCCTTTGTGGGAAGGCCTTGATTCGGTCCATTGACATTGCCTCTGGTCGGTGCCTCCAACTAGGGAAGGTTATGTCGTGATTACCCTGGCCCGGTAAGCAGGCATAACCTTGTGTGCCCGTTGTTGAGATTATGGTACCGGGTCCCCGAGTGGGATCGTTTTGGCCACGACGGTGGTCGGTGTGTCTTTGGTAGACACGGGGCCACCCATGACTAGCCCGTTGGGGATTGGGTCGGAGTGGCCGGGAGAGTGTCATGGCAATGGAAGGGTTTCATCAGAATGCCGTTGGTCCACCCAAATGGGAGTGCGAGGCCATGGGTTCCGTGGTGTGGGTACAGTGTGCTACCTCTGCAGAGTGTATAATCTATCGATAGCCGAGTCCACGGTCACGGACACCTCGTAGTAGGTCCCACCATGAGTCAATGTTTAATAAAAATTTGCACACTAAGCTATGAACTTGGCATTGTTGATGATGGCGGAAGGGCCATCGAGATGTTTGGGACCAAATTTTGGTCGTGGTTGTGATCGCCGTAAGGATCACGAGTTACTCTTGTTAAGACCATGTTGGTGGCTTGTTTGTGATCCGAGAATGATCACGGTTGGCAAGTTGTCCCGAGGGACGTTCGAGCATGATCAAAGCATGTTTGACATATAGTGTTGCATTATTATTAATTGGTTAAGTATCATGATATTGTTTGCCATTATGATTATGCCTGTTGTGAGCTTGCATGTACATTCAATGTACTAACCTGGCGTGTCATGCCAGATTTCAGGAAAGTCTTGTTGGAGAGGAGAGCTGCTTGAGTCTAGATCGTGTCCACATCGGTGTCCCTGTGATATGGAGCTTCCACTATGACGTTATTCCGCTGCCGCGTAGTTGTTCTAATCGAGGCCCCTTTATGTTCACTAAACAATGTACATATTGTTCAGCCGCACCGGGTGTGCCGCTCGGCCTCGACAGCTGTTGTAATATAAACTCTGTTCCGCTAGCATCAATAAAGCGGTTGTTTTCTGTACCAAGATGTTGTGTGTTGCCAGAAGACATGGTCTCTGGGCTGGCAATGCATGGTAAACCGGTCGCTCTAAGCCGGGGTGCCACATCCGGCACGATAAAATCTTCGTCGCCGAGGCTCACATCCTCTTCAGAGATCGGCAGGTAATTGCTGTCCTTCGAGTCCTCGTTCTCGACAGGGTCGTCTGGTTGTACTTGCCCCTCCTCCCAATCATCCTGCTCGGATGTTCACTCTACGGGGGCTTCGGGGTCTTCGGCATTCTCGGGAGTGTTATCGTCGCCGGTGTCGGTATTGTTGTCTTTGTCGCGGTGCGATTTTGAGCGGCGCCGCTGACATCGACGCTTTGGACGGGCTTCGGCAGGCTTGTCCTCATCCGGATCCTTCTTGCCATCGTCGACCTCCTTGGGTGTGTCCACCACGTACACGTCGTATGTGGAAGTGGCCGTCCATCATCCGGTAAATGGAGGGTCTTGGCCTTGTTCGTCTCTGGCATCGTTGTCCATACCGTCGATGTCTTTGGAGGCGTAGTCCAGCATGTCGGTTAGGTCTTTGACAGTGGCTATGAAGTGGGTGGTGGGTGGGGCGTAAAATTCCCCGCTCTCAGCCCCTAGTCCGGGCTGGGAATGATTCGGAAGTGATCCTTCCATAATGACGAGTGGTCGCATCAAGTCCAGAGCCTCGTTCAGAAGCGAGGTTTGGGCAGAGAAACAAGGGTCCACGGGGCTGTCCGGGGTCGGAGCCTCCTGGCCGCGCCCGCCTAACACGGACCCCGAGAGTTCGGACTTGGAGTCCGGCGGAGTGTCCGGTGCCAGAGCGCCAAGGGGAGTTCGGTTCGTCTTTGGGTTGGCCGAGGACGCCGTCCCCTCCGGATCTCCGGTGGCAAATTCCATAATTGCAGAGAGTTCAGTGGGCTCTAAACTCCCGTCTTCGGACCTGACAGCCCGTTCTGGATCTAAGGCCAGAGCGGCGATTGGGGCTGCGAACCCCTTGAAGATCAAGTCTCCTCGGATGTCGGTGACATAGTTTTGTTTCCCGAAACTGATCTGATGACCAGGGGTGTAGCTGTCGATTTGCTCGAGGCAGCCAATCGAGTTGGCATGCAGTGCGAAGCCGCCGAATACAAAAATCTGGCCGGGGAGAAAAGTCTCCTTCCCGGCGGCATTGTTGTAGATTATTGATGGAGCCATCGAGCCTTCTGACGATGGCACAGTGGAACTCTCATTGAAAGCACCAACTTCGGTGTCAAAACCGGCAGATCTCGGGTAGGGGGTCCCGAACTGTGCGTGTGAGGATCGAAGGTAACAGGAGGCAGGGACACGATGTTTACCCAAGTTCGGGCCCTTTTAATGGAGGTAATACCCTACTTCCTGGTTGATTGACTTTGATGAATATAGGGGTTACAAGAGTTGATCTATCTCGAGACCGTAATGGCTAAACCCTAGATGTCCAGTCTATGCGATTATGATTGCCTCTACGGACTAAACCTTCTGGTTTATATAGACACCGGAGGGGGCTAGGGTTGTATAGAGTCGGTTTACAGAGAAAGGAATCTTCATATCCGAACGCCAAGCTTGCCTTCCACGCCAAGGAGAGTCCCCTCCGGACACGGGGGGAAGCCTTCTATCTCGTACCTTCACGGCCCATCAGCCCGCCACGTCACATAGCCCGGACGCCCAGGGAGCCCCTAATCCAGGACTCCCTCACCAGGAATACCTAATATACCGCGCTCCATCAAAAGAAGTTATGTCAATACTGCTATGTGACTTAGGAGCCGGTGTTAGTGTTATGCCTTTCTCTCTATATAGAAGACTAGAATTGAATAAGCTCACACCTACTAAAATATCTTTGCAAACGGCTGATAAATCAACTGTTACACCTATTGGAATTTGTGAGGATGTGCCTGATGTAGTTGCAACTATTACTATCTAACATACTTTGTTATACTTGATATGCCCGAGGACGACAACATGTCGATTATCCTTGGTAGACCCTTTTTGAATACTACAGGGGATTTTATTGATTCCAACAAAAGCAAGGTTACTTTTCATGTCAATGGTAATGAGAATATGGTTTATTTCCCGAGGAAATAAAGTTCGGTGAATAGTATGAAAACTATTGAAAAAATTGCTACAATTACTATTGGAGGCTCTGAATTTCCTCGTCCATCGGTCAAAAACAAATAGGGAACCCTTATTGTTGGGGAGATGCATATCCCCACTGAGGTAACCTAGTGTCGTACAAAAATTCTTTGGTTTCATGTTACTCGGAAATAGTTTGTTAATGAGACTTGATCAACCTTTTTAATGGATTCTTTTTGAGAGGCATGTGGTTGATGAGTTTAGCAAGCACAACCTACTATATTTACTTTTTTCTCTATGTTATTTTAAGTTTAATAAAGTAGAAATGCCATGATTATCCTGTTTTCTGAATTATCCGTGCAATAAAAAATGTCCCGAAAATAGAAGTTCTCAGAATGACCCAAAAATTTAGTATGATTTTTTCTGCAATATTTCATAATTTTTGGCACTAAACACTCCCCGGGGGGGGGGGGGGGGGTGCACCTGTGAGACACAAGCTCACAGGGCGCACCTACCCCCTAGGTGCGCCTAGTGTGCTTGTGGGTACTACAGGGCCCCCTCAGTTTTTCCAGCCGCCCATTGCCTTCTCATACCTCCAGAAGAAATCACCATTGCTTTCAAACTCATGTTCTTGCTCATTCCTGTGCGATTTCCGATATCCTTGCTCAGAGCTCTGTTTCTGAAACTATTTCGGTGGATTACTCATTGGTATGTGACTCCTCCAATGGTCAAATTAGTTTTTGTTCTAGTGCTTTATATTTTGCAAATTTTTGCTGTTGTGGTGACCATGTATTTGAGCTTGCATGTTGAATTTGTATGGTCCAAAGTAGTTTTGATGCATGATATAGCCTCTAGATACTTGTAGGAGCAGTTGCAATCAATCTTTTTATGTTTTGTTCACTTTTATTTTGAGGTACTAAAAATTTCAGAAATTTTCATGGAAAAGGAAAATGCCTAATTCCCAACAAGGGCAGCCCTCTAGAGTCACATCCCAGTGACATCACGGATTTTATATCGGCGGTAACCATGGTGGAGTTTGCCAGAATCGGGGCTCCGCAGACCCCAAGGAAATGTTCGAACTCTGGGGTGTGCAAGGAGAACTTCACTAGGCTACAATACGCTGCTCTTTGCCTCACAGCCTTGCTCCGACGTGCTCTAGGAAGAGGGGAGGAGGAAGGAACACAATGATTTACCTAGGTTCGGGCCACCTTGCGGTGTAAGACCCTACTCTTGCTTTGTGGTGGATTGCCTCGCGGAGAGGATGAATATGAACTAGTACAAGGATGAACTGCCTCATGCGGGCTTAGGGTTCGACCAAGACTTGATCCCATTCTACGGTGGAGACTAACCTATACTTATACTAGCCTTGGTCCTCTTCCCCAGAAAACTCTAGGCGTGAAGGGATGCCACAACGGCCAAATTCGAATTGGGACAGGAGTACACCCTATTCTGACTAAAGGTGGTCTTTGCCTACAAAGCTTCTGGTCGTGACGCGTAGGCGGGCTCAGCGATGTCCTCCGTCCTGGCGAGCTCGTAGTCCTCGTCTTGTTTCACCGAAGAGGTAACCTTTGGGGCTGCCTTGGGAACCCGTGCGCTGGCCTTGTTCCTTTAGCACCAAAGAGGAAAACGTCCTTGCCTGCGCCCACTTGTGCATTCCTGGCTCCGCTCGTCATGGCTCGCATCACCCACGTGCAGTGCGAGGCGGGGTGGCGGGCCTAGAGATGTCTGCGCCGCAAGGGGCCTCGAGAGGCCACCCCCCATGAAGCCCTCAGGGTGCCCGACGATGCTTGCTGATGCTCGCCTCGCGATGCGGGGGGCCTTGCGATGGCTTTGCTCATGAAGTCTTGATGCTAGGCCGTGCCGGGCCCTTTTGATGATGCCACGCTGTCGGATTTCGGGTTCTGGCAAACCCTTAAGGTTCGAACACTGGGGTGCGCGCGAAGATCTCCCCCTCACCGATCATGCCCTCGCGCACTTCGCGATCTCTAGGCTAGGCACGACGAACTCACAACACACGAGATACAAGATTTATACTGGTTCGGGCCACCGTTGTGGTGTAATACCCTACTCCAGTGTGGTGGTGGTGGATTGCCTCTTGGGCTGGGGATGAACAGTACAAGGGAAGAACAGCCTCCTGAGGTGAGGTGTTCTTGTGCTTGGTGGGTGTGAGGATCGCTCGAGATGAGTTCTGGTAGGTGAGGATCCAATGCCCTCTACTGTGGTGGCTAACCCTATTTATAGAGGCCCTGGTCCTCTTCCCAAATATTGAGCGGGAAGGGAGCCAACAACGGCCAATTTGAAAGGCGGACAACTAGTACAGCTTATCCTAACAAAAGTAGTCTTTGCCTGCCAAAAGCTCTAGTGGTGATGCCATCTTGGGTTCCACGGTGACCTCCGTCTTGCCGTCCTGCTCGTCTTGGTCTCGTTGCCCCGATATGGAAACCTTTGCCTGATGCCTCGGAACACCTCGCCTGCGCTTGCCTCCTTAGCACCAAAGAGGAAGCAAGGACACTGTGCGCGCTGGCGCCCGCCTGGCCTTGGTCCTCATGGCTCACGTCATGAGAACCTCGCGAGGTTTGCCTTGCCTTGATCTCTCCGGCCCTCGCGAGCCAGCCTGGTGAGGCCGCTCCCGAGGAGGTCTTGTGTCGTCCGCCTCATGAGGCTCGGCCCGTCGGGAGGGTCTTGAGTGCTTGTTGGTGAAGACGGGCCGTACGGGCCCGCTTGTGGAGCCACTCCGTGGGCCGCAGGCAGGCAAGTCTGGGGACCCCCGTTCCCAGAACACCGACAGTAGCCCCTGGGCCCAAGGCGCGCTCGGACTTGGCTTCAAGGCGAAGCCAAAGGGCAAGTGCGGAGCGCCGCGGGCCCCAACAGCCTGCGGCCTTGGTCGACGCGTGGCGGTTGATTGGACATGGGCGTCTCTGCTTCCCCATGCCGCCTTTATACCCGACGGGCTAGGCGGCCATCGCGGTCTACACGGTTTTCCTCCCGTTGTTGCAGCGCACTCCCCAATCCTTCTGCTTCCTCGAAGCTCAGCCTCTTCTCCCGATCCGATCTGAGCTCAATCCTCCCATTGCCATGGCGCTGGACCAGTCGGAGAAAGGGAAGAGTCCCCTGTCCTCCGCCGAGCCACGCCCGGCCGTTGAGCCTGCCGTTGGCAGGTCGCTGGTGCTCAACCAAGAAGCCATGGACAAGGTGCGCCCCATGCTTGCCTAAAGCTTCAATGAGTGGGGAAGAATGGTGGCTTGGCCTGCATCTCAAGCTTGTGTCGACAGGACGGCCACCGAGGTCCCATTCTTCATTGACGTCCTCTAGGCTGGCCTGGTTCCTCCTTTTTCCGCCTTCTTCAACGTAGTGCTTGCCCATTATCAGATCCACATGCTGCACCTTGATCCCCAATCCATGACCCTTCTCGCCGCCTTCTCCTTTGTTTGCGAGGCCATGGTGGGCATTGCTCCTTCCGTGGCCCTTCTCCGCCACTTCTTCTTGTTGCACCTGATTGATCCCTGATATAGCTCGGGATGCCTGAGCTTCTAGGCCATGGCGGCGACGGCAGGCACGGGGATTGACCTTGAGCTTCTGCCATCCACGAGCGAGTTTCGGACACCGTGGGTATTTGTTGATGTCGGAGTGTTCAGCCCCCTGCTCTCTTCTCCGTCGGCGCAGGCCATTCCCAACTCCGGTTGGTGCCACCAAAGGCTCGCCGATCCGCGCCTTGTCCCCGTCTGGCTCAGGCTGAAGAGGCTGAAAGACCGCGGCGTGACTGCGCCTATGGTGGTGAAGGAGTTTGTCCGGCGCCGGGTTGCTCCGCTTTAGCGCCATTCCCGGCCAATGTGGGCCTTGCTTAGCAGCAAGGACCGCATGAGACTTCAGGAGTCCGGGCTCCCCCTGGAGGCGCGACGAACGGTGCTCGATGTCCTGACGGGTGTCCCGTTGCCAGATGACATGCAGGGGAAGAGTTGCCTGCTGTACCGCTGCTCGAAGAAGGTGGAATTTGTGGAGCGCATGCCCTCCTTCGATGAGTGGGGGCTGCGTCCAGTTGGTCTGGTGGGGCCCCGTGAGAACCCCGTCGATGTGGTTCCCCTCCTTGCTACTGGCATCAAGCTCGCCCCAAGTGCTTGCCCCGGGGCGGCAGTTGAGGAGGTGATGCAGCCCACGACTCCCAAGGCCAAGGCTCCTGAGGCCTCGGCAGGTCGCTGCGAGGCGGAGCCCGATAGCCCCCCTCGCTTGGCGCTCCTGATGTTGTCCCTTCGAGCGCTTCTTTAGTTGCGCCTCGTGTTGGCCGCCATGTTCAGCGCTTCGGTCGGCTTTGTGTGGACTTCGAGGAGCTCTGCAAGAGGAAGGGGTCCCCAAGCCGCGGCAGCGGCACCTTCGGGCCTTTAAAATGGAGAAAGTACATCGCCGTTGACGAGTAAGTACCTTATCTTTGTGGTTCTTCGAGCGCTGCTTCCCTTCCGGACGATGGCTCTTCAGGATCCCTTCCGCCAAGGCCGCGGAATCTCCCGAGAAGCAACCTCCTCCCGCTTTGCTTCCTTTGCCAGACTCAAGTGCTGCGAGCCCGCACGCTGCCCCCGGCGCGGGATCAGTCCGGGAAGCCAGCCCGCCAGCTGGGCGCCTTGAGCTCATGCCTTCGCCATCTCCTCTTGGCGGCCTTGCTTGGGATGCGACCAGTGTGCCAAGGGCCCCTCCCCTGATCGTGGATGGTGGCTGGTTGGCTCCGATCCTGGGGTCCTCTTCAGGCGGCGGGTCTCCATTTCCTCGGGCCCCTCGTGAGGCCTGGCCGGCAACCGGGTGGGTGCCAGCCCCCAGCCCCTTGCTGAGAGGGGGTGAGCCGCTTCGGGCCCCCTCTGCGGCCCCCGCGGTGGAGGACGGAGTCAGCAGCATGCTCAAGTCGGTGCAAGAAAGGAGCGTCGTCCGCCATGAGCTCTTCCAGGAGGTTGATGGGCGCGGTGAACCGGCTTGGTGAAGAGCTCGTGGATGTGGATGCGCGCCTCATGGCCGAGGGTCTTCGGTTGGCGGAGGAGCAGCATAAGCTGAAGGTGGCTATCAACTTCGGGCGCCACCAGCGCAAGCTTGATAACGCGAAGGCCGAGGTTTCCCTCGTAGCCTCCCGAGAGGCCTGCTCCCGAGCTCAGGAAGAGGCCCGGGAAGCTGACCACCGTCGCAAGGCCGCGGAGAAGCGCGCGTGGGAGCTCCAAGCCTGGAGCGCCTCCTTGGAGCAGCAAGTGGAGGCACGCAGAGCTGCCCTCGCGTCGTTGAGAGGGACGCCCGCCAAAGCGGAAGAGATGCGGAAGCGCGAGGAGGCGTTGGCGCTGGAAGCCATGGAGCGTAGCCTTGAGCTCGAGCGACTGGAGACTAGGGAGCGTTAGGTTGCTCAAGCGGAAGACGCCGTTGGCGCGCGCGAGGCCAGGGCCCAGGAGGAGGTCGATCGCCGGGTGGCCAAGGCTCGCGCGAATCTTGAGGGCAGGTACGACCTGAAGACAGAGTTCGTAGCGGCCGAGGCTGCGGGCAGGACTGCTGCCCTCAAGTCTAGGCTGACTGAGGTGGAACGGCGCGAGGAGGCCACCGCAGCCGCCCTGGCCTCGGCGCGGGCTGAGCTGGCCTCTGCCCGCTCCGAGCTGCTTCCTCTCCAGCAGTGGGTCGCCAACGTCGAGTCCATCACGTGACAGAACAGGGAGGAAGTGCTTCAACTGCGAACGCTGGAGCGCGTGCACGCCCCCATGCTTGAGGGCCTCAGGAACAGGGCCAACGCGGCGTTGGGCCACATCTGCGATGAGAATGCTCCTCATCCCCACTCGAACGACTACGCCAGTCACCTCCGCTTCTTCACCGACGTGGTGACGCGCCTGGAGAATCGCTCCAAGAGAGCTCGCCTGCTCGTGGAAGAGAGGAGCCGCGGCCTGCTGGGGCGCGCATTCTCCCGTGTCTTCAGCCATCTCCAGAACACCTATCAGGACTTCGACTTTGACGCCGCCGTTGCTCCAGTTCCGGAGGCCATCCGGGTGACCTGGCGTGGTGGGTGCAGGACAATGTGGACACGCTAGTCAGGGCCTTCACTTCCGATGACGATGCGGTGGTGGTCGCGGCGGGCGAAGGCGACGTGGTCGATGACGGTGATGGCGGCGCTGGTGAAGGCGATGGTGATGCTAGCGACGCTGGCAGCTATGCCAGCGATGCGTCTGAGGGCGACCTGGGGGACGCGGCAAGCGACATGTCTGATTGATCCCGTGTTTCAAAGCTATTTGTCCTATACGCAGAAGCTCGGGTGCGGCCCTAGAGGTTGTAAGAGCAGTTTTGG
The DNA here is from genome assembly GCF_018294505.1 of Triticum aestivum. NCBI lineage: Eukaryota > Viridiplantae > Streptophyta > Magnoliopsida > Poales > Poaceae > Triticum > Triticum aestivum. The sequence continues at coordinate 168,470,763 of NC_057796.1, forward strand.
AGGGGAAGCCCCTTATGTAAATATACTACTGCCTCCATCTTTTTAGGTCGAGTTGAATATGTGCCTTCATGAACCCACGTATCCTGGGGCAAGTTTGCTGTTGCGGCTTACCTTAGCCTGGACGAGCCCCGAACCGGCTCGTGAGGTTGCGAGCTTCTAGGATGCTCCTGAGGAGCTTATCAACACGCCCGAGGGGGCCCCGTGATAAGCAAGCGCCAGCCGTGGCGCGACATGCGCGTGGCGCATGTGCTCCATGCCTAGCCCCGCTCGCGAGGGGCCCGCGAGGGGGAAGCAACATGCACGAACTCCGAAATAAGGCAAGAACCAGATAGCAAGAAACCGCTCGAACGAGAAAAAGGCACCCCCCCGCGCGCATCAATGAAAATTCAAATTCAACTTAAATCCAAATCCAGAAGGTAGGGCTACGGAAAAGAGATCCAAAGCAAATGGCCGCGTCCGATGCCTAGTCTAGTCTTCTTGTCTTCGAGTCTTCTCACCAGCGTAGAGCTAAGTGCTGCCACTAGGACGTGGGAGGGAGCCCCCGAGGCCCAAGGGCGGCACTCCTGAGGCTCCGGGGCGTGTACAGCCCCACTCATTATTATGTGAGAGTGTCACGAGCGGAGACCTTCATAGGCGTGAGCCTTACTTCATATCGCCAGACGAGGGCCCCGCCTTGCGCCACCCTCTACCCCCGCTGGGACGACCAGAAACCAGGACGACACCAAAGGGGGCAAAGCGGACGCCAGCGGCGCCCTCGGCGACCACGGGTCCTCTGCTGGGGGAGGGCTCGCCGGCGCCTCCCCGGCAAAGGGCCTACCTCCGGGTAAAGCCTTGCTCCGTGCGACGCGGGGTGGGGCCTTGCTCCTGGCTTCCCCCACGCAGCCCCCAGCGAGCCTCTCCTGGCGGGACGGGTATCGCCATGCCGAAACTGTCGCCTGGTGCTGTGACCTGATTCACTTGCGATTCATGGTTAGCGTAAGCCCGCTCCTAGGAGATTAGTGGTACCCGGTAGCTGTTGTGGACGACGTGGTTGGTGGGGCTCTCGGGCGGCTCCTGGAAGGCCTTAGCTCCTAGCGCCTCCTCTTCCTAGCCTAGCTCGAGGAACGAGCCAGGGTCATCTCCCGGTGTGTACACCTGGTTCATCATGCGGGGCACACAGGCCTCCGAGGCCGTTGCCTCGAAGACCTCGCCGAAGTGCCCCACCCTCCACGTCGCCCGACCCATCACGCCGTCCTGAGGGTGGTAGGGTGGTGCCCCGCTGGGGACGTGTGTGGCAACGCTCGTGCCCGCGCCCATCGGGGGTGGTGCGGGTGCGATGGTGCGGTCGGCGCCGTGGGTCGCGCTGACGCCGATGAGACCCCTGGGCGCACTCGGGGGCACGCGGGCGCGGCGAAGCCCGCCATGGGATCCGGCCGCTGCCTGGGGCGTGAGCTGGTGGCAGAAGGGCGGCGCTCCCATGGCCGCTGTGTCCAGTAGCCCAGCGACGCGTTCCAGCAGTGCGTCCCGACCGCTCTCCATCAGCCGGCACCGTAGCAGCTCCCGCGCCACCGTGAGCGCAGCCCGCATGTTCGCCTGCTCCCATCGGGTGTGCGGCACCGTTGCCGCGGCGTGGGTTGTGGCCCTTGCAGCAGCCCGCGCCTGTCGTGGGGTAAGGGTGGACGGCGCTTGGCCGCGCCGCCCGTGCCTTGAAGCGTTAGGTGGTGCTCGAGCCGCCTGGAGTGCGGGGTCGAGATCTTCCTGGGTGGACGACGCCGCCCGGGCTGGCCAAGCTGCCCAGCGGTCGGTGTTGGTTCTTGGGTCGTCGGACATCTGAACCGCGGGGCGTCAGTGGATCGACTGGTGGGAGGGAAGCTCCGGCGTACCCCTACCTGGCGCGCGAAATGTCGGATTTCGGGTTCCGGCAAACCCTTAAGGTTCGAACACTGGGGTGCGCACGAAGATCTCCCCCTCACCGATCACGCCCTCACGCACTTCGCGATCTCTAGGCTAGGCACGACGAACTCACAACACACGAGACACAAGATTTATACTGGTTTGGGCCACCGTTGTGGTGTAATACCCTACTCCAGTGTGGTGGTGGTGGATTGCCTCTTGGGCTGGGGATGAACAGTACAAGGGAAGAACAGCCTCCTAAGGTGAGGTGTTCTTGTGCTTGGTGGGTGTGAGGATCGCTCGAGATGAGTTCTGGTAGGTGAGGATCCGATGCCCTCTACTGTGGTGGCTAACCCTATTTATAGAGGCCCTGGTCCTCTTCCCAAATATTGAGCGGGAAGGGAGCCAACAACGGCCAATTTGAAAGGAGACAGCTAGTACAACTTATCCTGACAAAAGTAGTCTTCGCCTGCCAAAGGCTCTGGTGGTGACGCCGTCTTGGGCTCCACGGTGACCTCCGTCTTGCCATCCTGCTCGTCTTGGTCTCGTTGCACGGATATGGAAACCTTTGCCTGGTGCCTCGGAACTCCTCGCCTGCGCTTGCCTCCTTAGCATCAAAGAGGAAGCAAGGACACTATGCGCGCTGGCGCCCGCCTTGCCTTGGTCGTCATGGCTCACGTCATGAGAACCTCACGAGGTTTGCCTTCCCTTGATCTCTCCGCCCCTCGCGAGCCAGCCTGGTGAGGCCGCTCCCGAGGAGGTCTTGTGTCGTCCGCCTCGCGAGGCTCGGCCCCTCGCGAGGGTCTTGAGTGCTTTTTGGTGAAGATGGGCTGTACGGGCCCGCTTGTGGAGCCATGCCGTTGGCCGCAGGTAGGCAAGTCTGGGGACCCCTGTTCCCAGAACGCCAACACATGCTTTGGGCCGCACGCGGACGAGCCTGGGTACCCCCAATGCTAGAGCCCCGACAGTTGCCCTCGGCCCCACGGTGCGCACGACTTTGCTCGGAGGCGGAGGCGAAGAGGGGTGAGCGAAGCCACGCGGCCCCAACTTCCTGTGGGCCAGGTTCGACGCGTGGTGCATGACGGAGCACAACACACCCCCACTTCCCCACGTCGCCTAGGCAACCACCTAGGCTGACATAAAGCCTGGCGCATGCCGCAGGGCCATCATTGCTCTCGAAGTCGAAGGGGCGCGAACCGGCCTCCTTCGATCGCTATAAAAGGGGCGAGGAGTCGGAACCCTCGGCCCGTCACCGCCTTCTAGCCACCCTGTCTTCAACCACTACTGCCGCAAACATGGCTCCCTTGAGAAGGTTTTCCGCTGGCGAGAATGGCAAGGCGAAGCAGGAGGGATCAGAGCTGCCGCAGCCTGCGAGAGGGCGAGGCCGCCCTCGCAAGTCCGCCGCCACGCCCGGGGTGCCTCCCCGGGGACGTGGGCGTCCTCCATTGGTGGCCCTCACTGGCTCAGGCAGCCGCAGAAAGAACCCCACCCGCGGGCGCGGCCGTGGGGGTCGAGGCGGCTGTGGCCGAGGAGGGGGCGCAACCACCCGACCTCCTCGAGGGCGAGGCCACTCCGCTGAGTCGGCCCGCGAGTTCGTCGTCTGGATGGACAAACCACCCCGCAACTGGCTCCAGCTCCCGGACTCCTTCACGGAGGAACTGGCGGCTAACACACCCTTGGGACTGTGGCTACAGCCAGACGACTGCTGCAACAAGTCCTCCTAGGTAGTAGCGGAGTTCACTCCGTCTGGCTACATGCACCTGACACGGGGGTGGAAGTCTTTCACCCGCACGCGCGGTCTGAAGGAGGGGCACACCCTTCACTTCAAGTTCGACGGGGCCACGACGCTCTTCATGAAGATCTTTGGGGCGGCCGACGGCCGCCTGGAGTGCTGCATGGAGAGCGACAACAGCAGCAACGACCACTCCTTCTCCGACGAAGACGAAGGCAACAACGGCCGCACCTCCTCCTTGGGAGGAGCGACGACGACTCCGACGAGCCACCACGCTGTCGCATCAAGACGGAGGGGGACCTGGGCGGCGGCCTCTGGGGGGGAAGTCTCTTTTGTTTTATTTTGTTCGTGCATCAAAACCGTCATGGGCCCCGCGGGGGCGTGTAAGAACTCTAGCGCTCGCGCCTTTATTTTAAATGCTTCTAGCTCATGTTCAAGTTACTGTGGCGCTTCTCGTCCAAGCTTAGCCTTTTCTTCACGATCACTTAGTGCTCTGCGTCATCAGGACCCAGTTTCCAAGCAAGCCTCAGCCGTCGCTGGTATGCCAGGTCGCGATGCCTTGGGCAAGGCCATCTGGTGAGGGGTTTGAGGTACGGTAAGAGGTCCTGAGGCACTCTTCTCAAGAGGTCCTCCTTGACGCGCAAGCAGCTCACGAGAGAGAAAGAGTTTCCGCCCTAGCGAGACCGCAAATGGTAAAGGTGAAGCGTTATTGGTAAAACTCGCGCATGGCGTGAATAGGACGACTTAGCTTAGGGTGCAGCGTGGGGGAATCCGCGGCTCATTGGGAATCTATGCAACATGTAGGCGCACTTCCTTAGAGCTTGGCTTCCTGTCCACCTTCCATTCTGTGGCAAGTTAACAAAAGTCCCACGAGGGGTGCATGAAAAAACCAACGTCCTTTGCGTCTTAATTGATATAAACACAGCTAAACTGCAACCCTTCATCCGAAACCTCCTCGCGAGGCCTGCCTCTCTTTTCCTTGCCCGTCAAAGCACTCTACGTCCTCAGGACCTGACCCTCGAGAGAAGCTCAGCCGCCACTGGTATGTCAGGTCACGATGCCTGGGACAAGGCTAGGGGGTGAGGGCTTGAGAGCCAGTAAGAGCTCCTAAGGTGCGATGCTCAAGAGCTCCCCTTTTAACGTGCAGGCGACTTGTGTGGGAAAGAGGTGATGTGCTCCGTGAGGTTATAGGGGAAGGGATTCCGTCCGACAACGGCGCGATGTATGAGATGGCTATACTTAGCCTTTTTGCGGCTGGTGATGCGGGTTACGTCATCGCCCGACCATGGCCAGTCCTCCCGAGGCGGTGAGAGTTCAAGCACTGCCGAATGCCTGGCTCCTGGAACTTCTGCATGTTGACAAATTACAGGGTGGATAGGGCAATGCGCGCTTGTTGATCTGCTCGTGACTTTTCCGTGAGAAGACAAGGCACCAAGGACCTAATGAGGTGACGTGGAAAAATCATGCAAGTAAGAGGGCGACTAGAGGGCGATTAGAGGGCAAATAGAGGGCGATCCGGCCGGCGGCCTTGCGCCGATGGCCACTCTGGCCCCGGCGGCCACCCCCCATTCGCCTCTAGACACTCCGGCCTTGGCGGCCACCTCCCCTTTCGCCTCTGGTCACTCTGTCCTTGGCGACCAATTCATGGCTGGCCATGGCCCCCTTTGCGCTCAACTTCGACCGTGGCAAGGTGTTCCAAGTAGCGACGAGATCCAAGTTAGGCCATCCGGTGGGTTTCTCTCCGGGTTTTCATCGTCAAGAATTCACTTTGGTGGTCTCCTTTGTTCGAGCCTCATTCAAGTTGGATGTGCACACGGTTAGTACTGCCCTTCATGCCTCTTTTGGTGGTTATGCTCAAGGCTTTCGTGTGCGTCATCTTTTAGAATGCACTTTCAAGTTCTCAGTGGCGTCAAATTCAGTGGGTTTTGAGATCTAAAATGCTGGTAGAGTTACTGAAAAGGATTTTGATATCGTTTTCAATCTTTGGGGGCATGGAGGACCAAATTGGCGTCATGAGGAAATGCGGTTTTATGCTGAGGAAGAGATAGAGTGGACTGTAGTTGGCAAAAATGGCAAGGCCTTGTGCCTACCGCCGACGATCGCCAGAATTCCTATGCGGCGGTCGTCTTGAGGAGGTCCGTTTTTGATAGGCTGTCAGAGGACAATCATGGCCGGTTATTCAGGGTCAAAATTCTATTAATTCTCAGGTTAATCAGCCCATTAATGGGTTGGTAACAGCTCCTAGTGGGGTGCACCAGGATTGTCATGATCGACGTAGTTACGTGCACGCCGCTTGCCATGCATGCGCGGACATGGGCCACCGCGATCGTTTTTGCGATAAGCCCAACCTTCCTGGGCTCTGGCCCTTTCTTAAGCTTGCCTCCTTCCCAAGCCCACCAGAAGATGCTTGGGCCCCGAGGTTGGTGGACGATTGGTTCCGTGCTTGTGGGACTCACATGGAAACCACGCATGCCTCGTCTTTCAAGGAATTAAATTCGGGACTCTTCCCAAATTTTCAACCTAGACCGCTACTTGCCTCTTCGCATTCCACTAACACAGCCCCCACCTCCTCTGCTTTGGCTTGCTCGCCACCAAACCCTCCTCTTCTGTGGCTCACCGGCGACAACAACTTGGCCATGGCCAATGTTCCCATTGATCCACAGCCATTTGTTCCTGAGGGCTTTCAGATTCAGCAGATTGCGGGGTGGAATGGCGTCGCGTGGGCTATTCTTCCGCACAGGCATAGGCGCCACGAGCAGTGGGCGATTGTCACCCTCCAGCCGCTCCCTAATAAGGCACACTTCAAGAATGTTAGAGAGGTCATTGAGGAGTTCTTGGAAGGGGTGGAACAAGTTGGTGGATATTCAGCCTTGCCCGTTTGGTGAAGCTTTCGTTCAGTTTGTGCATGTCAGAGATAGGGACAGGCTGATTAGACAGAGTCCACATGCTTTTGGTGATGTGTTTATTTCTTTCTCTGCCCATGATCAAGGTAGGAACTAGAGGCGAGTTAATTTCAATAGGATCTGTTGGTTGTTGATTGTGGGAGTGCCTTTTGACCACTGTAACACAAATGATATTGCTATGGCTATCAACACATTTGGTCGTATCATTAACTAGGAGAAAGAAGATTCTAGGAAGGGAAAAATCCTTGTCAAAGCCAGATGCACTGAGCTGATTGATACACCTAAAAGTATTAGGTGGTCCGAGGGAGAGGGTTTTGAGGAAGAATCCTGGACCAGTTCTGTTGAAGTTATTTTGGAAGATATTCAGGGTGGTGGGCCAGCAGATGAAGACCACTTCCACCTCCTGGTGTAGACCCCACCCTATTCCACAAAATGCAATGACTTTCCAGGATTTCACATTGATCCACCTGGCAACAATGGACAAAATCAAGATGCTGATTGGGATGATTGGGAGGAGCCTGGGCATTGGGCTTTTCCATAGCAAGGGCCACAACAGGTTCTGGAACAAGAACAACAAGTTGAACTGCCTATGGAGGAGGAAGATGGTGCCCCTGACAATAGTACTACCACCAACATTTCCCTTTCAGAAGGAAACATCTCTCACAACAACATGCTTCTTGTCAATCAGCCTCTCCAAGAGGTTGATCAGGCTGAACTAGAGCCCCTTCTTGGGGGTTAGGACTGAATAATATTCTTATGGCTTATGAGACTGAAGATTCTGATCTGCAAGAGGAGCAACAGGAGGGACCCAGTGAGGCCCATAACCCAGCTGACATGAGGACTGAATCTGTTACTAAAGTGCATGAGGTTAATTCTGATACTGTTAGGGTGGAGGGCATGAGCTCAGCAGGTCTAACCACACATGTTCATACCAAGGAGGTGGAAAATCCTTTAATTCAGGAACAAGGAGTTAAGCAAATTGCCATGGCTAAAAATAATACACAAGTTTCTGAAGTGGAACAAACTTTGAGCAATGTTTCTGCTTCTGAGGTGCATGTTGCCAGTAACAAGGACACTATGGAAGAGGGACAAGTGACAGTCAATGCAGAATCTTCAATAAATCCTCCTGCTAAATCTCTCAAAGTGGCTGGAAAAGGTACCTATGATGATTTTGAATTAACATCCTCTTCACTTAACCATGGTATAGAGTCCTTAGTCCAACACCATGCTTTGTCTGTACTTGATGGAGCTCATCTCATTGTAGAGGAGTGATTGGACCTCTGGGTAAAGCACTTTGCTGCAGGAACCAACAACAATGACCACACTTTCAAGATTGACATACCTGTAAGCTGGTTCAACTTTTTTTGAAGGGTTAGACAGTAGGAAAGACTCCTATTGCTTAGTATATTACCAAGGGGTAAAACAAGATGTACAGTGTTACATTACATATGGACATAATTCAACAAGCAACCCCCACGCAGGGGGGAAAGCATTACTGGTATTCTCAATGTAGAGAGTCAAGTATAGTGGCAACTATCTGTTTTCTGTGGTCAGGGACCCTATGGCTAATACTAGCAAAGTCCTTCTTGAACCTAGTTTTCCAGGATGAGACTGATGGGGCTACTTGGCGAAAGTAGTTATTGTTTCTTTCTTTCCAAAGACTCCAAGCTACCACCAAGAAGATATCCATAACCATGGGGCGACGATGTAAAGTTTTGAGGTGCAGCATCATGTCCAATCTATTGCCATTCACAGGCCAAGAAATATTCAGCTCATTCCAGCATGTTCCACTAAATGTAAACCTGAAAAAGAGGTGTTCCACCGTTTCCTCAATATGCTGCCCGTAGAGCAAACAATCCAAGTTGTCCCCAATGTTATAGTGCCGCCTTTTGAGCATGTTCCTTGTGTTAAGACGATCGGATAAGAGGAACCAACCAAAGACTTTGAGCTTGGGTATACATTGAGCCTTCCACAGCCATTTAAAAGCTTCATGTGCAATGACATCTCTAAAGAAGAAAGCGTAGTCCGCTGTTGTCTTGAATTCAGCCGTCCCCCAAACGCAGGACCAGATGTCCTTTGTGTCTGTCACTTCAAGGTGTCTCACGTGTTGTTGCAGTGTCTTCAACTCATCATGCGCCTGGAGTGAGAGAGGTAAGTGAAAGCCTTGCTCCACACTAGAAATGGTGAGGAACTGCTTGATCGAGGCATCTTCCATGATGGTGTATGAGAATGCACGTGGGTAGATATCAGCAACAATGCCTTCACACCAGTCATCCTTCCAAAAAAGTGTTGAGTCGCCCGATCCAACAGTCACCTTCGAAACCCCCCTGTAAACTGGCATAAGTTTGATGAGTTCCCGCCACCAGAAGGAACCACAAGGTGCTGCAGCATGGGTGACAGTGGTGGAGTAGTAGGAGTCCCACAAGAGGTGTACCCAAGGCGTATCAAATTTATTGTAGAATTTGTGGAGTAGTTTAAGAAGCATTGCGTCGTTCTGAACCTTGAGGTTAAGTACATCGAGACCACCATTCTTTTTTGGTCTGCAAACCATGTCCCAAGCTGCAAGGGAATTACATTTGTCTCCGTCATCAGTTTTTCTGATCCACAAGCCATGACGTCTGATTTTATCCAATTGTTCAATGATTTTTGGCGGGAGTCGGAGGGTACCCATTGGATAAATAGCCAGAGATGTGACCAGAGAAAGTTGGTTCAACTTCATTCAGCACCTTCTGTTAACACCTGACAAATTTGGATGGACACTACAGCTGTTAAAAGCTTCCTTGTGGCAACTCCTAACAGCAAACTATGGTTTAGAAGATGTTCTTGAATTTCATATACCAGATTCTTGTGTGGTCTCTCAAGCACCTAGTTGTCTGCAGGGACCTTTCAATGAATAGGAAGGGGAGATCCAAGGGGATTAGGAGACCAATAAACCCCACAATGTGGTCTTGGGAGACACTGGCACCAGGAAAAGGAGGGGCAAATGCCCTCTGGTTGAAACAGAGGTAAGAAGGAGTGATAGAATCAAGCTGGATAATGATGGCTTTAAGAGAAATTCATGTAATGACAATATCTTGTTACCTTACAATGCGTTTTCACCCATTACAAATTTTAAAGTAGTAAAAAACCTCACAAAATCATTTTGTAAGGTGGCTGAGGAGGAGCTGCATGAGAAGTTAATTAAGAAGCCCTGGAAGAAAGCTCAGGAGGAGGTGGCTAGGGTGTCCGAGGCCACTGGGGAAGCAAACCAAGCAAAAGTTTCAAAATGAAGTACCAGATCCAGCACAAATACCTTTTGTGGTTGTTAGGATGTCAGAACATCTGGGATGTTTTATATATTATGCTCATGTGGAGCTTGTGTGGTGCATGTAATAGTCTCTATGGTCTTGCGTCCTTGAAGCAGATCTTTAAAAGTATGGACAATTTATGCTCCTATAATCTTGTTGTTAAAGGGAGAGATAATCCTAGTTCTGGGATTTTGGCTCAAGGGGTGGACCTTGAGGGGCTGGTCATATATCACAATAGTTCTTATGAATAACAACAGATCTTGGTGTATTCTTAATTGGAACATTAGGGGTGTAAATTCACCTGAAAAATGGCTTGCTCTTAAGCAAAAGATTGAAGAAAGTGCAACTGGTATTATTTGCCTACAAGAGACTAAAAGAGAGGACTTTGACCTAACTTAATTACACAACTTCTGCCCACACAGATTTACAAAGTTCTTCTTCCTCCCTTCAGTGGGTGCTTCTGGTGGATTCCTTATTGCTTGGAATGGTTCTCTTTTTAGTGGAGATTTGATGTTTCAGAACTTTCTCACTGGCTATTAAATTCACATGTAATTTATCCAATCAATCTTGGATTGTCACAAATATTTATGGACCTTGTAGACAAGAAGACAAACTTGAATTTATACAGTGGTTCAGCAACATTCAAATGCCTAATGATGTAGACAGGATTGTTATGGGGGATCTTAATTTCATCAGATCTCCTACTGATAGAAACAAACCAGGGGGTGATGTCAACCAAATGCTTTTATTTAATGAGGCCATTAACAATTTGGGGCTTATTGAATTGCCACTTAAAGGGAGACAGTGTAGCTGGAGCAATATGCAAGAAAATCCTCTTCTTGAAAAGCTTGACTGGTTCTTTACCTCAGCTTCTTGGGTGATCTCATACCCTGATACTACATCTCTTCCTATGGCCAAGCCAGTTTCTGACCATCTCCCCTGCATGATCAAAGTGGGCACTTCTATCCCAAAGTCAAAGGTGTTCAGATTTGAAAACTACTGGTTGCAACATTCTGATTTCAAGGATATTGTTCAAAATGCTTGGAATATTCCAGTGGGACACACTGACTCTGCTAAAAAGATCAATGGTAAATTCAAAAACCTGAGGAGAGCTCTCAAAATTTGGGCAAAAAATCTTTCTTGTCTCAAGAAAATCATCCAAGAGATCAATGACTGCATCTTTTTTTGGGATCTGATTGAGGAATACAGAAGTCTGAGCCAATATGAAGGGAACTGTAGAACTTTACTCAAGGAATACCTGTTGGTGGTATTGAACAATCAAAAGATCTATTGGAAACAAAGAGGGAAAATAAAGGGAGTTAAATTTGGTGATGAAAACACAAAGTTTTTCCATGCTAAGGCCTCAATCAATTACAGACATAACAAAATTGCCATGCTGCACAATGAGGATAATGTTGAAGTGACTGCCATGCAGGCAAAGCTTCAATTCTGTGGGAAGCTTTCAAAAAAAGGCTGGGACATTCAGAAGGGCATAATATGCATTTTGAACTCAACAATTTATTTGAGCAATCAACACCTTTGTTTTCCAGGAGCTAGAGGAGCCACTCACAACTGAAGAAATTAATGAGGTGGTAAAAAATCTCCCCATAGATAAATCACCTGGTCCCGATGGATTTAACAATGAATTTCTGAAAGCCTGTTGGGATATTATTGGTCATGATGTAAGGCAGTTAATCATGGATTTTCATGAGGGAACAGTCAAACTGGAAAGCATTAACACATCTTTCATAACTTTAGTTCCAAAGAAGGAGGTGCCATTATCACCAAATGATTTCAGACCCATTTCTCTTCTTAATGGTGTTTTGAAGATCATTACTAAGCTTCTAGCAAATAGACTTTAAAAAGTTATTTTGCAAATGATCCATATCAACCAATATGGTTTTCTCAAAGACAGAGTGATTCAAGATTGTTTAGGTTGGGCCTATGAGTATCTGTTCCAATGTTACAAATCCTGGCAAGAAGTTGTGGTCCTAAAACTTGATTTTGAACAGGCTTTTGACACTATTGAGCACCAAGCTATCATTGATATTTTAAGAACTAAAGGTTTTGGAGAAAAGTGGATCAGCTGGATTCAGTCTCTCTTTGATTCTGTCTCATCTGCAGTCATGCTTAATGGTGTTCCCGGGAAAAAATTCTACTGCGAAAGAGGTGTTAGACAAGGAGACCCACTCCCCCCTTGCTTTTTGTGCTGGCAGCAAATCTAGTTCAATCTGTGCTAAACAAAGCCATGAGATTGGGCATCATAACTGCTCCTTTACAAGTCAATTCATGCCCTGATTTTCGAGTAGTGCAATATGCTGATGATACCTTGGTTCTGATGCCAGCTAATGCTAGGCATCTAATTTGCCTCAGAGCTGTCCTAAATACTTTTGCTTCTGCTACTGGTTTGAATGTTAATTATTCAAAATTCTTCCTGGTACCAATTAACATTGAGGAGGAGAGAGCACAATTACTCATAAATACAATGAATTGTGCCAGAGGACAATTCCCCTTTCCATACTTGGGGTTGCCATTGGGTTTGTAGAAGCCTATAGTGGAGCAGTGCCTCCCCATGGTCACAAAGGTGGCAAAACGTTTGGTAGGGCTTGCCACTTTTATGATACAAGCTGGTAAACTATTATTGGTCAAATCAGTATTGGCATCCCTACCTATATTCTTCATGTGCTGTTTGGATATCCCAATCACCATTAAACACCGGATTATCAAGTACTTAAGGCATTGCCTATGGAGAAGTCCAGATTTGGAAGATAGAAGACCAGCATTAGTTGCCCGGAGCACTGTATGTAGACCCAAAGATCAGGGTGGCCTGGGGGTTGTGGACATTTTCACACAAAACAAGGCTCTCCTCAGGAAAAACCTGCACAAATTTTACAACATGCATGATATTCCATGGGTAAATCTGATTTGGGAGTCATATTATGACAATGGCCAAATGCCAGGGGAACAGCGGGTAGGGTCATTCTGGTGGAAAGCAAATTTGGCACTCATTGACCAGTATAAAGCTATGGCTAGATGCAATCTTGGAGATGGAAAAAGTGCTCTGTTTTGGGAGGATCTCTGGCATTCCAATTTAATGAGAAGGAATTTGCCACTGACCACTTAAGCACATGAAGAATTCATCAATATGGAGAAGCTTTGTTTAGAGATCAGGCGGTCAACTTATTTCACTATGACAGACACATGGAGTTATATTTGGGGAAATGATGTCTTTTCATCCTCTGGGGCATACTCAGTACTGATTGGACACAAACAGGTTCCACGACATTTTAAATGGATTTGGAAAAGCTCATGTCAACCAAAGCGTAAGGTATTTTTTTGGATGCTACTCCATGACAGGGTCAACACAAGAAATCTACTCAGAAGAAAAACCTTTGCACTAGATGATTACAACTGTTCTGTGCTTAACTGTCAACAAGAAGAAACTCTGCACCATTTGTTCTAGACCTGGCCATTCTCACAGCAATGTTGGGATTTCATTTTCCTAACCAGAACAAGAAACCGGTCTATGCTAGAAGCTTATCAAGACTTGAAAGAAAAACTTAATGTCCCCTTCTTCATGGAGATAATTATATTGGGATCTTGGGCAATATGGATATCCAGAAACAACAAATTTTTTGAGCATATTCAACCTTCTTTCCAAGGCTGGAAAGCAATCTTGTTCGAGGAGCTCAAGTGGCTAAAGCACAGAATCAAGCAAAAATTTGCTCACCAATTCAGGGCTTGGATAGACAGTAGAATTTAGTTCTTTTTTTCCTTTTTTGTTTTCTTTTTTCTTCTTATTTTTTCTCTTTTTTTCCTCCTTGTAATTCTAGGTCTTCTTTGTTTTCTTGTTCTTGGGCTTATCTCAAGCCCTGTTTATTTTTCTGCTTCTCAGACTACTAGTGTTTAGCTCCTTTTATTATTAATAAAAGTTGCAGTGGGGTTTACCCTACTGTTTATAGTAAAAAAATGAGGTGACATGCACAGGGCCGGCCCGAGAGCCAGAGCTCGGTCACCTAGATTTATCAATGGTGCAGGGACGGACCCGAGCATAGGCGCCGTGCTGATAGCCCCCTCTCATGGGACAGTCAGGAGGAGAGCTGCTAATGCGTGGGGCCCGAGGGGCGATGCCTTCGGAGGCGATGCGGTATCAAGCTCAAGGTTAACAGTCATAGCAACTCATAAAAGCACAACTGGTTTTGCTACATGAGAAAAATAACATGGTTGCAGGGGCGGACCCTAAATAGCCTGAGGGTGATGCAGCCCGCAGGGCGCCCTCAATTGGACAAACCAAAAAGTCACCTGGCAATGTTGCTGCGGGAGCGTCGAGGTAGTCGATGAAGCATGCCATGGAGGTTCACTCCTCACGAGCCGAGCGGCTCCTGAGGCTTGGGAGCCTCGCGAGGGGCTGGGGCCTCACGAGGCGCCAATGTCGAGTGCCTGGCCTCATGAGATGCCAACGCGAGCTGCGCGAACCGCTGGTACGAGGCATCCGTGTTTAGCAGGTCGAAGGGCATGCAGATGTAGTTGCAGGGGAAGCCCTCGCTCCGGCCAACGCACGACGGCCAGAAGAGGTCCTGAGAAGTGGCCCTATTGAGGCCCGGGATGTTGACGCAGATGCGCAGCTCGCCGCCCGCGTCGGGAGCAGCAGCTGAGCTAGTGGGACGCGCGTGGAAGCATTCGTCGCGCATGGCCCGTGCTTCCTGAAGTTCGCCGATCGCCTTGGTGATGAATTCTCAAGCTCTTGGAGCCTCATGCCGTGTTCCTTGCTTGCGAGGGCACGCATCGAAGCATGCCTCCAAGTGGTGCCCCGAGCACCTCCCTTGTCGCACTGGATAGGTCAGAGGCCCTCCAGCTGGAAGCCCCCAAGCCTGTCCCGAGGGAGGCGTCTGGCGCGCCTTCCTATGCGGGAGGGAGGAACGCCCCAGCGCCTGGCGCGGCAGCAGAGGCGTCACCGACAAGCACCTTCTTTGCCTCAGGACGGCTCTTGGGGAAGAGCTGCTTCTTCTTCGTGGGGCAACTTCAGGGGGCCCGACGTTACCTTCGCCATTGGAATTCTCGGCCGCCGCGGCCCAGTAGGCGTGCTCAAGTGAGCAGACCGCATCCTTCTCATCACAGGTGACATTAATGACGCTGCTACACCCTGGCATTTTGAGGACTATGTAGCCATGGTGGGTATCCTCCATGAACTTGGCAAGGGATGGATACCCTAAGATGGCGTTGTACGGGAGGCTGATGTGGGCCATGTCGAAGTCGATGAGCTCAGTGTGGTAGTTGGCACGGGTACCGAAGGTGAGTGGGAGGCGCACCTGCACCAGGGGAGTGGTGGAGCCATCAGTCACCCTAGAGAATGGCCTGGTGGGCATGAGCTAATCGTAAGGCATTTGAAGCATCTCAAAAGTCTCGACAAAGAGCACGTTGAGGCTGGCGCCGCCATCGATGAGGGTCTTGGTGACTAAGACGTTGCTGATGGTGGGCATGCACAACATGGGGAGTGCGCCGGCAGTGGCTGAACACCTGAGGTGGTCCTTGGAATCGAAGGTAAGGGCGTACTGCGACCATTTGAGGGGACGCACAACCTCAAGCGTCAGGAGGGCTGCGTTCACCTCACGAGAGAACTGCTTGAAGAAGCGGTTGGACGCGGGGGCCTAATATCCTCCGAGGACGTAGAATATCGCGCGAGGCTCCTAGTAGCCCCCAGCCGCCTCGTCTGGCTGGTTGTTGTCCTTCCTCCTAGGGGGCGGCGGCAGTGGCGGAAGGCCCGCATTGCCCTGAGGCCAGACCTCGCGAGGCTGATCGCGCGTCACGAGGCCGATCGCGCCAGCCATCCTCGCGGGGGTTGTGGTTGTCCCATCGTCCTCCACCACAGCCTCCTCCGCGGCCACAGCCACGGTCGCTGCGCTCGGGGCGATGGCTTAAGCCTTCGTCACAGAGCACCTTGAGCTCCTGACAATCGTCGATATTGTGGGTGCGCATGTTGTGGAAGATGCAAAATTGCCGGCCATCATTGGTGGGCTTGTCGCGGTCACGGCCGCGCTTCAGCTCGGGCTCCGTTGCCAGCATGGAGTGGCCCTTGCCACTTTGCTTCCTTGGCCTTCTTGTCTTCAAGCTCGATGTCGGGGTTGTTGAGGAGGGAGAGGCGGCCTTTGTCTACCCTGGTGCACTTGTCAGCTAGGTTGAATAGCTCCAGCGCCGTGCATAGGTCATGGTTGATGGCGAGCTTCTCGTTTATCCTGACGTCCGTGACGCCTTCGGTGAATGCCGAGATGATTGCTTCGTCCGAGGCCTTCGGGATCTTGAGGCCGACTTGGGTGAAGTGCTGAATGTACTTGCGGAGGGTCGCGCCAGGGTGCTGCTTCACGCTCCGCAGATTGCTGATGGTGAGGGCGCTGTCGCGGGTGCCTTGGAAGTTGGTGATAAAATTGTCACATCCCTAGTTCTGGTATGACCTAGACTAGCTAGTCATGTGTGCATCATGTTTAAATTTCATTTAAATTTGAAATGGGGATTTGTGAAACCCTCAGAAATCATTTCTGGAAATAACCCAGTTAAAAATTGCTCCAAAAAGGTCCAAGAAAATGTTCATGTTGCTCTCTGAAAATATTGGTCAGAGGTAAAATTCAAACCAATATTTTTAGGAGCTCATAAATATTTATTTTGGCCATTTGGAATTAATGCATAAATATTTGCATTGGATATATATTAGTTATATATTTAATAAATGTCCAATATCTCTGATTTCTAGTGTGGGGCTTTGGATTAATCCAACTAGTCCCTACAAAAATTATCAGAGGCAAACAAATTGATTTAGTATTTTACTAAATCAGAAAACAAATTACAGAAATAGAAAAGCAAAACAAAAAAAAGGAAAAACTTTACCTGGGCTAACCTGCGGCCTGGCACTGTGCCGGCCCAGCTGTGCTGGCCCAGCCCACTGGCCACCGCACTATCCCCCACCTCGCGCCAGTAGGCGAGGCGTGTGTCCGGCGCGCGCACGCTCCGCGCGCCACGCGAGCTGACTGCCTGGCCTCTTCCTCGTCGCTCTGGATGCCCGCACGACGCCACGCGACCCCCCAGGCATCTCTCGCTCTCTCAAATCCTCCCCCCGCCTCTGTTGCCCTCTCCCGCGAATGCCCGAACGCCGCCGTCGCCACCGCACGCCGTCGCCGCGCCCACCGCCACGGCCTCGCCTCCCCGACAAGTCCAACAGCTCCGCGCCGTCTTCCTCATCCTCGATGCCAAGCCACGTGCCTCGGGAGGCCCTGGAGCGCCGCGATCGCCATCGTCTTCGCCTCCGGCCGCCGTAGATCGCCATCGCTGCTGCGTCGTCTCCAGCGCGTCCCCGGCCACAACGAGCAGCCCTGCAAGTCCGCTGTGAGCCCCGCCATCGAACCCCCCTCTCCCCTGCTCTTCCGGCGACCTCTAGCCCCTTTGCCGCCCGAAGCCGTGCCCCGGCCGCCACCCCGAGCTTCGCTCCGGCAAGCTCCGGCCACCCCGCATCCTCCTGTCGCCTCCCCTTGATGCGCGAGAGCCCGGGCTACGCCCCGGTGCCCTTAGCCGCCGCCCCCGCGGCCTGAATCGAGGACACCGCCGCATCCAGAGGTCGCCAGCGATGACCTCGCCGGCCTGACGTGCGTGCCCGACCTGCCAGGTGATTAGCTAAAGGCTAATCACCACCTAACTAAACCCCTGAGACACTGACAATGGGCTCAGCGCCACTAATTTTAATTAGATTAGTAAAAAACCCTCCGTTTAACACTGTGATACTAACGTGTGGACCCCACACGTCAGGTTTGACCTGGTCAGCTGCGGTTGACTCGCTGACGTCATGCCACTGTCATGCTGACGCAATTAATCATTTTCTGTAAATTCCAGAAAATGATATAAACTTCAAAAATTCATAGAAATTCAACCGTAGCTCAGATTGAAATAATTTATATATGAAAAATGATCAAAAAAATTCAATCTATCCATCTGAACCATTTTCATGCATGACAAACCAACCTATACATGCTTTATATATGAAAACACACTTATGGCATTTAAAGGGACTTAAATTAGAGTTGCATTTGAAGCTTTGATTCAAATGGACCTCTTCCAAGTTGAATGCTAAATGCATTAGCTCAAACAACATCACATATTCATGCCATGTTCATACATCATATTGTTGCATATGCTTGTGTATTGATTGCCGACATCGTTCCTTCTCGATAGGTCCTGCTCCGGAGAGTGTTCCAGAGTACCTGTCTGAGAAGCAGTTCCCCTCTGTTGATCTATCAGGCAAGCAAACCCCCCTTGTTCATTCCGATACAATCCCACTCTCTCGCTCCTGCTCTCTTTTATTGCACTAGGACAACAACGATTCAACTGCTACTTTATGCTGCGGTAGTTGAACCCATTCCTCTGCATGACCTGTCATTGCCACAGTAAATAGTTGGAACCCACTAGCATGTGTAGGAGTTGATTGAGCCATGTTGTGTTCCTACCATGCCATGCCTGCTATTGCTTAGAGTTGTGTCAGGTCTGATTCATTGGGAATGAATTGGTGTGTTACGATATGTTCTGGTGCTGAGAGTTAAGTGTGCGAACATGATTTGGTAAAGGTAGCAGTGAGAGGCCATGTAGGAGTACATGGTGGGTTGTCTCACTGGAACCGTCCTTAAGCACTGAGTTCTGTGTATGTTGTCCAATGACTAGCTACTACCACACATTGGGCTCCGGGCGCTCTAAGCTCTCTCGACTTATTAACCAACTTGATCTCTGTCCAGGAGTTGCAATTAGTTTCTGGTGTTTGTAGGTAGTGTTAGTAGTCTACCAAGTGGCACCCAGCCAGGTGGGCTTGGGACAGACTAGGCACAAGTGGCACGGTGTACCAAGCGTAGATCCATCCGGCGAGGTGGGCTTGGGAACCCTGCACACATCGTTTGGGGCCATGAGCGACACCCCGGCCGGATCTCCTTGCGGATGGAACCCGAATAGGCGATAAACCTGGACTAGAGTCTTGTGTCGTTAGTTAGGTCGTGGTCGACTCCCTCGCCAGGCTTCTGCTTGAAGGTTGCCGAGATAGATGATGTGTACATGGCGGTAAGTGGCGAGAGCGTGTGTGAAGAAGTACACCCCTGCAGGGTTAACATGATCTATTCGAATAGCCGGGTCCGCGGTTATGGACTTCTTGGATGCTTACGTGGTACATAGACAACTTGAAGTGGATACTCTAAAATGCTCAAGATAAGTGTGAGTGCTATGGATGGCTTCTCGTAGTGAGACGGGAATGAATCCATAGTGGTGTATTGAGGTGGTGATTAGTGGACTCGTGTGTGCTTTCTTACCTCAAAGAAGTTACTCGTAGTCGTAGAATAGGTTAGCCACTGAGTCAAAGCTGGCTTGCTGCAACTGAACCCCACATTGCCTCCTTGATACTAATGCATGTATGATAGGATCTGATGTAAGTCTTGCTGAGTACCTTTGTACTCACGTTGCTTAATTTATGTTTTTGGAGATGGGACTTCTGTCTCAGTAGTAGTTCTCCATGGACTTCGACGACTAGCTTGTT
The DNA here is from genome assembly GCF_018294505.1 of Triticum aestivum. Lineage (NCBI taxonomy): Eukaryota > Viridiplantae > Streptophyta > Magnoliopsida > Poales > Poaceae > Triticum > Triticum aestivum. The sequence continues at coordinate 168,490,110 of NC_057796.1, forward strand.
ACCTCAGCTACGGCCTTGTACCCTTGGGAGGGTCTTGTAGATAGTCAGGCTTCTCAGCTTTTTCTTTTGTAGTTGTCTGTAGTCAGACATGTAATGCTTCGATTGCTTGTATGCTCTCTCCTTGTAATACTGCTATGTGGCTCTTCTGGGCTTTTATCTATATGAGTTTGCGTTATGTTGTGATGCCATGTTGTACAGGACATACTTTCATGTTATGCGTACGTGTAACGTGTATTGCTATGTGTGGGATCCGACAACCTAGTTGTCTATCCTTGGTAGCCTCCCTTATGGGGAAATGTAGTCTAGTGCTTCCACCGAGCCATGGTAGTCCGCTACAGCCTGGGTTACCGGAGTCCTGCTAGCCCAACACTACTACTCCGGAACACTTAGACTGGCCGGCATGTGATTCACTTCGTTCCTGTGTCTGTCCCTTCGGGGAAATGTCACGCGGTGGCATCCAGAGTCCTGCCTAGCCTACTACAGCACGGGTTCCCGGAGTCATGTTAGCCCAGTTGCTACAGCCTGGATTCACACGCTGCTGACCGACATGCTCGATGTTGTTTCATGTATGCCTGTCCCCGTAAGTTAGTGCCACTTTGGGTTCACAACTAGTCATGTCGGCCCGGGTTCTCTGTCATATGGATGCTAGCGACACTATCATATATGTGAGCCAAAAGGCGAAAACGGTCCCGGGCCATGGTAAGGCGACACCCGTGGGAATACCGTGCGTGAGGCCACAAAGTGATATGAGGTGTTACATGCTAGATCGGTATGACTTAGAATCGGGGTCCCGACAGCTTTGGTATCAGAGCCTGACTGCCTGTAGGATTACCAAGCCAAACTGGTCGAAGTTGAGTCTAGAAATTCTTTAGTTATATAGGGGAATTGATTGTGGAAGGGAACGTAAGGCTCTTTTTACTCCTTATACCTCATGCCCTTCTGATCTGAGTCATCCTATTTTTCCTACGGGGTAAGGAACTAGGCTTTTTCTTCTATCTATCAGGATCACATGTTACTATTCCGTAGTCTCATAGGATTGGTTGATCAGAGTCATACTCCAGTTTTCGAGTACTTTCGGTGTAGTTGATTAGTACTATCTCAAAACCTTGAGTGATGATGTTGAGTTGTGGTACTACCCCATCATTTGCAGAATGTCTCATTTTGAGCATTTTACTGCCGTTATGCTGCCAGAACTGTCCTAGGAGTTCAAGAGATACTAATTGCCTTGAGCTACATACTGCATCCTATAGTTGATGTTGACTCCGTCCTTGGTTATGTTTCTCAGGATGTCGTCATCTAACCGAAGTTCTGTTTCTCGTAGTCGGAACCACGGAGATGGTAGGGATGAGGATCCTCCCGACCAGCCTTCGTTGCCAGAGTTCATGTTAGAGATGGAGAGGAACAAGCGTGAGTCTAACCGCTTGTTAGCACGTATTGAGGAGAACACCGCACATCAGTACAAAGAGTCAGCGACCATCTATGACTTCATTGGTCTGAACCCACCCAGCTTCCATCATTCCATTGAGCCACTCGATGCAGATGACTGGCTTTGTAGTATCCCTGACAAGCTGCATTCTGCGAACGTAGCTGAAAGTGACAAGGTCACCTATGCTGCATATCACCTGGAAGGTCCTGCTAGTCTTTGGTGGCAGAACTATGAGGGTATGCTTCCAGCTGGTCAGATTCCTACCTGGAGAGATTTCACTGAGGCTTTTCGCGAGCATCACATTCCTGAAGCCCTCATCGATCGCAAGAGAGAAGAGTTCTGTAGTTTCACCCAGAGTAAGATGGCTGTTGATGCTTACAGTAGAGAGTTTGAGAACCTCGCCCGTTATGATACAGAAGAAGTGTCCACGGACGCCAAGAAGCAGGCTAGGTTTCGGAAGGGTCTTTACCCCAAGTTGCGTCGTGATCTCCACTTGCACAGTTGCAATACATTCCAAGCTCTTGTGAACAAGGCCATTAATGCAGAGACAACTCAGCTCACTTACGAGGAGTCTCGTAAGCACACCCGTGATTTGGGTTCTTCCTCCGGTTCTAGTTCTCAGAAGCGCCAGATTTGGGTTCCGAACTCTGCTCTTCCACTCGGCTACACACCGACGCCATCTTATGTGGCGCCTCACCCAGTTCAGCCGTATGCTTCACCCAGGCCTATTGGTGGATCGCCTGCCAATGCGGGTCCACGTCCTACCTCCAAGATTTGTTACAAGTGCGGAGAGCCAGGCCACATTGCCCGTATTTGCACTCAGACCAGTGTTGCTCCACCCGAGCCTGAGAAGTCTGTTGGCCATGGTAGTAAGCCATCACACAAGATGATCAGTGCCAAGTCAGCTCCCACTGAACATGGACGTGTGCATCACGTCTCAGCTAAAGACGCTCATGATGATCCAGATGTCGTTCTTGGTACACTCCTTGTAAACTGTCATCCATCATCGGTTCTGTTCGATACTGGGGCTTCTCATTCCTTCATTTCCGAAAGTTATGCCCACTTGCACGACATGTCATTTTGTGATATGCCCTCCCCACTACTCATTCAAACTCCTGGATCCAAATGGCAAACTTCTAGGATAAGTTATGGCAATGAAATACATGTTGACAGACTTGTATTCCTAGCTTCCTTGATATCTCTTAAGTCTTCAGATATTAACATCATCTTGGGTATGGACTGGATGAAAGCTCATTATGCCAAGATTGATTGTTACACCAGGTCTGTTCAGCTCACACACCCCTCTGGCAAGATAGTCACTGTCTCCACCAGAATTGCAAAGCGTCAGCTTTATTCTCTTAATGCCAGCCCTCTTCCAGACCTTGAGGATATTCCGGTAGTCCGTGACTTTTTGGATGTCTTTCCAGAAGAACTGCCAGGTGTTCCACCTGACAGAGATGTAGAGTTTGTCATAGATCTTATCCCAGGAACCGCCCCAATTTCTAGGAGACCTTACAGGATGGCACCCTTAGAGCTAGCCGAGCTTAAGAAACAACTTGATGAGTCCTTGCAAAAGGGTTTCATCTGCACTAGTTCTTCTCCTTGGGCTTGCCCCGTTCTCTTCGTCAAGAAGAAGGATGGTACGGACCGGATGGTTGTAGATTATCGTCCCGTTAATTTGGTCACGATAAAGAACAAGTATCCGCTCCCCAGGATCAACGACCTGTATGATCAGCTCGCTGGATCCTCAGTCTTTTCCAAGATGGATTTGAGGTTAGGCTACCACCAAATCAAGATCAGAAATGGGGACATTCCTAAAACGGCTTTTGTCACTCGTTATGGTCAGTACGAGTACACCGTCATGTCCTTTGGTCTAACCAATGCTCCAGCTTCTTCTCCCGCTTGATGAACTCAATCTTCATGGAGTACTTAGATAAGTTCGTCGTGGTTTACCTCGAGGACATTCTTATTTACTCGAAGAACGAGGAAGAGCATGCCGAACATCTTAGACTTGTGTTAGAGAAACTCAGAGAGCATCGCCTTTATGCCAAGTTCTCCAAGTGCGAATTTTGGTTGCCAGAAGTGACCTACCTAGGCCACGTGATCTCTGGTAAGGGCATTGCTGTCAATCCCGAGAGAGTTCAGGCCGTTCTTGATTGGACTCCACCTGAAACAGTTAAACAAGTTAGGAGTTTCCTTGGTCTAGCCAGTTATTGTCGCCGCTTCGTTGAGAACTTCTCCAAAGTGGCCAAACCTCTCACGGAACTTCTCAAGAAAGATAAAAAGTTTGAGTGGTTCCCACAGTGTGAGTACAGTTTTCAGGAACTGAAAAGACGCCTGACTTCTGCTCCCATACTTGTGCCACCGGATTTCACTAAGACTTTGTTATCTACTGCGACGCCTCACGACAGGGACTAGGTTGCATTCTTATGCAGGATCGTCATGTGATTGCCTATGCATCTCGACAGTTGCATCCACATGAGGATAATTATCCTACACATGATCTAGGACTTGCAGCTGTAGTCTATGCACTTAAGGCATGTCGACATTACCTTCTTGGTAAACGTTGCGAGATTTACACCGATCACCAGAGTCTCAAGTATATCTTCACCCAACCAGATTTGAACCTTAGGCAAAGACGTTGGTTGGAGTTGATCTCAGATTATGACTTAGGGATTACCTACACCCCAGGCAAGGGTAATGTCATGGCTGATGCGCTAAGCCGTAAGTCCTATTGCAACAATCTTATGTTGCAGCAGGGCCAACCACTTCTCCATGAGGAATTCTGTAAGCTTAACCTTCACATTGCTCCTCATGGATTCCTTTCTACCTTGGTGGAGAAACCTACTCTTGTGGATCAGATCATCTCTGCTCAGAAGCAGGATACGGGAATTTCCTGGATCAAGAGAAACATTAACAAGGGAGTTGGTGGTAGTTTCTCTATAGATGATCAAGGTGTTGTTTTCTTTGAGAATTGCTTGGTGGTTCCCAAGAATCAACATCTACAACAACTCATCCTTAAGGAGGCTCATGAATCTCCTCTCACAATTCATCCCGGTAGTACTAAGATGTATCAGGACCTACGCCAGAGGTTCTGGTGGACTAGGATGAAGAGAGAAATCGCTGAGTTCATTGCTAACTGTGACGTTTGTCGTCGCGTTAAGGCAGAACATCAGAGACCTGCTGGCACCCTTTAGCCTTTAGCTATTCCTGAGTGGAAATGGGATAAAGTTGGTATGGACTTCATCACCGGCTTTCCCAGGACCAAGAGAGGGAATAATGCTATCTTCGTAGTCATTGGTCGTCTTTCCAAAGTGGCTCACTTCCTACGTGTTTGAGAGAATATAACCGCTAGTCAGCTCGCTGACTTATATATTTCTCGAATAGTTTCACTTCATGGTGTTCCACTAGAGATCAATTCAGACCGTGGTAGTCTTTTCACTTCTCATTTCTGGGAGAGTTTTCAAACTGCCATGGGCACCCATCTTTCCTTCAGTACCGCTTTCCACCCTCAATCAAGTGGTCAGGTGGAAAGGGTCAACCAAATTCTCGAAGACATGCTTAGAGCTTGTGTTATCTCATTCGGTATGGATTGGGAGAAGTGTCTTCCTTTCGCCGAGTTTGCTTATAACAATAGCTACCAATCCAGTCTCAAGAAAGCTCCTTTCGAGATTCTGTATGGACGAAGATGTCGAACACCTTTGAACTGGTCAGAAACCGGTGAAAGACAATGCTTTGGACCGAATATGATCCAGGAGGCAGAAGAGCAAGTTCGCATCATTCGTGAGAATTTGAAAACAGCCCAATCTCGTCAAAAGAGCCAGTATGACCGTCGTCATAAGGAAGTGGCTTATGAAGTTGGCGATAAGGCTTACCTTCGGGTTACCCCTTTGAAGGGTACCCATTGTTTAGGTATCAAGGGCAAGTTGGCTCCTCGTTACATTGGTCCTTTTCACATTCTCGCTAAACGGGGAGAGGTTGCCTACCAGTTGGAACTACCCACACACCTTTCTCGAGTTCATGATGTCTTCCACGTCTCTCAACTCAGGCGTTGCTTCTCGGATCCCATCCACGGAGTGGACCACGAAACGCTTGATCTCCAAGATAACCTCACATATCGAGAGTACCCTGTTCGCATTCTTGATCAAGCAGAGCGTGTCACCTGACGTCAGAACATCAAGTTTCTCAAGGTTCAGTGGTCTCATCATTCCGAGAGAGAAGCTACTCGTGAGTGAGAAGATCGTCTTCGACTGGAGTATCCCACTTTCTTTCCATCGACCCCTGAATCTCGGGACAAGATTCTTTCAAGTGGGGGCGACTTGTCACATCCGTAGTTCTGGTATGACCTAGACTAGCTAGTCGTGTGTGCATCATGTTTAAACTTCATTTAAATTTGAAATGGGGATTTGTGCAACCCTCAGAAATCATTTCTGGAAATAACCCAGTTAAAAATTGCTCCAAAAAGGTCCAAGAAAATGGTCATGTTGCTCTCTGAAAATATTGGTCAGAGGTAAAATTCAAACCAATATTTTTAGGAGCTCATAAATATTTATTTTGGCCATTTGGAATTAATGCATAAATATTTGCATTGGATATATATTAGTTATATATTTAATATATGTCCAATATCTCTGATTTTTGGTGTGGGGCTTTGGATTAATCCAACTAGTCCCTACAAAAATTATCAGAGGCAAACAAATTGATTTAGTATTTTACTAAATCAGGAAACAAATTACAGAAATAGAAAAGAAAAACAAAAAAAAGGAAAAACCTTACCTGGGCTAACCTGCGGCCTGGCACTGTGCCGGCCCAGCTGTGCTGGCCCAGCCCACTGGCCACCGCACCGTCCCCCACCTCGCGCCAGTAGGCGAGGCGTGTGTCCGACGCGCGCGCACGCTCCGCGCGCCACGCGAGCTGCCTGCCTGGCCTCTTCCTCGTCGCTCTGGATGCCCCGCACGATGCCACGCGACCTCCCAGGCCTCTCTCGCTCTCTCCAGTCCTCCTCCCCGCCTCTGGCACCCTCTCCCGTGAACGCCCGAGCGCCGCCGTCGCCACCGCACTCCGTTGCCGCGCCCACCGCCATGGCCTCGTCTCCCCGACAAGTCCAACAGCTCCGCGCCGTCTTCCTCGTCCTCGACGCCAAGCCACGTGCCTCGGGAGGCCCTGGAGCGCCGCCATCGTCTTCGCCTCTGGCCGCCGTAGATCGCCATCGCCGCTGCATCGTCTCCAGCGCGTGCCCGGCCACAATGAGCAGCCCTGCAAGTCCGCTGTGAGCCCCGCCGTCGAACCCCCCTCTCCCCTGCTCTTCCGGCGCCCTCTAGCCCCTCTGCCGCCCGAAGCCGTGCCCCGGCCGCCGCCCCGAGCTCCGCTTCGGCGAGCTCTGGCCACCCCGCGTCCTCCCGTCGCCTCCCCTGGATGCGCGAGAGCCCGGGCTACGCCCAGGTGCCCTTAGTCGCCGCCCCCGTGGCCTGAATCGAGGACACCACCGCGTCCAGAGGTCGCCAGCGATGACCTTGCCGGCCTGAAGTGTGGGCACGACCTGCCAGGTGATTAGCTAAAGGCTAATCACCACCTAACTAAACCCCTGAGACACTCACAATGGGCTCAGCGCCACTAATTTTAATTAGATTAGTAAAAAACCTCCGTTTAACACTGTGACACTGACGTGTGGACCCCACACGTCAGGTTTGACCTGGTCAGCCGCGGTTGACTCGCTGACGTCATGCCAGTGTCATGCTGACGCAATTAATCATTTTCTGGTTTAAAAATAAGTCAGGAAATTCCAGAAAATGATATAAACTTCAAAAATTCATAGAAATTCAACCGTAGCTCAGATTGAAATAATTTATATAAGAAAAATGATCAAAAAAATTCAATCTATCCACATGAACCATTTTCATGCATGACAAACCAACCTATACATGCTTTATATATGAAAACACACTTATGGCATTTAAAGGGACTTAAATTAGAGTTGCATTTGAACCTTTGTTCAAATTGACCTCTTCCAAGTTGAATGCTAAATGCATTAGCTCAAAAAACATCACATATTCATGCCATGTTCATACATCATATTGTTGCATATGCTTGTGTATTGATTGCCGACACCGTTCCTTCTCGATAGGTCCTGCTCCGGAGAGTGTTCCAGAGTACCTGTCTGAGAAGCAGTGCCCCTCTGTTGATCTATCAGGCAAGCAAACCCCCCTTGTTCATTCCGATACAATCCCACTCTCTCGCTCCTGCTCTCTTTTATTACACTAGGACAACAACAATTCAACTGCTACTTTATGCTGCGGTAGTTGAACCCATTCCTCTGCATGACCTGTCATTGCCACAGTAAATAGTTGGAACCCACTAGCATGTGTAGGAGTTGATTGAGCCATGTTGTGTTCCTACCATGCCATGCCTGCTATTGCTTAGAGTTGTGTCAGGTCTGATTCATAGGGAATGAATTGGAGTGTCGATATGTTCTGGTGCTGAGAGTTAAGTGTGTGAACACGATTTGGTAAAGGTAGCGGTGAGAGGCCATGTAGGAGTACATGGTGGGTTGTCTCACTGGAATCGTCCTTAAGCACTGAGTTCTATGTATTTTTCCAATGACTAGCTACTACCACACATTGGGCTCCGGGCGCTCCAAGCTCTCTCGACTTATTAACCAACTTGATCTCTGTCCAGGAGTTGCAATTAGTTTCTGGTGTTTGTAGGTAGTGTTAGTAGTCTACCAAGTGGCACCCGGCAAGGTGGGCTTGGGACAGACTAGGCACAAGTGGCACGGTGTACCAAGCATAGATCCATCCGGCGAGGTGGGCGTGGGAACCCTGCACACATCGTTTGGGGCCATGAGCGACACCCCGGACGGATCTCCTTGCGGATGAAACCCGAATAGGTGATAAACCTGGACTAGAGTCTTGTGTGGTTAGTTAGGTCGTGGCCGACTCCCTCGCCAGGCTTCCGCTTGAAGGTTGCCGAGATAGATGATGTGTACATGGCGGTAAGTGGCGAGAGCGTGTGTGAAGAAGTACACCCCTGCAGGGTTAACATGATCTATTCGAATAGCCGGGTCCGCGGTTATGGACTTCTTGGATGCTTACGTGGTACATAGACAACTTGAAGTGGATACTCTAAAATGCTCAAGATAAGTGTGAGTGCTATGGATGGCTTCTCGTAGTGAGACGGGAATGAATCCATAGTGGTGTATTGAGGTGGTGATTAGTGGACTCGTGTGCACTTTCTTACCTCAAAGAAGTTACTCGTAGTCATAGAATAGGTTAGCCACTGAGTCAAAGCTGGCTTGCTGCAACTGAACCCCACATTGCCTCCTTGATACTAATGCATGTATGATAGGATCTGATGTAAGTCTTGTTGAGTACCTTTGTACTCACGTTGCTTAATTTATGTTTTTGCAGATGAGACTTCTGTCTCAGTAGTAGTTCTGCATGGACTCCGACGACTAGCTTGTTACCTCAGCTACGATCTTGTACCCTTGGGAGGGTCTGGTAGATAGTCAGGCTTCTCAGCTTTTTCTTTTGTAGTTGTCTGTACTCAGACATGTAATGCTTCCGTTGCTTGTATGCTCTGAATGATGGGTCATGTGACCCCTGCTTGTAATACTGCTATGTGGCTCTTCCGGGCCTTTATCTATATGAGTTTGCGTTATGTTGTGATGCCATGTTGTACAGCACATACTTGCATGTTATGCGTATGTGTAATGTGTATTGCTATGTGTGGGATCCGACAACCTAGTTGTCTATCCTTGGTAGCCTCTCTTATGGGGAAATGTAGTCTAGTGCTTCCACCGAGCCATGGTAGTCCGCTACAGCCCGGTTTACCGGAGTCCTGCTAGCCCAGCACTACTGCTCCGGAACACTTAGACTGGCTGACATGTGATTAACTTCGTTCCTGTGTCTGTCCCTTCGGGGAAATGTCACGCGGTGACATCCGGAGTCCTGCCTAGCCTGCTACTGCCCGGGTTCCCGGACTCCTGTTAGCCCAGTTGCTACAGCCTGGATTCACACGCTGCTGACCGACATGCTCGATGTTGTTTCATGTATGCCTGTCCCCGTAAGTTAGTGCCACTTTGGGTTCACGACTAGTCATGTCGGCCCGGGTCCTCTGTCATATGGATGCTAGCGACACTATCATATACGTGAGCCAAAAGGCGCAAACGGTCTCGTGCCATGTTAAGGCGACACCCATGGGAATACCGTGCGTGAGGCCGCAAAGTGATATGAGGTGTTACTTGCTAGATCGGAGTGACTTAGAATCGGGGTCCCGACAGAAATGCTCGTGGAGCTCACCCACGAGAAGATTGACCCCTCAGGCAGGTTCATGAGCTAGGAATGCGCACCATCCTTGAGGGCCATGGGGAACCAGTTCGCCATGACCTTGTGATCGCCATTCACTACGTTGATGCTCAGTCCGTAAAGCTGGAGGAACTCCATGGGGTTGGGGATGCCGTCGTAGCACGGGGGAAGCTCCGGCTTGAACTTGACCGGCCAGACCACTCGACACAACTCACGGGTGAAGGAGCGGCAGCCGAGGTGCTCACCGGCACGCCTCATGCGGGGGCAGCGCGGTCGCGAGTGGTGCGGTCCTGGTACCCCTGCACCACAGCTTCCTAGGTAGCTCGGTCTTGGATTTGATGTGGCGGCGTGGGGAGCGCAGGCGCATCGCGCAACGACTGATGCACAATCTGGCAACTGGCCTCGTCTTGGGCCGGCACCGGTGCTCCACGCGGCGGGCCGCGTGGCCGTGCGTCATACCGGGGTTCGGAGTTGTCTCGCGCATGGGAGGAGGCGGAGGCGCGCCGTGCGCCACGTACCCGAGTGAGACGTCGGAGGACAGAGTGAGTGGGAGGGCGCTGGGGCCTCGCCCGCAACGTTGACGTGCTCGGTGATGCGGCCAAGCCAGGCGTCGTAGCTGTCGTTGGTGGGGTGGTAGCGCAGCAGCTCGGGTGCTTTAAGCAGCGCAGTCTGTGTGTTTGCCGGCCCACGGTGGACATGGGAGGACGAATCCGTTGTCGGAGTGAGAGAAGGTGTGGCGGTGCGGCCATCGCGCTGCACGGATGGCGGCAGGGAAGAGTCGTGCTGCTCAGGAGCAGCCGAGTCGGTAGCGGCCTTGGCCGCGGCCGAAGGGAAGAGGCAACGGCCCCCGTGGCCCGCCGGCTCCGTCTGGGCAACACGAGCCGCACGATGCTCGGCACGAACACGGCTAGCATCAGCCATGGGGAAGGTGGAGCGAAAGCGGAATGAAGCTAAGGAACTTCAGCACACCCCTGCCTGGCGCTCCATATGTCGGAATCTGTGCGCAGAGAACTTCACTAGGCTAAACACGCTGCCTGCAGCGTCATTGCCTTGCTTCGACGTGCTCGAGGAAGAGGGAAGGAGGAAGGAACATAATGATTTACCCAGGTTCGGGCCACCTTGCGGTGCAAGACCCTACTCCTACTTTGTGGTGGATTGCCTTGTGGAGAGGATGAATACGAACTAGTACAAGGATGAACTGCCTTGTGACGGCTCAGGGTTCGACCAGGACTTGATCCCATTCTACGATGGAGACTAACCTATACTTATACTAGCCTTGGTCCTCTTCCCCCAAAAACTCTAGGCGGGAAGGGATTCCACAATGGCCAAATTCCAAGGGGGACAGTAGTACACCTATCTTGACTAAAGATGGTCTTTTCCTGCAAAGCTTCTGGTCGTGATGCGTAGGTGTGCTCGGCAATGACCTCCGTCCTGGCCAGCCCTTCATCCTGGTCTTATTGCACCGCAGAGGTAACCTTTGGGGCTGCCTTGGGAACCCATGCGCTGGCCTTGTTCCTTTAGCACCAAAGAAGAAAACGTCCTTGCCTGTGCCTGCTGGCGCTTTCCTGGCTCTGCTCGTTGTGGCTCACTTCATCCACGTGCAACAAGAGGTGGGGTGGTGAGCCTAGAGATGTCCACGCCGCGAGGGGCCTCGGGAGGCTGGCCCCCATGAAGCCCTCGGGGCGCCCGATGATGCTTGCTGATGCTCGCCTTGCGAGGCGGGGGGCCTCGCGAGGGCTTTGCTCATGAAGTCTTGATGCTGGGCCGTGCTGGGCCCTTTTGACGATGCCACACATTGGGCCATAGGCGGACGGGCCTGGGTACCCCCAGTCCCAAAGCCCGACAGAGTTGAGACGAGTTTCTGAGGCTAGAGTTACTAGGTTTCATTTTCACATTTTGCTTTATTACTCATTATTTGCCGGGAGGTGTTTGACTGGTCGGTGGGTGATACGTCTCCGTTGTATGTACTTTTCCAAACACTTTTGCTCTTGTTTTGGACTCTAATTTGCATGACTTGAATGAAACTAATCCAGACTGACGCTGCTTTTAGCAGAACTACCATGGTGTTGTTTTTGTGCAGAAATAGAAGTTCTCGGAATTGGACAAAAGTTTTTGGAGATTTTTTATGGATAAATAAAAAATATTGGAGCCAAGATCCACTGGAGGGGGCCACCCCGTGCCCACGAGGCACCAAGGTGCGCCCTGGTGGCTTGTGGGGCCCACATGGCTCCGCTGACCTAATCTCAAGTCTATGAATTCTTATTTCCCAATAAAAAATAAGAGAGGAAGTTTCATCATGTTTTATGATACGGACCCACCGCCACCTCCTGTTCTTCATCGGGGGCTAGATCTGGAGTCCGTTCAGGGCTCCGGAAAGGGGAATCTTTCGTCTTCGTCATCATCAACCATCCTTCATCACCAATTTCATGATGCTCATAGCCGGGAGTGAGTAATTTCTTCGTAGGCTTGCTGGACGGTGATGGGTTGGATGAGACATGTAATCGAGTTAGTTTTGTTAGGGCTTGATCCCTAGTATCCACTATTTTTTGAGACTGATGTTGCTAGCTATGCTTAATTCTTGTTACTAGGGCCCGAGTGCCATGATTTCATATCTGAACCCTTTATGTTTTCATGAATATATTTGTGTTCTTGATCCGATCTTGCAAGTTGTATGCACTTGCTATGAGTTATGAGCTGCATACCCCAAGGTGACAATAATTGGTATTCTTTCCGGTGATTACCATAGTTTGAGGAGTTCATGAATTCACTAAGTGTTAATGTTGTGTTCCGGTTCTCTATTAATATCCCTTAGTTTCCTTACGGACCCTGCTGCCATGGGAGGGTAGGACAAAAGATGTCATGCAAGTTCTTATTATAAGCACGTATGACTATATACGAAATCTATACCTACTAATAAAGCATGGTGCATTTCACCAATTTTTTCATCCGTTCACCGTCGAAAAGAATTTTTTCTATTCGGGGTGGTACTAAATCCTTATATGTTTGGCTGCTAGAAAAAGAATTTTCGTACGTGGGCCGCATGCTCTGGCCCAGCAAAGCCAGCCCACTTATTTTTATTTTAGATAAATGCCCCCCCCACTTTATATTACAAAGCAACCGTATGAATATAGAGTATACCAAGAAATAAAGGTCTAAGGAACGAAGGAAAAAAGAGTGCAACAAGATATCAAATAGGTCCGCTAGGGGCACATCACAACAAACCCCTGCAACTAGGAGACAGCTACAAGCTAATCTGGCTCCGGCGGTGGCAGTGGGGGTGGTGGAGCGATGGAGGAAGTGGCGGAGCATGGCGGTGGAGCGAAGTCCCATAATGATGATGCCAATGTCACCTTGGTTATGCCGCTTGTTAAGCGGTTGCAAGAGCTGCAAGAACCCACACATTTTATAAATCACTAGTTTATTTCGCACATTCCATAAGGTCCATGCGAGGGTGCCCATCGCAACCCAAAGGGACGGGTGAACCCTGCCCAAAAAACTAAGGACCTCCCGAAACATGTCTGGGAGATTATCATGGCACCAACTCCCTACCACCACATCTCGAAATCAACTCCAGAGGAAACCACTGTCGGGCAGCGGAACAAGATGCGGTTGGAGTTTTCTGGTACATCACAAAGAGGGCAAAGCCCATTGCTAGGGCCGTTACGTTTAAACACTTCTGTACCCGAGGGGTTATCAGCCCCGCACCCACTGCCAAAGGAAGATGCAAATCTTCAATGACAGCGTAATCTCCTAAAGAAGAGTTAGCTCCACCGGACCCGGAGTGGCCACCAGTGTATGGTATAGGCACTTGGTCGAAAACATGCCACTCGGTTCAAGAAGCCAGGACATGGTGTCTTGCTCTAGGTTTGGTGAGTGGAGGGGTATGCATTGAAGCAACTCCTCCCATAGATCCCATTCTAGAGGACCGAAGGGGCGCTGGAAAGCGGTGCAACCAAGGTCCCCAAGCGCCACATCCATAGTGAGTTGTGGGTGAGCGCAAATACTAAAAAGGGGATAGAACCGTTTCGCAAACGGTCTATCAATCGACCAACGATCTAGCCAAAATAATGTGTTGGTGCGAGATCCAACACAAATTGAAGATCCTATCCGAAGGACCGGCAACATTTGAATGATGGATTGCCAGAACTGGGATCCACCCGCCCTAGAAGCGAACGCGAGAGGCTGACCTCGCAAATATTTTGCGCGGATAATCTCTAGCCATAGTCTGCCATCATTGATCTCAATCCGCCACAACCACTTGGACAAGAGAGCGATGTTCATCTGCTTAGAGGAGATGACCCCAAGGCCCCCCTGGTCTTCGGGCTTGCATATATCCGACCATTCGACCATATGGTACTTCTGCCGATCACCCTTTCCCGCCCAAAAGAATTGGGGTAGGTACATGGCGATCTCCTGATGTAGGGATTCGTGAAGGCTATAGAATCCCATCAGGTACATCAATAGACTAATCATAGAGGATTTAATTAAAACTACTCTCGCCTCCATAGATAGCCACCACCCTTGCCATGGTTCCACCCGGTGTTGAACCTTGGACACCGTAGGACGGAGGTCTTTTTCTTGGAGCCGAGAGTCACTAATCGGCATTCCAAGGTACGTCGCTGGAATGACCCAAAACGATAATTAAGCCGATTTGCTATGCAGAGGGAGTCCTCCATGGTGTATCCCAACACCATAACTTCGCTCTTCGCAAAATTAATAGTCAAACCCGACATCTCCTGAAAGCCTATTAGGAGGCATTTGAGGTTTTGATTATCCTCATCAGAGCTTTCTACCATCAAGATTGTGTCGTCCGCATATTGGAGGCGAGTAAGGCCGCCATCTCAAATGAGATGTGGGAAAATACCTCTGATGTGGCCCGCACTCTTCGCCGAGTCCAAAATAGCCGCAAGGGCATCTACCATAAGGTTAAATAGGAAGGGGGAAGGGATTCCCCCTGCCGCACCCCCTGGGCCGTGTGGAAGTATGGGCCCATCTCCCCATTGATATTGATCGCCGTGCGTCCTCTTGAGACCAGGTGCATTACACGTGCAATCCAATGGTGGTCAAATCCTCGTTTTGTCATCACCTCCCGAAGGAAGGAATAGTGGACCGTATCATATGCTTTATGAAAGTCAATCTTGAAGAATACCGCACATAGGTGCTACCTTTTGACCTCATGGAGGACCTCGTGAAGAAGAGGATCCCATCCAAGATATATCGTCCTTTGGTGAAGGTCGTCTGGTTAGGATGAAGGATCCGAGGAGCCAGTAAGGCCACCATAGTGGTGTACCCTTTGGCCAGAATCCTAAAGATCACGTTGAGGACTGTGATCGGTCGGAATTGGCGAATATATGATGCCCCAAGAACCTTTGGGATTAAAGAGATAATCCCAAGTTTAAGCGCGACACATCTAATGTTCCCCTAGATAATTCAAGGAACAAGGCGAGGACCTCCTCCTTGATGGTAGGCCAGAACACTTGAAAAAAGCGCACTGGCAGGCCAACGGGGCCCAGAGAGGAGGCATGATTCATTGTCTTGACAAAGGCCTCCACCTCTACAACCTCAAACGGCGCCAGCAAAGCATCATTCTCCTCGCAGTTGGGAAAATTCTATTTTTTGCACTGGGCGACAAATAGTTGGAGTTTCACATAGGACAACCAATAATGGCTTGGCCTATTTTTCTTTGTTTCTGTGTTTTAGTTCTATTTTTATTCTCCTTTCCCTATCTCCTTTTCCCTTCCAGGTTTATTTTTCTTTTATAATTTATTGAGTAAATCATTGTCGGTGCAACAAACCCTGGGTCTGTTGCCCAGACTGTGCACATGCCGAAGAACAAGATTACAACACCAAGGTCAGATCAAAGCGCGAGGGATTAGTTCTTTGAAGGATCAAAGTGCCGATCAAGAAGACCAAAACTAGCCAAAGGGACTAGATGCCACTATGGAAAAAACCTCCCATGCTGGGTAGGCGAGCCTGGCAAGGTTGGTGTTACCCCAGAACCAAGCCTCCAAGATCGCCCCGGCAGGCCTGCCAGGGGTCACGGAGGCAAACCACTCTACCACACCACCTCACAACAACGTACGTCGTCGATCAGTGCGGTGTCAAGCTCCTAAGTGACTAAGTGGCCGCTTCCCGCCACATGGCAGACACTTCTTACAGAAAATACCTCCAAATGACACCCGTCCTAAGATGTGTCAAGCAAGCAGGCACGAAGCTGGCAAAGCGGCCCGGCAAGGCTTGCTGGGCATGCAGTGATGTGACACTGAGTGGCGCATTTAATGCGCTCTGTCAGCCTGCAGAGTAGGTATGATAGCACTGTTTGCTATCTAATCAATATGTAAAGACTGATTTGCCACTTTGGTGACCCCTTCATCTATAAAAGGAGGCCCATGGCAACCGTAGAAAGGATTCGGACCCTCACACACTCAGATGCGCGTAGCCACTCTCGCCTCGAGGCAACCCTGCCGGGCTAGAGCGCCACGTTTTACACCATTATCGACCATCAATCCACCAAAGCTGGAGTAGGGTTTTACGTTTCGCGGCGGCCCGAACATGGGTAAAAACTGCTCGTGTGATCTATGCCGTGTAGTGTTACGCTTCTCCGCTCTTTGTGCAACATGCCCATCCCCCCGCCGAACCAAAAGGGGCTCACGGCCCCATAGGTGGTCGTGGTTTCCCACGACATCTTTGGCGCGCCAGGTAGGGGGATCACTTGCGCGAACCCGAGTGCGTAAGCAACGCGTCATTTTCATCGCCATTCTTCATCATCGACGGCTCCATCGACTATGGCGCCCAAGAAGAAGTCCGGTGCCGCAGCTCACCCGTCCACCTCGAAGGCCGTGCCGCCCGCGACCACTGACGCCGCAAGGAATGTAGAGGCGTGTAGGATGTGGGTGATGTGGGGGACGTGGTCGGCGCAAGCAGCGTTGTCACCACCTCCCCCCGGCCGAAGCAGGAGCGGGAGGCACCGGAGAAGGACAACACCAACAACATCCCGGCGACCATGCTCTGCGAGGTACATGTAGAGAGATTATTACTTCTGTCCCTCCCTGCCTAGCCGAGGGGCATAGCCACGGCAGTGATGTTCGTCCTGAGGCGGATCGCAATCCTTCGGCCACCTCCACTTCGGAGCATTGGCAGTGCATTCGGGCCAGGCCCGGGGGCTCCTGTCGGTGCAACAAACCCTGGGTCCATCACTACTGGAATTAGCTAATTTGCCGTCTGCCAAGTCTTTGCCGTCCGCTAGCTGACAGCAAGGAAGGTCTTTGTCGTTCGCTTGCAGAAAACGGACGGCAAAGAGTAGACAGATGGCAAAGAACGGTCTTTGCCATCTGCCTACTCTTTGCCGTCAGCTAGCGGACGGCAAAGAATCTTTGCCGTCAGCTAGCAGACGACAAAGAGGGTGGTGGTCCCCACTAATGAGCTGATTAAAAAAAACTTAACGCGGACGGCAAAGAGGAAAAAAAGCTGACGGCAAAGAACTAACCTACCTAACGGCGAGACCCACCCCGCACTGGATCCATCTCTCTGTTTCTCTCCTCTCTCCTCCCCGAGCCACCACGCCGCCGCCCCGCCGCCCGCCGCCGCCCCACCCTATGCCGCCGCCGCCGCCACCCGCCGCTGCCCCCACCAGCCGCCCCACCACCTGCCGCCGCCCTCGCCACCCACCAGCCACCCCCGCCACCCACCGGCACCCCCACCACCCGCCGTCCCCGCCACCCGTCGCCGCCCCCACCCCCTGCCACCGCCCCGCCACCCGCCGCCGCCCCCACCCCGTGCCGCGGCCCCCGCCACCCGCCGCCACCCCCACCAGCCGCCCCCACCACCTGCCGCCGCCCCCACCCACCAGCCGCCCCCGCCACCCGCCGCCACCCACACCACCCGTCGCCCCCGCCACCCGCCGCCGCCCCCACCCCGTGCCGTCGCCCACCACCCCGGCGTCGCCGCCGCCACACGCCACCGCGGTCCGGTGAGTTATTTTTTTTCTTTTTTTGCTCTTTAATTGTTAGTGTTAGGTTTAGTGCTAGATATATATGTGTTAGTTTTAGATTTAGTGCATGGGTTTTAGATAATTAGTCATATAATTAAAAGAAGTAGAAAAAAGATGAAAAAAGAAGAAGAAGAAAAGAAGAATATGTAGAAGGGGAAGAAGAAGAAGAAGAAGAGGAGGGGAGAAGAAGAAGAAGAAAGTGTAGAAGAAGAAGAAGAAAGTGTAGGAGAAGAGGAGGAGGGGAGAAGAAGAAGAAGAAGAATGTGTAGGTGTAGGAGAAGAAGAGGAGGGGAGAAGAAGAAGAAGAAGAAGAAAAGAAGAAAGGAACAATATGTAGAAGGTGCTCTTTGGGCCGCCACCCGCCACCAGCCACCCGCCGCCACCCCCACCACCCGCCGCCACCAGCCGCCCACCCACCACCTCTCGCCCCGTCGCCCCGACCACCCGCCGCCCCTTGCCCCGTCGCCCCACCGCACGCCGCCGGTCCCGTCGCCCCGCACCCCTCCCCTGCGGCGCCCCTTCCACGCCGGCCAGCCGCCCCTCCCCTCCCCTGCGTGGCGGTCCCCGCCCCGTCGCGCCGCGGCCTCCCCCTCCGCCGGGCCGCCGCGGGGCGGGGACGGCCGCCGCGGTATTCAATTTTTTTATGTTGTACTTGATGATGATACATAAGTGATATACATATTATTATTCATGTCGGTATTTTTTTATGTTGTACTAATTTCGTTTACTCTTTGTCATGGCAGGTGTTGAAAGATGGTGGGCGCTGGTCGGGAGTGCTCCGAGGCCCCTTCTTCGTCGGCGCGTGGTGGGAGGTCTTCCATTCCACACGCACCTCTCCGCCGAGCATTGCTGGACAGTATGGCGACACCGCCGGGCCCTTCTTCGTCGACAGCGGTGCCCAGCAGGGGACGAGGTAAGGGAGGGAAGAAGAGAGGAGTTGGAGCACGTGGTCGCGGGAGAGGAGGTAGGGTGACTGCTAGGGCGCCTTCCTCGCCGCCACCCCCAGCTGTTTCACCCGAGCACGTGACTGCTAGGGTGGACTCGTCCGAGGAGGAGGCTACACGGACTCCGGTCCACGAGCCTTCGGCCCACGAGCCTCGGGTCGACGGGCCTTCGGCCCACGAGCCTTGGGTCGACGCGCCTTCGGCCCACGAGACCCCGGAGGAGCACACGTCTGGATGGGGTACCTGGCCGGATGAGCCTGAGGGGCCGAGTGGCCATGCTGATGATGGCGGGGAGCCGACTGATATTGAGGAGGAGGGGGGCACCGTCTACCAGCGTGGTTGTACACGGCTCCCGTCCGTGCCGGCGACCCGCGAGCAGAGGTGGTTGATTTTCCCTGATGGGGAGAGGTAAGTGCATTTAATCCTTTTGTACCTTCTGCATTCACGTTTCTTCAAATATCTAATGCGTTGGCCTTGTCATGCTGTAGGGGTTGGGACCACCATCATAGTGTCCGCCGGCCCAACTCCGTCCTTGGAGTGCTTTGCCGGCAAAACTTCCCGGGGTTTGTCACGTTGCCTGGTGAGGGTCGGCTTCCAGAGCTTGGATTGAGCTGGGAGCACTACTTGGCTGCCCCGGCCCCGCCGGGTGAGATTATCGACGGTGTCTTGTGCGACACGAGGGCAGATGTGGTGATCAGAAAGTTCTGGGTAATTTCTCCTTTACACATTTAAAAATCTTCAACTAGCTAGTTATTAATTGTACTAATCAATATTGTCTCATTTGATTGCAGACATTCTACAGGTGTGAGGAGGGATACGAGGAGGAGGCGGCAAATGTTATCGAGAACGTCTGCAAGCGCCTACTACAGAACTTACGGCACGAGGCTCGGGTGCAGGCTGTTCGAGACTACTACGCCTTGCGTGGTATCAAGAAGCCCAAGCCGGCGTGCCGCGATAAGTTCCTGAGTAAGGAGCAGTACATGAAGGTAATTCTTAAGGCCTTGTACTTACTTCCTTCATTTAGTAATTCATAGCCGTAGCGCTCAAGTTTCTATTTGCTAACTTAGGCGCCTCCGAGATGGTGTGCGGATCGGATGGATTGTTGGGAGGTGTTGGTCAATGAGTGGTGCTCAAAAGAATGGCTAGCCGTCCACAACGCGGCCAAGGACAAACGTGCCCAAATGGAAGGTGTGCCACACCATCAAGGCAGCTCCAACTTATATCAGTTCGGGCGGAACTGGGTATGTGGTTTGCTTCATGATTCATGCAATTCATTCATCATGCTAGCTTGAGCCCTTTAATTACTAATTTACTTTGTTTCTCTCTTTCAGGCACGCTACAATAAGGCGGATAAGGTGCCAGAGGTGTACGACCTGTATGCCATGGCCCACACTGCCTCTTTCAAGAAAGTCAAGGCATTCTCTCCGTCTGACCTCGATGATGCAAACAACTTCACCAACATCTCCTCCCACGACAAGCTCGTGAAATATAGAGATGAGGGGAAGGCGAGGAAAGGGGAGGACTTTAACCCGAGCCAGGGTCCCATTGATCCAGAGCTGGTGATGATATCTGGTGGCGGGAGGTCCCATGGCTCCATAGCCATTGGAGATGGACTTATCCGTTGTCCTAGCACTCTCCCGGAGATCAAGGCGCGCCAGTCGAGCTCCGCTCCTGAGATAAGGCCTCGTGAACGGCCAGTCCAACTCGCCATCAAGGTTAGTTATACGTACTCAGTTATCTTTCTCCATTACATTGTCTGTGCTTCCATCAATGATTACAAATGGTAACGAGGAGTGGTGTTGCAGGCTGCTATACAGAGTGAGAGAGATAGAACGGAGAAACTTCTGGCGGAGGCGGCGGAGAGGCAGCGGGAGTTGGAGGAGAGGACGACAACGATGTTGGAGGAGGAGAGGGCACGGAATGACATGCAGGCAAGGGCCATGTACGAGCTCCTTGTGGTAAGTTTCTTCTGCAGATTAGCCAAAACATTCATGTAGTGTTTGTCTCATTACTAACTAGTATGACTGAGTCGTCAAAACCAAATGTGCAGTCTGTGTGCGAGAAGACCGGTCAGACCGCTCCGCCGATGCCAGTGATTGCTCCTGGGACCACGGTGAGTTTAATTTGAATGGACATTACTTGCTAGTCTTAACATTTGAGTGTCATCATGCTAACGAGACATTGGAAATGATCTTTGGTGCAGCGTAACTCCAGACAAGCATCGCACGATCCTTCTCCAGCTACCGGCACGAGCCTGCCCGCTCCTACACCTCCATGATCATGGTAAGTTTCTCTAGTGTTTTGCTTAACAAATGCATAAAGACCTAGACTTAGCCTTATTTCCTCCAAAATGCTTACCACAATGACCTAGACTTAGCTTTATTTCCTCCAAAATGACTTAATAAGCTTACTGACCTCCAAAACCATCCATTTTACCTAAGTTAGCTCTAAAACGATCTATACTTAGCTTTGTTTCCTCCAAAATGACCAAAGTTAGCTCTAATATGCTTAGTTAACTAGGTTTGCTCAATAATGACATGTACTTAGCTTACTTATGTCAAAAATGGCATAATTAGCTTAGTTAGCTCATAAACGATCCATTTTACCTAAGTTAGTTCTAAAATGATCCATTTTACCTTAGTTAGCTCATAAACGATCCATTTTACCCAAGTTAGCTCTAAAATGACCCATTTTACCTTACTTAGCTCATAAATGATCCATTTTACCCAAGTTAGCTCTAAAATGACCCATTTTACCTTACTTAGCTCATAAATGATCCATCTTACCTAGGTTAGCTCTAAAATGATGCATTTTACCTAAGTTAGCTCATAAGCGATCCATTTCACCTAGGTTAGCTCATAAACGATCCATTTCACCTAAGTTAGCTCACAAACGATCAATTTCACCTAAATTAGCTCATAAATGTCATATATTCTTCTTCTTCTTCATTTCTTCTTCTTCTTCTTCTTCTTCTTCTAATCTTCTTCTTCTAACTTTCTTATTTCCCATTTTGCTGAATTCATTCGCTTCACGGAAGCTAGCATAGATGGAGTGCTTGTTTGGATGAACTATGTTTCTTTTCTATCGATGAACTATGCATGTATGGTTGGATGACACTATTGTAATATGTATGGTTGGATACATGTATGTGGAACTTGCTATGTATGGTTGATGGAACTATGCATGTATGATGAAATTATATGTGTTGGATATCTCATATGTTTGCTGTGAACTTGCCATGTGAAAAATATATATGTATCATCTATTTGCTGTGAAAATGGTTGGGTATTAGAAAAAACAGAAAAAAGAGGCAATGCAGGCTCTTTGCCGTCTGCCACCGACGGCAACGGGCTCTTTGCCGTCCGCGGCGGATGGCAAAGAAGCCACATGGCAACCACCTGTGCTTCCGGGCAGCTGATCCATTTGGTCAGTTTGCCTACAGTGGCAGACGGCAAAGGCTTGAGGCTCTTTGCCGTCAGCCACGGACGGCAAAGACTGTCGTTAGCCACCTAACGGACTAACCGCAAATTTATTGCCGTCAGCTTTCTTTGCCGTCCTCCGCTGATGGCAAAGGCCCCTTTGCCGTCCGCTTCAGAAAGCAGACAGCAAAGAAGCTCTTTACTGTAGCCTACTTTGCCGGAGCCTTTTGCCGTCCGCGGCAGACGGCAAAGGCCTTTGCCGTCCGCCATCCTTTCCTTTGCCGTCTACCGTGGCAGACGGCAAAGTAGCTGATTCCTGTAGTGCATTGCCCAGACTGTGCACAGGCCCAAGAACAAGATTACCGCACCAAGGTCAGATCAAAGCATGTGGGATCAGTTCTTTGAAGGATCAAAGTGCAGATCAAGAAGACCAAGACTAGCTAGAGAGACAAGATACCACTATGGGAAAAACCTCCCTTGCCGTGCAGGAGAGCCTGGCAAGGTTGGGGTTATCCCGGAAGCAAGCCTCCAAGATCGCCCCGGCTGGCCTGCCGGGGCTCGCGGAGGCAAACCACTCCACCACACCACCTCACAGCGACGCACGTCGTCGATCAGTGCGGTGTCAAGCTCCTAAGTGACTAAGTGGCTGCTTCCTGCCACATGGCGGCCACTTCCTACAGAAAATACCTCCAAATGACACCCGTCCTAAGAAGTGTCAAGCAAGCAGGCGCGAAGCTGGCAATGCGGCCTGACAAGGCATGCCGGGCATGCTGTGATGTGACACCGAGTAGCGCATTTAATGCACTTTGTCAGCCTGTAGAGTTAGGTATGATAGCACTGTTTGCCATCTAATGAGTATGTAAAGACTGATTTGCCACTGTGGTGACCCCTTCATCTATAAAAGGAGGCCCATGGCAACCGTAGAAAGGATTCAGACCCTCACACATTCATATGCGCGTAGCCACTCTCACCTAGAGGCAACCCTGCCGGGCAAGAGTTCTGCGTTTTACACCATTATCTACCATCAATCCACCAAAGCAGGAGTAGGGTTTTACGCCTCGCGGCAGCTCGAACCTGGGTAAAAACTACCTGTGTGATCTCTGCCGTGTTGTGTTACGCTTCTCCGCTCTTTGTGCAACGTGCCCATCCCCCCGCCGAACCAAAAGGGGCTCATGGCACCATAGGTGGCCATGGTTTCCCACGACAATTATAAATTCTCAAAAAACGTTCAGAACTAAAAAAACAAATTTTGGAAAATATTCAGAATTCCAAAATTTTGTTGCTATTTTGAAAAATATTCCGAACATGCAAAAGGTTTTCCATTTTTTCAATTTTTTTATTGTTTTTAAAATTGTTCAAGATTTTTAAAAGGAAAATTGCAATAAAAAAACCTCCAAATTCGAAAAATATTCTTGTTTTAGTGAAATTTTCACAATTAAAAATAATGTTCGCGTATAAAAGATACACATCTTCTTAAAATCTTATGAATTTTCAACACATGTTCCCGTTTTAAAAACATGCTCACAAATTCAAATAATGTTCATGTTTTCATAAAAAAAGTTGGTGTTTTTAGAAAATGTTTGTGAATTTTAAGAGATGTTCTCTATCATATTTCACATTTTTTCAAAAGTGTACATAATTTTCAAATAACTGTTCAGGATTTAAAAAATTGTTCTTGTTTCCTAGAACATTCAGACACTTCATACCCTAAAATCCCCTCGATTGAAAGGATTAAGGGAGAAGTAGATTGAATAATTCATGGGCCTTCCCTGGTGTATGACGACGCAACAAAACTCTTAAATGCCCCCGATCAATGGATGGAAAATAGCGGATTGATTCCTTCACACGCGGCGAAACCGGGAAGCTAAATTTTCCTTTTTCATGTGCACATAGGGTTTTGCTTTCACATATAATTCCCACTGACTTTAAATGCATATTATTTATCTCCTGTTGCAATGCACGAGCAGTCGGATTCGGGGCTCCGCAGACCCAAGAAAGATTCGAACTATGGGGTGCATGCGAAGAACTCAATCTCCCAGCTTACCGACTCGTTGCTCTCACGGCCTAGCTCGATGAGCGGGAAAGGAAAGAGACATGACAGTTTACCCAGGTTCGGGCCACCTTGCGGTGTAAGACCCTACTCTTGCTTTGTGGCAGATTAGCCTCGTGGCGGCCTGAGGATGAACTAGTACAGAGGAAGAACTACCTCGGGAGGTCTGTTCTTGTGTTGGTGTGAGCTGGTGAGGGTTTGGATGGCTCGATCCCCTTTATGGTGGTGGCTAACCTATATTTATAGTGGCCTTGGTACTCTTCCCCCAAAATGAAGGTGGGAAGGGATCCCATAATGGCCTAGTTTGAAGGGAGACAAATAGTACATCTTATCATGATGAAAGCTGGTCTTCGCCTGCAAAGCTTCTGGTCGTGACGTCGTGGTGGGCTCGGTGATGACCCCCATCCTGCCGTCCTGGCGGTCTTGGTCTTGCAGCACGGAAATGGAAACCTTTGGCTGATTCTTCGGGACTCCGCGCCTGCGCTTGCCTCCTTAGCACCAAAGAGGAAACCTGCTGACTGCGCCCGCTGGCGCCCGCCTGGCCATGGTCGTCGTGGCTTACGTCATATGGACCTCATGAGATGGGCGCTTGCATAGGAATCTCCGCTCCTCAAGAGCTAGCCTAGGGAGGCCACTCCCTCTGGAGGTCTTGGCGTCGTCTGCCTCGCGAGGCTTGGCCTCTCGTGAGGGTCTTGCATTATCGATGCTGAAGGTGGGCCATACCAGGCCGCTGATGGAGCCACACCATGGGCCACAGGCAGGCAAGTCCGGGTACCCTGGTTCCGAGAACGCCGACATGGGCATATGTGCTAGTACATGCCTACATTACATTGATGAATTGGAGCTAGTTTTGTGTTGCCCTAGATTATGACCGTTACATGATGAATATTATCCAATGTTATCACCGATCCAATGCCTAAGAGCTTTTCACATTTTGATTCTTGCTAAGTTACTACTGTTGCTACTACTGTTACAATCACTTCAAAAACTGCTATTGTTACTGTTACTACTGCTTTTGATACTACTGATATCAAATTACCATACTACTGTGCTACTGATCACTCTGCCGCAGATATTTAGTCTCCAGGTGTGGTTGAATTGACAACTCAACTGCTAATACTTGCAAATATTCTTTGGCTCCCCTTGCGTCGAATCAATAAATTTGGGTTGAATACTCTACCCTCAAAAGCTGTTGCGATCCCCTAAACCTGTGGGTTATCAAGACCTTTTTCTGCCGCCGTTACCGGGGAGCATAGCTATATTTGTTGAGTCACTTGGGATTATATCTGTTGATCACTATGAAGAATCTTAAAATAGAAGGTGAACCAAGAACTGTTATCTAGCTTTACACTTGATTCACCTTCTGTTTTGAGTAAGCTTGCAACATCACCACCTGCTATTAATCCTGATATGTCACAAGTAGTTGATGCTGGTACTTCTTCTATGAATGATGCTAGTACTTTGCTTGACAAGAATGTGCAACTAGGTGAATTTCTTGATGAACAACTTGCTAGAGCTAACGAATTTGAGAATGCTGAAACTAATGAAGTTACTCAAACTGAAAATTATGAAACACCTATTAGACCTAGCTCTCCTAGACATGAGTTGCCTAAGATACCCGAGGGTTGTGTTACGAACGGAGAGGTAGCTGGGGATTTTCTTGCTTGTGAGGATAGAGACGATCTTTAAGAAATTACTATGCAAGTTGAAGGAAAAATCTTTGAATGCTAGAATGAAATATGATCCTAAGTTTGGTACTTCACCTATTTTTACTACTGATAAGGATAATGAATTCTCTGTCGATCCTGAGTTGATTACTTTGGTCGAATCTGATCCTTTCCATGGCTATGAAACTGAAACTATTGTGGCACATCTTACTAAATTAATTGATATATAGCCACCCTATTTTCTCATGAGGAAAAAAATCTGCTACTACTATATTCTTATGTTATTTCTGTTCTCTTTAATGGGTGATGCTAAGATATGGAATAATACTCTTGCTCCTAGTTGTGTGCGTAGTCCCCATGATAAGATTTATTACTTCTTTGAAAAATATTTTCCTGCTCATAACAAACAAGCTGCCTTACAAGAAATACTTAACTTTGTCCAAATTGAAGACGAGAATCTCCCGCAAGCTTGAGGGAGGCTTCTCCAATTACTGAAAGCTTTGCCTAACCATCCTCTTAAGAAAAATGAATTACTTAATATCTTCTATAATGGAATAACCGATGCTTCAGCCCACTTCGTCTCTTACCTCTAGAAAAAAATTCCTGGTAGCTCTCTCTCACGTCTCCCAAACCTGAGATTTTCGATCTCTTTGCTCGGGGCTCCATTTCTGAAACTGTTTTGGGGGATTACAACTTGGTATGTGACTCCTCCATTGCTCCAATTAGTTTTTGCTCTAGTCGATTATATTTTGCATAATTAGATGCGCTTGGCGCTACATAAAATGAGCTTGCATGTTGAATTCTTTGAGTTCCAAGTAGTTGGAATGCTTGATATAGCCTCTAGACATCCCTCCGAGTAGTTGCTATCAATCTTGTGAAGTTTTGTTGGCATCATTTCGTGGCCCAAAAATTTCATAAAATTGTTCGACAAAAATGAACTTTTAGGAGGAGTTCTTCAAGGAGAAGGTCCTCGGAGGCATCGTCGAGTGAGAGCTCGATATGACATGCTTATGTTGAACCAAGGCAAAGCTCGATGCAGGATTCCGACACAAAATCATGTCGGTGGTCGTGCAACGAGTTCATGATAGGTGCTACTTCTTGAGCTTGCATTGGTTTTTCCCTTGAAGAGGAAAGGGTGATGCAACAAAGTAGAGATAAGTATTTCCCTCAGTTAAGTACCAAGGTATCAATCCAGTAGGAGGAACACACAAGTCTCAAATGATAGCACCTGCACAAACAAACAAATACTTGCACCCAACGCGATAAAGGGGTTGTCAATCCCTTCACGGTTACTTGCAAGGATGAGATCTGATAGAGATAGGTACAAAAGATAAATAAAAGTGCAAAATAAAGTAAAGGTAAATAAATTGTAGCAAGGTATGTGTTTTTGGTTTTATAGATCTGAAAATAATATGATAAGAATAGAGTTGGGGGCCATAGTTTTCACTACATGCTTCTCTATTGAAAGAACACATACGGTGGGTAAAAAAAATTATTGTTGAGCAATTGATAGAAAAGCACAAAGTTATGACGATATCTAAGGCACTGATCATGAATATAGGCATCACGTCCGTGACAAGTAGACCGACTCCTGCCTGCATCTACTACTATTACTCCACGCATTGACCGCTATCCAGCATGCATCTAGTGTATTAAGTTAACAAGAACAGAGTAATGACTTAAGCAAGATGACATGATGTAGAGGGATAGATCCAATCAATATGAAATAAACCCCATCTTTTATCCTTAATAGCAACAATACAAATACGTGCCTCACTACCCCTTCTGTCACTGGGTGAGCACGCCACAAGATTGAACCCATCACAAAGCACCTCTCCCATTGCAAGAAAAATCAATCTAGTTGGCCAAACCAAATCGATAGATCGGTGAGGAATAAAAAGCTAGCTTAATCATGCATAAAAGAGTTTAGAGAAGATTCAATTAATATTCATAGATAATCTTATCATAAATCCACAATTCATCGGATCTCAACAAACGCACAGCAAAATAAGATTACATCGAATACATCTCCGAGAACATCAAGTAGAACATTGTATTAAAGATCGAAGAGAGAGAAGAAGCCATCTAGCTGCTAGCTATGGACCCGTAGATCTGTGGTAAACTACTCACACATCATCGGTAGGGCAGCAAGGTTGATGTAGAGGCCCTCCGTGATAGAATCCCACTCAGGCAGAGTACCGGAACAGGTCTCCAGATGGGATCTCACGAGGACAAAAACTTGCGGCGGCAGAAAATTATTTTTGGTGTGCCCTCTGGTATATGGGGAATATCTGGGAATTTATAGTGCTGAGATTAAGGCTGGAGGAGCTCTAGGGGGCCCACAAGTCCTAGAGGTGCCCGAAGGGCGCGACCTCCTTGCTTGTGGCCACCTCATGGCTCCTCTGGCCTCCTCTCGAAGCTTCCTGGGTGTTTTCTTGTCCAAGAAAAATCGTCAAAAAGTTTTGTTCCGTTTGGACTCCATTTGGTATTGATTTTCTGTAAAAGAAAAAAACAAGGAAAAACATCAACTGGCACTAGGCACTAGGCTAATAGGTTAGTCCCAAAAATGGTATAAAATAGCATAATAATGCATATAAAACATCCAAGATGGGTAAGATAATAGCATGGAATAATAAAAAAATATAGATACGGTTGAGGCGTATCAAGCATCCCCAAGCTTAATTCCTGCTCGTCCTCGAGTAGGTAAATGATACAAACATAATTTTTGATGTGGAATGCTACCTAAAATGTTTTTCAATGTAATCTTTCTTTGTTTGGCATGAATATTCATATCGATAGGATTCAAAACAAAAGTTTAATATTCACATAAAAACAATAATACTTCAAGCATACTAATAAATCAATCATCTCTTCTCAAAATATCATGGCTAAAGAAAGTTATCCCTACAAAATCATATAATCTTGTCATGCTCTATCTTCATCACACAAAGTATTTATCATGGACAACTCGGATGACAAGCCAAGCAATTGTTTCATACTTTTGACGTTCCCAATTTTTTTCAACTTGCACGCAATACATGAGCGTGAGCCATGGATATAGCACTATAGGTGGAATAGAAGTGGAGGTTGTGTGAAGAAGACAAACAAGGAGAAACTCTTGCATTACGAGGCTAATGAATGGGCTATGGAGATGCCCATCAATTGATGTCAATGCAAGGAGTAGGTATTGCCATGCAATAGATGCACTAGAGCTATACGTGTATGAAAGCTCAAGAGAAAACTAAGTGTGTGTGCATCCAACTTGCTTGCTCACAAAGACCTAGGGCATTTTGAGGAAGCCTATCATTGGAATTTACAAGCCAAGTTCTATAATGAAAAATTCCCACTAGTAGTATATGAAAGTGACAAAATAGGAGACTGTCTATCACGAAGAACATGGTGCTAGTTTGAAGCACAAGTGTGTAAAAGGACAGTAACATTGTCCCTCCTCTCTTTTTCTCTCATTTTTTCTCATTTTTTTTTCTTTTGGGCTCTTTGGCCTCCTTTGTTATTTTGGGCTCTTTGGCCTCTTTTTTTATTTAAGTCTGTAGTCTCATCCCGACTTGTGGGGGAATCATAGTCTCCATCATCCTTTCTTCACATGGAACAATGTTCTAATAGTGATGATCATCACATTTTTATTTACTTACAACTCCAAAATTACAACTCAATACTAGAACAAAGATATGACTCTATAAGAATGCTTCATGCATATGAATGCAATATGACAATGATGGTGTGTGTCATAATAAAACGGAACAGTGGAAGTTGCATGACAACATATCTCGGAATTGCTATGGAAATGCCATAATAGGTAGGTATGGTGGTTGTTTTAGGAAGATATAATGTGGCTTATGTGTGAAAGTGTGTATCATATCACGGGGTTTGCATGCACCGGCGAAGTTTGCACGAACTCTCAAGGTGAGAAAGGGTAATGCGCGGTACTGAAGAGGCTTGCAATGGTGGAAGGTGAGAGTGTGTATAATCCGTGGACTCAACATTAGTCGTAAAGAACTCACATACTTATTGCAAAAGTTTATTACCCATCAAAACAAAGTACTAATATGCATGCTCCTAGGAGGATAGATTGGTAGAAAAATACCATAGCTCGTCCCCGATCACTGCTCGTAAGGAAGACAATAAAAAATAAATCTTGCTCCAACTTGATCGCATAACTATAGACCATACGTGCATGCTTCGGGAATCACAAACCTTAACACAAATATTCATACTGATCAACACTTACTCACTAGACTGTAATATCACCACCTTTATATCTCAAAACAAATGCAAGGAATCAAACTTCTCATACATTCAATGATCTTCATGAAGGTTTTTATTATATCCCTCTTGAATACCCATCATATGAGGACTAAATTCATAACCTATGCAAATTGCCATACTATTAATAAGACTCTCAAAATTATATAAGTTAAGCATGAGAGTTCATCAATTTCTACAAAATAAAACCACCACCATGTTCCAAAAAGATATAATGGAAGCACTAAAGCAACTACGTAGCTCAAAAGATATAAGTAAAGCACATAGAGTATTCTAATAAATTCACGATTAATGTGTGTTCCTATCAAAAGGTGTGTATAGCAAGGATGATTGTGGCAAACTAAAAATCAAAGACTCATATAATACAAGACACTCCAAGCAAAACACATATCATGTGGTGAATAAAAAAATTACCTCAAGTAATTTTATCGATGGATTGAAGACAAAAGAGGGGATGCCATCCGGGGCATCCCCATGCTTAGATGCTTGGTTGTCCTTGAATATTACCTTGTGGTGCCTTGGGTATCCCCAAGCTTAGGCTCTTTCCACTCTTTATTCTGTAGTCCATTGAAACTTCTCCCAAAACTTGAAAACTTCACAACACAAAACTCAACAAAAAAACTCGTGAGATTCGTTATTATAATAATACTAATCACCACTTTTAGGTACGGTTATAAACTCATTCAAATTTTATATTGGTTTATATCTACTATATTCTAACTTCTCCATGGTTCATACCCCCCGATACTACCCATAGATTCATCAAAATAAGCAAACAACACAATGAAAACAAAATCTATCAAAAACAGAATAGTTTGTAATGATCCGAATTCTAGTCATACTTCTATAACTCCAAAAATTCGGAAACATTAGGACAACATTGGCAATTTGTATCAATTCTGAAACATAAAGTGGAAAAAATTCATAGATTTTACTCACTCAAGCAGATCAGATCAATTCAGTTACTAGGCGCAAAAGTTTCTAATCAAATCAAGAGAGAACTCCTTATTTAACACTGGCTTCAAATTTTTTGCCCTATTTGACACTGGGAAACTTTTTCTTCCTTATCGAACACCAATTCTAAATTTGTTCCCTTTATGACACTTCCATCTATTTTAAGTACTAACGGTGTTACGTGACACCAGAAAAGATGATTTTACCCATGATGTAACATGTGACCAAAGACTATTCACATGAGGAGTAATAACTTTTCCCTATTGTTAAAAGCCAAATTGGGCAAAACCTCCCCTGTAAATTCAAAAGATTGGGCAGAACCTACGACTAATTTGACGCCACACAATTCACATATACATAATTCAACACACAGTATTTAAATTTGCCAATGGCATGAGACATAAACATTGAGGTTCACATCCAGGTATACGTATATATGACTTGAACCTATCCAGTTACACATATATGAGTCCAAATCTGACCATACATCATATGAGCAAAACAAAAGTGACTCTCATCATTTACAGGTTCACATATATACTCCAAGTCCATACATACATGCCATGAGTTGCACAAAAGTAACTTTAGAATCACATACACGAGTGCAAGTCACGGAACATAACATGAGCAACACCAAGAACATCTGTTGTCCGTATTTCAAACTCCAGTGTTAGAATATTTTGGCGTTTGGGAACTTAGAGTTCTCCATCTACACAGAACAACAGGTAGGATTAAAAATGACATGGCCACGTGAGAGATTACAACCAAGTATAGGCACTGCAAATAGTAATAAGAATAAAATCATATAAGTAATTAACTTTGAAGAATAAATAGAATAATAAGAGGTCTAGTGTTAGGAATTAAGAAGCAACCGATGCAACGAACAAGGAACGATTAATAATGGGATCCGTTAAATCACCGTTATGATTTGATTCTGGACAATGCATCAGTTAGTGAGCACACACATAATGAATCTAGCCAAGAATCACATTCAAAACCATGCTATTGAATTATTGATACTTTGCTATGTTATACCATAGTACAATCAGATGAAAAGATGCACATATTATGGATGGGGTATGCCTCAAACTAGCAACATTCTAGACTAACTAACAACAACTCCAACCGAAGCCACTGCAATTCTGGAGGAAATGCATCGAAAACAGACTCCAACATGACCAGGAGGATGTGACAGTAAGACGGCATGGTTAACAGAAATGGAAGCGACAAGACCTGTCAAGAGGAAGTATCAGACAACAGTTTTTTTAGCTGCCTAGGAAAAAACCTCAGGTTATTTGGTAAGAAAATGAGGACTTGGCATTATTTCTACAATATCAAGTGCTTCCCTCCTTGTCGTGCTGGAGCAAGGCCTAGAATAGCAGATTACTGTAACTTGTGAATTCAAAGCTAACAAAAAGTATAATTGTCCTAACATATGAGCAAAGCTCCAGGGAAACTTAGTTTTCAATATTAAAGCTATAACTGAACATTTGCTATGGCGAATTGAAACAAATACGCATGATTGGATTTGAAGCCTGCAAGGGTAGGTTTTACCCAATTTCTTAAAGCCAAGAATTGCTAGTACAAATTATGTTCAAATGCTAGGTATCTAAATACAGTAAAGGGAATGAACTGTTCCAAAAATTGAATATGTCAGGAGTAGTGCTAAGGGACGGAGGCCGAGATATACCACTTTCCAGGGTTCATCACTATTGGAGTGCCAACCGAGACGTGCCCTGGCCTGAAGCTGCTGCCGAGGCCGACCCAGAAGTGCCCTGGCCTGAGCCCACTGCAGCTGAGCCACCGCCACCTGCAGAAGCTACGCCATCGCCACCCTCAACCGCGCACTCACCCGTTCCCTCCACAGCCGCGCCCTGGCCCAAGCCAACCGTAGCCCCACCATCGCCATCTGTCACTAACGCTAGATCCACAGCCGCGCCAAGGCCTGACCCGTCCGCCGCGCCCTGGCCATCTTTCGCGGCCGTCTCCATCCGCTGCACCATCTCCATCCATAGCACTAAGCCACCGCCGCCGCTATGGTTCGCCGCCGTGCTAGGGTTGGGGAGAAAGTGGATGACAAGAGAGCGTCGGGTCGGGACTCAGTAGAGAAGAGAGAGGCCGGTTCGGCCTTTGTTTTTCTTTTTTCTAATGTTTATTATGAACAGGGGCAATTTCGTCCAACCGCAAAGAACTGACATTGGTCAATGTAGATTTTAACGGTGTCTCCTAACAGAACTGACTGAAGTGTTAGAAAGGGAAAAAAATTACACTTGTTCTTATATAAGGAAGAAATTTCTTTGCAGTGTTAAATAGGGAACCAATATTTAAAACAGTGTTATATAAGGAATTTTCTCTCAAATCAACAATCTTCCAAACCATCCCAAAGGTCTTACATGGCACAAACACTAATTAGAACACTAAAACACAACCATAAAAGAAGTATAATTGCATAAACACATAAAAATAGAAAATAAAAATATTGGGTTGTCTCCCAACAAGCGCTTTTGTTTAAAGCTTTTTAGCTAGGCATTGATAATTTTAATGATGCTCACATGAAAGACAAAAATTGAAGCACAAAGAGAGCATCATATAGCATGTGAAAAAGAAGTTTAACTCTAACATACTTCCTATGCATATGCATTTTATAAGGAATTTTTTATCAAGCCAAGAAAAAACTAGCATATGCAATAGGAAGAAGAATGAAACAATAGCAATCTCAACATAACGAGAGGTAATTTAGTAACATGAAAATTTCAACAACCATATTTTCCTCGTTCATAATAATTATATGTTGGATCATATCCAAATTCAATAATATAGCTATCACATAACATATTATCTACACGGTCCACATGGATGCAAAGTTGACACTCTTCCAAAATAGTGGGATTATCATCAAATAAAGTCATGACTTCTCCAAGCCCACTTTTAGCATAAATTTCATAAGATTGATTATTCTCCAAAGTAGTGGGATCGTTATTACCTAAAGTTGACACTCTTTAAAACCCACTTTAAATACTATTGCAAAAATTATTATCAATATCATATTCATCATGAGGCTTAAATAAATTTTCAAGATCATACGAAGAATCACCCAATCATGATCATTACAGTAAGTAGTCGACATAGCAAAATTAGCATCCTCAAGATTAGGGTTTTGCATATTATTAGCATAGTTGACATTAATAGAATTTATAATAACATCATTGCAATCATGATTTTCATTCAAGGAGCTATCGTGAATCATTTAATTTTCTTCTTCTTTTAGCACTTCATCACAATTTTCAGATTCATGAATTTCAAGAAAAATTTCATAAATATAATCCAGTGCAATCAACTCACTAGCAATTGGTTCATCATAGTTGGATATTTTAAAAAGATTAGCAAGTGCATGAGGATCCATAAAGTTCATTCATTTTGTTTTCAAATAAATATAAAATTATGCCAAGCAAACGAGCAAACAAATCAAGTAAGACATAAAGGCAAACAAAAAGGGCAAATGTTTTTCTATTTTTCTGAAAATGTTTTAGAAGTGGGGGAGAGGAAAACGAGAGGCAAATGGTGAATAATGTAAATGCAAGAGATGAGAGTTTACGATAGGTACTTGGTAGGCTTGATGTAGAACCTCCCCCGCAACGGCATGAGAAATTTTTCCTGCGATTCTTGAGCTTTCGCTGGTTTTTCCCTTAAAGTGGAAAGGGTGATGCAGCAAAGTAGAGATAAGTATTTCCCTCAGTTAAGAACCAAGGTATCAATCCAGTATGAGGAACACACAAGTCTCCAATGATAGCACCTGCACAAACAAACAAATACTTGCACCCAACGCGATAAATGGGTTGTTAATCCCTTCCCAGTTACTCGCAAGGATGAGATCTGATAGAGATAGGTACAAAGAAAAATAAAAGGGCAAAATAAAGTAAAGGTAAATAAATTGTAGCAAGGTATTTTTGTGTTTTTGGTTTTGTAGATCTGAAAATAATATGATAAGAATAGACCCCAGGGCATAGTTTTTCCTAGAGGCTTCTCTCTTGAAAGAACACGTACGATGGGTAAACAAATTATTGTTGAGCAATTGATAGAAAAACACAAAGTTATGACATTATCTAAGGCAATGATCATGAATATATGCATCACGTCCGTGACAAGTAGACCGACTCCTGCCTACATCTACTACTATTACTCCACACATTGACGGCTATCCAGCATGCATCGAGTGTATTAAGTTAACAAGAATGGAGTAACGCCTTAAGCAAGATGACAAGATGTAGAGGGATAGATCCAATCAATATGAACTAAACCCCATCTTTTTGTCCTTAATGGAAACAATACAAATACATGCCTCCCTACCCCTTCTGTCACGGGGTGAGGACAGCGCAAGATTGAACTCATCACAAAGCACCTCTCTAATTGCAAGAAAAGTCAATCTAGTTGGCCAAAACAAATCAATAGACCAGAGAGAAATACAAAGCTATCTTAATCATGCACAAAAGAGTTCAGAGAAGACTCAAATAATATTCATAGAGATCTGATCATAAATCCACAATTCATTGGATCTGAACAAACGCACCGCAAAAGAAGATTACATCGAATAGATCTCCAAGAACATCGAGGAGAACATTGTATTGAAGATCAAAGAGAGAGAAGAATCCATCTAGATACTAGCTATGGACCCGTAGGTCGGTGGTAAACTACTCACAGGTCATCGGTAGGGCAGCAAGGTTGATGTAGAGGCCCTCCGTGATTGAATGCCCCTCAGGTAGAGTACCTGAACATGTCTCCATATGGGATCTCATGAGGACAGAAACTTGCGGCGGTGGAAAAGTATTTTTGGTGTTCCCTCTGGTATACGCGGAATATCTGGGAATTTATAGTGATGAGATTAGGGTTGGAGGAGCTCCAGAGGGCCCACAAGCCCTGGAGGCCGCCCCCTAGGGAGCGGCCTCCTGGCTTGTGGCCACCTCGTGGCTCCTCTGGCCTCCTCCCAAAGTTTCGTGTGTTGGGGAACGTAGAAATAATTCAAAATTTTCCTACGTGTCACCAAGATCAATCTAGGAGATGCTAGCAACAAGGGAGAGGGAGTGCATCTTCATACCCTTGAAGATCGCCAAGCGGAAGCGTTACAAGAACGCGGTTGATGGAGTCGTACTCATAGCGATTCAAATCGCGGAAGATCCGATCTAGCGCCGAACGGACGGCGCCTCCGCGTTCAACACATGTACAAGCCGAGGACGTCTCCTCCTTTTTGATCCAGCAAGGGGAGAGGAGAAGTTGAGGGAGAACTCCAACAGCACGACGGCGTGGTGGCAATGGAGCTCGTGGTTCTCCGGCAGAGCTTCGCTAAGCACTACGGAGGAGGAGGAGGTGTATGAGGAGGGAGGGCTGCGCCAGGGAAGAGGTGCGGCTGCCCTCCCACCCCTCCACTATATATAGGGGCAAGGGGAGAGGGGGAGGCGCCCTAGGGTTTCCCCTAGGGGGCGGCGGCCAAGCAGATTGGATCTCCCTAGGGAAAATCCTAGGGAGACTTGCCCCGCAAGCCAAGCAGGTGGAGGCTTGACTCCCAAGCCAGGTGGAGGCGCCCCACCTCCCCAAGTAACGTGGGAAAGGGTGTGGGGGGCGCACCACCCATTAGTGGGCTGGTTTGCCCCATCCCCTTTGGCCCATGAGGCCCTCCAACACTTGTCGGGGCTCCCGAAACACCTTTCGGTCATGCTGACCATAGCCTGGTACCCCCGGAACACTTTCGGACTCCAATACCCTTCGTCCAATATATCGATCGTCACCGCCGGACCATTCCGGAACTCCTCGTGATGTCCGGGATCTCATCCGGGACTCCGAACAACCTTCGGTAACCACATACTATTTCCCATAACAACTCTAGTGTCACCGAACCTTAAGTGTGTAGACCCTACGGGTTCGGGAACCATGCAGACATGACCGAGACACCTCTCCGGCCAATAACCAATAGCGGGATCTGGATACCCATATTGGCTCCCACATGTTCCACGATGATCTCATCGGATGAACCACGATGTCGGGGATTCAATGAATCCTGTATACAATTCCCTTTGTCTATTGGTATGTTACTTGCCCGAGATTCGATCGTCGGTATCCCAATACCTCGTTCAATCTCGTTACCGGCAAGTCTCTTTACTGGTTCCGTAACGCATGATCCCGTGGCTAACTCATTAGTCACATTGAGCTCATTATGATGATGCATTACCGAGTGGGCCCAGAGATACCTCTCCGTCATACGGAGTGACAAATCCCAGTCTCGATTCGTGCCAACCCAACAGACACTTTCGGAGATACCTGTAGTGCACCTTTATAGCCACCCAGTTACATTGTGACGTTTGGTACACCCAAAGCATTCCTACGGTATCCGGGAGTTGCACAATCTCATGGTCTAAGGAAACGATACTTGACATTAGAAAAGCTCTTAGCAAACGAACTACACGATCTTGTGCTATGCTTAGGATTGGGTCTTGTCCATCACATCATTCTCCTAATGATGTGATCCCGTTATCAATGACATCCAATGTCCATGGTCAGGAAACCATAACCATCTATTGATCAACGAGCTAGTCAACTAGAGGCTTACTAGGGACATGTTGTGGTCTATGTATTCACACATGTATTATGGTTTCCAGTTAATACAATTATAGCATGAACAATAGACAATTATCATGAACAAGGAAATACAATAATAACCATTTTATTATTGCCTCTAGGGCATATTTCCAACAGTCTCCCACTTGCACTAGAGTCAATAATCTAGTTCACATCGCTATGTGATTGTAATGAATCCAACACCCATGGGGTTTGTTCATACCTCGCTTGTGAGAGAGGTTTTTTAGTCAATGGGTCTGAACCTTCCAGATCCGTGTGTGCTTTACAAATCTCTATGTCATCTTGTAGATGCAGCTACCACGCGCTACTTGGAGCTATTCCACATAACTGCTCTACTATACGAATCCGGTTTACTACTCAGAGTCATCCGGATTAGTGTGAAAGTTTGCATCGACGTAACCCTTTACGACGAACTCTTTTACCACCTCCATAATCGAGAAAATTCCTTAGCCCATTAGATACTAAGGATAAGTTCGACCGCTGTCATGTGATCCCTTCCTGGATCACTATTGTACCCCTTGACTAACTCATGGCAAGGCACACTTCAGGTGCGGTACACAGCATAGCATACTGTAGAGCCTACGTCTAAAGCATAGGGGACGACCTTCGTCCTTTCTCTCTCTTCTGCCGTGGTCAGGTCTTGAGTCTTACTCAATACTCACACCTTGTAACACAGCCAAGAACTCCTTCTTTGCTGATCTATTTTGAACTCCTTCAAAATCCTGTCACGGTATGCATTCATTTGAAAGTACTATTAAGAGTTTTCGATCTATCCTTATAGATCTTGATGCTCAATGTTCAAGTAGCTTAATCCAGGTTTTGCATTGAAAAATACTTTTCAAATAACCCTGTATGTTTTCCAGAAATTCTACATCATTTCTGATCAACAATATGTCAACAACATATACTCATCAGAAATTCTATAGTGCTCCCACTCACTTCTTTGGAAATACAAGTTTCTCATAAACTTTGTATAAACCCAAAATCTTTGATCATCTCATCAAAGCGTACATTCCAACTCCGAGATGCTTACTCCAGTCCTTAAAGGATTGTTGGAGCTTTGCATACTTGTTAGCATCTTTCAGGATTGACAAAACCTTCTGGTTGTATCACATACAACCTTTCCTGAAGAAAATCGTCGAGGAAACAATGTTTTGACATCCTATCTGCAAGATTTCATAAATAATGCAGTAACTGCTAATATAATTCCAACAGACTCTTAGCATCGCTACGAGTGAGAAAATCTCATCGTAGTCAACTCCTTGAACTTGTCGGAAAACATCTTAACGACAAGTTGAGCTTTCTTAATGGTGATACTTACCATCATTGTTTGTCTTCCCTTTTAAAATCCATCTGCACCCAACAGCCTTACGACCATCAAGTTGTTCTTCCAAAGTCTGTACTTTGTTTTCATACATGGATCCTCTCGGTTTTATGGCCTCAAGCCATTCGTCGGAATCCGGGCCCACCATCGCTTCTCCATAGTTCGTAGGTTCATTGTTGTCTAGCAACATGACTTCCAAGACAGGATTACGTACCACTCTGAAGTAGTACGCATCCTTGTCGTCCTACGAGGTTTGGTAGTGACTTGATCCGAAGTTTCATGATCACTATCATAAGCTTCCACTTCAATTGGTGTAGGTGCCACAGGAACAACTTCCTGTGCCCTGCTACACACTAGTTGAAGTCATGGTTCAATAACCTCATCAAGTCTCCACCATCCTCCCACTCAATTCTTTCGGGAGAAACTTTTCCTCGAGAAAGGACCCGTTTCTAGAAACAATCACTTTGCTTCCGGATCTGAAATAGGAGGTATACCCAACTGTTTTGGGTATTCTATGACGATGCATTTATCCGCTTTGGGTTCGAGCTTATCAGCCTGAAACTTTTCCACATAAGTGTCGCAGCCCCAAACTTTTAAGAAACGACAGCTTAGATTTCTCTAAACCATAGTTCATACGGTGTTGTCTCAACGGAATTTTGTGGTGCCCTATTTAAAGTGAATGCGGTTGTCTCTAATGCCTAGCCCATAAACGATAGTGGTAATTCGATAAGAGACATCATGGTATGCACCATATCCAATAGGGTGCAGTTATGATGTTTGGACACACCATCACACTATGGTGTTCCAGGCGGTATTAGTTGTGAAACAATTTCCACAATGTCATAATTGTGTGCCAAACTCGTAACTCAGAAATTCATCTCTATGATCATATCACAGACATTTTATCCTCTTGTCACGACGATCCCTTACGAAGTAGGGCATGAACTAGGGTTTAAGCTTCTCTCACTCTAGCAAACCATCATCTAATAACTACTCCACAATGCATTCCCTTAGGCCCAAATATCATGAAGTGCCATGTAGTCGACGTTCACATGACACCACTAAGGGAATCACAACATACATATTATCAAAATATCGAACACATATCAAGTTCACATGATTACTTGCAACAAGGTTTCTCCCGTGACCTCAAGAACAAAAGTAAATGCTCACAAATGATAATCATGCTCAAAACCAGAGGGGTATTAAATAGCATAATGGATCTGAACATATAATCTTCCACCAAATAAACCATATAGTAATCAACTACAAGATGTAATCAACACTTCTAGTCACCCACATGTACCAATCTGAGGTTTCGGTACAAAGATTTGAAAGTGCTAGTTATCGACTAGAGGGGGAGTGAATAGGCGATTTTTCTGAACGTCTTCAAAACATGGGAGTTTCGAAGACAAACAATAGAAATGAACCTATTTACATGCAGCGGAAGGTAGACTACACTAGGCAAGCCATAGTCAAGTATTCAATGAAGTGAAAGCACGAAGACTAATAGCAGCTAGGTAGTAATGATCAGGATGGAATATAGTATGAAGCCAAACAACAATAGAAGTCTCACAGTGAAGTCAAACAGGTAACTCAGGCAGGCAATGACTTCACGAAGACAAACTGTAGATAAAGAGAGGGAGAAGATAGAACCAGTCAGTTGATGAGGACAAGGATTTGTTGGACCAGTTCCAGTTGCTGTGACAACTCTACTCTGGTTAGGGAGGCTGAGATTTAACTCAGAAGACCGTGTCTTCACCT
The DNA here is from genome assembly GCF_018294505.1 of Triticum aestivum. Classification (NCBI taxonomy): domain Eukaryota; kingdom Viridiplantae; phylum Streptophyta; class Magnoliopsida; order Poales; family Poaceae; genus Triticum; species Triticum aestivum. Next base: position 168,530,859 of record NC_057796.1, read on the forward strand.
TATTCCCCTTGAGCTAAGGACACCCAGTCCTTGCCCAATCACTCTAGTAAGTCTTCAAGGTAGACTTCCAAACCTTCACAGAGTTCGTTCACCGGCGATCCACAATGACTCTTGGATGCTCAGAACGCGACGCGTAACCGGCTGGAGGATTCACAGTACTCAAGTGTAACAAGTCTTCAGGTCACGCGGACAGAAAGACTTCAGTGATGCCTAACACTCTTTGGCTCTGGGTATTTGGGCTTTGTCCTCGCAAGGATTTCTCTCTCTCAAAAGCTTCGGAGGTGGGTTGCTCTCAAACGACAAATGCCGTGCACTAACTCTGAGCAGCCACCAATTTATGGTGTAGGGGGTGGGCTATTTATAGCCACTAGGCAACCTGACCTGATTTGTCAAAAATGACCCTAGGTCACTAAGGAACTGACACGTGTTCCAATGGTCAGATTTCAAACACACGCGACAGCTTGACTTGGGCTACAAGTAAAGCTGACTCATCCAGCTCTGGATAAGATTTGCTCTCATTGTCTTCGCTCGAAGACATAGGATTTGGTTGAGCATCACTTCAGTCACTCTGACTTTGTTCACTGGGACCCCACTTAACAGTACGGTGGTTCCTATGACTCAACAAAGAAGAAAAGGAAACACGAAACAACTAAGTCTTCGTGCTCCACAGTCTTCATGCAATGTCTTCTCTTGTCATAGTCTTCAATGTGAATATCTTCACATACCACCATTGTGTTCAATGTCTTCATACATTTTTAGGGGTCATCTCCGGTAGGTAAACCGAATCAATGAGGGACTACTACCTGTGTTATCCTGCAATTCTCACAAACACATTAGTCCCTCAACCAGGTTTGTCGTCAATACTCCAAAACCAACTAGGGGTGCCACTAGATGCACTTACAATCTCCCCCTTTTTGGTGATTGATGACAAACTTGTTGAAGTTTTAAACGGGGATAAAAATATGTGAAATTGTAAAGGATAAAGGTATTGTCTTCATAAGTAGCAAAAGGCTCCCCCTGAAGATGTGCATATAAGTAATTTGCTTTTGGAATGCAAATGCACATGGTAGGTTGTACTTGTGGAGATCCCCTTCAACTTATGAAGACAATTCATCATGCATGATTTGATATAACAAAGATAATGACATGCATAATGAGAAATGGGCGTCTGCAATATGACTAAGTGCGGGATTTATCATCGCACATGCGGAATTTATCATCGCATCACAGAATAGCAAAAAACATAGCAGACGACCATCAAGTTTAAGTGTTACAACTCAAAAAACCAAATGTATCAAAAGTGAGAGTTGTAAACACTAGGCAAAATGTAAAGCAACCACCCATATGGACCCGCTTGAAGACTATCAACTCATATGCTTCTCCCCCTTTTGTCAGTAAGGACCAAAAAGGTTTGAAGGCATAGAGCCTCTACTCGTTCCCAAAAGGAGTCGGAGAAGATGCAGGGTCGGCGTCGGGTTTTGGCGGTGCAGAAGAACTTGGTGCAGTGTCGATACGCGCCGAAGTAGGAGGTTGTGAGGTAGCATCATCTTGGTCATCTATGACTCTGGCATTCACCGTTGCAGTTGAATCTTTCAGCGAAGCCATCGTCTTGAAGATCTGCTTCAGCACTTAGCAATGTCAAACTTTTCCATGACCGCCGACAGGTTTCATGAGTGACAAAGGCATTCTTGGTGGCAAGATTGCGAATTCGATTGACGTCCACCAAGAGGCTTTGCATCTGCCGCTTCAGCCAGTAGTGATGCTTATCCTGTTTCTGATGCAGGGCAACGAGAAGCTCTCGGTCATTGAGAACATGAGATCGCTTCCGAGGCCTTTGAGCAATAGTGCTTTCAGTGGCTTCAGTTTGAGCACGGTGAGGTAAGCGTGTATTGCCAGCCAAAGGATAAACACGAGTGACGGCCTGGACTCCTTCAATGGGCTGTGTGAAGCTTCGGTGATCAGCATTGTGAAGACAAACAGGCTCCTTGGCAGGCTCTGGGTATATGGCTTCAACTGACATATCAACCTCTGGCAAAAATATCAGATGGTTGCGAGCAGAAGGCTGATAGTTGACCGCAGAATGAAGCTTGATAAGGCGCATAACCCATGGAGCATAGAATTTCATTCCAAAGAGATCAGAGCCTAATGCAGCCAATTGCCTGATAAAGAAGTCTTGAGCATTGAAGCTAATGCCATTGAAGATATAAAAGACCGATGTCTTCATCGCTCCTTCAAGCTTTGCTGCTGAAGAATGTCCTTTGACAGGCCATAGAGTTCGCCTGATGATATGATAGATAGTGCGGGGAAGATACTCTAGGTCTTCAACAAAGAACTCTCTTGGGTATTCAGCGTCGCGTGGCAGAGGCTTCATCATGCTCAGCATTTGGCTCATGTTGGGCTCTAGCTTATGGAAGATACTCTCCAATGCATTGCGGTGAAGCTGACAACCAGGTTCATATAGTTCACCTGGAGTGGGCAGACTAGTGAGCTCAATAATGTCAAGAGCTTTAGCTTCATGGTGTACATTGCCTGTCATCCACTCAAGGACCCATGTCTTCGGATCCCTGTTGTAGCCGCGAATGTGGAGGGTGGCATAGAATTGCAGCAGAAGCTCTTCAATCCAATGTTCCTTATCAGTCACAAAGTTCAGCAATCCAGCATCACGGAAGCAGTCAAGGGCTTCTACTAGGCAGGGCAGTCCAGCAATGGCTTCATAGTCAAGACGCATATGAGGGGAGATGCGCCCTTGAACACATGAGTAGTAGCTGTGCTGCTGATAGCTCCAGAACCGATCAGATGAAATCCTTGGCTTGGAATAGGGGTTCTTGGTGCTATCAAAGAAGGTGTTGTGCGCAATGAAGCCATTTGCATTGAAGGACCCTGGTGAAGTGGCAGTACCTGGAAACCTGGGCAACCTTGGCTTAGGCTTCTAGACCTGAGGCCTGTGCTCGACATGGTAGTCAAATTGAGGACCAGCAGCAGGCGGAGGAACCAGAATGGGCCATCTAAGAGTGACTAGCTGACCATGATCATATGCTTGCTCAATTATGTGTGGCCTTGGAGGTGGTACAGGAGCAGTGGCATTGACTTCAGGCTGCAGATTTGCATCACGTGCAGCATTGGCTTCAGGAGCAATCACTTCAGATACCACATTAACTTCAGGTGCCACATTAGCGTCAGCCATGACAACGTCATTGGCTTCAGTTGAGTTGTTTGTGGCCGCCTCAGTATTGTTAACCTCCACTTGAGTAGCTGGATGGTCGGACACGTTCTCCTCGAGAACAACTTCAGGGTTGGTTGGGGGTGTAGCAACACGTTCTTCTTCATCTCTTGGTTCTTCTTGGTCATCGGCTGATGCAGCCAGAATATCTTCAGTCGCGTTGGCTTCAGACTCGGAGTTGTTCACAGTTGGAGAGGCTTTAGGAAATACTTGGCGAGATACTGATTGGCGCTCTTCTCCTTCTGGAACACTCGACAGAGTGACTTGCGGCCTTGGTCCTTTACGAAGCCTGCGAAACACTGGCGACGCTTGTGGAGATGGAGTTGTCTGGGCCACAAAGTCTTCATCTTCAAGCACCGGAGTGGTGACTTGAGTTGGGGGAGTACTTTGTGTGGCTTCGTCACGGGGGGAGTCTCGAGGGTGATCAGCCCATGAATCATCCTAAGCAATTGGCGTCAAAGGACGACCAATGCTGATGAGTTCGCTGTTCGTGAGAACAGGCGATGATACCACATTGTGCTCGATCTGAGGAAGGACTTCATCATCTTCAACATTGTCCTGATGACCAATGTCTTCAACTGCGTTGGGGTCAACAGCTGGAATGTCTTCAGCTTCAGGAGCCTCTGGGGAAGCAGGCTCATGAACTATCAAAAACGACGCTCTTGTTGTGCGGATGCAGGACGAGCAATAGAAATTGGTTCAACGACAAGGGGCTCTGTGGGAGCAGCCCGATCTTTCTTCTTGGTTTTACGCTTCTTGGTGGGTGGAGCATCGTCAGTGGTGTTCTTGGTCTTGCACTTTCTGGCTTTGGCTTCAGCTACCCTTGCTTTCTGGAGCTCTGAAGCCACTGTGGGGACCTTAGGCTTCACGCCTGTCATACAGGCGGGGAAGACAATGCGAGGTTCTTCCCGCCTAGATGTATCAGCTTGGTCCACAGCAGGCTTCTTCTGCTTGGCAGCCATCTTGGGGTCGATGCCAGGACACTCAAGTGCCTTGTGCTTCTCAGCTTCATTGTAAGCTAGAACACACTTGGCAGCCAAGAGCTTCATGTGCTCTCCAGAACCTTTGGCTTCATCACGTTTCTTGTGAAACGCCTCCTTGAGCTCATGCATCATCGTCTTGAAGTTTTGGACGTCTGTCACACTGAGCTTGGACACATGCTTCATGAACTGAGCCTTCTCATAATCAATTTTGTGCTTCAGCTCAACAATTCTCTGAGCTAGAGCCAGCTCAGGAGCAATGGCGCCATGGAAGGAGACGCTGAGGCCAATGGGAAGTTGCAGATCATCAAAACTGAGGTTTGCGCTATCAAACCATTCGTCAATGAACTTGTTCAGGATGTCCACATCAAAGAGGGGAAGATCATCGAAGATTTCCGCCTCTTGCTTGCTCTTTATTAGCAGTTCTAGAGCATCATCAGCAAGATCGTCGTCACTCGACAGATCAATGGTGTCGTTCTCATTTCTCAGAACAGCAGCAGGGGTTAGTGCTTGACCAGTGGTGTGCATGGGCTTCTTCTTCTTCTTCTTCTCAGACTTGGAGATGCGTGAGAGATCTTCTGACTGCACACTTGGTGCAGGAGGAGCAGTGGCCAGAGGCTTCGCTTGCGAAGCTCTTGGTGCAGTGGAAGGCTTCAGAGCCTTGGGTTTCTTCAGCTTCTTTGGCTTCGGTGGTGCAGGCACTTCGTCAGAATCTGCGTCATCTGCAGAGTGATCCACGGCAGTCCCTTGAACCATAATGTGAGTGATGAGACCTTCTAGGTTGTAGAAGGGCCCAACAAGATTGGGTTCAGCTTCGCGTGTGCCATCAGGACGAGGAGCGGAGGGACCTGGGTTGAAGTCTAATCCCCGCGACTTCTTGTTCTCTTTGGCCGAGTTCTTGGCAAACTGAAAGTTGCGCTTGAACAGATTGTCTTCATGACACTAGAGCAACGAAGATGGGTCGGCATTAGCAGGCTGTGGTCCACGGACCATGCAAGGGTAGAAGCCTTGATCAATGGCTTCAGCTCTGGACCTGGGTGGAAGATTTCTGTACAAGATGTCACCCCATGGTCGCTAGATGGCATTCTTCTCAGCATACTCCTGGGTCACGAACCTGTACTTGTACCATTGTTCTACCCAATATCTTCGAATCCATTGGATTCGTGTTTTGCACTGATTGTAGTCCTCCTCTGGATCGGTCTTGTATAGCTCATAGAGGTTTGGTGGCAAATCCTTCGATGTATTCCCACGGCGCTGTCTGCCACCCTTCCTTTCTGACTTATCTGTTGCCATGAAGTTTAGACTTATTGCCTTCAACACCGTCAAAGGCTTCCGTCTGCTGGTCAGACAGGAGCTGGCTTCGGGAGAGTTGATATGATGCTGTAAGAATTCTGCAAATGAATGCCGACTATGAGAACAAAGGGATTCTCCCACGGACATGTACCTGTGACAGCATTAGAGATGCGAGGGAAGGGGAAGAGGTCATATGCATTCTCAGAAGATTTTGAAGATAAATCAGTTTAGAAGACATTGACCTCATAGCGCGAAGACATTCACTTATATGTTGAGAGTTGGTTCCAGATTTGTATGAATCCAAGAATAAGTACAAGTGAGGAATCTAACTAGGTGTGAAGCATAAGTTAATATACTTGGCATCATATGAGATGCAGAACAGGATAGATCCAAATTTGTGGAGGCAGAAACCAGTTTTGGTGGAAAGGATGAATCTTTTGGATCAAAAAGATGATAAAAAGAGAGTTTTATTTACCACACGATGAACTGCTAGACGAAGTAGAAGATGAGGCCGAGCAGTTCGATCTTCCGTGCCCTAACTTGGCGACGGAGGACACCTACGGCGGCACCGGAGAAGACGATGTCCGCGGCCGGTGTGAAGACGGCGTCGGAGAGGTTGCGGCAGCTAAGCGCTTCGTCGTCGAGCGGTGGCGCTAGGGTTTGTCGAGGTGGAGAGGTGGAAGAAAGATTTTTGACCGCGATTGGATGTGCATTTATATGGAAAGGGACGACACAGCACAATTACGCAGGTGCCCCTGGCGGTTCACATCTGAGGGACACGTGGCGAACATGCAACACATTGGGAGTTGTTCCATGTTCCCACGCACGCCTGGACTGTCGGGTGGTCGTTCTGGCTTCTCCGGGTTTCAGGCATCGGAATTGAGCATTTAAAACAGATTTAATGTTTGTCTCTGTATCTTCTGCTGACAAGGACGCAGAGAAGACATTCGACAGTTTCAACAGAATGCATATGATTTGGATACATAGAGTTTGAGATAGGAAGCATAGAGAGGTTAGGGTCCGATCACATTCACTTAGTTCAAAAGATTCAAACGAGAAGACATAGCTATAAGTGAATGTTGTAGAGGACAGAACACTAACATATGTAAATATCAGAATAAGACCAAATCAACATTGAAGATAAACATGAAGACATGTTGATATTGAAAACAAACCAAATGCGAAGACATAGCAAATGTAATGCCATGAGAAAAACACTTCAAAAATAAGAATTTGGTGGTGGCGTTGCCCACCGTATAGGAAGTATTAGACCCAGACATGGCGCACAATTATCATGGCGCTCCGAACTCGAATTCCGCATTAATGTATTCACACTCAGAGTGTAAGTCTTCATTGATTGAAGACGTGCATTACTTCGTGTGTTGCACATCTAAGTCATCAACATGCATAAGTGTTAGGATGTGTGCCTGATCACAGGACATTCAAGGATTCCAAGATATTTAGCTCACACCGCAACTTGCAAAACCTTTTCTCATCCAAGGGCTTTGTGAAGATATCTGCCAATTGCTCTTCAGTGTTGACGTGTATGATATCAATATCTTCCTTCATGACATGATCTCTGAGAAAGTGATGACGAATTTCAATGTGCTTTGTCTTCGAGTGCTGAACTGGGTTGTTGGCAATCTTGATGGCGCTTTCGTTGTCGTAGTAGAGTGGTACTTGTTTCAGATGGATGCCATAGTCCTTGAGTGTTTGCTTCATCCATAGAAGCTGAGCGCAGCAAGATCCAGCAGCAATGTATTCAGATTCAGCAGTGGAGAGTGATACACAGTTCTGCTTCTTTGAAGACCAACAGACAAGTGATCATCCCAGAAAGTGACACGTGCCTGATGTAGACTTGCGATCCACCTTGTCACCAGCATAATCAGCATCTGAGAATCCAACTAGATAAAACTCTGAGCCCTTTGGATACCATAATCCTAGTGTTGGGGTGTATGCCAAATATCGAAGAATTCGCTTCACAGCTAAGTGATGCGATTACTTTGGTGCTGCTTGGAATCGAGCACACATGCAAACACTGAGCATGATATCTGGCCTAGATGCATATAAATAAAGTAAAGAACCAATCATGGAGCGGTATACCTTTTGATCGAACTCTTTACCATTGGCGTCAGGACCCAGATGACTCTTGGTTGGCATTGGCGTCGTATAACCTTTGCAGTTTTGCATTCCAAACTTCTTCAGGCAATCTTTGAGATATTTCTCTTGAGATATGAAGATGCCATTGCTTTGCTGACGAATTTGAAGACCAAGGAAGAACTTCAGCTCACCCATCATGGACATCTGATATTGCTCTTGCATCATGTGTCCAAACTCATCACTGTATTTTTGGTTGGTGCAGCCGAAGATAATGTCATCCACGTATATTTGGCACACAAACAATTCACCATCATATGTCTTTGTGAAGAGTGTGGGATCCAGGGAACCAGGTTTGAAGCCTTTTCTCTTCAAGAAGTCTTTGAGTGTGTCATACCAAGCGCGAGGGGCTTGTTTGAGGCCATACAATGATCTTCAAAGCCAGGAGGTTGTGCAACATACACCTCTTCTTCAATCTTTCCTTTGAGAAATGCACTATTCGCATCCATTTGATACAGCAGGATGTTGTGATGATTTGCATAGGCTAGCAATATGCGAATAGCTTCAAGCCTAGCCACAGGAGCAAATGTTTCATCGAAGTCGATCCCTTCAACTTGAGTGTATCCTTGAGCAACGAGACGAGCCTTGTTTCTGACAACTTGACCATGCTCATCTTGCTTGTTGCGATATATCCATTTTGTGCCTATTATGTTGTGCTTGCGACGGTCAGGACGTTTGACAAGTTCCCAGACATTGTTTAGCTTGAACTGTTGAAGCTCTTCTTGCATAGCTTGAATCCATTCAGGTTCCATGAAGGCTTCAGCAACTTTCTTGGGTTCAGATACTGAGACAAATGCAAAGTGCCCATAGAAATTTGCTAGTTGTGTTGCTCTTGAATGAGTGAGTGGACCAGGCGCATTGATGCTATAAATTGTCTTCTCAATATGTACTTCATTTGCAACACGAGGATGAACCGGACGAAGGTTTTGCTCTTGCTGATCATTGTCATCGTTAGGAGGATTTTCTTCGGGCTGAGCATTGTCTTCAGGTTGATTAGGTGCACAAATGATAAGTTCCTCTTCAGTCTGTGCTTCATTTGGTATGATTTCTCCAGTTCCCATTAGCTTGATGGATTCACTAGGTGGAACTTCATCTAGCACATTTGGCAGGTGCTCTCTTTGCGAGCCGTTAGTCTCATCGAACCGCACATCCACAGTTTCAACCACTTTATAGTGAAAGAGGTTGAAGACTCTGTAGGAGTGCGAATCCTTTCCCTAACCAAGCATAAAACCTTCATGTGCTTTCGGTGCAAATTTTGAAGTGTGATGTGGATCCTTGATCCAGCACCTAGCACCGAATACTCTGAAGTAACTGACATTTGGCTTCTTACCTGTGAGGATTTCATAGGATGTCTTCTTCAGAAGCTTGCGAAGATAAACACGGTTGATGACATGGCATGCAGTATCAATAGCTTCAGGCCAGAACTTCCTTGGAGTCTTGTATTCATCAAGCATCGTCCGTGCCATCTCAATGAGTGTTCTGTTCTTGTGCTCCACGATGCCATTCCGCTGAGGTGTGTACGGAGCTGAGAACTCATGATTGATGCCCAATGTATCCAGGTAAAGGTCGAGGCCGGTGTTCTTGAACTCTGTGCCGTTGTCACTTCTAGTATGCTTGATCTTGACACCATAGTTGTTCATGGCACGGTTGGCGAAGCGTCTGAAGACATCCTGCACTTCAGTCTTGTAGAGAATTATGTGCACCCACGTATATCTTGAATAATCATCAGCAATGACGAAGCCATAGAGACAAGCAGTAGTAGTGAGAGTAGAGTAGTGAGTAGGGCCAAATAAGTCCATGTGTAGCAGCTCGAAGGGTTGAGATGTCGTCATGATTGTCTTCGAGGGATGCTTGGCCCTAGTCATCTTTCCAGCTTCGCAGGCACCACACAAGTGATCCTTCTTGAACTTGATGCCCTCGTTGCCTATGACATGCTTCTTCTTTGCGAGAGTGTGTAAGTTCCTCATGCCAGCATGCCCTAGCCTCCGATGCTAGAGCCAGCACTCTGAAGCTTTTGCTAGAAGACATACGGAAAGCTGTGGTCCTGCTGAGAAATCTACCATGTACAGATGATCTTTCCGGTACCCTTCAAAGACTAGAGATTTGTCAGATTCCATTAGTACAAGGCAACGATATTTTCCAAATATCACAATCATGTTCAAGTCACAAAGCATTGAGATAGACATTAAGTTGAAACCAAGGGATTCAACAAGCATCACTTTTATCCATGTGCTGATCCTTTGAGATTGCAACTCTACCTAGACACAATACCTTGCTTTTACTAGTGTCAGCAAATGTGATGTGACTCTTGTCAGATGGACGTAAAGTTGAGTCCCATGAGAAGACTTTGATCACCAGTCATATGATTAGTGCGTCCGCTGTCCATAATCCATTCTGTAGCATGAGGTGTCATACCCTACAGTACAGTTAGGGGATAGGCTTCTCCAAGAGTATTGTGAAGCATAAACATTTGACGCACAAAAGGATTATCAAAGCTCAGATCAAGATTTGGACTGATAGGATGATTGGCAAGCGATTCAGGAACAAAATACATAGTGAGACCATTTGGGCATTTGATCTTGCGCCCTACAAGATGTTTTAGGTCCCCAGCATTAGCATCAGACGCCTTTGATTTCCGGCTGGAGACCTTTCCCTCCAAAAGAAAGTTAATTCTTCTTAACCACCCACATCTTCAGGGGTGGCTTAGAAGCAATGAGTCTAAGTGCAGCATCTGAGAACTTCGGCTTTGAAGCCCTAGCAAATAGCCTTGCAGGAGGTGAATAGTACTCATATGAATAAGCAGAAAAGTTCTTAGTTTTATGAACATAGCAGTTTGAAGAAACACGCTCATATTCATAAGTCTGAGTATGGTTTCCCTGCAAAACATTGGCGTTAGGGTGACCCTGGTGAGTCCTCTGTCTGTATGAAGCCTTTGGTCTGGGATTTGTCTTCTTCCCAGGTGGTGTCATGATGACATTCACAGGAAGATTCTCAAGACAACTTTTGGGAACCCAGATCTTCTTCATAGGTGGCCCATTCCTGCAGTTAGTACCAATATACCTGGCAAACACTTCACCATTCTGATTCTTAAATAGTTTATAGTTTGCATCAAAGGATTCATCAATGATAACTGGGTTAGCACAAGTGAAGCCAGATAAGGTGGATGGATCCACTGAAGGTCCCTTTGCAGCAACCCATGTGGTTTTGGGGTACTGCTGGTTTCCAGTAGGAGCCATCAACATTCATTTTCCTCTCGAACCCAACACCCTCTTTCCTAGGGTTTTGGTTCAAAATCTGCTTTTTGAGGACATCGCACAGTGTCTGATGCCCTTTGAGACTTTTGTACATCCCTGTTTCAAGCAATGTCTTCAACCTAGCATTTTCATCAGCAATAGTAGTGGTATCCTCAGCAGAGGGGTTAGTTACCACATCAACAGTTGAAGATATTGCAACAGTAGCAGCAGTAGAACATTCAGCAACAGAAGTAGCATTATCACGCTCAAGGCATTTTAGACATGGTGGTTCAAATCCTTCCTGAGCGGGACTGATCTGTTGAGCGCGAACTGACTCATTCTCTTTTTAAAGATCTTCATGAGCCGCTCTCAATTTCTCAAGCTCTTGCTTCCTTTGAAGATAATCATAGGAAAGCTTTTCATGAGTGGTTGAGAGCGTTTCATGACGACTTTCAAGTTCTTGGTACTTAACATGAAGATTTTTTATGTCTTCAATTAAGGACTGAGAATGGGTCATTTCCGCGTCCAACAGGTCATCGCTTTTGTCTAACAGTTTTTGAGTATGTTCCATAGCTTTCTGTTTTTCAGTTGCAATTTTAGCAAGTGTTTTGTAGCTGGGTTTGGATTCACAATCAGAGTCATCTTCACTTGATGTTTGAAAGTAAACATCGCGTGATTTTACCTTGGCACCACGTGCCATGAAGCAGTAGGTGGGAGCAGAGTCGTCCTTGTAGGCTGTAGCTAGAGCCAGACTTGCAACGCCAGGGTCAGACTCCTCCTCAGACTCCACCTCCACCTCCTCAGAAGCAGACTCCTCCTCTGAATCCATCTCCTTGCCCACAAAAGCACGAGCCTTGCCAGATGAGCTCTTCTTATGAGATGAAGACTTGGATGAGGACTTGGAAGAAGACTTTGAGGATTTCTTCTTCTTCTTGTCATCAGGATCATATTCCTTGCTCTTCTTCTTCTTGTTGTTCTCATTGTCCCACTGTGGACACTCAGAGATGTAGTGTCCAGGTTTCTTGCACTTGTGACATGTTCTCTTCTTGTAGTCATGAGTGGAAGCTTCATCATTTCTTGAGCTGGATCGTGAAGACTTTCTGAAGCCCTTCTTCTTAGTGAACTTCTGGAACTTCTTCACAAACATAGCAAGTTCCTTTCCAATGTCTTCAGGATCACCAGAACTGCAGTCAGATTCTTCTTCAGATGAGGAAACAGCTTTTGCCTTCAAAGCGCGCGTTCGGCCATAGTTGGGACCATATATATCTCTTTTCTCAGATAGCTGGAACTCATGTGTGTTGAGACTCTCAAGTATGTCAGACGGATCGAGTGTCTTGAAGTCAGGGCGTTCTTGTATCATCAGGGCAAGGGTGTCGCATGAGCTGTCAAGTGATCTCAGTAGTGTTTTGACGATTTCATGCTTGGTGATCTCAGTGGCGCCGAGAGCACGAAGCTCATTTGTGATGTCAGTGAGGCGATCAAACGTGAGCTGGACATTCTCATTGTCGTTTCTCTTGAAGCGGTTGAAGAGGTTGCGAAGAACACTGATCCTTTGATCTCTCTGGGTTGAAACGCCTTCATTGACCTTGGAGAGCCAGTCCCAGACTAACTTCGACGTTTCCAGAGCACTCACACGGCCATACTGTCCTTTGGTCAGATGACCACAGATGATGTTCTTGGCAGTAGAATCCAGTTGAATGAACTTCTTGACATCAGCAGGGGTGACACCTTCACCAGTCTTGGGAACACCATTCTTGATGACATACCAGAGGTCGACATCGATGGCTTCAAGATGCATGCGCATCTTATTCTTCCAGTAGGGATATTCAGTTCCATCGAAGACGGGGCAAGCAGCGGAGACTTTGATTATCCCTGCAGTCGACATAGCTAAAACTCCAGATGGTTAAACCGAATCACACAGAACAAGGGAGTACCTTGCTCTAATACCAATTGAAAGTGCTAGTTATCGACTAGAGGGGGGTGAATAGGCGATTTTTCTGAACGTCTTCAAAACATGGGAGTTTTGAAAACAAACAATAGAAATGAACCTATTTACATGCAGCGGAAGGTAGACTACACTAGGCTAGCCATAGTCAAGTATTCAATGAAGTGAAAGCACGAAGACTAATAGTAGCTAGGTAGTAATGATCAGGATGGAATATAGTATGAAGCCAAACAACAATAGAAGTCTCACAGTGAAGACAAACAGGTAACGCGGGCAGGCAATGACTTCACGAAGACAAACTGTAGATAAAGAGAGGGAGAAGATAGAACCAGTCACTTGATGAGGACAAGGATTTGTTGGACCAGTTCCAGTTGCTGTGACAACTATACGTCTTGTTAGGGAAGTTGAGATTTAACTCAGAAGACCGTGTCTTCACCTTATTCCCCTTGAGCTAAGGACACCCAGTCCTTGTCCAATCACTCTGGTAATTCTTCAAGGTAGACTTCCAAACCTTCACAGACTTCGTTCACCGGCGATCCACAATGACTCTTGGATGCTCAGAACGCGACGCCTAACCGGCTGGAGGATTCACAGTACTCAAGTGTAACAAGTCTTCGAGTCACACAGACAGAAAGACTTCAGTGAAGCCTAACACTCCTAGGCTCTGGGTGTTTGGGCTTTGTCCTCGCAAGGATTTCTCTCTCTCAAAAGTTTCGGAGGTGGGTTGCTCTCAAACGACAAAAGCCGTGCACTAACTCTGAGCAGCCACCAATTTATGGTGTAGGGGGTGGGCTATTTATAGCCACTAGGCAACCCGACCTGATTTGTCCGAAATGACCCTGGGTCACTAAGGAACTAACACGTGTTCCAACGGTCAGATTTCAAACACACGCGGCAGCTTGACTTGGGCTACAAGTAAAGCTGACTCATCCAGCTCTGGATAAGATTTGCTCTCATTGTCTTCGCTCGAAGACATAGGATTTGGTTGAGCATCACTTCAGTCACTCTGACTTTGTTCACTGGGACCCCACTTAACAGTACGGTGGTTCCTATGACTCAACAAAGAAGAAAAGGAAACACGAAACAACTTAGTCTTCGCGCTCCACAGTCTTCACGCGATGTCTTCTCTTATCATAGTCTTCAATGTGAATATATTCACATACCACCATTGTCTTCAATGTCTTCATACATTTTTAGGGGTCATCTCCGGTAGGTAAACCGAATCAATGAGGGACTACTACCTGTGTTATCCTGGAATTCTCACAAACACATTAGTCCCTCAACCAGGTTTGTCGTCAATACTCCAAAACCAACTAGGGGTGGCACTAGATGCACTTACAAGATTTAACACAAGGGATGAACTAGGTTTGACAGTAGATGGTGCTATTGAAGATGTTGATGGAGATTGGCGTCCCAAAGATGAGAGGGTTGGTGGTGATGATGATGGCATCGATTTCCCCCTCCGGGAGGGAAGTTCCCCTAGCGGAATCGCTCCACTGGAGGGCAAAAGTGCTCCTACCCAAGTTCTGCCTCGAGACGGCGGCGCTCCTTCCTGAAAGTCCTCTCCTTATTTTTTCTAGGTTAAAAGACGTTGGGTACCAGAAGATGGGCACCGGAGGTCGGCTGGGCTGAGCACAACCCACCAGGGCGCCTGGGGGGCCTGGCGCGCCCTGGTGTCTTGTTGTCACCAGGTGGCCCCCCTCCGGTAGTTATTTGCTCGAGTATTTTTTTATATATTCCAAAACAATTCTCCATAAATTTTCAGCTCATTTGGAGGTGTGCATAATAGGTAACTCTAACATAGCTTTTTCAGGTCCAGAATTCCAGCTGCTGGCATTCTCCCTCTTTGTGTAAACCCTGCATATTATGAGAGAAAAGGCATTAGAATTACTCCATATATCATTATTATGACTAAAAACATAGTAAATAACAATAGGATAACATGATGCCAAATGGACGTATCAACTCCCCCAAGCTTAGACCTCGCTTGTCCTCAAGCGAAAAACCGATATCGAAAAACATGTCCACATGCTTAGAGAGAGAGAGGTGTCGATAAAAACAAAACACGAACATAGAAGCATCATGCTTATTATTACAACAGCAACAAACTTTATCACATAACTTTATCATATAACTTCTCATGAACAAGTAACAATTCATCACAACATCAAAGTAAAAGCATAAACTCTATTCAAAACCAACAAACTATGTTCTCTATCAACTTTGCAACTACAATTCATCATCTTTTCAGGAAGGGTCTCGTATCGGAGACTTTTGGCAAGTCCACATACTCAACCATCATATAATCTTCTATCATTGCTAACACTCACCGCATACCCATGAGCAAAAAGTTTCAACCAGACACATAGAAAGATGGGTTTTTTTATTTCTGTGCCCCTGGTTCCTTAGCTCTACTCATTCATCCCCACTCTGTTAACTTTTGCTCACTTTTCCCCACTCCCTTGCCCGAAACCTTCAGAACAGGTTACAACGGACGTTGTCGTCGGGTCAATGCCTTTGACCGTTAACTCTGATGAGTGGGGCTGCGTAGGGCCGAGTACACCTTTGACCGTTAGCAGTATAGTTGTTTCGTATGCTAACCGTACATGTATTCGTATACGTGGGTGCATGCAACTAACCGCGGTCGTGGGGTAGCACGTGTCCATGGAACATCCCCGAAACGTCCCATTGTATAAAGAGGGGAAACCACCTCCATCGCCCCCTACCATTTTCCCCCAAATCCCTCCCTGCAGCATCGTCTTCCTCTCCCCCACCGGCGTTGTCTCGCTCTCCTCCACTGCGTCGACCGCACCGTCTCACTCTCCCCCACCACATCCTCTTCCTCACCTTCATCCCCTCCATCTTCTTGGAGATGGCCGAAGCCCGTGGCAACGCCGGCGCAACGGCCGGAGATGTGGTCGAGCTGCAGGGCGCGGTGACTGCGGATGTCGGCGGCGTCCACGGCGGTGCGGGGAAACTCACAATCACTGCGGATGTGGAGGAGGTGGCGGGCTCCGCCTCAACACTGCATAAGGTGACGGCGTCGAGCAGCGCAGTCCATCCCGATACCACCGATGCGCAGCCTGGCGAGGAGCAGGAGGTATTTGCACTTGCTTTGATTTAGGATATTAGCTTGTAGAGTTAGTTGGATTGGTTAGATTGTGGATTCATATAGTTCAGATGGTTAGAGTAGTTGGTTTGACGGATGGGCCGGGGTTTTCTGAATTGGGGGATGGGGGGTTTTGTACTAGGGTTTGTTGGATAAATTCGTAGCAAAAATGCTAGCTAGATCTGTTTATTAGATGTGCTTCAATGCTACACAGATGTATGCTTATTAGATTTGTTTTTAATGCTCACAGATTGGGTTTTTTAATGCTACAGACATGTATGCTTATTAGAATGGGTCCCTATTAGATTTGTTTTTTTAATGCTAGTCAGATTGGGGTTTGGAATGTCATATGCCCAAATGGAATCCATTGATTAAGAAGTTATTCGATTCATTAGTATATAAATTTGTCCACAATATGTAGTTATATTAGCTCTGTTGTTCAATGTGTGTGCATGACCAATGATCAGTGTGTTATTTGAATGTCATATTGGGGTTTTGAATGTCATATGTAGTTATATTAGATTTGTTTTTGAATGCTACTCAGGTTGGGGTTTTGAATGTCATATTGGGAGTATATTAGCCCTATGATCAATGTGTCATGTGTGCATATCTAAATTTTCAATTGGCTACTAGTGATGGATGTAATTGTATATTCAGGAGGATGATGGTTGGGGGGGGGGAAGAGGAAGGTGGCCGACTATGACCCGTACGATCCAGAGTTTAGTGACGACGAAGAATATGAGGTAAGCCTATCCCTTGTTCATTTAGTTCCTTTGACATGGTGTATATGAATCTGTAATGTATTAATGCAATTCATTCATGTGTCCAGTATGATTCTGGAGACGATGTGTACAAGGGCAACATCGCGTCCTTCATGGCCAAGGAGGTGGAGAAGATCAAGGCCAAGGGAGTTGCTTCCTTCTACAACCGCAAGATCAAGAAGTGGCACTGCCCGTACTGCACCACCAAGCCAAAGCCAAAGGATGGCCGCTGCGATCACCTTCTGTCTCATGTAGAGGATGTAGCGATCCGCGGGGAGGACTACATGATCAGGGGGCAGCATGCTGCGCTCGGGAAAGCCCTGACTCCGGCGTGAAGTGATGTGATGATGTGATGCTGCGAACTGAATCTTAATCTTTTGGGTTACTTTGGGTCCGGTTACTTTTGGTAAACTGAATGTGGTTGTTTATGGTGTGAACTGAATCTATGGTGATGCTAGTAATGTATAATTCTATCTATATTTTTCTATCCTTATATTTGCCTGTGGTGTATGGTTAGTTCTGTTTAGATGTTGTGAACTATTAGTTTAGGTGCTGCAATGATCACACATGTTGTTTCAGTGTTGCTTCACTGATCAGACATGTTGTTTCAGTGTTGCTTCACTGATCACTTCAGTGTTGCTTCACTGATCACACATGTTTTTTCAGTGTTGCTTCACTGATCACACATGTTATTGGTCTCATGTTTATTAATCAAATCAAATGCATGCTTTTTCCCACCAGCATGTTTATTAATCAAATCAAATGCATAACCCTACCTCATCTCCTTGAACTCTATGTAATCTTGTAGGTGATAGCTCATATGTGTGAAGGTTTTCTCATGAAAATGACCATAGACCAAGTATATGATTTTTGGTTGGTAACATATCACATAAGACATCATTGTGCGCATGTTTCATATTTTTTTTTGATTTTTTTAAAATCAATGGTGCTCATTTGACCTCGATCGTGCTAGCTAGGATTTTTTCATGAAAATGACCATAGACCAAGTTTAGTATTTTTCCTCGTTAGTGTGTCTTATAAAACGACGAACGGCGAAGGTTTCATATTTTTTTGATTTTTTTTAAATTAGTTATGCTCAGTCAAAGCTTTCATAACCCCGTTGACCAGCTCAAAACCCCTCTAAACCCCGCGGGGTTTCGCCTAACCCTAGCTCCGAACGTCAGTCGTCCGATCAGATCCTAGCGCCAAGGGACAGCCCTCGGATGTGGTCTTCTAGAAGGAATTCGGTGGGTAGGCTGCGTGTAGGCTCCGGGCCATTGGATCACAAGGATGGCTCCGCATCATTGGATCCTGGGGAGATCCGTGAGAGGCGACCCTGTTGGTTGTGCTCGGTTGCTCGCCAACCACTGACCCCGTGAAAAAACGTTGTTATTGGGCCCAAAAGGAAACCAAGCTCTGGTTGGGCCGTCGAATTGCGTCGTTTTTTTGTGAACGTGCTGGCTCTGTTTTTTGTGAACATGTTGGCACTGTTTTTTTGCATCGTTTGAAATTACACAACAATTGACATTGCAATTTAGTTCTTTTTGTTCTATACAAATGCAAAATGACCAAATTTATAAGGGCTAAATTTATTTTTATCAAGAAAAATGGCCACAAACTATTAAAAATGGGTCATTTTGCATTTGTATAACGGCTATCTTTTTTTATCATGCAAAATGACCAAATTTATAAGGGCCAAATTTATTTTTATCATGCAAAATGGCCATAAGCCCTTCAAAAATTGTCTCTTTCTGTTCATATAATATATATGACCATGGATTCCCACGCGTGCAATTAGCTTCTTTTTCTTCTTCTTTTGAAACCACCGTTTCCCACGCGTGTACACTCCCAATGCTGCGGTGGGTTTGAAAACGGGCTACTAACTTCCCATTTGACCTCGTTATTGCCACGGCCAAATAACACGTAGCACTACGGCTATTTAAGCCACCCTCTGCCTCTACCATCCCTCATCCATCTGCCCTTTCTTGCTCTTCGACCCCTTCTCTTTCTTCTGCACATCCCTCAGCCAAGCAGTACACCGGACCAACCTACTGCTTCCCACCAACCGTGCCGGAGAGGCTCTACCCTACCGGCATGTAGGTAGATTGCACACTACATGTGTGGGCGATATCAAGGCTGAGGACCGCAAGGAACTTCACTGAGTTGTTCCTCGCGTCCGGCTACCACCACCTCCCGCGGGGATCTCCAACGATGTTCCGCGTCGAGGAGGTGACCCAAAACCGGGCGGTGGTTGCTCTCCTTGCCCACTTCACCAACATATTCGACGCCTTCTACCTCCTCGGCCGGGTGTTTTGGTGCGGCTCCGAGTTCATCGCTTTCACCACCCACAACAGGTTCGCGGAGTACACCAACATCCTCCCCATCGTGACGCGCATGCACACTCTTCCGTACCCCATCGACAACACCCCGGAGGAGCAGTGAAAAGGGCGCCCGGAGGAGGAGCGAGGTGGAGAAGGCGGCGGCTAGGGTTCTAAACCCTCTGTCTTTTCTTAGTCTATGTTATGTTAAGTTGTAATTGAACTATGTAGGAGTTGCTATGGGCTTGTTGGCCATTTTCTTAAGTTCTATCATTAAGTTTTCTATCTATTCTATTATTAAGTTCTTCCTAGTTTGAACTATGTGATCGTGCTATGGGCTTGTTGGCCCTATCTACATATTGGGACAACATATTTGTTGATTGTTTTCTTAGAGAGCTCGGCTTGTTAGTAGGGTTTCCTTATGAGTAACCACCTAGTGCATGCAAGCAAGCTTTGTTAGTAGGGATGAATGAGTAGAGCTAAGCAAGGGAGTGGATCATTTTTTACACAAGCCACAAATATGTAGACACCTAGCTACAAGAGAGGAACCAGCTGCAGTGACCGCCGCTGCATTCGTGGCGGCTGGCGTGCAAGAAAGCTGCTCGGTCAGTGCATCGCGGCAGACGCATCGGCGCATGCAGGCTCGGTTGGCGCATCGTGGCATCGGCACATGGCTCGATCGATGCATGTAGGTAGGCTTTGCTGGGTGCATGCATAGCAGGCTTCTGTCCTAGTGGCGCGCGCAGACGTTTAATGCAAGGGACGACCCAACGAAACCACGGCCCGATGGTCGAACAGCGACACCACCCAACGCGGCTGCACTTGTCAGGTCCAATGGACGACACAGTGCAGCGTGGCCCCACTAGTTAGAGTTAACGGTCAAGCCTTTGACCCGACGGCAACGTCCGTTGTGACCAGTTATGAGGGTTTCTGGCAAGGGAGTGGGAAAAATTGAGCAAAAGTTAAGAGCGCGGGGATGAATGAGTAGAGCTAAGGAACCAGGGGCACATATGTGAAAAACCCTAGAAAGATAGGGGCTTATAGTTTCGCCTCCAAACGTATTCACCTCAAGGGTGATGTCAACAATAAATATCACGCGTGAGGCCGCAAAGTGATATGATGTGTTGCTTGCTAGACCAGTTTGACTTAGGATCGGGGTCCCGACAGCTTTGGTATCAGAGTCTGACTGCCTATCGGATTACCAAGCCAAACTGGTCGAAGTCGAGTCTAGAAATGCTTTAGTTATACAAGGGAATTGATTGTGGAAGGGAACGTAAGGCTCTTTTTACTCCTTTACCTTATGTCCTTCTGATCTGAGTCACCCTCTTCTTTCCTACGGGAATTAAGAACTAGGCTTCTCATCTATCTATCAGGATCACGTGTTACTAATCCATAGACTTATAGGAATGATGGATTCGAGTCTCAGTTCAGTTTCGAGTACTTCCTTGTGTTGACAGTTGGTCTCAGAACCTTGATAATGTGATGTTGAGTGGTTATGCCAAAAATATTCAGGATGCCTCAAAATCTCTTTTTGACCATTTACAACGGGTATGATGTCCAAGTCGTACCAGGTTTCTGAACAATCTAATGTATTTGCAAATCTTTCCTCCCTATTCCCGATGTCCTTTTAGGCCAGAATAACCACACTAATCGCCGGGCTGAGGTACTTTGTTGCCTCGACATATATGCTAAAGTTATCTGGACACTAGGGTACATAGATAACCACCCAGTAATCTAGCCATGTTTTGTGTTCCTAGTGTGATGACTCTACCCACCATTCTCGAAATCTCATGATGCCTTTTAGTTAGTAGGTATTCTATTCCTGGGTTCTTAAACCCAAGATTCACTCTACTTACTTTGTGTTGATAGTGTTTGCTCGTTCCTTTAGGATATTAGTAACCTTTGTGAAAGTCTTCGAGGTCCATGGTCTATCATTCTTTGAAATACCATGAGCCATCCTTGGCAGAAGTTCTTTGAACCAAAAGATCACAACCAGAGTGCTCTTGATGAGTTCTCCATTCTACATTGTGAATCTGCCAGTCCTTCCTCTTCTGCATGGGTTATTCAGAAGAAATATGTTGAACTTGTTTGACATGCTAGTCCATACATTCACAACTCAGAAAGTCATGCGTTCCTTTGAGTTGTCCCTCTTTAGCTGTATTCCGACCTTCATCTATCAATTGATACTCAAGATTTTGTCATGCATCCATTCATTGATGCCTATTACTCTTGTAGTCCGTCAAGCCATTATATTCCTGAATGACTAGGAGAAACAAACTCTAGCACCTCATCCATATCTTGGATTGGATCGAAGCAGTTGTATTCCGCAGATCATTGCCAATCCAACTTTTGTTCTGTTCGACCATTGAGTATTACCGTCTTTATGTCAAGGATTGTCATAAGAATTGCACCACCTCTTGTGAGTTCTTGATACGGTGATACTTCTCACCATCATTATTCTTTCCTTGGTTCCATGTTATTGTAACCAAAACATCGACAAATGAAATGTGATGTGTGAAATCAATATCCCTAGCAACACCGTTGCTTGGTAGTTAATGGACAATAAGCTCATTCCTAGTGTGTTGGTCATTGAATTGTCATTCGAAGGATTGGTCGTGCTACCTAGTCCTTATATTTGCTGCACCCTTCGATCCATGAGTTAGGATTGTAACAATCTCTAGCTCTTTTGATCATATCGTCTTGCCCTGAAAAGCAAGATTTTCTCGAGCTTAATAACATATCAGTGGTTTGTAATTTTCCGAATATCTTCTCGGAAGTAGCACCAGTTGTCCCCTGACCATTATATTGAGTTCACGATCAAGTTGGTTCTCCCATAAACCATCCTTTCTCCAAGGATCTGTGTTGGATACTCCTGAACTAGTTGGACAAGCTAAACAATAACTTCAAGAGTTGGGAGATAAAAGCTTTATCTAGCTTAGTTCATTCAAAGGGATATCCTTATGTTTGTGTGTGTCGAAGAATGATGATATATTCATCGATTGGTCCTCATGATCGGTTGTTGGATCTATTTTCTTGTCAAAACATTGTTGAGTGTGGGCTGTCGTCAAATCAAATCAGAACCAACGATGTTTGTAATGCTGTCTTACTCATGTCTGTTTTCTCGAGCATGCATCATTATATTCTTTTGGTCTGGCCAATGCTATCACCTTGTTCACATAATTATGGAATTCCATTTATACGGGAATTTCGATGACTTGTTGTTGAGCCCATCAACAACAATTTTGTCTTCTACATGATTCATGTTGAACATCAAGCTAGTGTTGGAAACTTGTGTAAGCATTATCTTCATGTCCCGTTCATGAAGCATATGTTTGGATGAGAGAAGTGGCTTCCTCTAAGTTCACGTGCATTTGATGCAAGTTGCAGCCATGAATTTGAGAAAGTTTATTTTTGCTTCCTCTTGAATCATCCCAAGTCAGTCATGCATATGTGTGAAGTATTTTATGGTTTGGAGACTTGCAACCTCCATTCCATATTTATTTCCTAGCACACCAAACCACTGATTGATTTGATGAGGGAAAAGAAATTCTGTAGTGCTAATTCTTAAGGACCCAAAGGTACATGCAGAGGACTCCGATATCCTCGTTGATGGTTCCCAACCAGAACTCGGTATTGTTTTGTTGTAAGAATACTATGTGGTCATGCTTGTCTTGCACATCATGTTCACGTGTATCTTGCAATCCAACTCATGTTTTGGAGTTGTTGTCATAGTTCATCTCCTGAGAATCTTGCAATGTCATCTCTTCGATTTGTGTTGCAAACCTTGTTTTTCAGACATGCTTAGTCTAAAGTTTTATGTCCCCAATCAGATCTGATTCTCAGGCAGACATGATGGTTGGAAAGCTTCCCAAGAATTATAATACTGGTCTCTCTCTAACCCTGTAAAGTGGATGTTGGGGCTAATACACTTAGCCAGAAGACATGTTATTACAATATCTTGTATCAGCAACATTAGCCACTTCCCATGAGGATCTCATATGACTTATTCTAGAAGTTCATCCTTATGGATCTTTGTGCCCCCGAAGTCCGACCTTTACTTGATGTTCTAGATACCAAACAATACCTATAGTTGGATTATGTTGGTACATCAAGGAGAACATTAGAAACGGAGTGCCAAATGTCTCTCGGTCGATCATCCAGATTTTGCTTCCTTGGCATCGACATGGTAAAATCTAAGGAAGTGTTATCTTCCTTTTCATTTGCATCCTTCATCGTTATTCATCATGGTAGTATGAAGTGTTGCCAAGATCTTGGCATAGATGTTGGCAAACCTTGATGAATAAGGAGATGCTCAAGTTCTTGAAAGCACGCCTAGACACTAGATTACATCTTCGGTATCAATCGGAATGTGCCTTCTATTTGTTGAGTTGTTCTATAACCATAGTTTCCTTTCCAAACTGAGTATGCCATTCTTTGGAATTCATTCAAACGATCAATTGTGAAGTGCCTCAGGCTGGTATGAAGAGTTTCAATGATCTATGTATCAGAAGTAATTCTTTTTGCCACTTAAGGGAATAACTCCATGAGTCACCTTCCCTAAGGTGCCCCGCTATGGGATCATGGGAATTATTTCCTCGCTACTTTGAAACCATGCACCATCTTATTTAAGCATGGAACTGTTACCTACCAATTTGAACCTTCGTCATCTGTTTTTTCATCACCCCTGATGTGTGTTTTGCGTCTCAGCTCAAGAGATGTTTCCACGTCTCATTCCTTGAGTTGATCTTGAAGTGCTCGATCTTCGAGAAGATCGACCCCAGTAGAGTTTCTTTCTGTCGTCATCGTGTTGGATGAAGTTATCGAAGGCAAAGATGTCAAGATCAAGATGATGCAATGAATCAATATCCTCGAGAAATGCAATGGATTGTCAGGTCCCGGATCCTAAGTCACACCGATCTAGCATGTAACACATCATATCACTTTGCGGCCTAATGCACGGTATTCCCACGGGTGCCACCTTACCTGGCCCGGGACCGTTTGCGCCTTTTGGCTCACGTATATGATAGTGTCGCTAGCATCCATATGACAGAGAACTCGGGCCGACATGACTAGTCGTAAACCCAAAGTGGCACTAACTTACAGGGACAGGCATACATGACCCAGCAACGAACGTGTCGGTCATCAGCGAGTGAATCCGGGCTGTAGCTGTCGGTGTCAAAATCGGCGGATCTCGGGTAGGGGGTCCCAAACTGTGCGTCTAAGGTCGATGGTAACAGGAGACAGGGGACACGATGTTTACCCAGGTTCGGGCCCTCTCTATGGAGGTAATACCCTACTTCCTGCTTGATTGATCTTGATGAATATGAGTATTACAAGAGTTGATCTACCACGAGATCGTGAGGGCTAAACCCTAGAAGTCTACCCCATATGACTATGGTCATGAGTATCCCCTTCCGGACTAAGTCTTCTGGTTTATATAGACACCGGGAGGATCTAGGGTTACACAAGGTCGGTTACAAAGGAAAAGAATCTACATATTTGGTCGACAAGCTTGCCTTCCACGCCAAGGAGAGTCCTATCCGGACACGGGTGCAGTCTTCGGTCTTCGTATCTTCACAGCCCATCATTCCGGCCCATGGCTAACAGACCGGACGCCCGAGGACCCCTTAGTCCAGGACTCCCTCAGTAGCCCCTGAACCTGGCTTCAATGACGAGGAGTCCGGCGCGCAGATTTGTTTTCGGCATTGCAAGGCGGGTTCCCTTCTTTCCGAACTCGAAGATAGTCTTCGGATGTGATGATTGTATCCGGACCTGTAACACACACCACACATAACCGCAGAGAGAATATAATATTCCGCGGGTCCAACCCGCTGACAACTTTTTACCACGTGACATCACGCCTGCCCGGTCATAATTTCGGACCGTTTTGTTCTGCCGTTCCTCGTTCCAAAACGTGGTTGTCATTGACACGTCTTATCCAAGCAGAGATCGTGTCCCCTTATTAAGGGATTCTTTTATCGACACGGACGTGGGTAACCCAACCGCCCGTAAGGTACAACTCCTTGGGAATAGGCAAATTTTAAGGCCCGGGAGGAGGCGTTCGATATTCTTGGCCTTCATAAAGGGGCATAGACCCGCCTTTCCTCTCCATGCTTGCTTCTTCCTCGACTTTCGGGCGGCAAGATATCTAACCGCAGAAATTCTCCATCGGCTTCCCGTGGAGGGGCAGGATATCCCTACCCCTAGACCCGGCGAGAGGGTCGTGTTCGTTTCTCACTTCCTACAAGGATTAGTGTTTGCCCTCAATCCCTTTGTTCAGGGGCTCATGTTCTATTACGGATTAGATTTTCACGACCTCGCCCGGAACTCTATTCTTCTTATCTCGGCATTTTATCGTTACATGCGAAGCCTTCCTCCGAACTCCTCCGCACTTCGGCTTGTGGCTCAAGACCTTCAATGTGAAGCCGCAAATGATAGAGGGGGAGCAGGCGGAGTGCGGTGGCGCCTTAGTGAGCAAGCTTGCCAGCGCTGTCTAGATAAAAGGATCTTTCAGAGAATCTCCCGACTTATGGCAGCAGGAGTGGTTCTATATCACCGAGCCCTGCAGTTCCAAGTGGGCAGTTGCGCCTTCGTTTCGATCCAGCCCCCCAATTCAGCTTGCATCGTGGATTAATAAGGGGTTGGACTAGGGATCAGTTGATGAGGTGCGGACTCTGCAAAGTCGCATCCGAAGCCTCATTGAAAAGGACATCAATATTGTCAATGTTATTCAGGTAATGCTAGTCCGCCGGACCCTGCCGTGCCAGCAACGGCCTCTCCGCCTGTGGGAGTTTAACCCAGAAGGGCCACGGACTCTTCAGCACTTCTTCGACACTACGCATGAAGGAATGTGGAAATTATTCTTCGGGAGGTGAAAACAGTTGCCGGACACCACCGAAGATACTGGCTTAGACTGTAACCATCCGGAAACCCCGGTAAGTACTCATCCGCCGAACACCTCATAGTTAGATATTCCGTGGTAAGATGCTAAGGAAACCATCTTCTTCCCGGGCTGGATAAAGAAAGCGGAACGGATTAGGTGTCCGGCCCCTCTTCCCGAAGACTCAGCGGACTCCTTGTTAACAAGGATGCTAGCACCGGCACCGCATCAGGCGCCGACAGGTGAGGGCAAGGTGGAGAGTGTGAAGACTCAGGATGACCTTCATTCCGGAGGTAAATCAGATACTGAGTCCAAAGAAATCGACATTTCCTCACCCGAAGATGAAGGCGAAAGAGAAGCCAGTATCCCTTCTCCATTCAGGAGGAAAAGGGCCACCTCCGAAAGTTGGGAGGGGCTGTCTCCTAAGAGAGGCAAGATGCCACCGTCGAGCGGCTTGGGATTGGAAGGCGACGCCGGTGAACGGCTCCATCATGAGGACAAGCCCTCAACCAAGCCGTAAGCGAATCCGGGATACTTTGATAGCGTCCCGCTTCTTTCTTGTTACCGAAGAGATACGTAACGTGCCTGTGTATTTTCTACAGCCTAGCACAGAGTTTTTCTGGGCAGTCCTCTTCTTCCTGAGATCTCCTCCCTGAGATGATGGAATGCGAGACGCCTCCCCCAACCTCCTCGCCCAATAAGGCGGACGACTCCGAAGTGTCATCTCGGAGGGTTGTTCTTGATCAACAAGCTGTGCAGGGGATGAAAGAGGCGGTACCCAAAGGCGGACCTCCGATCGTCCGAGATTCGGGGGCCAATAATGAAGGCCCCGGACTGTCCGGCTTTCAGCCAATGATGATTCTGGAGACGAGTGAACGGGTTCCTTCAAAGGATGGACGTGCTCCCAGAGCGACTTCCGGAGACCCGACAACGCCGGATATATTGCGGGATAAGCTGCGAAATGCATCCGTCTCGGAGGAACAGCGTACCTTGATGGGTACGGTGGTTGAGAAGATTCTGTCCGCGAAGAGTGGGTTGAATGAAGCCTTCATGAGCCTGCTAAAAGGCTTCGAGGTTTGTGAAGTTGTTTTTTAAACTATATTTTATTTGCAAAGATGCACCTGTGTATAGGTAGTATCCCCTGAGACTCGGGTTGGCTTCCCATGGGAAGCGAACAGAGGATCGAGAAGAAATATTCAAGGACTAATCTAATTAACATGAACACAGGCTGCTTCCCCCTGGCTACTTCCCAGACTACGGAAATTGCCGAGCTGCAGCGGAAGCTTGATGTGGCAGGGGATGACATTGCGTTAATCAATATGCATCTTGACGAGTGGCAAGGTATGTATTCGGGGCAGTCCCTTCACATACTTTTTGTGATATAAGCATGACATTGAATGTTATATACTGGAATATGCATGACTGCAGATGGTTCCGCCGCCGTTGAAATTCTTCGGGCGGAGCTGGCCCGGGCCAAGGAGCAGGCCCGGTTTAGTAATGCGGCTGCCGAGAAGGCATCGGCTGAGTTAGAAGCTGAACAAGCTGCTCGGTGCCAAGACGAGCAGAAGATATCCACGATGGCGCTCGAATTAAAAAAAGCTGCTAGCCGCTGTGAACTACTTGAGAAGGAAAATGACGCCAAAACGGCTGAACTTGACAAAGCCTTACGAGAGGCGAGAGAAGCGCGGTCTGAATCCAGGGCAGCCCGTGAGGAGATCCGGCAAGCTGGGGAGATTGCGGCTGGTAAGCCCTTTTTGCTGCAGACTAAGTTCAGCGATCCGGACTATGCTCAGCTTAACCAAGTGTGGAGTTCCGCGGACGAGTTTTTAGACTTGCCGAAGAGTTCTTCGGATGCGACGCAGTTTTATCAAGCGCGAGAGGGATATGCAATGGAGAAGCTTTTCTGGTCACAATTTGGTGCGTCAAAGCACCCTCTGTTGCTGAATGAACAAATGTCTCAATGGGCCGAGCTTCATAATCCGGCGCTGCCATGAAGAACGTCATAATCCGGCTGTGGCCGACTGAGCCTGTTCTGAATAGCTACTTCGGCTTGGTGCAACGGCTCGTTGATGCGGTGCCACGTATCGATGCTCTGAAGCGGTCGGCGTGCATTGAGGGTGCACGGATGGCCTTTGCCCAAGTCAAGACATTCTGGGGGAAGATGAAGGCCGTCGATGTTGCGGCGAAGAGCCCACCCAAGGGCAAGGACCGTTATGCACCGGAGCATTATTTTGAAGACGTATTAGAAGCCGCCCGCTTAATAGAGGGTTAATGCTTGAAAGACATAATATTCGAGTGAGGTGTATGAGAATTGTAAAAGATAATTTTATAGTTAATCTATTTTTATGTTTTTGCCTGAAAGCTTATGTTTCTCCTGTGCGGCTGTTTTAATATAATCTGAAAGTTTTCCAGTCGTCGGCTTCAACCCCCTCGTAGGAAGTACGGGGGTGTTCGTGAAAGCATTTAATCACTCTTGATCCAACGTCTTGGTCCATGAAGGAGGTGACGATGCGGCAAACCAGGCAATAAGACTATAGGGCGTTAACACTTTCACTTAGCCATAGGAGTTTTACAGGGGGGACTACGATATAGCCCCTAGTATGTGTACGGCTTATTCCAATATGTTGTGCTACATATATGACCTGAAAAAAAGGTCCTTCGTGTAATAGGGAGGGAATCGCGACAGATTTCGATAAGTCATCGAGTGGTTGACCAGCTCTCGCAGCATCATGACAGTCGGTTTTCGGCTTTCTCTACTGAGGTGCTTGACCAGACGAGCTGGAAGCACAATCGCAGTAGTTTGGATTTTTGTCCTTTGCATCACCTGTTTTTAAGAGATAAAAAAGAAATAAAAAGGAGAGTAGATAAAAATGTTACAGGAATACTTGCAGGCTTGTCCGTATTGTGCTTCCGCCTATGCCCATGGTATCTTGAGTGCATAGTGATGTATGCGCAGTACACTTTTTGTAGGTATACGTAGTGGGCGGCAGAAGCCGAACTGCTATTTCTGCTCCGGGATTGGTCGATCCTCTCCGTCGTCCCTATCGCTTGGCGGCCTCCTCCCCTTGTGTTCGGCGTTGAGCTTGCCGGCCTGCTTGAAGACCCAACAGTTTCTGTTGGTATGATTAGCTGGTTTATCGGGGTGGCCGTGAATCTGGCAGGGTCGGTCCAATATGCTGTCTAGGTTGGATGGTCCATCTTGGTTTGCCTTGAGTGGCTTTTTCCATTGACCAGGTTTGGGATTGCTAAATCCGGCGTTGACCCCTGTGTCGCGTGATCTGTCATTGCAACTGTTGTGTTTGCTTCGTCGTGGCTTGCCATTGCCGTCCCGGATTTCGGAAGTGCCCGAGTCGCTGGCGCTGTTGCTTCTACGAGCGAGCCAGCTGTCTTCTCCCACGCAAAAGCAGGTCATTATAGCAGTAAGGGCTGTCATGGATTTAGGTCCTTCTTAACCGAGGTGGCGTGCAAGCCATTCATCCCGGACGCTGTGTTTGAAGGCCGCGAGGGCTTCCGCATCCAGACAGTCCACGATTTGGTTCTTTTTAACTAAGAACCTAGTCCACAGTTCCCTGCTTGACTCTCCGGGCTGCTGGACAATATGACTTAAGTCATCGGCATCCATTGGCCGGACGTATGTTCCTTGGAAGTTGTCGCAGAAGCCGTTTTCCAAATCTTCCCAGTTGCCAATAGAATTTTCGGGAAGACTGTTTAACCAGTACCGAGCTGGTCCTTTGAGTTTTAATGGTAGGTATTTGATGGCATGAAGGTCGTCTCCGCGGGCCATGTGGATATGGAGGAGGAAGTCCTCGATCCATACCGCGGGATCCGTTGTTCCGTCGAATGATTCGATATTTATGGGTTTGAACCCGTCTGGGAATTCATGCTCCATTACTTCGTCTGTGAAGCAAAGAGGGTGTGCGGCGCCTCTATGTTGGGCCACACGGCGACGTATCTCCGATGGAGTCCATTTGCGGTTTTCGGCCCGGGCGTGGCTAGGTTTACCACATCCGAATAGGTAGCCATCATCGCGTGTCGAGGCATGTCCTCGCGATCTGTAGAGCGATCTTGCGTGTCCTGCTATGCTGTCCAAGTCATGTCAAAGGTTGTATGTACGACCCCAACCTGTTTTATTCTTGCCTTTACAGTGGGGTGGGGTGGTCTGGTGTTCGGCCTGAGTTGCCGCTTTATCCGGACCAAGTTGTGGTCGGCCTGCCACATTGTGCGATGATGGTACGGGCTCCAGCGCCTCGTCATCGAACTGGGGTAGCAATCTACGCTTCGGGTAGCTTTTGGATGGGCCACTAAGGCCGTATTCTTCGGCGACCAGGACTTCGGCCCACCTATCATTGAGCATATCTTGGTCCGCTTGAAGCTGCAGCTGCTTCTTTTTCAGGCTTCTTGCAGTGGCTATTAGTCGGCGTTTGAAGCGCTCCTACTCGAGAGGTTCCTCGTGCATGATGAAATCCTCGTTGCCAAGGCTTTCCTCCTCCTCGGAGAGCGAAAGATAGTTACTGTCCTCCGAGTCTTCGTGTCTGGCTTGTTCATCCTGTTCAGAGGTTGTTCCCACAGGGTCTTCATTGTCTTCGGCGTCGTCCAAAGTATTATTTTCTCTGGTGCCGGTGTTGTTGTCTTTTGTGCGACGTGACTTAGAGCGGTGCCGCTGACGTCGGCGACTGAGCTTTGTCTCAGGAGGTTTGTCTTCAACTGGGTCCTTTTTGTCATCGTTGTTAGTTTCTTTAGGCGTATTCACCATGTATACGTCATAGGAGGAAGCGACCGTCCATCGCCCGATGAATGGCAGGTTGTGGCCCTGCTCTTCGTCGGCATCGTCGTCCGTATTGACGACGTCTTCGGAGCCGTAATCAAGCATGTCGGTTAAGTCCTCGACTGTGGCTATGGAGTGGGTGGCAGGTGGGAAGCAAAATTCCCCATCATCAGCCCCAAGTTTGAACTGTACGTAGTTCGGCTGTGAGTCCCCCGCCAAGGACAAGTTCTTTACTGAGTTGAGCACATCGCCCAAAGGCGAGTGCTGGAAGATGTCTGCAGCGCTAAACTCAAAGATCGATAAACGATCAAGCTCGGTATCCTCGGACTCACATGGTTCGGAACTTATTCCCGGAGAAGAGTTCGGAGTTCCGGTGACACAAATATTGTGTGAGGTTAAGTCCATGTGCGGCTCCAACGCCGGGAAATCTGTGGCCTCCGTGGTGGGGTCGAGCCTCCCATCCGTGGATGCCGTAGTGTGCTCTGGATCTAAGGCCAGAGTGGTTGCAGGAGCTATCTCTGGATGCGGTCTAATGACAGATTTAGGTCATGCTCGTCAAGGTGACTAGGAGCGGTTGCCGCGGTCTCGAATCCGGCGAAGATCAAATCTCCACGGATGTCCGCAACATAATTCAGGCTCCCGAACCTAACCTGATGGCCAGGGGCATAGCTGTCGATCTGCTCCAGGTGGCCAAGCGAGTTGGCCCGCAGTGCAAAGCCACCGAACACGAAGATCTGTCCGGGGAGGAAGGTTTCTCCTTGGACAGCGTCACTATCGATGATTGAAGGGGCCATCGAACCTTTTTGTCGACAGCACAGTGGAACTCTCAATGAAAGCACCAATGTCGGTGTCAAAACCGGTGGATCTCGGGTAGGGGGTCCCGAACTGTGCGTCTAAGGTCGATGGTAACAGTAGACAGGGGACACGATGTTTACCCAGGTTCGGGCCCTCTCTATGGAGGTAATACCCTACTTCCTGCTTGATTGATCTTGATGAATATGAGTATTACAAGAGTTGATCTACCACGAGATCGTGAGGGCTAAACCCTAGAACTCTAGCCCGTATGACTATGGTCATGAGTACCCCCTTCCGCACTAAGTCTTCCGGTTTATATAGACACCGGGAGGATCTAGGGTTACACAAGGTCGGTTACAAAGGAAAAGAATCTACATATTTGGTCACCAAGCTTGCCTTCCACGCCAAGGAGAGTCCTATCCAGACACGGGTGCAGCCTTCGGTCTTCATATCTTCACAACCCATCAGTCCAGCCCATGGCTAACAGACCGGACGTCCGAGGACCCCATAGTCCAGGACTCCCTTAGTAGCAGCTGGGCCAACAGGACTCCGGAAAATCTGGGCTGTAGCAGCCTAACAGGACTCCGGTAGACACGACGTGACATTGCCCTGAAGGGACAGACACAGGAACGAAGAAGGACACATGCCGGCCAGCCTAAGTGTTCCGGAGCAGTGGCAAGCTACCATGGCTCAGTGGAAGCACTAGGAGACATTTCCCGGTAAGAGAGGCTACCAAGGATAAACAACTAGGTTGTCGGATCCCACACATACCAAGCATTTCAAATCATACACACAATATGCTCGATATGTGCGAATACAACATGGCATCACAACAAAACTCTACAACTCAAAGTATTTATTCATTAGGCTCCGAAGAGCCAGATATTACAAACATGGGTCTGATGACCCAGCATTCAAGTCATACAAGCAACAAGCACAAGCGGAAGCTTAACTTGTCTGAGTACAGACAACTACAAATGAAAAGGCTGAGAAGCCTGACTATCTACAAGACCCTGCCGTGGGCACAAGATCGTAGCTGAGGTAACAAGCTAAACGTCGAAGTCCATGCGGAACTACTAGCGAGACTGAAGTCTCTCTTCAAAAACATAAATTAAACAAACGTGAGTACAAATGTACCCAGCAAGACTTACATCAGAACTAGCTACGTATGCATCAGTATCAACAAAATGATGGTGGGGTTTAACTGCAGCAAGCCAGCTTTGACTCAGTGGCTAACCTGAACTACGACTGCAAGCAACTCTTTTGAGGTGGCGCACACGAGTCCACATATTCACCAATCAATACACCACTATGGATCCGCTCCCGTCTCCCTATGAGAACGCCATCCATAGCACTCACGCTTATCTTGCGCATTTTAGAGTATCCACTTTCACTTGTCTATGAACTGTACAGGCAACCCAGAGGTCCTTTACCGCGGACGCGGCTATTCGAATAGATGATGTTAACCCTGCAGGGGTGTACTTCTTCACACACGCTCTCACCACTTATCGCCGTTTACACGGCACGTGTTGGAAATATGCCCTAGAGGCAATAATAAATGGTTATTATTATATTTCTGTGTTCATGATAATAGTCTTTTATTCATGCTATAATTGTATTGTCCGGAAATCGTAATACATGTGTGAATACATAGACCACAACCTGTCCCTAGTAAGCCTCTAGTTGACTAGCTCGTTGATCAACAGATAGTCATGGTTTCCTAACTATGGACATAGGATGTCACTGATAACGGGATCACATCATTAGGAGAATGATGTGATGGACAAGACCCAACCTAAGCATAGCATAAAATATCGTGTAGTTTCGTTTGCTAGAGCTTTTCCAATGTCAAGTATCTTTTCCTTAGACCATGAGATCGTGCAACTCCCGGATACCGATAATATGAAATAAACACATGCACATGCTAGAATTCAATACATTATGGGTGTCTGATAGACCGATTTTCGTTCATACACAATTGCAAAATTCATGATCTCATCCAAAAATAATAATACCATTTATATTTTAGTTTAATGCGTAGAACCGCCTTTTACACGTAGATGCACTATGCCTCGGTCCGTTCTCACAAACGCGCTATATATCTCTCTATCTAAGGCATAAGTGCACACACTTTATATACATCAGCATTTCTCTTTCACACATGCTCACAATCTCTCCCGGGGTGTCGGGGTGTCTCACGCACACACTCTCTCTATCTCTCTCTCTCTCTCTCTTTCTGACTACTATGTACCACTCTTTTCACTAATCTAAGTTGGAAAACACTATTTCTCTCACATGCATATATACACACGCACGGTCTCTACTAGCCCTCTTATGCACATATATGTGCCTACGTCTCTCCCGCACGCACATTATCCTTAGGCCTCTCTCGCACACATTGCTCCCCCCACAGATACACCTCTCTCTTAGTAGTTGGTAGATATGATTCCATCAAATCATTCGGTAGGATATCCCTGACTGTTAGGCTGGATGGTAATACGAGGCAAAGTTTTACCCAAGTTCGGACCCTTGCATTTCAGGAAAAAGCCTACTCCTGGTACTGTATATTAGTGATTGGGGTGTGTACAAAGTCCACGTGAATACCAGGCATTGTGCGTGTGTGTATACTATCGATGAACTAGCCCCCAGGCTTCCATAACATACTCAGGGCCTAGGGTTACAAATCATATATAGTCGGCTTATCACCAGTGGGGATAGAGTCCTCCACGACTCTGGTAGCTTCGTGTTGTAAGCTGAGTCCTCCACATGGGTCTTCGTATAATTCGCCTCGGTCCAACCTATGTGGCACGGGATGGAACCGACCCATGAGTCCTCATGTTGACCCACCACAACTAGAAATGATGTGCCCACCCCAACTAGAAAATGATGTGCCCACCACACCACACACGGAACCGGACACTAAGAAAATAAGCATATACAATAGTACAATGTTATACATTGAAGTTAATTGCATGGTGCATCCAAAATATTTGTTCTGCATTGTGAATGTTTATATTTTCTCCAAAAATATTAGTCATGGGAAAGAGAAACGAAGGGCATATCCCTCCTTGTCTCCACCAGACACCCCCCTCTTTCTACACCAGTTTCACGTACACACACAAACTATCTCTCGGCCCTCTAAAAGTATGCATGCCCCTGACACATTCACGCGTGACAGTCACTGAATTTCAAGTAAAAGCACTATACGGTCACTGGACTTCAGAATATGCTCATTACAGTCATCGCATACATGCTTGTGGTGATCATACGGTATCTAGCTCATGATACATCTCCGTATTGTGTTGATGACACTGACAGACATTGTATTTGATGCGTGCTCCGTATTTTGTTGACGACACTTACGGTCATTGTATTTGAAGCGAAAGCACGATATGGTCACTGGACTTCAGAATAAGCTCATCACAGTCACCACATACATATTGTGGTGCTAACCAACCTATGGTTGGATGGTTAGGAGGACAGTGGTTTCCCGAGCCCACCAGGGTTAAAGTCCCGGTGCTCGCATTTATCCTGGGTTAATTTCAGTATTTTCCGGCGATGTGCGTTCAGTGGGAGGAGACGTTCCACTCGACTACAAGGCACCTATGGTGACTTCGTAAAATCTCAAGATCATATGCTAGCTCACTCTCTCAAAGGTGCTCATAGGGGTAGGGTCTGCGTGTGTGTGCTTATAGCCGTGAGTGCTTGCGCATATATATGAGCGCTTGCGTCTATACCGTGTTAAAAAATACATGTGATTATACGGTCACTGGCTCACCCGTACAACTCCGTATTTTATTGATGACACAATCACATGACCAGTCAAACGTTCCATGTGGCGCAACTAGTGTTGCACCATCGGGGCGCGTAACCGTGGGGGCCACCTGTCAGCGCGTATATGAAAGAAATAAATGGTAGTTTGAGTCTGTACTTTGTTAATAAAATAAATTTTAGGGTGATCATACGGTCACTGGCTCACTATACAGCTCCGTAATTTGTTGATGACACGATCAATTGACTAGTCAAACGGTCCACATTCAGCAGCGCACATTACCATAGGGCCCACGCGTCAGCACGTATATGAAGGACAGAAATGCTAATAAATTAGTGGTCGGTGGGGATTCAAAGTCGTGAGACCTCTGGATGGCAGTCATCGGCGGTGGGGGGCATGGTGATTGGGCGGTGGCGTGGGCATCGCCAGAGAAAAAGCTCGGCGCGGGGGGCCTAGAGGGATGGTCGGGGCGGCGGCGGACCGACGATGGGGAGTTGTTTCGGGGCGGGCGGGGCAGCGTGGCGGCGGGGGCCGGCCGCGGGCGGCGGGGGCCGGCGGTTCGGCCGGTGGTGGCTGGTGGCTCAGGGGGGGTGGAGGTTGAAGATAAACTGTAGGCCCTTGATTTTGTATCCAACGGCTAGAAAATCTACTGACCAGAGATGAAAAAGTTAGTCGACTGACGTGTTGCCTCACCCCGCACATACACATGCACGCATGCAACACTCACACGAACATACGTACGCATGCAGGTGTGCAACACTGACATGTGTACAGATAACTAACACACGCACGCATGCAGGAGTGCAACAGTCACATGTACACATGCACTCACAAACACACGCACGTACGCACACATGCATGCAACACTGAAACGTACACATGCACGCACACAACACTCGCACGCCTTCATGCACCCAGCACACGACGCAAGACACACGCTCAACCTATACATGCATGCACCCTTTGTTAAGCACATGGATTGTTACGGGTATTAATCAATCTTATCCGTGATAAGCAGAACATTGATGTTTGTAGCGGTCTTTATGAATCATAACGTATCGAACGGGCTATCAACGTATATATGAAAATTTTAAAATTCTCTTACATTGTATAGTGGGCTTATCTACATGAAATAGATGACGTCACACTCAATGAACAATCATCAGTTTATGAAATGCCCGCTTCTGACCACCTTGGCCCACCAAAAGTTCCTCTGCAGTGCGCTGCGTGCGTTGGGTCACTTGTTGGAGAATGTAGTAATTTCAAAAATTTCCTACGCACACGCAAGATCATGGTGATGCATAGCAACGAGAGGGGAGAGTGTTGTCCACGTACCCTCGTAGACCGAAAGCGGAAGCGTTAACACAATGCGGTTGATGTAGTCGTACGTCTTCACGATCCGACCGATCAAGTACCGAACGCACGGCACCTCCGAGTTCAGCACACGTTCAGCTCGATGACGTCCCTCGAACTCCGATCTAGCCGAGTGTTGAGGGAGAGTTTCGTCAGCACGACAGTGTGGTGACGATGATGATGTTCTACCGACGCAGGGCTTCGCCTAAGCACCGCTACGATATTATCGAGGTGTAATATGGTGGAGGGGGCACCGCACATGGCTAAGAGATCAATAGATCAATTGTTGTGTCTAGAGGTGCCCCCTGCCCCCGTATATAAAGGAGCAAGGGGGGTTCGGCCGGCCAAGGGGAGAGGCGCGCCAGGAGGAGTCCTACTCGTACCGGGAGTAGGACTCCCCCCTTTTGCATGTTGGACTAGGAGAGAGAGGGGGAAGAGGTGGAGGGGAGGAAGGAAAGGGGGGCGCCGCCCCCTTCTCCTTGTCCTATTCGGACTGGGGGGAGGGGCGTGCGGCCCTGCCCTGGCCTCCTCTTCTCTCTTCCACCTAGGCCCACTAAGGCCCATTAAGTTACCGGGGGGTTCCGGTAACCTCCCAATACTCCGGAAAAATCCCGATTTCACCCGGAACACTTCCGATATCCAAACATAGGCTTCCAATATATCAATCTTTATGTCTCGACCATTTCGAGACTCCTTGTCATGTCCGTGATCACATACGGGACTCCGAACAACCTTCGGTACGTCAAAACATATAAACTCATAATATAACTGTCATCGTAACGTTAAGCGTGCGGACCCTACGGGTTCGAGAACTATGTAGGCATGACCGAGACACGTCTCCGGTCAATAACCACTAGCGGGACCTGGATGCTCATATTGGCTCCCACATATTCTACGAAGATCTTTATTGGTCAGACCGCATAACAACATACGTTGTTCCCTTTGTCATCGGTATGTTACTTGCCCGAGATTCGATCGTCGGTATCTTAATACCTAGTTCAATCTCGTTACCGGCAAGTCTCTTTACTCGTTCCGTAATACATCATCCCGCAACTAACTCATTAGTTACAATGCTTGCAAGGCTTATAGTGATCTGCATTACTGAGTGGGCCCAGAGATACCTCTCCGACAATCGGAGTGACAAATCCTAATCTCGAAATACGCCAACCCAACAAGTACCTTTGGAAGCACGTGTAGAGCACCTTTATAATCACCCAGTTACGTTGTGACGTTTGGTAGCACACAAAGTGTTCCTCCGGTAAACGGGAGTTGCATAATCTCATAGTCATAGGAACATGTATAAGTCATGAAGAAAGCAATAGCAACATACTAAACGATCGAGTGCTAAGCTAACGGAATGGGTCAAGTCAATCACATCATTCTCCTAATGATGTGATCCCATTAATCAAATGACAACTCATGTCAATGGCTAGGAAACATAACCATCTTTGATCAACGAGCTAGTCAAGTAGAGGCATACTAGTGACACTCTGTTTGTCTATGTATTCACACATGTATCAAGTTTCCGGTTAATACAATTCTAGCATGAATAATAAACATTTATCATGATATAAGGAAATAAATAATAACTTTATTATTGCCTCTAGGGCATATTTCCTTCAGTCTCCCACTTGCACTAGAGTCAATAATCTAGTTCACATCGCCATGTGATTTAACATCAATAGTTCACATCACCATGTGATTAACACCCATAGTTCACATCGTCATGTGACCATCACCCAAAGGGTTTACTAGAGTCAGTAATCTAGTTCACATCGCTATGTGATTAACACCCAAAGAGTACTAAGGTGTGATCATGTTTTGCTTGTGAGATAATTTTAGTCAACGGGTCTGTCACATTCAGATCCGTAAGTATTTTGCAAATTTCTATGTCTACAATGCTCTGCATGGAGCTACTCTAGCTAATTGCTCCCACTTTCAATATGTATCTAGACCGAGACATAGAGTCATCTAGATTAGTGTCAAAACTTGCATCGACGTAACCCTTTACGACGAGCCTTTTGTCACTTCCATAATTGAGAAACATATCCTTATTCCAGTAAGCATAATTTTGAGCGCTGTCCAGTGATCTACTCCTAGATCACTATTGCACTCCCTTGCCAAAATCAGTGTAGGGTATACAATAGATCTGGTACACAGCATGGCATACTTTATAGAACCTATGGCCGAGGCATAGGGAATGACTTTCATTCTTTTTCTATCTTCTGCCGTGGTCGGGTTTTGAGTCTTACTCAATTTCACACCTTGTAACACATGCAAGAAACTCTTTTTTGACTGTTCCATTTTGAACCACTTCAAAATCTTGTTAAGGTATGTACTCATTGAAAAAACTTATCAAGCGTCTTGATCTATCTCTATAGATCTTGATGCTCAATATGTAAGCAGGTTCACCGAGGTCTTTCTTTGAAAAACTCCTTTCAAACACTCCTTTATGCTTTGCAGAATAATTCTACATTACTTCCGATCAACAATATGTCATTCACATATACTTATCAGAAATGCTGTAGTGCTCCCACTCACTTTCTTGTAAATACAGGCTTCACCGCAAGTCTGTATAAAACTATATCCTTTGATCAGCTTATCAAAGCGTATATTCCTACTCCGAGATGCTTGCACCAGTCCATAGATGGATTGCTGGAGCTTGCATATTTTGTTAGCACCTTTAGGATTGACAAAACCTTCTGGTTGCATCATATACAACTCTTCTTTAATAAATCCATTAAGGAATGCAGTTTTGTTTATCCATTTGCCAGATTTCATAAAATGCGGTAATTTCTAACATGATTCGGACAGACTTAAGCATCGCTGCGAGTGAGAAAATCTCATCATAGTCAACACCTTAAACTTTGTCAAAAACCTTTTTCCGACAAGTCTAGCTTTGTAGATAGTAACACTACTATCAGCGTCCGTCTTCCTCTTGAAGATCCATTTATTTTCTATGGCTTGCCGATCATCGAGCAAGTCAACCAAAGTCCACACTTTGTTCTCATACATGGATCCCATCTCAGATTTCATGGCCTCAAGCCATTTTGCGGAATCTGGGCTCATCATCGCTTCCTCATAGTTCGTAGGTTCGTCATGGTCAAGTAACATTACCTCCAGAACTGAATTACCGTACCACTCTGGTGCGGACCTCACTCTAGTTGACCTACGAGGTTCGGTAGTAAATTGATCCGAAGCTTCATGATCATCATCATTAACTTCCTCACTAATTGGTGTAAGCATCACTGGAACTGATTTCAGTGATGAACTACTTTCCAATAAGGGAGCAGGTACAATTACCTCATCAAGCTCTACTTTCCTCCCACTCACTTCTTTCGAGAGAAACTCCTTCTCTAGAAAGGATCCATTCTTAGCAACGAATGTCTTGCCTTCGGATCTGTGATAGAAGGTGTACCCAACAGTCTCCTTTGGGTATCCTATGAAGACATATTTCTCCGATTTGGGTTTGAGCTTATCAGGATGAAACTTTTCATGTAAGCATCACAACCCCAAACTTTAAGAAACGACAACTTTGGTTTCTTGCCAAACCACAGTTCATATGGTGTCGTCTCAACGGATTTAGATGGTGTCGTTTTAACGTGAATGCAGCTATCTCTAATGCATAACCCCAAAACTATAGTGGTAAATCGGTAAGAAACATCATATACCGCACCATATCTAATAAAGTACGGTTATGATGTTCGGACACACCATTACACCGTGGTGTTCTAGGTGGCGTGAGTAGTGAAACTATTTCAGATTGTTTTAACTGAAGGCCAAACTCGTAACTCAAATACTCTTCTCCATGATCAGATCGTAGAAACTTTATTTTCTTGTTACGATGATTTTCCGCTTCACTCTAAAATTATATGAACTTTTCAATTGTTTCAAACTTCTGTTTCATTAAGTAGATATACCCATATGTGCTCAAATCATCTGTGAAGGTCAGAAAATAATGATACCTGCTACGAGCCTCAATATTGATCGGACCACATACATCTGTATGTATGATTTCCAACAAATCTGTTGCTCTCTCCATAGTTCCGGAGAATGGCGTTTTAGTCATCTTGCCCATGAGGCACGGTTCACAAGCATCAAGTGATTCATAATCAAGTGATTCCAAAATCCCATCAGTATGGAGTTTCTTCATGCGCTTTACACCAATATGACCTAAACGGCAGTGCCACAAATAAGTTGCACTATCATTATTAACTTTGCATCTTTTGGCTTCATTATTATGAATATGTGTATCACTACGATCGAGATCCAACAAACCATTTTATTGGGTGTATGACCATAGAAGCTTTTATTCATGTAACGAGAACAACAATTATTCTCTAATTTAAATGAATAACCATATTGCAACAAACATGATCAAATCATATTCATGCTCAACGCAAACACCAAATAACACTTATTTAGTTTCAACACTAATCCCGAAAGTATAGGGAGTGTGCGATGATGATCATATCAATCTTGGAACTACTTCCAACACACATCGTCACCTCGCCTTTTACTAGTCTCTGTTTATTCTGCAACTCACGTTTCGAGTTACTACTCTTAGCAACTGAACCAGTATCAAATACCGAGGGGTTGCTATAAACACTAGTAAAGTACACATAAATAACATGTATATCCAATATACCTTTGTTCACTTTGCCATCCTTCTTATCCACCAAATAGTTGGGGTAGTTCCGCTTCCAGTGACTAGTCCCTTTGGAGTAGAAGCACTTAGTCTCAGGCTTAGGACCAGACTTAGGCTTCTTCACTTGAGCAGCCACTTGCTTGCCGTTCTTCTTGAAGTTCCCCTTCTTCCCTTTGCCCTTTTCTTGAAACTAGTGGTCTCGCCAACCATAAACACTTGATGTTTTTCTTGATTTCTACCTTCGTCGATTTCAGCATCACGAAGAGGTCGGGAATTACTTTCGTCATCCCTTGCATACTATAGTTCATCACGAAGTTCTACTAACTTGGTGATGGTGACTAGAAAATTCTGTCAATCACTATTTTATCTGGAAGATTAACTCCCACTTGATTCAAGCGATTGTAGTACCCAGACAATCTGAGCACATGCTCACTGCTTGAGCTATTCTCCTCTATCTTTTAGCTATAGAACTTGTTGGAGACTTCTTATCTCTCAACTCGGGTATTTTCTTGAAATATTAACTTCAACTCCTGGAACATCTCATATGGTCCATGACGTTCAAAACGTCTTTGAAGTCCCGATTCTAAGCCGTTAAGCATGGTGCACTAAACTATCAAGTAGTCATCATATTGAGCTAGCCAAACGTTCATAACGTCTGCATCTGCTCCTATAATAGGTCTGTCACCTAGCGGTGCATCAAGGACATAATTCTTCTGTGCAGCAATGAGGATAATCCTCAGATCACGGATCCAATCCGCATCTTTGCTACTAACATCTTTCAACATAATTTTCTCTAGGAACATATCAAAAATAAAACAGGGGAGCTAAACGCGAGCTATTGATCTACAACATAGATATGCTAATACTACCAGGACTAAGTTCATGATAAATTTAAGTTCAATTAATCATATTACTTAAGAACTCCCACTTAGATAGACATCCCTCTAATCCTCTAAGTGATCACGTGATCCATATCAACTAAACCATAACCGATCATCACGTGAAATGGAGTAGTTTTCAATGGTGAACATCACTATGTTGATCATATCTACTATATGATTCACGCTCGACCTTTCGGTCTCAATGTTCCGAGGCCATATCTGCATATGCTAGGCTCGTCAAGTTTAACCTGAGTATTCTGCGTGTGCAAAACTGGCTTGCACCCGTTGTAGATGGACGTAGAGCTTATCAAACCCGATCATCACGTGGTGTCTGGGCACGAAGAACTTTGGCAATGGTGCATACTCAGGGAGAACACTTTTATCTTGAAATTTAGTGAGAGATCATCTTATAATGCTACCGTCAATCAAAGCAAGATAAGATGCATAACAGATAAACATCACATGCAATCAATATAAGTGATATGATATGGCCATCATCATCTTGTGCTTGTGATCTCCATCTCCGAAGCACCATCATGATCACCATCGTCACCGGCGCGATACCTTGATCTCCGTCGTAGCATTGTTGTCGTCTCGCCAACTATTGCTTCTACGACTATCGCTACCGCTTAGTGATAAAGTAAAACAATTACATGGCGATTGCATTGCATACAATAAAGCGACAACCATATGGCTCCTGCCAGTTGCCGATAACTCGGTTACAAAACATGATCATCTCATACAATAAAATTTAGCATCATGTCTTGACCATATCACATGACAACATGCCCTGCAAAAACAAGTTAGACGTCCTCTACTTTGTTGTTGCAAGTTTTACGTGGCTGCTACGGGCTTAGCAAGAACCGTTCTTACCTATGCATCAAAACCACAACGATAGTTTGTCAAGTTGGTGTTGTTTTAACCATCACAAGGACCGGGCGTAGCCACACTTGGTTCAACTAAAGTGAGAGAGACAGACACCCGCCAGTCACCTTTAAGCAACGAGTGCTCGCAATGGTGAAACCAGTCTCGCGTAAGCGTACGCGTAATGTCTGTCCGGGCCGCTTCATCTCACAATACCGCCGAACCAAAGTATGACATGCTAGTAAGCAGTATGACTTATATCGCCCACAACTCACTTGTGTTCTACTCGTGCATATGACATCTACGCATAAAACCAGGCTCTGATACCACTGTTGGAGAACGTAGTAATTTCAAAAATTTCCTACGCACACGCAAGATCATGGTGATGCATAGCAACGAGAGGGGAGAGTGTTGTCCACGTACCCTCGTAGACCGAAAGCGGAAGCGTTAACACAATGCGGTTGATGTAGTCGTACGTCTTCACGATCCGACCGGTCAAGTACCGAACGCACGGCACCTCCGAGTTCAGCACACGTTCAGCTCGATGACGTCCCTCG
Source organism: Triticum aestivum (assembly GCF_018294505.1). Taxonomy (NCBI): domain Eukaryota; kingdom Viridiplantae; phylum Streptophyta; class Magnoliopsida; order Poales; family Poaceae; genus Triticum; species Triticum aestivum. The sequence continues at coordinate 168,574,390 of NC_057796.1, forward strand.
AACTCCGATCCAGCCGAGTGTTGAGGGAGAGTTTCGTCAGCACGACGGTGTGGTGACAATGATGATGCTCTACCTACGCAGGGCTTCGCCTAAGCACCGCTACGATATTATCGAGGTGTAATATGGTGGAGGGGGCACCGCACACGGCTAAAGAGATCAATAGATCAATTGTTGTGTCTAGAGGTGCCCCCATGCCCCCGTATATAAAGGAGCAAGGGGGGGTTCGGCCGGCCAAGGGGAGAGGCGCGCCAGGAGGAGTCCTACTCCTACCAGGAGTAGGACTCCCCCCTTTTCCATGTTGGACTAGGAGAGAGAGGGGGAAGAGGTGGAGGGGAGGAAGGAAAGGGGGCGCCGCCCCCTTCTCCTTGTCCTATTCGGACTGGGGGGAGGGGCGTGCGGCCCTGCCATGGCCTCCTCTCCTCTCTTCCACCTAGGCCCACTATGGCCCATTAAGTTACCGGGGGGTTCCGGTAACCTCCCGGTACTCCGGAAAAATCCTGATTTCACCCGAAACATTTCCGATATCCAAACATAGGCTTCCAATATATCAATCTTTATGTCTCGACCATTTCGAGACTCCTCGTCATGTCCGTGATCACATCCGGGACTCCGAACAACCTTCGGTACATCAAAACATATAAACTCATAATATAACTGTCATCGTAACGTTAAGCGTGCGGACCCTACGGGTTCGAGAACTATGTAGACATGACCGAGACACGTCTCCGGTCAATAACCAATAGCGGAACCTGGATGCTCATATTGGCTCCCACATATTCTACGAAGATCTTTATTGGTCAGACCGCATAACAACATACGTTGTTCCCTTTGTCATCGGTATGTTACTTGCCCGAGATTCGATCGTCGGTATCTTAATACCTAGTTCAATCTCGTTACCGGCAAGTCTCTTTACTCGTTCCGTAATACATCATCCCGCAACTAACTCATTAGTTACAATGCTTGCAAGGCTTATAGTGATCTGCATTACTGAGTGGGCCCAGAGATACCTCTCCGACAATCGGAGTGACAAATCCTAATCTCGAAATACGCCAACCCAACAAATACCTTTGGAAGCACGTGTAGAGCACCTTTATAATCACCCAGTTACGTTGTGACGTTTGGTAGCACACAAAGTGTTCCTCCGGTAAACGGGAGTTGCATAATCTCATAGTCATAGGAACATGTATAAGTCATGAAGAAAGCAATAGCAACATACTAAACGATCGAGTGCTAAGCTAACGGAATGGGTCAAGTCAATCACATCATTCTCCTAATGATGTGATCCCATTAATCAAATGACAACTCATTTCAATGGCTAGGAAACATAACCATCTTTGATCAACGAGCTAGTCAAGTAGAGGCATACTAGTGACACTCTGTTTGTCTATGTATTCACACATGTATCAAGTTTCCGGTTAATACAATTCTAGCATGAATAATAAAAATTTATCATGATATAAGGAAATAAATAATAAATTTATTATTGCCTCTAGGGCATATTTCCTTCAGTGTCCCACTTGCACTAGAGTCAATAATCTAGTTCACATCGCCATGTGATTTAACATCAATAGTTCACATCACCATGTGATTAACACCCATAGTTCACATCGTCCTGTGACCATCACCCAAAGGGTTTACTAGAGTCAGTAATCTAGTTCACATCGCTATGTGATTAACACCCAAAGAGTACTAAGGTGTGATCATGTTTTGCTTGTGAGATAATTTTAGTCAACGGGTCTGTCACATTCAGATCCGTAAGTATTTTGCAAATTTCTATGTCTACAATGCTCTGCATGGAGCTACTCTAGCTAATTGCTCCCACTTTCAATATGTATCTAGACCGAGACTTAGAGTCATCTAGATTAGTGTCAAAACTTGCATCGACGTAACCCTTTACGACGAGCCTTTTGTCACTTCCATAATCGAGAAACATATCCTTATTCCAGTAAGGATAATTTTGACCGCTGTCCAGTGATCTACTCCTAGATCACTATTGCACTCCCTTGCCAAAATCAGTGTAGGGTATACAATAGATCTGGTACACAGCATGGCATACTTTATAGATCCGTCCACGCCGCCACCTCGTATCGCGCCTCCCGTGTCTGCGACTGCGTCTCCCGTTTCTGTCGCTGAGACTCCCATGCCGGCGGCCGTCCTATGCAAGCAGAGACAGAAGCCGAGTGCACGGAGAGGGACGAGTCGGTGGCCAGCGCCTCCGCGTCCGCCGCCATCATCGAGGAGAAGGAAAACACGGGAGGCCGCCGCCGCTTGGGTCCCATGAAGGCCACCGCGGAGGCGACGCCGGCGTACACAGTAGGTGTCTTGCCGGATCCTTTTGTTGCGAGGACCTTCGTCGACCCTGCATGCGCTCAACGGGAGCGGAGAAGCCCCCTTCCACCATCATATGGGGCGTCAGCCAACGATATTAGTTGGGCAGTGGGGAAGCGAGCGGTCCTTTGCGCTGAAGCATATACCCCCGGGGCTCCCGGCAGTCCGGTGATCGTGCTACCGGACATGAGGAACACAAATGGATCGGCGGGCGACCATTTAGGCCAGGTATTATATACCTGTGCTGTCCAGAACTAGCACCGCTTAGTTGATTTGAATTAATGAAATCCGTCAAGTTTGTATGATAATCCGGTATTTTATATGAATTCTGTCATTGTTTATATGAAATATCGCCGTGTTTGCATGAATTTCGTCCGGTTGGTTGAGTTGCTGCCAGAATGTGTGCGGCTACGGTTGGATGGCATAATTTGCGGGTCACTCATCGGTCTACAGTCAGCTCGGGCGGCGTGGTGGGACAAAAAAAGCACAGCTCGTGCGAGCTCGTCTCCAACGTGTGTGCTGGAGGATGCATGAGCACCTGAGCCATTGCTCGTTCATCGGTGGCAAAGGCACCGGTGGACAAAAGGGCCGCCAATATTTTGGCTACCTTGGGCAAGATCCAAACAGCCCCTCCCAGCACATTCAAATCCCTCGTTCGCCGTGAAATTTTGCCATGTGTTGTTTTCATAGACTAGCAAGACGCCCGTGCATTGCACGGAACATCAAGATGCATTTTTTACAAAATACCTATTGTGATTGAACCATGCAGGAGTAATCCCATGTGTAAAAACTAATGATATCTCGAGAATTTTATCGGAAAAATGGTATCTCGAGAATTTCATCGAAAAAATTATATCTCGAGAAAGATGAGATATAAGGTGAGGAGGAGTGGGGCGTGGTGGTGACTGGTTGTTGGACTGGGCAGAGGCATGGGGATAGACGGCGCATTATGTCTAGATTTGTATCTCTCTCACACACACCCACGTAGGTGGGGGACGTGCACGAAGAGAAGAGGTGCACGCACGGCACACGTACTCCCGTCTCTTTCCCAACCACACCCGCGCGGGTACACGATGGAGCTCATTTCTGTACGAAAAGGCATCCCACGTGGTAATTTTACATGTGTACTGGTTGTCCACTTGATGGAGGATCGTCTACCATGGGTGAACAAACAAATTGCGACTTGACACTGCAGTACCTTAGAGGCAAGGCTCTATACACTGGAGTACTTTTTGATGTGTCCCATCAACTCCCAGAACGAGGAGAAGCTTGCTTAGTACGCCGTCTCCCCCTCCCACGGGCGCGGTGGCTTGCAGGACGAGGCGAAGCTTGCTTACTAGTACTCCCTCCGTTTACTCCTCGTCCCTACCTTGGTGAGAGATATTATCATATTGTTTGAAATATATGTCTTTTAGTAGTAGGAGTAGTACAGTGGTATATAGGAGTAGTACTACTACTACAGCAATTTCCTTGGAGTCCGTGCTGCAGCACGCTACCCTAGGCTATCTTACTACTCCCTCCTTTCCGGTTTATGGCTCAATTTCGAAATCTCTCCAACCAAGGTAGATGGTGAGTGGAGGAATTAATTTCGTAGTTTGCACAAGTAATTAGTATGCTTGTTTTTCTAAAGAACTTATGTTTACCGAGGCATTAATTAGAACGAATCCATGCATGACCACTAAATTTCCATGAACTTCCACATGCATTGGTGAGTTTTCTCTTCACACTGCTTGCATCGGGTGATATAACGCACCTCGAAATCCAAACATGTGATGGTACTACTACTACTAGTAGAATTGAGACTTATAAAACGGAAAAACATTTTTTTAAATGAGCCCTATAAACTGGAAAGGAGGGAGCAGTAAGTAGTACTTCGTAAAATCAGATTTTCCCAAAACTAAGTCGCTCAACCTTTATTTGCTTGTTTCCCTTCCTGCCTTGTTGCCTCGAACAGACTATGCCAAACTCCCTTGCCTGCAGCGCGGTAAAGGACCCACCCTCGCCTTTTTTAGTCCGGATTTGTATCGATGGATCTCGCGAAGCAGTAAAAACCAAACCATGTCTTGTACTCCTCCGTCGATGCTCGCTTTCATGAATTCTGTACTTCCTCTCGCCGACATGTGGTACATATAGCAACCAGGTCGACGTGTCATGCACCAAATAACAGTGCAGAATAGCAGGGGGACGCACCCAAGTCGTACGACCCCAGCAGTAGTAATGTGCAATGAGACGTAAAATCACAATGCCGCACCTTCCTAGACGGAGGAAGCAACCATTATTTCACACTTCGCTTCGCCATCATCTCCTTGCACAAAACAATGTAGTATTGCTTCTGCCATTGTTCTGCCTCAAGAGGGACATGCGCATCGCCTTGGTACATCATGACACGTGGGACCGCATGACAGCCCATGCTCCCCCGCCCATCGCTCGGTAAAATGACCTCATTTTTACTACTTTCTCCGTATCGGTTTACAGGGCATGCACGTCGTTCTAGGTTGAGAATTTAACTGGCTATATATGTGATGAATAGTATATGTTTAGAAACTACATCCGCTTAAGAATCCAATGATATACTTTTTGTGACATAGTAACTCATATTTAGTTAGTCAAATGAATGACCTAGAACTACGTGCACACCCTATAAACCGAGACGGAGAGGGTAGTACATTATCTTTTTAGATCAATATAGTCGGGATTCACCAAGGAGCAAAACCAAGTGGTACGTTGCTCCTGTCGTGTTGGCGTAGCAACTCAAGCAGGGTCAGTCCGCACACGAAATGGCGACACACTTAACAGGACCCCTTTGGCCGACATGTGGCTCATTGACTGTCTTGTTCCACGTGTGATGCACCAAATTATAGTTCGGAGCAGTGGTTGGACTTGGAGGCACCCCGCTCGTAGCGCCGCAGTAGTAGTAAATGAGCGATGAGGGGTCAAATCACAAAGCCCCACCTTTCCCTCATTAAGCTGGACGGACGAAGCAACCATCATTTCACTCTAGGGCGCAAGATCATAAAGAAAAGAGAAAACAATGATGCGTGAGGCAGCTACATAGGGCACCCTAGGGTAGCGGCCTCCACTACAAATCCTTTTTTTAAAGCGCCTCCACTACAAATCCGCTTCTGCCTCGTCCTCTTGTAGAAAACCGATGATGGGTGCGGCGGTAGGGTTTGTATGAGTAATACGGCGTGCGGGGCCACGTCGTAGTAAACGGTAGAGGGATTGAGTTCGAGTCGATGCCTTAATATGTGTGGGCCGCTTGGTTTTACACGAACGAGGCAGCATTTTTGGTTCGGGGACTAGTGCAGATATACGTAAAATAATTGTGGACGTAGGTTCGACCGAAAGGCAATGATGCATGGGCCCTGCATTTTTGATATACCTGCAGCCGCGTAAAATTTACTACTCTACTCAAAACTAGTAAGGTAAACATGCATTGAACGCATGAGATTTGGAAACCAAATTATGAATAAATACACACTATAGCATGTAAGCTTTGAGTCATATATGCATGATGTAGATATTCGTTTAGTTCTTATAGTTCATCTCATTCAAAATCAATTATTTTTATAAAAAGGTTAAGATTCATGGGATTGTGCATTGTAAAGCATAAAGAAAAAACAAATAATGGCAATTCATTTAGAAAAAAAAGTTTGGGCAATTATGATACAGAAGATTCTAGAACAAAGGAGAAGTGCTTGTGTTTTGAGGTTTGTGCATTATGCTTAAGTTCTACCATGGAGTCTTCTAGATTGTACATGTGGCAGAATCTGGTGGAATGTTGATGATATCCAAGGGCCATTAGTGCTCGGATTTGCCATCTCTGCACTGTCGGATTAGCTTCATCCAACGACCATCTTTCAAAGTATTCGCACACTATATAGGGGTATAGATAATGTATAAAAGTTCCTCCAAAAACATATACAACTAATGGGAAGTGAATGTATGCTTAAAATGAAGAAAATGTAATACTCCCTCCGTCTAGGTGTATAAGTCATCTTCGGTTTTTTGCTAGTTAATAGCATTCCATGCAATGAATTAACCACTGCATGTCATGTTTGAAAGTCTCAAGCCATTGAAAGCATGCACGACCCACATCTCTTATTGGTTGATGTGTCACGAAACAAGAAACGAGGAGGGAGTTAATGTACCGTGCCTAAGTGTTTTGGGATTATTTGGTTTTTGGAAGATGACTTACACACCTAGACGGAGGGAGTACAAAGAGAAAAAATGAATTGCAGTTAAAAGAATGACATTTCTAACAAAAATGTGAATGTGAACTACATATGTGTGCACGTGACCAGCACATACATTGTCAATACAAAATTTAATGCAAGAAATAACTTATGAGTAACATACACACATTGATGATGTGGTGCTTGCATGCATAGAGTACAAAAACAATGTGATTTATGACTTGCATGCATGACGTGTTCTTGTGCCATAGTTGCATGTCTAGGCAAAAAGCTACTAGTGGGTTGTACTAGCTATTTAGGAATAGAAGATGTATACATGGATGTTGTAAGGAAAGAGATGACATGTATCTCAATTCCTATGAGTAGGAATTGGAAAAGAGATGTCATTTGGTTCTCATCATAGGAACTTTTCTATTGAATCTAGAGATGACATGTATCTCAATTCCTATGAGAAGGGATTAGAAAAGAGATGTCATTTGGTTCACATCATAGGAACTTTTCTATTGAATATATGCTAATGTTTTTTTTCCTTTGAAATTATGAGTGTATAGGAATCCATTCATATGAACCAAGTGGCTCTAAAGCTATAAAAATGATATCATGTTTATTTCCTTTGAAATGTGGAGTATATGAATCTATTCCTATGAACCAATTGGCTCTAAAGGAAAAAAAATCCTATAAAAATCATATCATATAGAATTCCTATGATATTCCTCCACACCAAAGGATGATTGAAATTGCTGCAGGTGATACGACGGTCTTTCTTTGTAGACTCCTCCCCCATCTTTATAGTTACCTCTCGAAGATGAATGAAATGATATATACTAGGTATTCCATATGTGCATTTTGGTACACGAAAACTCGATAAAAGTTTGCGAGGTTCGAATTTTCAATAAAGCTATATGCACTGCATTTTGGAACGGAGGGGGAGCATACGGCAGTTGCTAACACTCACGTGGAAGATTTGTGTGTAGGAGGAGTGGCTGTTCTATTAAATGACATAGCAAAACTGACACTGTCGGATGCCGATCTAACGGTTCTTACGGCGTTCGTCAGGAAACGGCTTGTGGCGAACGTCTGCCGGATAATGATTTACGGACACTTGCATTGCATTGATAAGTGCCCCCTCTCTCTCACGCACACACGCACCCTCACAAGTCACGACTCTCCCGAGTCCTCTCGCACCCACTTTCTATCTGCAGGTAGACGTCACGCAGATATGTGCTCTTCACACCCTACCCCCAGAACTTCTAAAAAACAAACGACGTCTCGCACCTTTTATTTTAGCTCACACGTCACACACTTATAGTATTACTCTTGTGGCGAACGTTCTTTGGGCATAGTATATTGTACTCTCACGAAGAGAAGCGGTGCACGCACGCACTAGTTCTCTCACACCCACTCGCGGGTACACGTAGGAGCGCATTTTCTTGAAGCTGGTACAACAAAATCACCCCACTATATATATAAGCAGGAGCCTTAGTGCTTGCTTTACTAGGGTTCCTCTCTTTCACTCTCTCATGCTTTCCAGATCTAAGCAAGACATAGGTGGACACACTCTCTCTGCTCACGGCTGGTCACAAATCCGGCCAGACCACCTCGACCGGGGCAGGGGTGTAGGTGCATCGTTCATGCTATCGTCGGCGGCGAGGGAGGAGACCAACGGCTGCCCGCACATCCCGATCGGTGGCCGTGCCGTTCTCTCCGAGAGAGGGCCGGCTTGGGAGGGCCTCCAACCCCTTCTTCCTCCATGCTGTATTGTGGCCAAGATGCGGCCTCCTGATGCCGTCTTTGCCACATGCTGACGACCCTTAGGTATATATTCCTTCGAAACCTGCCTTGCTCTACTGCCCCAGCTCCCCACGTGGCTACGTGTGGATCTTTTTCTACTTCTGTCGGCTGTTCCAAAGCCACCTAGACTTTTACTATTATTAGAGGTAAAGCTAGTTCATACAGTCGAATCTAAGAGTTGGTTCAAACAGGGAAGAAAGGAGATATTGGCTACCCAACCGGTCTCTTGGTTGAAAAGGCGAAGAAAGCATGGTGGATGGAAAAGGGTGGGGGAAGTGGACCTGTCTCTTGGTCGAAAAAGGAAAGAAAATGAGGGGTGTTGGGGGACAACGCAAATGAGAATGAGCAGGTCTAGATTTCCTGTGCTCACATAGGAAAATGTCGCCGAGGAGATAAAAAATGGGACAAATGCAGACATGCTGCCTGAGTATTTGCCGCTCTCGGCAACCACATCTGCCTCACCACTTTATGCCCATATCGCTACCGTTATTGTAAAATCACATGAAGCATTAAGCAATGCCACCTAATGTCACTATAAGTAATGGTCTAGTACCGTCGATAAATTGAAGCAATGCCACCAGCATTTTATGAAGTGCTTCCGTCTTGCTTTATTTCCCATGAATTGTGTTTTTGCAGTTACACTTAAATCTCACACCGCTAACATTGCTTCATCCCAGTGGAACTGCACAAATTTGATTGCACATTTACTGACCATGTGCTACTCTCATGACAGTAATACTAATGCTATTGTTCTGCATGTTAATCTAGTGGCAGTGTTGATGTGATGTGATGCTACTTACTTAAGGGCACTTTCATCCTGTCAATGTAGTGCCAATTATAACACAATAGATGCTGATGTTAATCATACATCACTGCAAATATCTGTCAATGTTTAAATAACCATATTTCGTATTTGCGCAAACAGGGATGTCTATCTCCATATCGTTTCTATCTGCGCAACCAAAAGTACACACCTCAGCTTTAGTACAACTGCACAAAATGAGATGGCTATTCCTAGCTGCCGTCCTCTAACCACCAGTGTTCCAGGTATTCCTGCATTGGAAGTAACTAGGTAGAATTACCAATGCAATCTAAAAGAAGCTGATTCATATGTTTTACTTCCTGATTGCAGTGCAGGGACGAGCAAAAACAACTTCATCCTAGTCTGGAATGCACTTTCTACCAGTTCATCTGTGGACGGAGGACTAGCTGGCACGGCTGCACGGAGGTTTTTGGGACAGGTGCGCGGACAAGAGGCATTGTGGTCTGCTTATTTCTGCAAATAGCGGTGCTTAAATTTAGTGGAATGCACAAGAATTTCAGCTGGTCAGTACACTACATGGTTCAGTTCAGCATTCCAGCTGAGAACACAATTATAATTGGTTATTCTGGAATAAGAGAACCTAACCCTGGATGGTGGTAACAAGAAAAAACCAGAGTGAACTCCAGGAAATTTAAGCCTGCCGGGAGGCCCTTTGCTCAGAGAAGCCTTGCTTGATTTTTTCCTGATTTGTGCACCTTCTCACAACTTCGTCTTTTGCTGTGAACTAGTATATGTTTGTTATGTTCTATGAATCATTGAGATGTATAAAATTGCTTAACTTATGCTTTTCAAGTTTTTTATGAAGCCGTTAATGTGAGTGTTCCACATGAACACCGGACTAGCGTGTGAACGTTTGGAATTTACATTGTGGCCTCAGTTAATTGCATGAACCACTATAACCAGATACGTAGTTGCTTTGTGACGCCCCCGATTTGACCGTACACTAATCATGCACGCAAATGTGTACGATCACGATCAGGGACTCACGGGAAGATATCACAACACAACTCTACAACATAAATAAGTCATACAAGCATTATAATACAAGCCAGGGGCCTCGAGGGCTCGAATACAATTGCTCGATCATAGACGAGTCAGCGGAAGCAACAATATCTGAGTACAGACATAAGTTAAACAAGTTTTGCCTTAAGAAGGCTAGCACAAAGGTAGCAACGATCGAAGAGGCAAGGCCTCCTGCCTGGGACCTCCTTACTACTCCTGGTCGTCGTCAGCGGCCTGCACGTAGTAGTAGGCACCTCCAGTGCCATGGGTGTCGTCGTCGACGGTGGCGTCTGGCTCCTGGACTCCAGCATCTGGTTGCGACAATCAGGTAGATAGGAAGGGGGGAAAGAGGGAGAGAAGCAACCGTGAGTACTCATCCAAAGTACTCGCAAGCAAGGAGCTATACTACATATGCATGGGTATATGTGTAAAGGGGCATATCAGTGGACTGAACTGCAGAATGCCAGAATTAAAAGGGGGATAGCTAGTCCTGTCGAAGACTACGCTTCTGGACATCTCCATCTTGCAGCATGTAGAAGAGAGTAGATTGAAGTCCTCCAAGTAGCATCGCATAGCATAATCCTACCCGGCGATCCCCTCCTCGTCGCCCTGTTAGAGAGCGATCACCGGGTTGTATCTGGCACTTGGAAGGGTGTATTTTATTCAGTATCCAGTTCTAGTTGTCATAAGCTCAAGGTACAACTCCGGGTCGTCCTTTTACCGAGGGACACGGCTATTCGAATAGATAAACTTCCCTGCAGGGGTGCACCACATAACCCAACACGCTCGATCCCAATTGGCCGGACACACTTTTCTGGGTCATGCCCGGCCTCGTAAGATCAACGCGTCGCAGCCCCACCTAAGCACAACAGAGCGGTCAGCACGCCGGTCTAATCCTAAGCGCGCAGGGGTCTGGGCCCATCGCCCTATGCACACCTGCACGTTGCGAACGCGGCCGCGAGCAGACCTAGCAACCCACACGATCACGGCGGTTACGTCAAAGCGGTCCAACACGGCGCGCGCCACTCAGTCGCTGACGTCACGAAGGCTTCGGCTGATACCACGACGCCGGGATACCCATAACTACTCCCGCGTAGATGGCTAGTGCGTATAGACCAAATGGCCAGACTCAGATCAAATACCAAGATCTCGTTAAGCGTGTTAAGTATCCGCGAACGCCGACCAGGGCCAGGCCCACCTCTCACCTAGGCGGTCTCAACCTGCCCTGTCGCTCCGCCACAAAGATCCACTTGCGGGTACTCCTACGAGCCGACCCGACTTTAGTCATCACATGTGTCATGTATATAGTATATAAGTATATACCCGTGATCACCGCCCAGGTGATCACGGCCCGATAGTATAGCACAGCAGACGGACAAGAATGTAGGGCCACTGATGGAAAACTAGCATCCTATACTAAGCATGTAGGATTGCAGGTAAAGGTAACAACAGTAGTAGCAAGGATAGGCTATGCATCAGGATAGGATATCGAAAAGCAGTAACATGCTACACTACTCTAATGCAAGCAGTATAGAGAAGAGTAGGCGATATCTGGTGATCAAGGGGGGGGGCTTGCCTGGTTGCTCTGGCAAGTAGGAGGGGTCGTCGACTCCGTAGTCGAACTGGGCAGCAGCAGTGTCGGTCTCGTAGTCTACCGGAGAGAAGAGGGGGAAGAAACAGTAAATACAATGCAAACATAAGCATGACGATGCGTGACATGACAGTGAGCGGTGCTAGGGGTGTCCTAACGCGACAGTAGGTGGTACCGGTGAAGGGGGGGAACATCCGGGAGGTATTCCCGATGTTTCGCGTTTTCGGACAGACGGACCGGAGGGGGAAAGTTGCTAGTTCGATAGGTTAGGGAGGTGTGGTGGATGAACGGACTGCGTATTTGGATTCGTCTCGTCGTTCTGAGCAACTTTCATATAGAAAACATTTTCATCCGAGTTACGGTTTAAAAGATATGAATTTTCAAAGTTTATTTGAATTTCTGGAATTATTTATATTCAGAAAAATGAATTATGACGTCAGCATGAGGCAATGCTGACGTCAGCAAGTCAACAGGTCGGCTGACCAGTCAAACCAGACAGGTGGGTCCAGTGGGACCCACATGTCAGCCTCTGTTAGTCTAATACTTAATTAAACTAATCTAACAGTATAATTAGAGGGGTGGGCCCCACATGTCAGTGAGTGATTAGTTAAATAATTATTTTTATTTATAAAACATTTTCTTTTTTTTTATATTTTTGCGGCGGGGCCCGCATGTCAGTGACTGGGCCTGCCCAGTCAGCAGTTGAATGGGTCAACCCAGTCAACTGGGGCCCGTGGGGGCCACTGGCAGTGGCACTGGGGTGGCCCCAGGCCTGCCACGTCGGCGGCCGGCGCCGGAGCAACGCCGGCGACCAAACGCACGGCGGCGCGGCTCGGGAGGGGTACGGGTTTCACCCACAGTGGGTTTGCGGGGGCGGGGCTTGGCGCGTTCGACGCGGCTCGACGTCGCGCGTCCAACGGCGGTGGTCGGAGGGGCTGGAACGGCCGGAGACGACCGCTACGAGCTCGCCGGCGGCGAGGTGCTACGGGTGCCCGACGGAAGCTGCGTTAGAGCGCGCGAACGGCCGAACTAAGTAGCTAGGCGGGGGCGGCATGGTGCGGTCGGGCTAGTGGGCCTACGCCCGTGACCATTTGGTCACCGGAGACCCGCCGGCGGCGAGCTCCGCGGCGTGGCGATCGGGCGCGCGTGGGGGAGCAGCTACGGAGCGCGAGCGAGCTAACGGAGAGGGGGAGGAGATGCGGGAGCTCACAGCGGAGCTGTAGGGAGTGGCAGCGTGCTCGGGGAGGGCGCGGGGTAGCCGGAATCGGCGACGAACGACGGCGGCCGTAGGTTGAAGACGAGCTCGGGGAGGCCGGTGCAGAGGCGCTCGGCTCGTTCCCGAGGCGTAGTCGGTAGTCGACGGCGGGGAGTCGTTCGGGCACGTCGTCGGGGCGATCGGGGCACGGTGGCCGCGAGTTCGACGGTGAACGGCGGCGAGCACGCGCGGGCAGAGGGGATCGAAGGGGGAGAGAGGTGGATCTGGCGGGGGAGAGGCGCAGAGGCCGAGGGAGTGAGCTGGGTGAGTGGGAGAGAGGCCCGAGGAGACGGGGGCCGCTGGTGCCCTTATCCTCTCCGGCGTCGGTGCCGGCGAGGGGGTCGGGCGGGAGCGCGCCCTGTTCCGACCCGGTCGGGGGAACAGGGAAGGGGGCGAGGGAGGAGAGGTGGGCTGGGCCGGGGTCGGGGGTGCGGGGGTGCGGCCGGGGGGTTCGGTCCAGATGGGCCACGGGTCCAGTGGGGGGGGAGGGCCTTCTCCTTTTTTTTTCTTTTTCTCTGACTGTGTTCTGTTTCTGTTTTCTTTTTATTTGTTTATTTCCTTTTCTGTTTTATTTCATTTAAAAGTATTTAGGTATTTTATAAAAATGTGTTTTCTCCACCATAATTACCAGTGTAATATTTGGCACCCACTGAACATTTTTGTTTGAGTTTTTGAAAACTTTTATTTTTCACTTTAATTATATTTGAAGTTTGAACTAGGAGTTTGAAAAGGAAGGTGATTCAAATGTGATCAGCCCTGTTTAGCAACATGATTAGCTTAATCACAGGGAGTTACTGTAGCATGATTCTCAGGGTGTTACAAATCTCCTCCACTACAAGAAATCTCGTCCCGAGATTTAGGAGGTAGAAGGAAACAGTGCGGGGTATTCTTCGCGCAGACGATCCTCTCGTTCCCAAGTGGCCTCATCTTCAGAATGGTGCGACCACTGGACTTTGAGAAACTTGATCGCCTTCTGACGTGTGCGGCGTTCAGCTTGGTCGAGAATGCGGACCGGATGCTCCTTATAGGAGAGGTCTTGCTGCAATTCGAGCACTTCATGATCCACAGCTCGGATTGGATCCTTGAAGCAACGGCGGAGCTGTGACACATGGAACACATCGTGAACCTGAGAAAGGTTCGGCGGTAGCTCCAGTTGGTATGCCACTTTTCCACGCCTTTCGAGAATAGTGAATGGGCCAATATAGCGAGGAGCTAGTTTGCCCTTGATCCCGAAGCGGTGAGCACCCTTCATAGGTGTGACTCGAAGATAAGCCTTTTCGCCAGGTTGATAGACCATGTCTTTATGATGACGGTCATACTGACTCTTCTGACGTGACTGAGCAGTCTTGAGATTCTCGCGAATAATGCGGACTTGTTCTTCGGCATCTTGGATAATATCCGGACCGAAGAGTGGACGTTCCCCAGTTTCTGACCAGTTCAGAGGGGTTCGGCACTTTCGTCCATATAACACTTCGAAGGGGGCCATCTTCAGACTAGCTTGATAGCTATTATTATAAGAGAACTCTGCATACGGGAGAGATTCCTCCCATTTCTTGCCGAAGGAAATGACGCAAGCTCGAAGCATGTCCTCGAGAACTTGATTGACGCGTTCAACTTGTCCTTGCGATTGAGGATGAAACGCAGTACTGAATGACAGATGAGTTCCCATTGCTTCTTGGAAACTTGCCCAGAATCTTGAAGTGAATAAGCTGCCACGGTCTGAGCTGATAACCAATGGAATACCGTGGAGTGAAACAATCCTGGACATATAGAGCGTTGCCAACTGGCTAGCAGTGATCGTTTCTTTGACCGCCAGGAAATGTGCAACTTTGGAAAGCCGGTCAATGACGACAAGAATAGCATCATTACCTTTCTGTGATTTGGGAAATCCAGTGACGAAGTCCATCTCAACATGGTCCCATTTCCATTCAGGAATAGAGATAGGTTGCAGAGTTCCAGCAGGCCTTTGATGTTCTGCTTTGATACGACGGCAAACGTCACACTCAGCAACATAACGAGCAATGTCTTGCTTCATATTAGACCACCAGAATCTCTGACGGATGTCTTGATACATCTTTGTACTACCAGGATGGATACACAGAGGCGTATCATGAGCTTCTTTCATAACTTCCTGTGTCATATCCAAGTTTTTCTCTGCACATGGCACCACTAGGCGGCCCTTGAAGTATAGGGTGCCATCTTCAGCAATGGTGAAGAATGAGGGCTTTCCTTCTGCGAGGTAGCGCTTAATCTTGTGGGCTTCAGAGTCATACTTCTGTAGCCTTTTGATGCTGTCCTCGAGATCTGGTTTAGCAACTAGGGTATTGAGAGAACCCTGGGTAACAACGTGGAGGTTCACCTTGCCAAACTCCTTAGGAGGGGGAGCGAGTGCACCCGGAGGAACAATATGGAGGTTCAGCTTCCTGAATTCTTCAACAAGCGAGGGCTGAACTTTATGAACCTGGAGGTGGTTGCAGTAAGACTTGCGGCTCAAGGCATCAGCCATTACATTAGCCTTGCCTGGCGTATAGGAAATACCCAAGTCAAAGTCTGCAACAAGCTCCATCCATCTCTGCTGACGGAGGTTCAGATCTGGCTGAGTAAACAGATACTTCAGACTTTGGTGGTCGGTGAAGATCTCGCAACGATTACCGAGAAGGTAATGTCGCCACTGCTTCAGCGCATGAATGACAGCAGCAAGTTCGAGGTCGTGAACTGGGTAGTTCTCTTCGTGAGGGCGCAATTGTCGAGAGGCATAAGCAATCACTTTGCGGTCTTGCATTAGGACACAGCCTAATCCTTGACGGGAAGCGTCGCAGTAAATGACGAAGTCCTTCTTAGTATCAGGTGGAGCTAGAACTGGGGCAGAAGTCAACTTGTCTTTGAGTGCCTGGAAACTTTCCTGACATTTGTCTGTCCATTGGAACTTGACACCCTTATGCAACAGGTTAGTCAGAGGCCTGGCGATCTTAGAGAAGTTCTCGACAAATCGACGGCAATAGCTGGCGAGACCGAGAAAACTTCTGACTTGCTTAACGTTCTTGGGAGGAGTCCAATCAAGAATAGCCTGAACTCGCTCGGGGTTGACGGCAATACCATCCTTAGAGATGACATGCCCAAGATAGGTTACTTCCGGTAGCCAGAATTCACATTTGGAGAACTTGGCATATAGTTGATGTTCTCGTAGCTTTTCCAGCACAAGTCGAAGATGTTCAGCATGTTCTTCTTCGTTCTTGGAAAATATCAGGATATCATCCAGATAAACCACGACGAACTTGTCGAGGTAATCCATGAATATGTAGTTCATCAGACGAGAGAAGGTGGCTGGAGCATTGGTTAAACCGAAAGACATGACGGTGTACTCGTATGAACCATAGCGAGTCACGAAGGCGGTCTTTGGGATATCCTCTTCGCGAACACGGATCTGGTGGTAGCCCAACCTCAAGTCGAGCTTAGAGAACACTGACGAACCCGCCAGTTGATCATACAGATCATTGATCCGAGGAAGAGGGTATTTATTCTGAATGGTAGCTTGGTTTATAGGACGGTAGTCTTGAACTAACCGGTTTGTCCCATCCTTCTTCTTGACAAAGAGAGAAGGTGCTCCCCAAGGAGAGCAACTTGGGCGAATGAATCCTTTGCGAAGAGACTTGTCGATTTCCTCCTTAAGCTCAAGGAGTTCATGCGGCGGCATTTTGTAGGGTCGCTTGGCTATAGGAGTGGTGCCTGGTTTCAAGTCGATGATGAATTCGACAGCTCTAGCAGGGGGAATCCCCGGAAGTTCTTCAGGGAAGACGTCGAGGAATTCACGCACGACGGGAATGTTTTCAATGCCCTCGAGTGGTGCAGCGTTCAATGCATTCAATGCATAGAGCCTTGCCTCGGCATTTTGCACCAGATGGGCTTGGTAAGTAACTATCTCATCTGAAGGGTGTAGCAGATGGACGGTCTTAGTGGTGCAAACGATTGAAGCAGTATGCGCTTTTAACCAATTCATTCCCAGAATGAGATCAATGCTACAGGACTTCAGTACGATGGGAGAGACAAGAAATTCCAGTCCTTCAATTTCAACAGTAACATCGTGACTAACCATAGTGGTTTGACATTGGCCCGCAGGGGTGTGTACCACTAGCGGAGTGTTTATCTCTTCGTAATTAATGCCATGCAGGAATGCAAATTCTGCTGATATGAATGAATGGGATGCTCCTGTATCAAATAAAACGGATGCTGGTACTGAATTTACGAGGAGTGTACCCATCACAGTAGCAGGCTGGTCTTGAGCTTCGCTGAGATCAACGTGGTTGGCATGAGCACGACCATAAGACTTAGCATTGTTGTTGCGGGGCTGGTTGTTACCACGGCCAGCTGCTGGAAGGGCCAGTTGATTCTGGTTCTGATAGCAGTTCCTGGCAAAGTGACCCGGTTGACCACACTTGAAGCACAGACCATTATCGGGAGTGGGAACAGGAGCCCCAGGTGGGGGAGCTGGTAGCTTTGACTGCCTAGATGGTGGAGGAGGCAGACGCGGTGCAGCATAAGATTTCCTGGGAGCAGGTGCATTTGGACGATACATGCTGTTCGGGATCCATATCTTACGCTTCTGTGAGGGCGAGCCCGAAGATGAGCCCGTGTCACGGTTGCGCCTCTGAGAGCTCTGGTATTCCTGCAGACCAGTCTCGACATTGATGGCCTTATTCACCAAGGTGGCGAAATCGGCGAAGTCATGCACTAGAAGTGCGAGCTTGATGTCAGCTTGTAGTCCATCACGGAACTTCTCCTGTCTGCGTGCATCAGTTGCAATGTCTTCTTCAGCATAGCGGGACAAGTCCAGAAACTCCCGCTGATAAGCTTCGACAGTTTTGTTGCCTTGGGTGAGGTTGCGGAAACTCACGCTTCTTCCGGTCCATGACTCCCTGAGGAATGAAGCGGGCACGGAAAGCAGCTTGGAAGTCTGGCCAGGTGATGATTGTTCCAGCTGGCAGAGTACGCCTGTGGCTGTCCCACCATTGAGCTGCGGGTCCCTTCAGAAGAAGGAAGCAAAGTTGACATAGCTGGCAGGGGCTACATCAGCAGACTCCATCTCATAGGTGATGTCACGGAGCCAGTCATCAGCATCCAGAGGCTGAGTTGAGCTGCGGTAGATGGTTGGGTTGAGGCGTATGAAATCTTGAAGAGTCACTTGAGCTGGCTGCTGGTTCATATTGGGGCGAGGAAACTGAGCCATCATATTTTCCATGAATTGGCGGTTCAGTTCAAACTGTTGGATCATACCAGCCATGTACTCAGGTGGTGGTGGGGCATCGCCACCACGACCACGACCACCTGGTCTAACCATCCTGCTAATATATAACAGGGGTAGTTCAGCATTGAGAAAATTTGCAATGACAAGAATCATTCATGATGAAACATGCATAATGAAAGGAGCACGATAGCTACTACATAGTAGTCGGCATAACTTACAAAAGGGGTCATGCATAGAGTTCAGTACATAGAGTTCAGTACATAGGCTAAAACATCATAGGCGGCACACAGGCTCGCGGCGACTGCAACTAATACTACAAGCAAGCCTACATCAGTCCCAAGAGGTACTGTGGAGGTAATCGTAGCCCGACAGCTGGTAGTGAGGCAACGGATAGCCCTCCACGTCAGCAGACTGGGGGCCGCGGATACTCAGGTGTAGAGCCCGACGCTCAGGTGGCAGAAGAGGCCAAGTGCGGGAGAGTAGCCTCCCACCTCTGGCCAACCAACACCGTGGGGCATCACGGTCCTGGCTGGGTAGATCGCAGTACGCGGTACCTGTCCAGACCGGACAAAGGGGTGCAGCAGCGTCAGAGCACGGTAAAGGTGCTGACGGGTGGTGTACATCTCGTGGCGAAGAGCTCGGTTAGCTCGATCCAGCCCATCAGCATGCAGAACCAGGTGCTGATGGTAGAAGGGCTCTCGGGTGACAGTGGAGTAGGCAGCAGTATAGTATCCCTCTGCACCAACATCAGAGGCGATAGCAATGTGCCTGAAAGGGGAGGTGTCCAACTCCTGATACTCTCCACGAAGACGTGTCAGAGCAGCATAGGCAGCATCGTGGACAGCCATATCGATGGTCACACCAACACCATGTGCGGTGTGCAGCACAGTAGTGGAGTCGTACTCCCGAGAGTAGAGGTGGACGATGGCACGGTACTGCTCCTGGTTAAAGTCCTGGTACTCCTCGTAGACGGTGTACTCAGGGTGCCAGCGATAACCCAGATAGGTCATCATCTCAGCTAGCACCGCAGGTGATCCCGAGGCACCAATGGCCGTCGTGTGGCGAACGACCTGCCTCGTGGGTTCCATCTGAAAGCAAAGACGTTTCAAAGGAGTCAAATGTCAGTGTGTGAATTGTTCAAAATACTATTCTAAGAAACAACTATGGCTTATCCATCTTTGGGGTGAACGCGGTCACGGGATCCTAGTGTAAAGTTAGTAAATTCGTTTAACCTGAGTAGAAGAGAGTTCAGAGTCCCAGAGTAAAGGTCGAGGAGTAAAAGATCCTAGTACCACCCAATGGCGACGTGGGCCCGTAAGACACACAGCCATGTTAGTAAAATGTTTTGTAATGTCTAGACTCGACTTCGGCCAAGGAGTGTGGATAGGGGGATTCCTACAGGCAGTCGGCTCTGATACCAACTTGTGACGCCCCCGATTTGACCGTACACTAATCATGCACGCAAATGTGTACGATCACGATCAGGGACTCACGGGAAGATATCACAACACAACTCTACAACATAAATAAGTCATACAAGCATTATAATACAAGCCAGGGGCCTCGAGGGCTCGAATACAATTGCTCGATCATAGACGAGTCAGCGGAAGCAACAATATCTGAGTACAGACATAAGTTAAACAAGTTTTGCCTTAAGAAGGCTAGCACAAAGGTAGCAACGATCGAAGAGGCAAGGCCTCCTGCCTGGGACCTCCTTACTACTCCTGGTCGTCGTCAGCGGCCTGCACGTAGTAGTAGGCACCTCCAGTGCCGTGGGTGTCGTCGTCGACGGTGGCGTCTGGCTCCTGGACTCCAGCATCTGGTTGCGACAATCAGGTAGATAGGAAGGGGGGAAAGAGGGAGAGAAGCAACCGTGAGTACTCATCCAAAGTACTCGCAAGCAAGGAGCTATACTACATATGCATGGGTATATGTGTAAAGGGGCATATCAGTGGACTGAACTGCAGAATGCCAGAATTAAAAGGGGGATAGCTAGTCCTGTCGAAGACTACGCTTCTGGACATCTCCATCTTGCAGCATGTAGAAGAGAGTAGATTGAAGTCCTCCAAGTAGCATCGCATAGCATAATCCTACCCGGCGATCCCCTCCTCGTCGCCCTGTTAGAGAGCGATCACCGGGTTGTATCTGGCACTTGGAAGGGTGTATTTTATTCAGTATCCAGTTCTAGTTGTCATAAGCTCAAGGTACAACTCCGGGTCGTCCTTTTACCGAGGGACACGGCTATTCGAATAGATAAACTTCCCTGCAGGGGTGCACCACATAACCCAACACGCTCGATCCCAATTGGCCGGACACACTTTTCTGGGTCATGCCCGGCCTCGTAAGATCAACGCGTCGCAGCCCCACCTAAGCACAACAGAGCGGTCAGCACGCCGGTCTAATCCTAAGCGCGCAGGGGTCTGGGCCCATCGCCCTATGCACACCTGCACGTTGCGAACGCGGCCGCGAGCAGACCTAGCAACCCACACGATCACGGCGGTTACGTCAAAGCGGTCCAACACGGCGCGCGCCACTCAGTCGCTGACGTCACGAAGGCTTCGGCTGATACCACGACGCCGGGATACCCATAACTACTCCCGCGTAGATGGCTAGTGCGTATAGACCAAATGGCCAGACTCAGATCAAATACCAAGATCTCGTTAAGCGTGTTAAGTATTCGCGAACGCCGACCAGGGCCAGGCCCACCTCTCACCTAGGCGGTCTCAACCTGCCCTGTCGCTCCGCCACAAAGATCCACTTGCGGGTACTCCTACGAGCCGACCCGACTTTAGTCATCTCATGTGTCATGTATATAGTATATAAGTATATACCCGTGATCACCGCCCAGGTGATCACGGCCCGATAGTATAGCACAGCAGACGGACAAGAATGTAGGGCCACTGATGGAAAACTAGCATCCTATACTAAGCATGTAGGATTGCAGGTAAAGGTAACAACAGTAGTAGCAAGGATAGGCTATGCATCAGGATAGGATATCGAAAAGCAGTAACATGCTACACTACTCTAATGCAAGCAGTATAGAGAAGAGTAGGCGATATCTGGTGATCAAGGGGGGGGCTTGCCTGGTTGCTCTGGCAAGTAGGAGGGGTCGTCGACTCCGTAGTCGAACTGGGCAGCAGCAGTGTCGGTCTCGTAGTCTACCGGAGAGAAGAGGGGGAAGAAACAGTAAATACAATGCAAACATAAGCATGACGATGCGTGACATGACAGTGAGCGGTGCTAGGGGTGTCCTAACGCGACAGTAGGTGTTACCGGTGAAGGGGGGAACATCCGGGAGGTATTCCCGATGTTTCGCGTTTTCGGACAGACGGACCGGAGGGGGAAAGTTGCTAGTTCGATAGGTTAGGGAGGTGTGGTGGATGAACGGACTGCGTATTTGGATTCGTCTCGTCGTTCTGAGCAACTTTCATATAGGAAACATTTTCATCCGAGTTACGGTTTAGAAGATATGAATTTTCAAAGTTTATTTGAATTTCTGGAATTATTTATATTCAGATAAATGAATTATGACGTCAGCATGAGGCAATGCTGACGTCAGCAAGTCAACAGGTCGGCTGACCAGTCAAACCAGACAGGTGGGTCCAGTGGGACCCACATGTCAGCCTCTGTTAGTCTAATACTTAATTAAACTAATCTAACAGTATAATTAGAGGGGTGGGCCCCACATGTCAGTGCATGATTAGTTAAATAATTATTTTTATTTATAAAACATTTTCTTTTTCTTTTCTTTTTTTTTATATTTTTGCGGCGGGGCCCGCATGTCAGTGACTGGGCCTGCCCAGTCAGCAGTTGACTGGGTCAACCCAGTCAACTGGGGCCCGTGGGGGCCACTGGCAGTGACACTGGGGTGGCCCCAGGCCTGCCAAGTCGGCGGCCGGCGCCGGAGCAACGCCGGCGACCAAACGCACGGCGGCGCGGCTCGGGAGGGGTACGGGTTTCACCCACAGTGGGTTTGCGGGGGCGGGGCTTGGCGCGTTCGACGCGGCTCGACGTTGCGCGTCCAACGGCGGTGGTCGGAGGGGCTGGAACGGCCGGAGACGACCGCTACGAGCTCGCCGGCGGCGAGGTGCTACGGGTGCCCGACGGAAGCTGCGTTAGAGCGCGCGAACGGCCGAACTAAGTAGCTAGGCGGGGGCGGCATGGTGCGGTCGGGCTAGTGGGCCTACGCCCGTGACCATTTGGTCACCGGAGACCCGCCGGCGGCGAGCTCCGCGGCGTGGCGATCGGGCGCGCGTGGGGGAGCAGCTACGGAGCGCGAGCGAGCTAACGGAGAGGGGGAGGAGATGCGGGAGCTCACAGCGGAGCTGTAGGGAGTGGCAGCGTGCTCGGGGAGGGCGCGGGGTAGCCGGAATCGGCGACGAACGACGGCGGCCGTAGGTTGAAGACGAGCTCGGGGAGGCCGGTGCAGAGGCGCTCGGCTCGTTCCCGAGGGCGTAGTCGACGTAGTCGACGGCGGGGAGTCGTTCGGGCACGTCGTCGGGGCGATCGGGGCACGGTGGCCGCGAGTTCGACGGTGAACGGCGGCGAGCACGCGCGGGCAGAGGGGATCGAAGGGGGAGAGAGGTGGATCTGGCGGGGGAGAGGCGCAGAGGCCGAGGGAGTGAGCTGGGTGAGTGGGAGAGAGGCCCGAGGAGGCGGGGGCCGTTGGTGCCCTTATCCTCTCCGGCGTCGGTGCCGGCGAGGGGGTCGGGCGGGAGCGCGCCCCTGTTCCGACCCGGTCGGGGGAACAGGGAAGGGGGCGAGGGAGGAGAGGTGGGCTGGGCCGGGGTCGGGGGTGCGGGGGTGTGGCCGGGGGTTCGGTCCAGGTGGGCCACGGGTCCAGTGGGGGGGTGGGCTTCTCCTATTTTTTTTCTTTTTCTCTGACTGTGTTCTGTTTCCTGTTTTCTTTTTATTTGTTTATTTTCTTTTCTGTTTTATTTCATTTAAAAGTATTTAGGTATTTTATAAAAATGTGTTTTCTCCACCATAATTACCAGTGTAATATTTGGCACCCACTGAACATTTTTGTTTGAGTTTTTGAAATCTTTTATTTTTCACTTTAATTATATTTGAAGTTTGAACTAGGAGTTTGAAAAGGAAGGTGATTCAAATGTGATCAGCCCTGTTTAGCAACATGATTAGCTTAATCACAGGGAGTTACTGTAGCATGATTCTCAGGGTGTTACATGCTTATATGTCAGACAGCAGATTATTGATTGTTAGCTGGTCGATAGCCTAGTGTTTAAGCGAGCTGAGCCAATGTGCCATGTTTTCCACAACTGCTTACAAGTGGGGTAGCACCAACAGTGTTTACAAGTACTTATGTATACATCGGCGCACAGTTCTCGAACGAGTACTCTATTTCATCAAACACACACTGCTCGTATGATAAACTGTGACAACTTATGTCTTACCATGCCATATTCATGAAAAAACTAGTGAGGACGCATCTATTTCGGCAACAATTACGATGGTTCTCACATGATTCACGGGCACACAAAAGTAGTAGCAGTTCCCATAGACGGATTCAAACAGAGTACTAGCCCCAGAGGGCTCGATAATAGGCAAGGTTCGGATAATTAGACACAATCCAAACTACTAGTAAACACTAGCTGGGGAAACTATTTCATGCCTCGATCTAATTTGGGTTGGACACAAGACGGACCTTGCCATGAACATCCTCGAGGACGTCCGGCAGTAGCTCAACCATGTGAATCTTCATGAAGATAACCTTGTGGCCTTGCCACTCATAAACTTGTTTGTGGAGGCATGCCACGTCATCTTCCTGCCTAAGCTTGACAAGAACAGTATGCCTCACAAACGAAGGATTAGCTTTGAACTTCTTGTGCTTCAGTACACCCTCGACAACATGCTTGACAACAGTGAGGCTGGAATACAACTCGACATCGGTATAAGCGCAAATGGCTTCCGGGATCCAACAGCCTAAGAACTCTTTTTTTCCCAGTGCATATATTCAGGTCATCCGCCTCATAGCGAGTAACATGTACAACCACACAATCCTTGTCTGCATCAGGCCTCTAATTGAAACAGAAACAAATTCTGAATTACTTTCCAGCATAAGAAACACAAGTTATTTAAACAACTATGTATAGCATGGCATCGAAGCTAATAGAATTTTGCATTATCCATCACCACATACTTAGATGAAAAACCGCAATCGAGATCGGCAAAGAAGAAAATCACATTGGGTAGCTCAGCGGGGGGGGGGGGCACATCCTCGAAGGTTGAAAACTACTCCTGCAGGGGCACAAGGGCTGTAACCTTAAATGGGGCGTTGACCATCTCAGTAGTGGCCGTAAGCATATTTGGGGTCGGCTCGGTGGATGCCTCCATCTTCTTGGAGCTCTTTGTCTCATGGGGATCAGCCTCTCGCGTCTGCCTGGTTCTCCTTGGTCCATCATGAAACTGACGAATACTAGGAGACCACTGGAAGGAAAACACAATCGCAATGACAATGAAACAACAAAGAGAGTGAGGATCGGTTACTTCTTTGCAAAAGTTCTTCTTTTTTTTCTCTGAATGAAAATATACCAACATCATGGATCCGCTTACCTTCCCTTCGTTGGGAGAGAAGAACAGTGGCAGATGCGAGTGTTGGCTTTCTTGAAGACGGTGAGGGAGAAGGGGATTCAACGAAGAGTGAAATGATGGTTGCTTCGTCCGTCAAACTTAGACTGCGGGGAGGTGGGGTTTTGTGATACGACGACTCGTTACTGCCGCGCTACTACCGGGGTGACTCTCCGCCTGCATACTGCCTTCTAATTTGGTGGATGGCATTTGGGCCCGCGCTGCATGGACCGCATGTCGGTGAACAAAAGTAAAATGGCATTCAGTAGAGGGAGACGTTTCGATGACCTAGGAGGAGCCAGAAGCGGTAGTGTATCCATTGTACTACTAGTAATTGTTTTTTCTGGGTAGCTGTAGAGTGTCTGCATTGTACTAGTAGTAATTGTTTCTCTGGGCCCAAGACAAAACAGCCCATCAACCCTAGTAAATATTAAAACGAATTCAAAAGCCAATATATTTACTTAATGAGAGGCGCTACCCACACCCAGCACACCGCGCCCCAAAAAAACCTGGGTGCTCTTCTTCCTCCTCACTCCCACCCACGTCACGTCAGCTCGCTCCACTCGTACCCCCAAATTCCTCACCTCACTCCTACAGAAACCCCAAGCTCCCCTTCTTCCTCACTACTACAGAAAAACCCCAGCTCCACTTCTTCTTCACTCGCACTACAACTAGTCTCATCATTCGTTACTCTGCTCAAATCCGTGAGCACGATGCGACACCCTCGAGGAAAATGGAGTCGGTTGACCCCAGCGCCAAGAAGATGAGGCTCCCACCAGCGGCGACGCCTGTTGGAGATGCCGCACCCGACAGCGCGAGGAGAAGCGGCGACCCCGCCCCCACCGGATCCCAGGAACCCGTAGAATCTCGGGTGGACCGCATCAGCGATCTCCCGAACGCCGTCCTTGGGGAGATCATCTCACTTCTCCCGACCAGGGATTGCTACCGCACCCAAGTCCTCTCAATTTGATGGCGCCCTTTATGGTGCGCTGCACCCTTTAATCTCGACTGTCGTCAGCTATCTCTCTTCAATGATTTTGAAATCCCCAGAGCCATCATATCCACCCACCAGGGCTCCGTTCAAAGCCTCTGCATCCCGTCATGCTACCTGAGAAAGCATACCATGCCCTGAACGGTGGACACCTGGCTGAAGTCCCCTGAATTCATAGAACTACAGCTGCTTGAGTTCTACTATTCCCCTGGAAATTACCTAGCAGACACCGAACGCCATGTACTTGTGCCCTCAGCACCGATGTCCATCTCGCGGTTTTCCTCCTCTCTCCACACCGCCACCTTTGCGTTGTGCTACCTACCAGACAATCTAGTACTAAACCTTCGAGTCCCATTTCTCAAGAAACTTTCACTTGTGCGGGTTCGTATATCGGAGGCCTCATTGCACAGCATCATCCACTCCAGTTGCCCTGCCCTGGAGTGCTTGGTGCTTGTTTTCACAGTTAGAATCGGTTGTCTCCTAATAATGTCGCCTAACCTTGTAAGAATTGGAATTTCTTTTGACAGAAGGCAGCACATCATCCAAGATGCCCCTTCACTTGATTCTAGTTATTCACCGTTGCAAATAACCGTCCTCTCTGCGCCTAAACTAGAGACCTTGGGTGTAATACATGATCTATGTGCTCATTTCAAGATGGTGTTTGGCTCCACAGTTCTTCAGGTACTTTATATTATCATCTACACTTGTAACCATAAGCTGCATTTTAAATTTCCGCGCGTAAGTTATATATCATCTTGGAGTACACATTTTGTACTAATATTATGTTCTATGCTCAATGAAGAGTTTCTCCATGGATAGCCTATCAATGGTGCTGGATTCTATCAAGATCTTATATATCCAAATGAATAGTATTAATCTGAACAAGATTACTGGCTTGCTGTAATGCTTTCCATGTCTGGAGAAGTTGTATATAAAGGTGATAATTTCACGCACATTGAAGCCCGCATATAGTGTACTAGAATTAACCGTTCAGCTGTTGCTCTTTCGACACTCTTTTTTTAGACCTTAACTGTTTTCAATCTTCATGTCTATTTAGGCAACAGGACGGGGTAAGAAAGTTATAACCAATCGGTGGATTCGTAAGCACCGGGATTTTCTCACTTCTCATGACATTCGATTGAAGACAAAAACGCTAGAACGATATGTAGCCAACCATGCAAACACTAGATTTGTCACATTCTTCCTACTGAATGCGAGGTTACTATTGTCCATCATGCTTAAGTTTATCAACAGCATGGTTTTGACGGATGGGTATGTCGAAGATCAAAAAAGGAGTTTCAGGTGGACAAAAGAGCTTCTGAACTTGCCGGGCTTCTATTTACAACATATTGTGGTCATAACCCAGTAAATTTTACGACCCAGGATGTTCATTCTATGGACCTGACCGATCCATTTGACTGTGACTGCCAAAAACAGTGCTGGAGTTAGATATTGTTGCCCTTTTCAACCTGGGTTATGTCTAAACCTGGTGAACAATTAACGCTCGTGCTTCTGTAAAATTTGTAAGCTGGAGTTAGATGTTCGTGCCCTTTTTCAACTCGGCTGTGACTGTCATATTTTCTTTGAAACAAGGTAAATGGCTTGCCATTCGTTTAATTTAGAGTGAAATATTGTAACAAATCCCAACCAAGGAAATAACATCACTCTCGTCGGCTGCTTGAGCTCATTGTGCATTACAGAAGCCAAGTGATTAGCCCCCACCAGCACCCACAAACTTATTTTGAACTAGCACACCAAATGGGCTGTAAATTTTCATAGGAAAGGCTGCATGAACGTGACAGATTTGGATTCTGATATTTGGGACCCATGAGGAAATAGCCTATCGAAGGTGTTGTCGACTTAATAGCTAGTCAACAAATGATTCTGCCTACCAGCCGTTGGAATGACATCCAACATCTCTCGTGTATCTTCTATCTCTTATCTTCTTCCTCCAGCCGCCCAAACCAAACCACCCCATCGGCTCTGCCTGCTCCCGCATCCCATGGCTGGCTGCACCTCCGCCGCCCTACCGTACCCTCCAACGTTGGCCAGTTCCTTCCTCTATTCCCCCACACATCCTGTTATTCTCCGGCGATGTCAGCCCCAACACGCACCCGCACCCAAACCAGTCAACCCTCGTACTCACCTACGCCTGCGACTGGACTGGCGCATCTTCCACGG
This sequence comes from Triticum aestivum, assembly GCF_018294505.1. Lineage (NCBI taxonomy): Eukaryota > Viridiplantae > Streptophyta > Magnoliopsida > Poales > Poaceae > Triticum > Triticum aestivum. The sequence continues at coordinate 168,602,378 of NC_057796.1, forward strand.
CTCTTGTTCATTCCGTTCGAGGCCTCGTCGTCGTCCTCCGCCTTGGTTCACTTGCCGTGCGCGGTGCGCTGCCCTCTTGTGTCAATGTCGTCAACAACTGAGAAGAACAAGGAGATGACTGTACGTGGAGAGGATCACAGTAGGGACCCACCAGCGTCATGGCAGCACGCAAGCAAGTGCCTCATTATCACAAGCCCAAAAAATGGTTCCTCCTAATGGTTGGGCATCTGGGGCTCACGCCATTTTCAACGTAGTCAATAAATGAGAGAATTACACAATGAGCGGCTGACACCATGGACCCAGCTGGTCACGCAGTTGTTATTTACTTTGTTTTTGAGGAACAAGCAGTTGTTATTTATACTAGTTTTAGCGACGGATCAGGGTAACAATGGGGCTATGCGGGTGCTGTGGCCCGTCTAGCTAGGGTTTTATTTATGTTTACCACATCATGAGCCCAGTTGTGTTTTTGTTCTTGCTGAAAATGGCTAGCCCAGTTCTATTTTTTAAAAGAAATACCCAAACGAGGCCTACTTGCTTTATCAGCCCTGTTGGGCTGCAAATCTTTCAAGACGAGAAGGGTTTCATTCGGTTTGCCTAGAAATGGGCCGTACATTCTTAAAACACATCAAACCGGGAATTAGTTTCAATTTTTTTCATTACAAGATTTTAAATTCCATTGATTTTTATGCGTGGACATTTATTTGGATTTTATATTTATATAAATTCTTTTTCAAAATAGTTTGAATGTGACTCAATATTTCGGGTTTAAAAACAGTTGACTGCACCGAAATATGCAAAATGTCGTATAATTTTTAACAATGGCCACAATATGGGGTGTAATGCTAACAAAAAGAAGATGTGCTCCAAAAAAATTCTTAAGAATTAGCAAATGGGCTGTAAATTATTAGAAATAATGGCAGATGGGCCGTATGCTATTTTCCACAGATTTGAGGCTCACTTGTGTGCCTACTATAGGTTGACGCGTATGCTTTCCTAAAAAAGGTTGACGCGCACGCAACACCGTGTCAACTTAGTCAAGACACGAGAGCAGTGACTGTTGGATGTCCATCCAACAACCGTTGTGCTTCTTCAATCTCTGCTCCAACCGCTCAAACAAGCGCCGGCGGGACTGCCTGCTCCCTCCTGCCGTGGCCGACTGTGCTGCCGTGCAGGCCTCACCGCCCCACCGTACTCCCATCGCTGGCCTAGCCATCCCTCTACTCACCCACACCTGCTGTTATTCTCCGGCGACCGCAGACGAAGCAGTAAACCCTCATACTCCCCTTCGCGTGGGAAACAACTACCGAGTCTTCCCTGGCTCCGTGTCGTTCCCTTCCTAGGCCTCGCCGTCATCCACCGCCCTGGTGCTCTCGGCGCGGTGTGGTCAACATGGTCAACAAACGGCATCCATCAAAAGTGGACTGTACATGGAGAGGCTGACAGCTGGGTCCACGGCCGCACACAAGGAAATGCCTCCTTATTACGCGCAAAAAATTGATTCCTCCACCTGACATCTGGGATCCACCGGAAGGGCCTCTGTATTTCTCCAAAAAAACGTTCCCCCCGCTGACAGCTCGGACCCACCAGCTATATCTTTGCACGCAAGGAAGTGCCTCCTTATTACGCACAAAAAAATGAATACTCCCCCTGCTAGCTGGGACCCACCATATGGGAGGCTGACTTGTGGGCCTACTAAGTTGACACGGACGGAGGGCTTTGTCAACTTAGTCAATATGAACAATTCTAGCTCCAGTGACCGTACGATGTCCATCCAACGATCGTAGTGCTTCTTCAACCTTTGGTCTTCTTGCTCCAGCCGCCCAAAGCAGCGCTGGTCGTGCCGCCTGCTCCTGCCTCCCGTGGCCGGCTATGCTGCCGCGGAGGCCTCACCGCCCCCTACTAGTCCCACCGCTGGCCAAGCCATCCCTCCACTCACCCACAACCCCTGTTATTCTGCGGCGACGACAGCCTCACACCAAAGCCGAACCAGTGAACCCTCGTACTCCTCTTTGTGTGGGCATCCACTGTCGCGTCTTCCCCGGCTCCGCGTCGTCCCCTTCCTAGGCCTCGCCGTCATCCACCGCTTTGGTGCTTTCGGCGCGGCGTGGTCAATGTGGTCAACGACCGACTTCCATCGGAAGAGTACTGTATGTGGAGAGGCTGACAGCTGCGTCCACGGCTGCAGCAAGGAAGTGCCTCCTTATTACACGGAAAATAATGATTCCTCCACCTAACAGCAGGGACCCACCAGACGGGCCACCGTATTTCATGAAAAAAATGTTTCACCCCTGACTGCTAGGACCCACCAACTACATCTTCGCACGCAAGGAAGTGCGTCCATATTATGGGAAAAACATGATTCGCCCGCTGACTGCTAGGACCCACCAGCTACATCTTCGCGCGTAACGAAGTTCCTGACAGTCGGGACCCACCTGGTCGAAGCGTATGTAGCATTGTCATTCTGGTCGCGAACGTGTACGTACATACTGGTCGATCGGTCTGTCTGCAGACTGCAGCGATGAACTGTGGCCGAGTAAGGAAGGGCACGTGTCGTAGTAGAGGCGCGCACATTGCATGTACACGTAGGTACAGCCAGGGTGCAAGAAAGTAAGTACGGCCACGTACGTACATACGGGAGGGGTCTCGAACGCCTACTTGCACGTACGTACGGCCAGGGCTCATGTACATGGCTGGGTCGGAACGGAGAAACTACGTCGTGTTCATGGGGAGGCAACGGAATGCGGCATGTTCATCGGGAGGCAACGGAATATGTCGTGTTCATTGGGAGCCAATCGGCTTGGACGGAACAGCCGATCGAAACGACACCGGGCGTACCGCAGGAGGGACGAAACGGCCTTGTGTTCGACCGGCCATGGTCGAAACGGGATCCTGTTCATCGGGAGGGGTCCGGCGTACCACAAAATGGAGGAAACAGACTTCTCTTGGACCTCCTATGGTCGAAACGGGGTCCTGTTGATCGGGAGGGGTGTGGCGTACTGCAAAACGGAGGAAACGGACTTGTGTTAGAGCGCTACGGTCGAAACGGCGGTCCTGTCCATCGGGAGGGGTGTGGCGTACAGCAAAACGGCACTCCACGGGATACTGTTCATCTCCACCGTCGACTGGCTCCACGGGCTACTGTTCATCCACCGTCGACCTCCTCCATCCTCCACCTACGACTGTTCATCCACGAGCTCTTGTTCATCCAGCCTCCACCGCTCCTCCACTGACTACTGTTCAACCAGCCCTCTCCACGGGGTCCTGTTCAACCACCCCTCCACGGGCAACTATTCATCCAGCCCTCCACCGGCTACTGTTCATCCAGACCTCCATGGGGTCGTCCTGTTCATCCAGCCCTCCACGGGGTCCTGTTCATCCACCCCAACCGGCTCGATCAATCGGGGTCCTGTTCATCCAGCGACAACGACCTCTACTACCACGGGGTCCTGTTCATCCAATCCCCCACCGGGAACTGTTCATCCAAACCCCCAAACAATGCTTACTGTTCATCAAGGGAAGGAGGCAGTAGGGTTCGATCGGCTTCAGTTAGCAACAGTAGCGAAGGAATCGCACGATCAGGTTCAGTTAACAGCCAGGGATCAATCAATTGCTCGGGTTCAGTAACGCGAAGCCTGCAGTGCAATTTCTCGGGTTCAGAACGCGAACGCCTCACTCAGGTTCAGTTAGAGCCCAATGCCTCGCACCCACACGCGTGCGTGTATAAGAGAAACGCGCATCGCTCGGTCCCCAACCACCCACCGTAACCGGGAACTCCCCGATATTTTCCTCGCCCTCGCTTCTACCATGGTTTTTTCCATCACGTACGGCCCAAAGAATGTCATGCAGCTGCGTCTCCAGCCCGCCCAGGATGAAAAGCCCATTTTCTGTCATGATTTTTTGTCATAGAAGTAGGAGCCCACCACCTCTGTGATGATACCGGGTTTTGTCACAATTATTGTCATAGAAGTGTCGTAAGCATGACATAAATTTTTTTCGTTCGGCCCAAAATGTCACGGATGTGTCTTTTTTTTGTTGTGTTGCTGGAGATGGTAGCTTGGAAGGATGTGCACTAGAGTGTCTTCTCGAAGACGAGGAAGATCTCTTGTAGGACTTGATGAGGACCTTGAGCTCCTCCATTTGAGCATCCATCTTGGCGTCCAAATTGTTCTTCATGGCATCAAACTCGTCGTTGTCGTGGAAGACTGGAGATGAAAGGCTTCGCCTATCCATCACAAGACTTGAGCAAATGTGAGTGGAAGAAATGAAAGAACTAGACCAAATATACCTTTCCAATGTTGAAGATGGATCGATGATCACTCAATAATGTAACAAGGAAAAAGCACAATTGGTACCGAATCTTGTCAATTCTCACACCTATAGAAGTAAGGCTTATGGTGGAGCTCGGTGAGGGTACTGGCACAAAAATTTGATGCAAAATCTTAACAAGAGTCAATAATGTTGGAAAAGATTCACAAATTCGCAAGAGAAACAAGTAGACCAATAGCAATGGGTGGCACACGGGAACACACACACAGATAGATAAATGGGGTCGTGCAACCAAGGAATGAGCACAAAATGTGGAATCCATGGAAAATGCTCGTGTTGCACAACTCGAGAGAGACGCTAGCACGATTGCTCAATAGGTGGATATGACATTGTGCACAACCTATAAGATGCAAAATGTATCAACTTTCTATCCCAAGTATGCTATATATGTATGATGTTCCGGTGTTTCGCATACGATGATCCAAGATGATCAATATGGTAGTATGGTATGCAATGTAGCGATGCTATGGCTCTTGCTTACAAGCTTCTTTGCACTCTTTTTGCTTAAAAGATTATTCTCTTTTTTTGTATGACCACTTATGCGAAGTGCACAAACCAAGATAGCAATTGTGTATATGCAGGAACAATCTTGTGACACAAGGGGTGGTACTATGATACCAAAATAAAACCAATATGATATGGTATGTATGCAATGGAAGGTGTAGATCGATGATCACTAATGTGCACAAGTCACGTTGCCGGCAATACTCAAAAGCTAGTCTCGATAGGCAAGTGACGCAAAATGGGCTAAGGGTTAATAATATAATGGCAAGAATGTACAATGATGGGATACCATGATACCAAGATGATATAGAGGTTACTGTTCTTGCTTACGGTTAGTGTGTCAAAATGGTGAAGTGGTGATGTCGAATCCTTGTCGAAGTTGAGCAGCGGTATTGTCGATGTTGAACCATTCCTAGTTAGCCGAAAGACCCTAGGAAATGGAAAAACCGCAAACTCAAAATCTCAAAAGGAAAATGTCGAATGGTGGTTGCGGAATGCGTCGGAGGTTCCGGAGTTAGCAATGCAGAAGTGGTGGTGGTGGTTGATGACAAAGCAACCGTCCCTAAGTAGCCGAAACACCTTAGGAGACTCAAGTCACCACTCAAGCAACGACAAATGCTAAATGGAGCAAACTGGATTAGGTTGCGGAAAGCTATGGTGGTTTTGCGGATGATATGGTGGATGGCCTAAGCAAAGATGCGAAAATGCCAAAATTTTCATGGATTCAAAAGATGTTGGAACCTATCTATATGGATGGGGGATGTCAATAGCTACTCAACGAGCTAAAGAACGTCAAAATCGGACTTCAGGAGTGAAAGTTATGGCCAAAATGGTGATGGTGTTGGGCTGATTCGGGGGGGGGGGTGCGGGCACCCGGGGGTGGGAGGTGCGGGTACCCTGGGTGGGCAGGGCAAAACAGCCCGGGGGTGCGGGTGCACGGGGGTGTCAAATTTGGGTGAAATTTTGTCGAGAATGGCCAAATTTGGTGGATTTCGTGGTGGGAAATGTGGAGATGGATGGGGGAAGGCTAGATCCACTTGAAACCAAGCCAATCCATGGATCAAATCCAACAAAACCTCATCAAACCAAAAAATCACAAAAACAAATTTGGGGCTATTTTTGGTGGGGAGTTTTCGAAATTGGGGAAGAACACAACAAAATTAGGTTAGAGAACAAGAAGGGAGGCTCCAATTTCGTGACAAAACCATGGCTCATGATACCAAGATGGTGTAGGGTGGAACCCTAGATGGAGATCTTTCGTGAATTGGAGGGGAAATCCCCAAGAACAAGAATAACACAAAGGGGGAAAACAAGAGGAACACTCAAATTGACTTGATCCAATCACACATGTGCTAGATCCAATTACACAAAGAGGGATACAAAGGTCCAAATCCAACACAAGAAGATACAAGAGGTAACTAGTTCATCCCAATCCTATGAGGAGAGAGGTCTTGATGATCCTATGATGGGGATCCTTCCCTAGATGGGGGCTTGAATCCACTAGGGATCTTCTCCATAGGAGGTCTTGATCTCCATGGGAGAGGTCTCTCTCTCTCAAGAGGAGGTACATGGAGAAAAGCTCAATAAATCTTGTCATATATTTTGCTATCCCTCTAAATGAACTAGTAGATGGGTACTTATAGGCTAGGGACGAAGTGGGGGAGAAAAGGGGGTACAAGGGTCAATTGCCCGAAATGCACGCACGCATATTCGGAGTCGTCCGGGCACCCGAGGTAAAGTGGCCCGGGCACCCGGACCAGACAGGGCGCCGGCTGAAGGAGGACCGGGCACCTGGGAGTCCTAGGCCCGGGCACCCGGGGTGGCCGCTGGTGGCTGGGGATGCCGAGGCTGGGCACCCGGGGGGTTCAAGGCCCGGGCACCCGAGTGGGGCTGGCGGCTGGCGCGGGGCAGGCCGGGCACCCGGGGCGAGCTAGGAGCGGCCCAGTTGGGGGGTCGGGCACTCGGGGCTAGGGGCCGGGCACCCGAGCTGGGTTGGGGCGAGGCCCAGGCTGCGGCCGGGCACCCGGGGCCGAGATGGTTGGGCACCTAGGGTGTCCAGGAGGTTTGGCCCTGCCCGTGGCTTCGAGTCCGGGCACCCTGGGTGTCCAGGAGCTCCTTTCCTTCGTTCTTCTCGTACTCCTCTTCCTTCTCATGCTCCGTGGATACTCAAATCCCCATCTTCTCCTTCTCACGATCATCTCCTTGGTATCTAAGAATGCATAACATGTCTTTATGAGGTAGAACCCGATTCTCATGCAAATCCGAACGAAACTCGAAGAGGAAAGAATTAACCTCGGTTTCGATGGCACGTGCGCGAGCTCTCGTCATAGATCCGCTCCGTGCTTGAGGTGGTGGTGTGCCGTCCATGGGGATGGTCGGGGGATGCTCCGCATCAGAGGACGACGACTCTGACTTTTACTGAACACCAGCCGCACCGTCACCGTCAGCGGGAGGTTGGTAGCAGCACCATTGGCACCTGCATCTCCTCCCCAGCAAGGAGATTTGTCGGGGTGTTGGGTGTGGATGATGTATTCGCCGCCTCAAGCAGTCTTCCAGCTGGAACCCAACATGCTTCCCCATGGACTCCGGCTTCGTCCTTCCTGCTGCTGTCCATGCTGCCGTTGTCCTGCTGGCCCTGGTGGCGGTGACCAGGGCATCGTTTAGCCGCTCTCCCTGCCCATCACCTTCGTCTGCGCCCTCCCGATCTTGTCAGGCTGCTTCCCACGGGTCCTGATGGGGTCAGGCTGGGTTTCTGCCCAGGCACTCCTTTTTCCCTCTTCACCTCCCACTGTAGTTCCTAGGAGGAGAGGGACAAGAAAGGAATTACGGGACACTTATCCTTTTTTAGTCTAAAACATGTAGGCATTTGCCAAATTTTAGTCCTAAATATGTAATCTACTTTATCCATGTTTGTGCCCTGTAAGGTTTGTACTTGCTTATCTGCATATTAATTAAAAAATACAACCCTTGTATCCTACCCATGGAGAGGAGGAACGCCTCTATAGTTCTAAGTAAACAAGTTTCCTCGGCAAGCTATCTTGCCGGTGCCTTACATTGTTGTCGCGGGGCCTGGCCTGCCGTGCTTAAAATTATGGAAGGGGACTCGCCCCTTGTCAACCCTTCTTTGTCAAATGCCACTACAACCATCTCGACCGAAAAAATCGTTCGGATCAAAGGATGGAAGCACAAATGTTTCAAAGGCGACAAGGTTTTTCTATGTGCAACTTTTCTTCTTATAGAGACACGTATGGATAAAAAGAAACTTATCTGTTTGGCTCGTAGAGGATCGACACGTAAGCTTGTTTTCCATCTCTTCTTCCCAGGTTCAAGTCTGCGGCAAGAGTCCTGTAGTTAGTGCAGGGAAAACATAGCAGCATATGACCTCATCTAAATGACCATGGCAAGTTTATGCTAAGCTAATGATGCATGCATGTTGTTTTTAGGGCGCCACCGCTTTGTTTTATTATCCGTGCTTAGGTTCTGCGCCTGGCTTTGTACAAAGGGTTACATGCGCATTGTCAAGGCTTGTACAAAAGGGTGGTTGCCGGGGCAGGGCCCGGCAGCCGCGCCTTACGGGTAGAACTTGCGAAGATGCTCAATATTCCATGAGTTTTGCATTTGGATGCCATCTTCGGTCTCCAGACGGACTGTGCCAGGTCTGGTGACTCATACTACCCGGTAAGGGCCTTCCCACTTTGGCGTCAACTTGTTGGTACCCTTGGCAGACTGAACACGCCTAAGGACAAGGTCGCCTTCCTCAACGCTCCGGGCATGGACCCTACGGCTATGATATCGGCGCAGGGCTTGCTGGTAGCGTGCAGCACGTACAACAGCCTGGAGACGATTCTCCTCAAGGAGCACGTCATCGCCATGCCGGTGCTGGTCTTGCTCTACTACATCGTAGGCAAATACTCGAGTTGACCTGTATATGAGTTCCGTGGGAAGCACTGCTTCTACCCCATAGACTAGGGAGAATGGAGCCAGGCCGGTAGCTCGACTTGGTGTCGTATGGAGGGACCAAAGAACCACTGGCAGCTCGTCGATCCAGCGTTTGCCACACTTTGTAGCTTATCAAAAGTCCTTGTATTCAGCCCACACAACACTTCAGCATTCATCCTCTCAGCTCGTCCATTGCACCTTGGATGAGCGACAGAGGTAAATGAAATCTTGCGTCCGAGGGTTTGAATGTATTGCATGAAGGCGCGGCTTGTGAATTGGGTGCCATTGTCAGTGATAGCTTTGGCAGGTACTCCAAAACGGCACACCAATCCCTTCAAGAACTTGATAGCTGATTGTGCTGTCACCTCCTCACGGGCTCCACTTTAGGCCACTTTGTAAACTTGTCGATTGCCACGTACAAGAATTCAAAGCCCGCGGTAGAATGGGGGAAGGGGCCCAAGATGTTGAGCCCCCAAATCGAAAATGGCCATGAGAAAGAGATTGTTTGGAGAGCTTGAGCAGGTTGATGAATATTCTTGGAGTGGAACTGGCAGGCTTCACATCTGGTGACTAGCTCGATTGCATATTGGAGAGCCGTGGGCCAATAGAAACCTTGCCAGAAAGCTTTTCTAACCAAGGCTCTTGATCCAATATGGGAGCCGCACATGCCTTCGTGTATCTCTGCCAATAATTCCTTCCACTCTTCCGGGCAAATGCACTTCAATTTCACATAGTTGGGCCTCCTTCTGTATAATGTGTCATTGACAAACTGGTACATACTGGCCCTCCGGGCTACTCTTTCATCTTCTTCTTGCTCTTCGGGAAGTTCTCCAGTTTGGAGATAGTGGACGATGTGCTACGCCCAAGTTGGAGCTCGTGGCTCGACAACTAGGACCAACGGCACCTCCTCACTCGTGGGAGCACCTACCTCGACTGCAAAGACCGGTGGTTTTTGCGGAAGAGAGCAGCTCACCAAGCGAAGTTGAGTTGTTCCCGGCAGCTTACTTACTGGGGACCTCTGGGGGGCCTACCGGTAAAGGCTTGCCAGAGCCCAGTTTCCTCCTTTTCCTATCCATCGTCAATGGAGATACTGATGGTTGAGTCAGATGTAGGGCGAAAGTCCCTGGTTCCACAGGGAGCTTTTGTGCGGCACACTTTGACAAATAATCAGCAGTGCTATTTTCCGCACATGGCATGTGCTCTATTTGCAATCTATCAAAGTGTTCCTCCAACTTTCTCACTTCTTCAACATATGCCTCTATTAACGGGCTCTGGTAATCCTTGTTAACATGTCTCACCACAAGCTGCGAGTCTCCACGGATGACCAGCTTCTTGATTCTCAACTTACGGCAATCCCGAGCCCGGCAAAGAGCCCTTCATATTCCGCAGTGTTGTTAGTAGCTTTCTCCCAGGGAAAGTGCATTTGGACACGTACTTGAGGTGTTCTCTAGTGGGCGTGACGAAGAGCACGCCAGCACCCGCACCTTGCAACGAGAAGGCACCATCAAAGCACATGATCCACTCCTGTTGCGCTTCCTTGCTGAGGATAACTCTTTCTGGCGTCTCTTCGTCTGGAGTAGGTGTCCACTCTACAATGAACTCCTCCAGTGCCCTCCTCTGAATGGTTGAGGTACTTTCATGCTTCAGACCAAAACTTGACAATTCTAGTGCCCATTCAACTATTCTGCCGATGGCCTCTTGGTTCCTCAGTATACGTTGCAAAGGGAAATGGGTGACAATTGTGATCTCGTGGGGTTGGAAGTAATGGCGCAGCTTACTTGAGGCCATGACGAGGCCGAAGATCAATTTCTGCACTCCAGAGTAGCATGACCTAGCCCCCTGCAATAGGGAGCTGACGAAGTAAACTGGTCGCTACAACACTTTCTTGTTCGCCATGGTCTTGGGACTGCCTATGCCACCCTGCTCTTCTTTCTCCTCATCCGTATCTAACTCATTCATGACTAGTTCACTTTCTTCTCCGAGGAGGACAGTAGCTGCGGCTGCTCCTTCATCTACTTCCCGCTGCAGCACCAGCGCTGCACTAACCACTTGATTGGTTGCTGCTAGGTATAGCAGCAATGGCTCTTGCAGTTTAGGAGCGACCAAGGTTGGAACAGAGGAAAGATAGGCTTTAAGTCCTGCAGGGCTGCTTCTGCCTCCGAGGTTCACTTCATGGGCCCTGCCTTCTTCAAAATTTTGAAGAACAACAGGGTGCGCTCAGCAGACTTGGAGTTGAACCTACTTAGCGCGGCAACACATCCAGTTAAACGTTTGATGTCTTTGAGTGTCTTGGGCGCTTGAATCTGTTCTATCATTCTGATCTTGCCTATATCCCCCGGTGAGACACAAAGAAGCCAAGCAGCTTACCAGAGGGAACGACAAACACATACTTCTCAGGGTTCAACTTCAAGTTGATCTTGCGCAGGTTTGCAAAGGTCTCTTCCAAGTCCTGAATGAGCATTGATCTGTCCTTGGTTTTGACCACTATGTCATCCATGTAAGCTTGAATATTCCTGTGTAGCTGAGACTCAAAACCAATTTGCACAGCTCTTGCAAAAGTAGACCAACACTCTTTCACCCGAAGGGCATCCGCACGAAGCAGTACCTACCACACGGGGTTATGAACGCGGTCTTCTCCTCGTCTTCCTTGGACATGAATATCTGGTGGTACCCGAAGTATGCATCCAAGAAGGATAGCAGATCGCACCCGAAAGTGGAATCCACAATCTGGTCGATACACGGCAAGGGAAAAGGGTCTTTCGGGCATGCCTTGTTTATAACTATGATGTCTTTCTTGATCTCCTCGGTAATGAATTGCTGGTGCCCCAAAGCTTGTTTTCTGACCTTCTGCTTGATGGGCTGAGCATGAGGGCAGACAACAAGGTGGTGCTCGATTAGCTTCCTGGGAACACCGGGGATGTCTGATGGTTGCCAAGCAAACACATCGACATTCGCCCGCAGGAAGGCAACGAGCACGCTTTCCTATTTGTCGTCAAGGGTGGAGCAGATGGTGAATGTACCATCAGCGCCAACCAGCCCTGCCGTAACCCTCTTCACAGCACGCGAAGCAACTTTGGTTCTCTTGCTGGTGGAACTCTCCGGCAAATCATCGACGGGCGCGGTGGACTCCGGAGAGGCGTGCTTCCTGTATTCCATGCCGGCATCCCTGCTAGGCTTCTTTCCTTTCTTATTCTCCTTGGCGGGAACTGCGACTTATGCGGCCTTGGTAGGAACCGCATCCCGGTACATCTTATCCACGCATATGATTGCGTCCTTCTTGTCTAACGGGATGGAAATGACGCCCATTGGTCCTGGCATCTTCAGGGTATTGTAGGCATAGTGGGATGCCGTCATGAACTTTGCCAAGGATGGTCGACCAAGAATCCCATTGTATGGAAAAGGAAGCTCGACCACATCCAACACAATCTTCTCGGTCCGGTAGTTCAATTCTCCTCGAAATGTCACCGGCAGCATGATCTTGCCCTTTGGACGACTCCTGCCGGGATTGATCCCTTGAAATGTTCCAGTAACCTTGAGCTCTTCATCTGATATTTGCAATTTTCTGATTACCTTGGGGGAAATAAGATTCAACCCTGCACCACCGTCAACCAACATCTTTGTGACCTTGAGGTTGCGGATTGTTGGCAAAACCAACAACGGCAAGCACCATACCATGGTGGCGCGGTCAGGGTGGTGCTTTTCGTCAAAGATGATGGGCATGCGGGACCATTTGAGTGGTTTCCGAGAATCTGCCACTGGCTCTACGACATTGGCCTCACGCGCCCACTCTTTAAGCTGGCGGTGAGAGGAGTGCAAAGATGCGCCCCCGTCAATGCACGTGGCTTCAATGGCTTTCTGGAACTCTTGCTCACTGGTTTCCTCTTCATCCCATTCATCACTCTGGTCATCACCTTCCTTCTTCTCACGGCCCTTAGCAGGTTTCTCTTGATGCTGAGGAATCCTGTCGCGGCGGCCTCCTCTGGCACCTCGGCCTTTCCCGCGAGCACCTTCTTGGTCCCTTTCCTGTTCACACTTCTCATACTCAGCTTTCTGCTTCTTGACGAGTTGCTCAACTTGATGACACTATTGGAAATCATGGCCCTTGGTCCGATGGATCTTGCGGTACGGTCCGTTAGCCTTCCCAGCCTTTTCGGCCGCCGCAGCCTCCCTGCAATCAGTGCACGCGGCAACTTCCTTGCCGGGGGCTTCGGTCTTGGCCTTCTTGCCAGTACTAGGAGTGCTAGAACCCTCGACAGCTAGCACTGCCTTTTCCTTGCGCTTCTTGTTCTTCTTCTTCGGGTTAGCGGCATCATCATCATCTTCCGAGTCAACTTCGACGCCATCTTATTCTCCGGGGTTCGCCTCCCCTCCTCTGTAAGGGCACACTTAGCCGCCAAGTTGTATAGCTCATTCACAGTCCTGGGCAACCAGACGTTCATCTTGGAATGTATACTCCGGTTGCACATGTTGGACTGTGTCGCGGGAAACATGGCCACCTATGGGACCAAGAGTCCCTCGCTGGTTCGGCGGGGGGATGGCACGTTGCACAAAGAGCAGAGGAGCATAGAACAGCACGACAGAGATCACACAGGCAGTCTTTACCCAGGTTCGGGCCACCGTGAGGCGTAAAACCCTACTCTTGCTTTGTTGGATTGATGGTGGAAAAATGGTGGTGAGCGCAACAGGACTGCCCGGTAGGGATGGCTCGGGGCGAAACAGCTACACGCAAATGAGTATGTGTTGGGGTGAATTAGCCAACCCTTCCTAAGGTTGCCTTGGGCCTCCTTTTATATGCAAAGGGGTCCCCACAGTGGATAATCAGTCATGATGCACTGATTAGATAGCAAACAGTGCTATCATAGGTAACTCTGTAGGTTGACAGAGCGCATTAAATGCGCCGCTCAATATCACATTGTAGCTTGCCCGACAGGCTCTGCCGGGCTGCTTTGCCAGCTTCGCGCCTGCTCGTTCGAGACGTCACAGGACAAGTGCCGCTTGGAGGTATTTCCTGTAGGAAGTGCTTCCATGTGGCGAATAGCAGCCACTTAGTCACCTTGGAGCTTGACACCGCACCGATCGACGACGTGCGTTGTGACGAGGTGGTGCGGTGAGGTGGTTCTGCCTTCGTAGGCCCCGGCATGCCTGCCAAGACGCCTAGAAGTCTTGCTTCCGGGGGTAACTCCATCCTTGCCAAGCTCGCCTGCCCAGCAAGGGAGGTTTCTTCCTTAGTGGTATCTTGCTCTTCTGGCTCTTCTTGGTCCTCTTGTGCTCATGTTGGTCCTTCGAAGAACTGATCCTTTTTGCTCCAATCTGACCTTGGTGCTGTGGTCTTGCTGTCGTGCCTGTGCACAGTCTGGGCAACGGACCCAGGGTTTGTTGCACCGATAGAAGCCCCTGGGCCTGTCCCGAACGCGTTGTCGAGCATCGTCGGGGTAGGCCCTAATAAGTGCATAGACAGGGGCGTGGAAGTTGTTGGCCCCTCGAAATCTTCTTTGCCTCTTCATTAATCTAGAGGCTGGGCCAGTTTCCAATTTTCCCACACGTCGTGTAAAGCCAATCGTGGTGGGGCCACTCTTGTAATGGCCCGTGAATGACTTTCATGCACGGGGAAGAAACTGCCAATTCACTCTTCCCTCCACGCCCTTATCCTCAGCCACGTATGCTGCATGCATCGCGCTGGGGAGCATCAAGGCAGGGGCCCGATCTTCTTGAATTGGTGGAGGAGGGCAGCGGTTACCCGTTAGGGGATCAGCTCTCTCTCCCCCGACCCACAATAAAAGGAGGGCGGGGGAAGAGTGGAGGCATTTATCCTCGCATCCTTCTCCTCCATCCTCTACTTTCCACTGGTTATGTTGAGAAGGAGAACCCGAGGCCAGGCCCTGTGCCCTAGCTTAGAGCTTCGCATGGGCTTCAAGGGGGTGCTCGGGCGGTGCGGCGATAGCACTAGAGGTGGCGATTCTGGTGCGCTTGTCGCCGGGTCGCCCATAGCTTCAAATCTAGTGAGAGGAGAGACAAACGACACCATGCCGTGGCCCATAATGGACACGGGGCTTGGTAGTCGGTCGTGGGCCATTTCTCCTTCTCTCGCGGTGCCGGGGAGGGGTCAGAGAATGGGATCGCCATCAGCAGAGGCGAACCTGATCTCCCTGGGCACCATTCGCTTGTCATGTAGGAGGGCTCTTTGCTCCCATACATGTCTCCCGGACGTGCGGTGGTTTCTGATGTCAGGGTCGTTGGGGACGACCATGCTCTATGTGGGATTACCCGAAGAGCATGGTGCCCGACGTGGCTGTCGTGCGGCGGTCTTCTGGTGGCCGTGATATGGTAGGCGGCAGCAACACACGACACGTCAAGAACGGGGACAACCAATCCGGCGATTCATTTTTGCCGATGACTCCGTCTCTCCTATCTGGGCCTCCAACAGCATCACCATCTGTACCTGCCTGTGGTTTTTTCCTCCTAGCTGGGGAACGACGCCATCCTGATCCTGGGAAGGCGCCGAATCCCAGCCGAGCCCGCCTCCTGCCTCTTCGGTCCTGTAATTTCCTGAAGGAGATGGACAAGGGCAAAGGCATCATGGGGAACTTATCTTTTTTCAATCTTAAACCTGTAGGCACTTACCAAATTGGGATAATTGTATTTATACCCATAGTTGTGTCCCCCTCAACCGAATTGCCCCTAGTTTTCGAAAACACGTGGTCTTGCCCGACCCACTTTGTCATCTTGTGCTTTTGCCCTTTGACCGTTTGACCGTCACTTTGAAAACTTCATAACTAATTCATACTAAATCAGAAAAATGCAAATAAGATACCAAAATGTTTGGCAAAACATCACCTGTATGTCAATGTCACTTGCATTCATGACAAAAGTGTTGGTAAGTGCCCATCCGAGTTTTAGCTCTTATCATACCACCATGAATAGGAAGGTCTAAAAAAATTCAAAAAATTCAAGAAAAATTTGGTGCCAAAGAATTGTGAATGTTTTAAGTGCTTGCCAAGTTTCATCAGGGAATGACATTCGTGGAAGTCGTGGCAAAAAAAAGTCTATTATCTAGTGTTGACTGTTTTTTTGCCACGACTTCCACGAATGTCATTCCCTGATGAAACTTGGCAAGCGCTTAAAACATTTACAATTCTTTGGCACCAAATTTTTCTTGAATTTTTTGAAGTTTTTTTAGACTTTCCTATTCATGGTGGTATGATAAGAGCTAAAACTCGGATGGGCACCTACCGACACTTTTTTCATGAATGCAAGTGACATTGACATATAGGTGATGTTTTTCCAAACATTCTGGTATCTTATTTGCATTTTTCTGATTTAGTATGAATTAGTTATGAAGTTTTCAAAGTGACGGTCAAACGGTCAAAGGGCAAAAGCGCAAGATGACAAAGTGGGTCAGGCAAGACCACGTGTTTTCAAAAACTAGGGGCAATTCGGTTGAGGCGGACACAACTAAGGGTATAAATACAATTATCCCTACCAAATTTTAGTTCAAATAATGTAATCTATCGAGTGCATGTTTGTGTCCTGTAAGGCCAGTACTTGTTTGATCAACATATTAATGAAAAAGATGAACCTTGCTGGGAGTGTGTGCATGTATATGTCCATGCAGAGGTGGAATGCCTCTATATTTTAAATAAACGAGTTTTCCCCGACAGGCTATCCCGCCGGTAACCTCTACTTTGTTGCCGGGGGCTAAGCCTACCGGGCACAAGTTTTGATGAGGGACCAGTCCCCCGCAAATCTTTTTTCATCAAAGGCCACTGTGACCATCCTGACCGAAGCAACGTTCAAGTCAAGGAATGGGAACACCTAAGTTTTAAAAAGCGGTGAGGTTCTCTTATGCACATGTATTTGCTTACAGAACACGTATGGACAAGAGATAGAAATTATCTGTTTGGCTTGCCGGAGATTGCAGTGTTGGTTCATCTTTCCAGCTTCCCTTAGAGACCAAGTTCTCGGCAGGAACTTGCAGTTTTATGCAGATGGAAATGATGCGAGATGCGATCTTATCTATATGCTCATGAAATGCTTATGCATGCATGCAACTTGTCAGGGGCCACCAGCGCTTCATTCATTTCTCTGTTGCTCAGGGTTTGCGCCTGGCTTTGTACAAGGGGTTACATGCAACTGAGGCAAGGCCTATACAAAAGGGTGGCTGCCGGGCAAGGCCCGATAGCCGTGCCTTACGGGTAGAACTTGCGGAGATGCTCAATATTCCTTGAGTTTTGCAATTGAATGCCATCTCCGGTCTCCAGACGGACTGCGCCAGGTCTAGTGACTCGAACTACCCGGTAAGGGCCTTCCCACTTCGGTGTTAACTTGTTTGTACCCTTGGCAGACTGAACGCGGCTAAGGACAAGGTCGCCTTCCTCGAAACACCGGGCATGAACCCTGCAGTTGTGATAGCGAAGCAGGGCTTGCTGATAGCATGCAGCACGCGTAGCAGCCCGGAGACAGTTCTCCTCGAGAAGCACACCGTCGTCATGCCGGTGCTGTTCCTATGCTAATTCATCATAGGCAAGAACTAGAGGCAACCCATAAATGAGTTATTTAGGGATAACTGCTTCTACCCCATAGACTAGGGAGAAGGGAGTCTGCCCGGTAGCTCGATTTGGTGTCGTTCTAAGGGACCAGAGAACTACCGTTAGCTCGTCGACCCATCGTCTGCCACACTTCTACAACGTATCAAAGGTTCTCGTCTTGAGTCCTCGCAGCACTTTAGCATACACCCTCTTAGCCTTTCCATTCCTTATGGGATGTGCAATAGAGGCAAATGAGATCTTGCTTCCTAGGGCATGAACATATTTGTAGGGATCCGACCTCAGACGGTCAAATCTCTGTGCATAAGTGTCATCCTTGGATCGGTAATGCTGACACACACAGTACTCGAGGATTTATAACAAAGTGCAATCACACACTTATTACATCAAATAACTCAAAGAGAGTACTTATTACAATAATATGGCTGAAGGCCATCTAAATAAGATAACTGCAGAAGCTTCGAAGGTAAATGAGCCCATCAACTCCAACCGCTTAGCTGAGTGCACGACAACGACCTAGCGCACATTACTCTTCGTCTGAAAACTCTGCAACATAATACGTTGCATCTTGTGTAGGTTAGCACATGGAATATGCTGGCAAAATAACACTATAGAGCAATGAACAAATAACAACTATCACTACATGCATATATGGCTGGTGCAGGCTCTATGGTTATCATTTTGCGTAAAGCCAATTTTTCCCTACAACAAAGGAATATATTTTATTTAACTACAAAGTTTGTTGAAAACATTGAGAATGGTAACCCCATCTCAATCCCAAATAATAATCAATAACCCAACAAATTAATTAAGTAAAGTGATGAGATCAACATAATAATTCAAGCACCAGATACTCAAGATGTCCATAACCGGGGACACGGCTAATCATGATTAGTTTGTACACTCTGCAGAGGTTTGCACACTTTTCCCCACAAGACTCAATCACCTCCATTGCATTTCTTGCACTGCATGATGTTTGAGAAACGGATGACCGAGACACAGTCTTTCAGAAGCATTAACACTTTCGACGGGTAAACCGTACCACCTACATCCCCTACATCTGCTAGTTTACCACTGAAAGAGGTCACACAACATACTCAACTATGCCAGACCCATAATGGCTTGTGGCTGCACATGGAAGTTTCTAGCATGAATAACATAATGATCCCTTTGAGCCTGGATGGCAAACCATAGGATGATCACACGGGTTCCCCGGGATCTCCTTCGACAACACTGGATTCCCAGGTGCCCACAAACAATCCACCTAGATGTGTATTTAAATAGCCACCTTAAGTTCTCCCTTCATTCATAATAATAATCACATCAGTCATGAATCACTAAAACCAAACCACGTCTACGAGCATAGCATAGCAGTATAAGCATAACGTAGTACCTCCCAAGGTTTGTATATAAGACAATAGGTTCTACCTCATCAACTACTTCCCAATACCCATATGCTTATCAGATCCTACTCATGCAATGTTCGAGGATTGAATCTAATGCATAAAAACCGGGTAATAAAGGGATATGATCAAAGTGTTACTTGCCTTGCTGACGATCTGAAAACCCTAGTGACTCGTAGAAGCAAGCCTCGCACTCCCGAAACTCTATCATGAACAAACAATAGCATACATAAGCTCTCAAGCATAAGATGCAAGGGTAAAACTGAAAAGAAAAGATCCCAACTGAAAGTTCAACTAATGAGCTTCGATTTGCGAAAAGAATCAATCGAATCGGAGCTACGAAACTCAAACTGCGATCAAAAGAAGTACGAATTCAAATCTGCTTGAAACCAATTTTCAATTTGTCGAAATCAAGTTCATGTTGATTAACTGGAAAGAGGGGAACAAGACAAAGATTTTGGCGTTGGTTTCACTAGATTTGGACAAACGAGTAAAAAGTAGCGAGAGGTTGAAGTTCAGGGACTAATCTATGATAAAAGTATTCATGGATAGGTCCCTGGCCGAAAATAAAAAGAAAAAGAAAAAATCTACGGAATGAACGTTCTCTAATAGAGACTAACGAACGAATTCGTTCGTTAACAGAAACTAACCAATGAACGTTCGTTAATTAATGAACTAAAATAAAAAATGATCTAATCTAACTAACCGAAAAAACCCGAAAGAACCGAACGGTTTTATACCCGTCAAAACGGGCGGCGAGGTCAACAGCGGGGTTGGCGTCGGCGGCGGCGGATCGGGCTTCGGTTCCGGCGGCGGCGGCGTCGGTGGCGGCGGTGAGCGGCGTCGGCGGCAGTGGTGGCTAAAGGTGGCGGCGGCGGCGGCTTGAAGCGGCTGGCTCGGTGGGGAGGAGAGGCCTGGCCTCCTCCACTTATAAAGGGGCCGGGGGGCGCGACTTGGGGAAGGGGGCGTGAGGCGGCGGCGGACTCGGAGTCCGGTCCGGACTCCGGCAAGTCGGGCGGGAGCGGGACTCCATCCCGGCGCGGTAGCGGGCCGGCTCGGCTGGGCCTTCCGCCCAGTTGGGCGAAGAAGATTTTTTTTAAACAAAATTTGGCCCGAAAGAAAAATCCTAATAAAATATAAAATAAATTCTAAAAATACCAGAAACAATTTTCACCGTCCAAACCTAATATTTAGGACCAGATGAACATTTTTCTGGCCTAAAAATGCATATTTCAAAAATGCATATTTTTCTAATTCAAATAAAATAGCAAATAAAATACAAATAAAATAATAATTTGATTTTAAAATTTCTTCTCCAATATTCCTCTCATATTGAAGAAGTAATTTTATCTTCTATCTTTTATTTTTCGAATTTGAGAGAAAAATATTAAAATCAAATCAATCCTCTTTTCGAATTTGAAAAAAATTCAAATATGAAAATCTGTGAAATATCCAACTCTCTCCTTGGGTCCTTGAGTTGCTTAAGATTTCTAGGATCACAACCAAAATGCAAATAAAATATGATATGCATATGATGACCTTTGTATAACATCCAAATTGACAATATGGATGTTACAAACCTACCCCCCTTAAGATGAATCTCGTCCTCGAGATTCGGGTTAGCTAGAAAATAGGTGTGGGTGGTCTACTCCTTCTTTATAAAGGTGTGGGTCATCCCAGAACTAATGTCTTAAATCATAGAAAAACTTTTTCTTTTGCTAGTATGTGAAACTAGGTGGTATAAATTTAGCAACAATGTAATTAGCATAATCAGCATACCATGGAGCAGTACGAGAAGCATTTATGACAGCTAATTGTTCATCAGGGAAGCTATCATCAATAGGTAGTGGGTCATCAAGAACATTCTCTAACCTAGATAAGTTGTCCGCAACGAGGTTCTCAGCTCCCTTTCTATCAATAATATGCAAATCAAATTCCTGTAGTAGGAGAACCCATCTAATAAGTGTAGGTTTAGTATCTTTCTTTTCCATAAGATATTTAATAGCAGCATGATCTGTGTGAACACTTACTTTAGAATCAACAATATAAGATCTAAACTTATCACAAGCAAATACAACTGCTAAAAATTCCTTTTCAGTAGTAGCATAATTTCTCTGGGCACTGTCTAGAGTTTTACTAGCATATTGAATAACATTTAATGTCTTATCAACTCTTTGTCCTAGAACAGCACCTACAGCATAATCACTAGCATCACACATAATTTCAAAGGGTAAATTCCAATCAGGTGGCTGAACAATAGGTGCAGAAATCAACGATTTCTTAAGTATTTCAAATGCTTCTACACAATCATCATCAAAGACAAAAGAAACATCTTTTTGTAAGAGCTTAGTGAGAGGCCTAGAAATTTTTGAGAAGTCTTTAATGAACCTCCTATAAAAACCGGCATGACCAAGGAAACTTCTTATACCTTTAATGTCCTTAGGACACGACATCTTTTCAATAGCATCAACTTTAGCTTTATCAACTTCAATACCTCGTTCAGAAATTTTATGTCCCAAGACAATACCTTCATTAACCATAAAGTGGCACTTCTCCCCATTCAAGACAAGATTAGTTTCTTCACATTTCTGCAAAACTCGATCAAGGTTGCTTAAGCAATCATCAAAAGAAGTTCCATACATGGAGAAATCATCCATGAAAACCTCAACAATCTTTTCACAAAAGTCAGGGAATATATCAGTCATACATCTTTGAAAGGTAGCAGGTGCATTGCATAAACCAAAAGGCATACGTCTATAAGCAAAGGTACCGAAAGGGCATGTAAAAGTGGTCTTTTCTTGATCCTCTTTTGACACAGGTATTTGAGAGAAGCCAAAATAACCGTCTAGAAAGCAAAAATGTGTATGTTTGGATAATCTTTCTAGCATTTGATCAATAAAAGGTAAAGGATAATGATCCTTTATATTAGCTTTATTTAGTTTGCGGAAATCAATTATCATTCTATAACTTGTAACAATTCTTTGTGGGATCAATTCATCTTTATCATTAGGAACAACAGTAATACCTCCCTTCTTAGGGACACAATGGACAAGACTTACCCACTGACTATCAGCAACGGGATATATTATACCTGCCTCTAGAGGCTTTAGTATTTCTTTTCTTACCACTTCTTTCATCTTAGGATTTAACCGTCGTTGGTGATCAACAACCGGTTTAGCGTCTTTCTCCAATTTTATTTTTTCCTGGCATAGAGTGGGACTAATGCCCATAAGATCATCAAGAGTATATCCAATAGCAGCACGGTGCTTCTTCAGAGTTTTCAATAATTTCTCTTCTTCCTGCTCTGAAAGGTTAGCACTAATAATAACAGGATATATCTTCTTTTCATCAAGATAAGCATATTTAAGAGTATCAGGTAATGGTTTAAGCTCAAACACGGGATCACCCTTGGGTGGAGGAGGATCCCCTAAAATTTCAACAGGCAAATTGTGTTCCAAAATAGGTCCCTGTTTAAAGAATACTTCATCTATTTCCCTTCTTTCATTCATAAACATAGCATTTTCATGGTCTAGAAAATATTGTTCTAAAGGATCGTTAGGAGGCACGGCAACAGAAGCAAGACCAACAATTTCATCTTTACTAGGCAATTCTTTATCATGGGGTTGTGTACAAAATTTAGCAAAATTAAAATCATGAGACATATCCCCTAAAGCAATAGTAACAACATCCTTTTTGAAATCTATCTTAGCATTGACAGTATTCAAGAAGGGTCTGCCAAATATAATGGGACAAAAGTCATCTTGTGGGGAACCAAGAACAAGAAAATCAGTAGGATATTTAACTTTCCCACACAAGACTTCAACATCTCTAACAATCCCAACTAGTGAAATAGTATCTCTATTGGCAAGCTTAATTGTAACATCAATACCTTCTAACTCAGCAGGTGCAATATCATGCATAATTTCTTCATATAAAGAATGAGGTATTGCACTCGCACTAGCACCCATATCACATAAGCCATGATAGCAATGATCTCCTATTTTAACAGAAATAACAGGCATGCCTACAACAGGTCTATGTTTTTTTAGTATCGGGTCTAGCAATTCTAGCAGCTTCATCATAGAAGTAAATAACATGCCCATCAATATTATCAACCTAGAGATCTTTAACCATAGCAATACTAGGTTCAAATTTAATTTGCCCAGGGTTGTAGGTGTTCTAGTATTACTCTTACGAACCACAGTTGAAACTTTAGCATGATCCTTTATTCTAGAAGGGAAAGGTGGTTTCTAAATATAAGCGGTAGGAACAATAGGATCAACATTATAAGTGATAGTCTTTTATTCAACTTTAATAGGTTCAACTGCTTTTACTTCAACGGGAGGATGATATTTAAACCACTTCTCCTTAGGGAGATCAACATGAGTAGCAAAGGATTCACAGAAAGAAGCTACTATCTCAGAGTCAAGTCCATATTTAGTGCTAAATTCACGAAAAGCATCGGTATCCATAAAAGATTTAACACAATCAAACTTAGGTGTTATACCTGACTCCTTACCTTCCTCGAGTTCCCAATTTTCAGAGTTGCGTTTAATTCTTTCCAATAAATCCCATTTGAATTCAATAGTCTTCATCATAAAAGAACCAGTACAAGAAGTATCGAGCATGGAGCGATTATTGAGAGAAAGCCGAGCATAATATTTTTGAATAATAATTTATCTTGAGAGCTCATGATTGGGGCATGAATATAACATTGACTTAAGCCTCTCCCAAGCTTGAGCGTTGCTTTCTCCTTCGCGAGGTCAAAAATTATATATATAATTATGATCACGATGAACCAGACGCATAGGATAAAACTACTGCTGAAATTCCAATTTCAATCGGTTGTAGTTCCACGATCCAATATCATCGCATATCCTAAACCATGTCAATGCCTTTCCCTTCAAAGATAAAGGGAAGAACTTCTTCTTGATAGCATCCTCGGGCATACCTGCAAGCTTAAATAATCCACAAACTTCATCCACATAGATTAGGTGCAAATCGGGACGTAATGTTCCATCTCCTCTAAAAGGATTAGCTAGCAGTTTCTCTATCATACCCGAAGGAATTTCAAAGTAAACATTTTCAGTAGGTTCAGCAGGTTGAGGAGCAACTCTTTGATCTATGGTCGGGGTGAAGATACCCCGAACAGGCCCCTCAAAGGATTACTTTCCATAGTAACAAGTGACAGTAAATTTCAGCACACTATATAAAATTTTCCTTACCAAAGGCGCTTCACTCCCCGGCAATGCCGCCAGAAAAAAGTCTTGATGACCCACAAGTATAGGGGATCTATCGTAGTCCTTTCAATAAGTAAGAGTGTCGAACCGAACGAGGAGCAAAAGGAAATGACAAGCGGTTTTCAGTAAGGTATTCTCTGCAAGCACTGAAATTATCGGTAACAGATAATTTTGTGATAAAGTAATTCGGAATGGGTAACAAGTAACAAAAGTAAACAAGTTGCAGCAAGGTGGCCCAATCCTTTTTGTAGCAAAGGACAAGCCTGGACAAACTCTTATATAAAGGAAAACGCTCCCGAGGACACATGGGAATTATCGTCAAGCTAGTTTTCATCATGCTCATATGATTCGCGTTCGTTACTTTGACAATTTGATATGTGTATGGACCGGTGCTTGGGTACTTCCCTTCCTTGGACAAGCATCCCACTTATGATTAACCCCTCTTGCAAGCATCCGCAACTACAAAATAAGTATTAAGGTAAACCTAACCATAGCATGAAACATGTGGATCCAAATCAGCCCCTTACCAAGCAACGCATAAACTAGGGTTTAAGCTTCTGTCACTCTAGCAACCCATCATCTACTTATTACTTCCCAATGCCTTCCCCTAGGCCCAATCAATGGTGAAGTGTCATGTAGTCGACGTTCACATAACACCACTAGAGGAAAGACAACATACATCTAATCAAAATATCGAACGAATACCAAATTCACATGACTACTTATAGCAAGACGTCTCCCATGTCCTCAGGAACAAACGTAACTAATCACAAATCATATTCATGTTCATAATCAGAGGGGTATTAATATGCATAAAGGATCTTAACATATGATCTTCCACCAAATAAACCAACTAGCATCAACACTACTAGCAAACCAGAGGTACCAATCTGAGGTTTTGAGACAAACATTGGACACAAGAGATGAACTAGGGTTTGAGATGAGATGGTGCTGGTGAAGGTGTTGATGGATATTAACCCCCTCCCGATGAGAGGATCGATGGTGATGACTTCCCCCTCCCGGAGGGATGTTTCCCCAGTAGAACAGCTCCACCGGAGCCCTAGATTGGTTTCGCCAGGTTCCGCCTCGAGACGGCGGCGCTTCATCCCGAAAGCTTCCTTCTTATTTTTTCCAGGGCAAAAGACCTCATATAGCAAAAGATGGGCACCGGAGGCCTACCAGGGGGCCCACGAGGCAGGGGGTGCGCCCAGGGGGTAAGGCGCACCCCCACCCTCGTGGATGGTGGGTGGCCCCCCTCTGGTGCTTTCTTCGCCCAATATATTTTATATATTCCAAAACTGACTTTCGTGGAGTTTCAGGACTTTTGGAGTTGTGCAGAATAGATTTCTATTATTTGCTCCTTTTCCCGCCCAGAATTCCAGCTGCCGGCATTCTCCCTCTTCGTGTAAACCTTGTAAAGTAAGAGAGAATGGGCATAAGTATTGTGACATAATGTGTAATAACAGCTCATAATGCAGTAAATATCGATATAAAAGCATGATGCAAAATGGACGTATCACGGCGGTCGGGGAAGCGAGCACGAGCTCAACAGAGGCTCGTGCGCGTCGCAGAGCGCGTCGACCGCATGCCAGCATGCCTGGAATGACGTGGTCACCGTGTGAACTATGACATCAGGCCGCGCTAAGCTTAAACTTCATGTCTGGCTGGTAGTCCTTAGTGGTTTGGGTGGTTCCAACACTTTGAGTTGATCCCAGGAGCTGTGTGTGCGTGGTTTACTTCATGGTAAGTTTATGGACGGTAACTTGTGACTGTGAGTGATCCAGTAAGAGTTGAGGTCTGGGCTTTGGGGTTTAGCAATCTCTTAGGAAGGTAATGAAGCTCAAGAAAAATCAGCCTCATTGGATCAAGGAAAAACATACTTGTTGTGCAACTTGCCAATTCTGTCTAGAACAGAAATGATTTTGTGTAGCAAAAATATTCCAAAAAGTGATGCAATATTTTTGCTCAGGGAGGTGCCCTAGGGTTCAAAGAATATTTGGGATTTTTCTCAGAGTTTTGTGGGCAAAGAAAATGAGGGTTGCTTTGGAGCATATGTTGCTGACTATGGTTTTTGAATGGAAAAATGAATGTTTTTCATTTATGAAAAATATTTCTTGGATCATTTTGGGATTAATCAGAGAGGGAATGATGGTTTAAGAGAGATAGAGAGGAGCCACTTGGGGTGAAAATCAAGTGTATGCCGAAGGGTTTAAGTCCAACTGAAATGATCCAAAAATTGAAATTCAATTCAAATGGCAATCAAAATCAGAAAAAGAAAAGAGGGCAAAAACCAGGCTGTCACAAACCTCGCCCACTTAGGATGAATCTCGTCCTCGAGATTCGGTTGCTCGGGAAAACAATTCTGGGTAGGTTGTCTTTAAAAATTCCTCTCATTCCCAAGTTGCCTCTTCCTCGGTGTGATGCTCCCACTGAACCTTATAAAACTTTATCGCTTTACTACGAGTGACCCTTTCCATCTCATCCAAGATTCTGAATGGTTTCTCCTCATATGTTAAATCCTTAGCTGGCTCTAATTCTGACATATCATTCTTTTTCTCTGGAGGCGACATACATCGTCTTAGCTGTGAGACATGGAACACATTGTGCACTTCTGAATATTCTGGAGGCAATTCCAACTGTTACGCAACAGTACCCACTCTGGACATAACTGGGAGTGGACCAATATATCTGGGTGCCAATTTTCCGCAAGTCTGAAACCTTTTTACTCCTTTCATAGGGGTAACTTGGAGGTATACATGCTCTTTGGGTTCAAAGCTGTTATGTCGGTGCTTTGCATCATAATAACTCTTCTGTCGGGACTTAGCCAACTGCAATCTGTCTCGGATTTCCTTGACTTGCTTTTCAGCTTCCATCATTAGATCAATTCCGAAAATGCGGCTATCTCCGGTTTGAGACCAATTTAGCGGAGTGCGACATTTACGACCATACAGAGCTTCATAGGGTGCCATCTTTAGGTTGGTCTGGAAGCTGTTGGTGTAGGAGAACTTGGCATACGGCAGACAATCTTCCAATTTGGGTCCTTGGGCCAAAGCACATGCTCGAAGCATATCTTCGAGTATTTGGTTTACCCGCTCAGTCTGCCCGTCTGTCTGAGGATGATATGGTGTGTTGTATTTTAGTGCGGTCCGCAATGCTTGATGGAGACGTGACCAGAAAGCTGAGGTAAAAAGTGACCCTCTGTCGGAAGTGATCGTTCTTGGCACTCCATGCAGACTGACTATTCTGGGCACATACAACTGTGCGAGCTGGTCGGCTTGGTAAGTGGTTTTGATGGGAATGAAATGAGCTACCTTGGTCAATGTGTCCACTACGGCTGCATAATTGCCTCGGTGAGTTCTTGGTAGGCCTGTGATAAAATCCATACACACATCATCCCACTTCCATTGCGGAACGAGCAAAGGTTGGAGGAGTCCGGCTGGTTTCTGGTGTTCTGCCTTCACTTTGTTGCATATGTTGCAACAGGCCACAAAATAGGCAATGTCTTTCTTCATCCCATCCCACCAGAATATCTGTCGAAGGTCTTCGTACATTTTGGTATCTCTAGGGTGAATGGAATATGAAGATTCATGTGCTTCTGTCAATACCTTCCTTCTTAAGTTCGATTGATTCGGTACACAAACCCTTCCACAGAACCTTAGTGTACCTTGCTGATCCTTAGAGAAATCTTGTGTCTGGCCTTCTAACATACGCTTGATATGTTTTTGTAGCACTAGGTCGTCTGACTGGGCCTGGCGAATCTCATCCTCGAGTGTAGGCATTATATTCGCAAGACAAGTATCCACAATAACCAAATTGAGCTGCGTGATCTCTTCCTGAAGTCTGGGAGGCAAGGACTCTCTCATGGCGATCAGACTGGCAGGCTTGCGGCTGAGTGCATCGGCGACCACGTTGGCCTTACATGGATGATAATTTATTCCAAGGTCATAATCCTTGACTAATTGGAGCCATCTTCGCTAAAGGAGGTTTAAGTCCGGTTGAGTGAATATATACTTGAGACATTTGTGGTCGGTAAATATCTGACACCTTTTTCCAATGAGATAGTGTCTTCAAAATTTTAAAGCATGAGTAACCGCGGCCAACTCCAAATCATGAGTACAATGGTTCCCTTCATGGGGTCGCAGCTGGCAAGATGCGTATGCTACTACCTTGCCATCTTGCATGAGTACGCATCGAAGACCTTGCCTGGAAGCGTCACAGTACACATCAAAGCTGCGCTAGATGTCCGGAAGAGTCAACACAGGTGCTGCTGTCAGTCTGGTCTTCAGCTCATTGAAACTTTTCTCACAGTCCTCAGTCCATTCGAACTTCTTATCTTTCTAGAGAAGCTCTGTCATTGGCTTGGCAATATTAGAGAAGCCCTTAATGAAACGGCGGTAGTACCCGGCTAATCCAAGAAAACTCCAGATTTGGGATACTGTCGTGGGTGCCATCCAATCAAGCACGTCCTTCACCTTACATGGATCCACGACTATACCTTCTACTGACAGAACATGCCCTAGAAATCCAACTTGCTTGAGCCAAAACTCACATCTACTGAATTTTGCATATAGCTGATGGTGACGGAGTCTTTGTAAAACAGCTCGGAGATGTCCCTTGTGTTCGTCTTCACATTTTGAGTATATTAGGATGTCATCGATGAAGACCACCAAAAATTTATCCAGGAAATCCATGAATATTTTTTTCATCATATGCATGAAGAAAGCAGGGGCATTGGTGAGACTGAAAGACATAACGGTATATCCATAAAAACCATATCGGGTAGTGAACGCGGTCTTAGGGATATCTTCCTTTTTGATCTTGAGCTGGTGGTATCCGGTCCTCAAATCAATCTTGGAGAATACTTTTGCCCCACTGAGTTGATCAAACAAATCATCGATCCTGGGTAGTGGATATTTGTTCTTAATAGTGACATCATTCAGTTGACGGTAATCCACACACATCCTGAGGCTACCGTCTTTCTTGTCCACAAATATTGCGGGTGATCCCCATGGTGAAGAGCTTGGACGTATATAACCTTTCTGGAGCATCTCATCAAGTTGTTTCTTTAATTCCACTAATTCTGATGAAGGCATCCGATAATACTTCTTGTACAACGGTGTGGTCCCGGGCACAAGGTGAATTGCAAACGCAAGTCCTCGGTCTGGCGGCATTCCTGGCAATTCTTCAGGGAATACATCGGGAAATTCACTAACCATAGGAATTAATCCCAATTCTTCAGCTACAGCGGTGAAGACCATTTCTTTCTTGGGTATGGTTCTGCGGGCATAAAATTTTGTCGTTCGACCTTCCTGACTTGTCAAGGTGACTTCTTGGGTTGCACAATTGATGCATACTTGATATTGAGTCAACCAATTCATTCCCAAAATAATGTCCAACTTGGCAGACTCGATAACTATCAAGGAAGTTGGAAACGGACTCCTTTGATATCATTTCCAAATTATGCAGACCAGATTGCTTCTGAGCAAGGATTCCGGGAATTGTACCAGCATATTCTTTTTCAAAATCGAACAAGGAAATTTGTTTTGGGCAACAAAACTCCGCGAAATAAACGAGTGGGAAGCCCCAGAGTCAAATAAAATTATTGCAGGTATGTTATTAACAGGAAACATACCAATGACGACTTTGGGGTCCTCTTGGGCTTCGTCTGCGGAGAGGTGATGAACTTGCCCTTGGATGGTTCGTTGGGCAGGGTACGACCCCATATGGTTGACTTGTGGCATGAATGGAGCATTCGTCTTGCCGTTCTTGGGACACTATCTTGCAAAATGTCCGGTTTGTCCACAACTGAAACAGGAA
Source organism: Triticum aestivum (assembly GCF_018294505.1). Classification (NCBI taxonomy): domain Eukaryota; kingdom Viridiplantae; phylum Streptophyta; class Magnoliopsida; order Poales; family Poaceae; genus Triticum; species Triticum aestivum. The sequence goes on from NC_057796.1 coordinate 168,632,150, forward strand.
TTGTTACCCTGACACTCTTCTTGCACCGGGCTGGTTACGACATTCTTGACTTGGGTAGTGGTCTTGTTAACATTCTGCTGCCAATTGGGTTTGTACACTACATGAGTCTGCTGCCAAGTACGAGCCTTCTGCATTGGCTAACCATCCTTCTTAGACTCAAACTTGCGCTTGGGATCATTATTGGCAGACTTATTGTCATTTGCAAGCTTGTGCTCCCTTTCAGCAATGAGGGCCTTGTTTACCAGAGTCTGGAAATCTGGGAAATCAAACATACTGAGAGTGCATCGAAGGTGTTGGTTTAGTCCGCCGAGAAATCGGTCAATCTTTCTTTCTTCTGTGGCCACATAAAGAGAATAACGGGCCAAATGATTGAACTTGTGCAGATACTCACTGACAGACATGTTTCCTTGGGTGGGCACGAGAAATTCATGCTGCTTGACCTTCATAATGCCAGCAGGAATGTGGTACTTGCAGAAATGGTCCTTGAATTTAACCGAAGTGATTTCTTCGTCTGCAGGCCACATGGCTTTAGCATTATCCCACCATATAGCGGCAGCTCCTTTGAGATAATGCGTAGCAATGGGAACCTTATCCTCTTCTTCAGTATGAGCAATTTCAAGATTTTTCTCAATGGTCCTTAACCACTCATCGGCCTTCAATGGATCGACAACTTGACTGAAACTGGGAGGCTTGGTTCTCTGAAAATCAGACAGCTTGGGGTGGTGACAATTCTGATTTCCATTCTGTCCAACCATAGGTTGTACACTTTTCAACATTTCAATCAGATCGCTATTTCTTCTTTCCACAAACATTCACATAATTTGTTCAGTGGAGGGCGGATGTGGCGGTGGATTGTACGTCTCGGGGGAATGCCCTGCCCGTCGTGTTGAGCGATGAACAGGGACATTCTCACAAGCGTGGCTGTTGCTGCCTCCCCGCGTCATCCTATTTTTTCCCAATATAACGCAACCATGATGAGCAACATCCAAAATAGTAGAGAAAAGCCAGCGACAAACCCGAAAGAAACGAAAACGGAATATCGAAGAAAAACACAATGAATAATAAAAAGTTCCAACATAATTATACATGGACTCATACATGAAAGATAAACATCATGCTTAGTTCGACTACTCTCATACATGAAGCAAAACATTGTGACTCGTACGACTACATCCGTACATCAACATGACAACTGTGGATACTCGAACGCTCTAGTGCTCTACTGGTCCTGCTGGGTCTTCTCTTGAGGCGGACTCGGATCCTGAACTGACGACATTAACCGACACCTCCGGGTTAAAGGTAACACGACGACGCTGCCTCGAGGGCTCTCCCTCCGGGGCAGGTGCGGGATGTGGCTAGAGCATCAGGGCTGCGGGGGTAGCAAGAAAGGAAACCCACTCAGCAGGAGCACTGAGGGGAGTCACGGTCGAGGTGCCCGAGCTACTCGGAGGAGTAACCAGGGGAACAGGCGAGCTAGAACCGGGTGGAATATAAGGAGTAAATCCCATAGATGGTGGAGTGGGATAGGACCTAGTGGCTACTAAAGTAGTGCGAGCACGAGTCAGCTCTCGAGCCAGCTCGTGAATAAGAAGGTAACTAGCGGTGATATAACGAGAAAGGTGGCTAGCAGCGCTATCAGACTCCGGATCAATGATAGGGAAACGGACACGACCATTGTCGTGCAGGGATGGTTAGTAGTGGAAACCTGGGTGATTCTGCATCTGGACCTCGTTATAGCGCAGCTTGATGAGGACCTCAAATGCAGCAAACTGGACAGCCTGAGAGGCAGTGGAAGCGAAACCGCTCCTAGAGGTACGAGTGCAAGAGCTTGAGGATGAGCTGGTGCGCAGAGTAACAACGGCGTGATACTCGTGTACTCAGTCTACTAGACGCTCCCGGTATACCCGATACATCGGGTCGTCACCGAGAGGGTAGAGGCGGTGCCATACATTCCGAAGAAGGTGCGGCGACATGTACGGCAACAGCTCCAACTGGCACGGATACTACACTGGAGCCATCTACACTCACAGCCATTAGTAGGTTAGAAATAAAAATAAAACGAGTGCATGCACTGCAACAATCAGCTACAAATATTACCGACACTCAAATTATAATCTAGCTAACGTCGAGTTAACACGTTGGTGGTCTAGCATGTCCTACAGTCAGCGCGGCTCTGATACCAAGCGTTGTGGCACCCGGCTCAGAGCAACCGGTTTACCTTGCATTGCCAGCCCAGAGATCATGTCTTCTGGCAACACACAACATCTTGGTACAGAAAACAACCGCTTTGTTGATACTGGCGGAACATAGTTTGATATTACATCAAGTAGCAAGGCCAAGCAGCACACACGGTGCGGCTGAACAATATGTACATTATTTAGTGAACACAAAGGGGCCTCGATCACGACAACTACGCGGCAGCGGAACAACGATGAAGCGGGACTCCATAGCACAGGGACACCGATGTGGACACGATCTAGACTCAGGCAGCACTCCGATCCAACGAAACTTTCTTGAAATCTGGCATGACATGCCAGTTCAGTACATTGAATGTACTTGCAAGCTCACAATAAGCATGAACATGATGATAGACAATATCATGATATTTATTCAAATTATCATCAATGCAAAAGCATACTGGGAATGTAGTGAACATAATCTCGTGCATCAAGTCCCTCGGACTTTCTTACCGAATGGGTTACCTTGTAACCAAATGGTGATCTTTCTGGGATCACAAAAGAAACCAACACTTTAGTTTCCATCATCATCATAATTTCTCAACCATCATCTTTCCAACAATGCCATGTGATTAACATTAGTGTGCATGATTATTTATAAATGTTGATCCATGGTGTGACCTACTTCCGAGTTGTGTCCGTATCTGAGGACGCGGCTAGCGATAGACTAAATACACTCTGCAGAGGTAGCGCACTTTACCCACACCACTGAATCCATGGCCTCGCACTCCCATTCGGGTGGACCAACGACATTCCGACGAAACCCTCCCATTGCCCTGACACTCTCCCGACCACTCCGACTTACTCCCCACTAGGCTAAGTCTTGGGTGGCCCCGTGCCTACCAAAGGCAACAACGGCCACCGTCGGGGCAAAACATAAACGGTCCCAAACGGGGACAAGGTACCATAACAACAAACGGGCACACAAGGTTATGTCTGCTTACCGGGCCAGGGTAACGCATGCCCATAACCTTCCCTCGTTGGAGGTACCAACCAGAGGCATGACAACGGACCGAATAAAGGCCTTGCCATAAAGGCAAATGTGGTTGCACCGGGAAAAACTCGATTCAGTGGCACCATGACCCGACCAACGATATGTTCAAGTTGAGTTATTATCAAGTTTAACTCAAAATAAAAATAACCGGTGTCATGATATGCCATGAATATGCAACCATACATCATGCATCACATACTCTCAAAATGAATGGATCAACATCATCTAGTATTCTACTAACAATCATCATCATCAAATCCATTCCACTCCTCCGGTTATTATACTTCATCAAGTTTAACCATGATATTCACTTAAAATTATCCATTTTCTTACTTAAGGAAAATAATAACAAAGCGAGTCATTTCATAATCATTTCATTACCACATAACCAAATATTACTTCTACTAACTTAAACTAATTTAGTTAGTCTCAAACTACTATAAACTAAGCATTTCAAACAAGGCAAGTATTCAACAGAAATAAATATTTATTAAATGATTTAAATGCATGAGATAAATCATTTTTCAAGTTGGAAAAATCACAAATATTAAGATGGCACCATGAAAATGTTGTTGTGGCTTGCCTTAGTGCAGATGAGGTTCACACTCCTCCTGGTGATCCTCAAGACAAGCTTCACCTTCTGAAATAAATTAAAAACAGAGAAAGAAAATATCAAGAATCACTCTGAAAATCACCAGAAAATCTAGACAGTAGAGAAAATTCTCATTTTTGGTGAGCTGCTAGATCTTTTAGAAAAGAACACAATGCAAAAAAGAATCACTTCATTTGGACTTAAGGTTAAAAAGTTGTGGCTATTTGAAGTTTCTGTAAAAATTTGAAATATAAACAAAATGACCAGGCGGTGACGTCAGCGCCACGCCGGCGTGTACCGCTTTGGCCGCGGGGCTGGGTGGCTGACCGTGGGCCACCACTGTCAGTTTTAGGAAGTGAGGGAGAGAAACAGAGGCGGGATAATGATGCGCCGGCGTTTCTCCAGCGAGCAGAGGTCGGCGGCCAGATCCATAGGGATAGGAAGCAAGAGGGAGCCGAGGCGCACCTACTTGTACCCGTAGAATGGCTAGGGGTGGTCGGACGGGGTCGGAACGGGCCTCTCCAGCAGTGCCAGGAAGCGGAGGTCGCCGGAGATGGAGACGACGGCGGCGTGGGGCTGCACCAGGGGCTCCAACGGGGTCGTACGGCACCAGTGGTGCACCACGGAGGCGCAGGAAGAGTGGCTTGAGCTCGGGAGGGGCTGGAAGGGTTGAGGCGAACCGAGTGGATCGCCCGCGAGCTCGAGATCGAGGACAGCGACCCGAGGCCTACCCGACTGGGCTGTGGCTTTCTACGGTGTTGTGGAGGTTGTAGGAGTGGTTGGTGATGCTCGAGGAGGCTGGGAGTGGCTGTATTTATAGGCGAGCGAGGAGGGGGGATGGTGCTCCGCCGGAGAGCTTCTGGACACGGCGCCCGGCGACGAATGGAAACAGCGAGAGGGGAGAAGGTGACGCAGCTTACGCGGGTACCGTGGGAGGGCGGAGACGAGTACAGGAGCGAGGATGGCAACGAGCACAATGGCACGACGCACTGTTGTGTTGGCCGGGTCATGCCCGTGCTCGCTGCGGCGAGCTCCGGCGTCGGTGTGCGCCAGCGAGGAGTTAAGAGGGTCGAGACGATGATCGTGGCGCGGTTTGGCAAGGTGCAGCGGTCGGGGAAGCGAGCACGAGCTCAACAGAGGCTCGGGTGCGTCGCAGAGCGCGTCGACCGCATGCCAGCATGCCTGGAACGACGTGGTCACCGCGTGAACTATGACATCAGGCCGCGCTAAGCTTAAACTTCATGTCTGGCTGGTAGTCCTTAGTGGTTTGGGTGGTTCCAACACTTTGAGTTGATCCCAGGAGTTGTGTGTGCGTGGTTTACTTCATGGTAAGTTTCTGGACAGTAACTTGTGAAGTTAACTGTGAGTGATCCAGTAAGAGTTGATGGCTGGGCTTTGGGGTTTAGCAATCTCTTAGGAAGGTAATGAAGCTCAAGAAAAATCAGCCTCATTGGATCAAGGAAAACTATACTTGCTATGCAACTTGCCAATTCTATCTAGAACATAAATGATTTTCTGTAGCAAAAACATTCCAAAAAGTGATGCAATATTTTTTCTCTGGGAGGTGCCCTAGGGTTCAAAGAATATTTGGGATTTTTCTCAGATTTTTGTGGGAAAAGAAAATGAAGGTTGCTTTGGAGCATATTTTGCTGACTAGGGTATTTGAAGGAAAAAATGAATAATTTTCATTTATGAAAAATATTTCTTGGATCATTTTGGGATTAATCAGAGAGGGAATGATGGTTTGAGACAGAGAGGAGCCACTTGGGTGAAAATCAAGTGTATGCCCAAGGGTTTAAGTCCAACTGAAATGATCTAAAAATCCAGATTCATGTCAAATGGCAATCAAAATCAGAAAAAGAAAAGAGGGCAAAAACCAGGCTGTCACAATGCAGCACAGCAACGGTAATATTTTCCTTGGTTATGAAACCAAGGTTATCAATCTAGTAGGAGAACCAAGCAACACTATGTAAACGGTATTTGCACATAAATAACAAATACTTGCAACCCAACGCGTAAGAGGGGTTGTGATGCGGAGCATCCTATGGTCATCCCCATGGACCTACCATCGTCTCACCAAGTGCCAAGATGACCTATGACACGAGCACGAGCTAGAGCTCTCGAGACCGAGGTGACTTCCTTCCTTAGTGATATCACATATGATCCACTCGAGACATGGCTACTACCTTTGTCTGGAATGTTGTGCATGATTAGGTACCAAGAGGACCCTCCCGAAGATGCACGTGAAGACGGACAAGCCCTCAAGTTCACGGATGAAGAGAACCAACGAAAGGAGTCAAGAACAACTCCCAGGACCTGGACATCCGGCCAAGACCCCGGACATCTGGCCCCTGGAGCATCACCCACAACAGCCGCCAAGCACCTACAGGCCCCGGACATCCGGCCCTAGCCCGGACATCCGGCCCAGCCCGGACATCCGACACGAAGCCCGGAAAATTAGCACCCTCTATCCAGAGAGCACCGAGGCCGACCCCGCCAGCCCGAACATCCCGACCCCCAGCCCGGACATCCGGCCCCTCGGGAAGGCCCGGACATCCGGCCCGACGCCCGGACGTCCGACCCATCTGTTTGCGCACAGTAAAGGGCCAAGGCCCATGTACCCCTTCGACCTCCTAGACTATATATACTCCTCCTCCTCCTCCCTCTTTCTAGGGATAGCAATGTGGTAGCTCATATTAGAGATAGAGCTTTGCTCATCCACTTGGTTACTTCTCCTTCGGAGTCCACGACCTCTTCGGAGAAGATGCCCCAAGCGGATTCAAGACCCCTCACGGGAAGACCCCCCTCAAGGCCTCCTCACGGATAAGAACTAGTTACCTATGTATCATCCTTTGTTGGATTTGGATCGTGTATCTCTTTCTATTACGAGGATCTAGCATATGTGTGACCTAATCTTGTTGGTTTGAGTGATTTTCTCGTGTTTCCCCTCGTGATTTCTCCTCGTGTTCTTCGTGTTCATCGTGGGATCCGCTCCTTTCATGAAAGATCGGCCATCTAGGGTTCCACCCTACATCATCCTGGTATCATGAGCCATGTTGGTCACGATTTTGGAGCCTCCCCTCTTTGTTTTCTAGCCTTGTTTTGTTGATTTTGTCCCTAATATGAAAATTCCCCACAAAAATAGGCCCCAAATTTTTTTTGGGATTTGTTGGCGTGATGAAGTTTTGTTCAATTTGATCCGTTGATTTCGTGTCTTGTAGGTAGATCTAGCTTTCCCCATCTTTTCCCCAATTTCCATCCACAAAATCTCTCGAATTTTGCCTGGAATTTCAAATTCCCCACGAGTTCATCAAGTTCATCCATGGATCCAGAGCCCAGACCTCCGGCCACCCCGGACATCCGGCTCGAAAGCCCAGACATCCGGCCCCTGACAGCACCATCTCCATCCACCGCCCCGTTTCCGGCCTAGCTATTGCCAAAATTTGGCTCCGGTGCCCACATTCACTTTCACATACCACCATCCCTTCCACATACCACCACCGCTTTCCGCAAACACCACCATCGCTTACCCACTATCAATTCCGACAATTTTGACACGTTTTGCTTTGAAAATTTGAGTTGCGATTCCCGTGTCCTATTGTGTTTACGGCTATTTAAGGTACGGTTCGACATCAACACCACCGCCACTCATCTTCGCCCAGGAACGTCATCGTACTACGACCGGCTACATCACTTGGTATCACCAGCCAACCGTAAGCAAACTTGGTAATCCAGTCTTGGTAAATCGCGATATCCATCATACTTCATTGGTGCCATTGCCATTGATAACCACCATAGCCCAATTTTGCGTCACTTACCCAATCGGAGACTAGACTTTGAAGTATTGCCGGCAACGTGACTTGTGCACATTAGTGATCATACTTCCCATAGCCATACATACCATATCAATCGGTTGCCATATCTTAGTATCATCTCTTGTGTCACAAAGTTTGTCATCGCATACACAATTGCTATCTTGGTTCATGAAGCATTGCATGGGAAAAGAGCTCAACAACAAGAGCCAAACAAGCTTTTAAGCAAAAGGAGAAGATAAGCAATGAGCTTATAAGCAAGAACCATGGCATCACACTACATTAAGATTGTCATACTTGATCATCTCGGATTATATCATCGGAATACCATACATATAGCATACTTGGGATAGAAGTTGTAGCATTTTTGTTTAGTAGGTTGTGCACAAGTCTTCGTATCCGCCTATTGTGCAATCGTGTTAGCATCTCTCTAGTGTTGTGCAACAAGATCATTTTCCGTGGATCCCACATTTTGGGTCATTCCTTGGTTGCACGACCCCATTTATCTATTTGTGTGTGTGTTTCCGTGTTCCATACTTTGCTATTGGTCTACTTGTTGCATTTGCAAATTTGTGAATCTTCTCCAACATTATTGAAGCTCACTAACAATTGCATCGAATTTTGTGCCACCATCCTAACCAAGCTCCACCATAGGCTTTTATTTGTGTAGGTGGGAGAAACCGACAAGAATTGGTACCAATTGTGATATTTCCTTGTTACACATTTGAGTGATCATTGATCCATCTTCAACATCGGTTCAAAGGTACATTTGGTATAAGTTCTTATCTTTCTCCCACTCACATTTTTTGTTTGAAATGATGGATAGGCCAAGTACTTCTACCAACCCACTCTTCCTTGAGCAAGACGACGACCCGAACAACTACGTCACCAAGCTACACCTATTTGGTACACAACGAGCTTTGCATCAAGAGCAAACTAGCAATGAGCGACCGCATCGACAACCTCGCCATCGACTTGCGACTCTCCGAGCAACGCACAATAGACTACTTCGACAACAAGCTCGACGAGCACAAGCACGAGAATGACGCAAGAATGGACGAGATTCGTGCCTTGTTGGTCAACCGCTCTTCTACCACTTCGTCCTACTCAAGACGGAAGCCGCTCGAGTCGACACTCCGACGACACTATCTCCGGCTCAAGTACCCCGACATCGAACACTCTTCGTCGTGCCGCGCGTCAAATCGTCAAGCAAACCGCAATCCTCTACACGACACCGATGTCAAGAGCAATCGATACCGTCAAATGAAGCTACATTGGCGCAAGCACAAGAACGGCAACGTCTACGCCGACAAGAGGAAGAGCGGGCGCGCCAACATCAAGAGGAGCAAGATGTCGCGGCGTTCCGACAACAACAACAATAACGTGAAGCACAAGCACTTGAGGCTCAACGTGCCCTTCATGACACAAGTCGCGATTTCGCCGACCGCAACGGTCAAACGCGCAAACAAGTAGAAGCACATCGCGATGAAGTTCAAGAGAGGATTTATCAATCACGTGTGCATCGTCAAGTTCCTCAAGCTCCTCCACAACCTCGACAAGAAAATCAAGTTCACCAAGAGCAAGAAGACAATGGAAATCCTCCAAGACAAGAGCAAGTTGAGGGAGACAATCCTCGTCATCACGGACGTCATCACCCTCGACCCCAGCACAATGAAGAGCAATGCTACGGCAAGCTAAAGTTCACCATGCCCAAGTTCAATGGAAGCAATGATCCCGAAGAATACCTTTCATGGGCATTGAAGGTTGACAAAATCTTCCGCTTGCACAACTATGAGGAAGAGAAGAAGATCGCGCATCCATTGAGTTCCAAGACTACGTCCTTATTTGGTGGGAACAAGTCATTTAGCACCGAGCGGCAAGAGGTGAACCACCCATCACTACTTGGGCGCAAATGAAGGATGTCATGAGAGCATGTTTCGTGCCAACCTACTACAACCGCGACCTCTTCAAGAAACTCCAACTCCTCAAGCAAGGAACCAAGAGCGTTGAAGAATACTACAAGGAAATGGAGATTGCCATGATACGAGCCAATGTCACGGAAGATGATGAGCAAACTATGGCACATTTCTTGAATGGACTCAATCATCCTATCAAGAAGATCGCCGACTTCCAACCATACTCGATCCTCATTGAGCTAGTGCATCAAGCTACCAAAGCGGAATGTCAAGTGCAAGATGACTTCAATTATGCCAAGTTCTCATCCAAGAGCTACGGCTTCTCCAACACCCAAGCTTGAGTGACTCCAACACCTTCTACCTCAACCAAGCCTTCTACAAGCAACGGCGACAAGTCAAGTTACAAGAAAATTCAACAAGCTCAAGTCGTCCTAGTCAACAAGCAACTTCAAGCCGAAAGCTTCATCATCATCTACCCCAACCGATGAGACCATCAAGACAAGTTCCTTCAAATGCTTCACATGCGGCGGCCGATGCCACAAGTCCTTCGAATGTACAAACAAGTGCACCATGATCTTCAACGACGATGGTACATATGACTCCATGAGTGAAGGAGAAATGGAAGCCCTTGAGCAAGTGGCCATGCACCGGCAAGTGAACGAAGATGAAGATGATCAAGTCTTTTGTGACGAAGATCCAAGCCCCGCTCTAGTTGTCTCCAAGGTATTGACTCTTCAACATCAACAAGAGAAGATCAAAGATGCCATATCTTCCACACCAAGGCTGGCATCAATGGAAGGTCCGTCAAGGTCATCATCGATGGAGGGAGTTGCCATAACTTAGCAAGTGAAGAACTATGCTCCAAGCTCCAATTGTCAAGATGAAGCACCCGCACCCCAACAAGGTTCAATGGCTAAGAGACTCGGCACTTTGAAGTCGAGCATAGGTACAAGTTTCCTTCAAGATCGGAGCTTACGAAGACACTTTGGAGTGTGATGTCCTTCCGATGTCCGTTTGCCCCACCTTCTTGGACGGCCATGGAAATTTGACCGAGGTGTCATCCACAATGGGCGTACAAATCACTATAGCTTCAAGATGAAAGGAAAGGAGTATGTGTTATGACCTATGTCTCCAAGCCAAGTGATCGCCGACAAGCAAGCCACCCATCGTGGAGAGAATAGTGAGAGAGCGAGCAACCAAAAGAGAGTGAGCGCCACAAGCCCAAATTAGTGCCTCCACGATGAGCGACAAGAAGAACTTAGTCCTATTTGCCACCAAACATGAGATGAGAGAAGTGTGTGAGAACCCATCAAGTGTCATGCACTATGTCCTTTTGTGCAAGGACGAGCACCAAAAGCTAACACCTCTCACGATCCACCTTTAGTGTTATCTTCTCTATTGCAAGAATTCCAAGATGTTTTCCCCGACGAGCTACCTCCGGGTCTACCTGCACTACGAGCATCGAGCACCGCATCGACCTCATCCCCGGAGCACCACTTCCAAACAAGGTCCCTACCGAGTCAACCCCGAAGAAACCAAAGAAATACAAAGGCAAGTAAAGCATCTCATAGATCATGGACATGTGCGTGAAAGTTTGAGTCCTTTGTGTCGTACCGGTCATTCTTGTGCCAAAAAGAGACAGTAGCTTTCGCATGTGTTCCGATTGTAGACCTATCAATGCTATCATCGTTCGCTATAGGTACCCCATTCCACGCCTTGATGATATTCTTGATGAGCTTAGCGGTGCCACTATTTTTTCCAAAATTGATCTCAAAAGTGGTTACTATCAAATCCGCATACAAGAGGGTGATGAATGGAAAACCGCCTTCAAAACTAAGTTTGGTTTTTATGAGTGGTTAGTCATGGCTATGGGTTATCGGAAGCACCCGGTACTTTCATGTGTCTTATGCATTATGTGTTTCGCCCTTACATTGGTGAGTTTGTTGTGGTCTACTTCGATGATATCCTTGTTTTTAGCAAATCTCTAAAAGAGCATGTCACCTACCTTCGCACCGTGCTACAAAATCTTCGAAAAGAGCGTCTTTATGCTAATATGGAAAAAATGTCTTTTTGGCGTTGATAAGCTTGTTTTCTTGGGTTTTGTAGTATCTTCCAAGGGTGTTCATGTTGATGAATCTAAGATCAATGCTATTAAAACTTGGCCCCAACCAACAAATTGCAACAAGTGCGTAGTTTTCTTGGTTTAGCCGGTTTTCTACCGTAGATTTGTGAAGGATTTTAGCACTATTGCATCTCCTTTACATGCTTTGAGCAAGAAGAATGCACCCTTTGTTTGGGGACAATCGCAAGATAGCGCATTCAATGAGATTAAGAATTTGCTTACTCATGCTCCCGTGCTTGCATTGCCCAACTTTGACAAACCTTTTGAAATTCATTGCGATGCTAGTGGTAATGGCATAGGAGGTGTGTTAACGCAAGAGAAGCGCCCCCATAGCATACTTTAGTGAGAAACTTTTCCGGAGCGCAACTCAATTATCCTATCTATGACAAAGAGCTATATGCTTTAGTGCGAGTTTTGCATGAATGGGAACATTACCTTCGCCCTCATAAATTTGTCATCCATACCGACCATGAAACGCTTAAGTATCTTAAGGGTCAAACTAAGTTGAACAAGAGTCATGCTAAATGGAGTGAGTTTATTGAGTCATTTCCTTATGTCATCAAGTATATCAAAGGAAAGGAAAATGTTGTGGCGGACGCGCTTTCCCGTATATGCATGCTTATTACTGAACTTGAATTCAATGTCATTGGATTTGAGCACATAAAAGACTTGTATGAGCATGATCCTACTTTTGCTACTCCTTATGCCAAGTGTTTGACGCATACATCTTGGGAACGCTATTACATCAAAGATGGTTATCTTATGAGAGCTAACAAACTATGCATCCCCGAGTCTTCTCTTCATTTGTTGCTTCTGCAAGAAATCTCATGGCGGAGGACTAATGGGGACATTTCGGACGCGACAAGACATTTGCCACGCTCTCCAAGAACTACTTTTGTCCTAAGATGTTTTGTGACGTCAACCGCTTCACCAACCGATGCTCTACATGTCGCAAAGCTAAGTCTAAAGCTCAATCTCATGGACTCTATATGCCTCTTCCAATTCCGTACCAACCATGGGAAGATATTAGCATGGATTTTGTGCTTGGTTTACCTAGAACTAGAAATGGCAAGGATTCCGTTTTTGTCGTTGTGGACCGATTTCTCCAAAATGGCTCACTTCATTCCTTGCAACAAGATAGCCGATGCTTCACATGTTGCAAATTTGTTTTGTAGGGAAATCTTGCGCCTTCATGGAGTGCCAAAGACGTTTGTCTCGGACCGCGACGTCAAGTTCTTGAGTTACTTTTGGAAGACATTGTGCGCCAAGCTCGGAATCAAGCTTTTGTTCTCTTCGGCATACCATCCACAAACCGACGGCCAAACGGAGGTGACGAACCGTATGCTCTCCACTCTACTACGCGTGTTGATAAAGAAGAACATCAAGGAGTGGGAGGAGTGCCTACCTATCGCCGAGTACGCCTACAACCGTGCAAGACATTCGACTACCGGCAAGTCCCCTTCGAGATCGTCTACGGCTTCAACCCATTGTCCCCATTGGACATTCTACCTCTACCGCTACAAGAGCGCACAACATGGACGTGAGTGCCTGAGTCAACTACCTCAAGAAGATGCATGAAGATACACGGCATACCATCGAGCGCCAAGTACAACGACTCGCGACCAAGATCAACGTCAACAAGAAACCCATGATATTCAATATTGGAGATCTTGTGTGGCTACACCCTGCAAGGAACGCTTCCCCAACGAGCGCAAGTCCAAACTCCTACCAAGAGCCGACGGACCCTTCAAGGTGCTTGCACGATACAACAACAATGCCTACAAGATCGACATCCCACGCGACAAGTACTCCGTGAGCGACATCTTCAACATCAAAGATCTCTCCCCGTACCATGGTGATGAGGATTTCGATCCGAGGTCAGATCTTTCCCAAGGGAGGGGAGATCATGCGGAGCATCCTACGGTCATCCCCATGGACCTACCATCGTCTTACCAAGAGCCAAGAGGACCTATGACACGAGCATGAGCTAGAGCTCTCGAGAACGAGGTGACTTCTTTCCTTAGTGATATCACATATGATCCACCCGAGACATGGCTACTACCTAAGTCTGATATGCTATGCATGATTAGGTGTCAAGAGGACCCTCCCGGAGATGTACATGAAGACGGACGAGTCGCCAAGTCCATGGATGAAGAGAACCAACGGAAGAATCAAGAACACCTCCCAGGTCCCGGACATCCGGCCAGGACCCCAGACATCTGGCCCCTGGAGCATCCTCCTCGGCAGCCTCCCAGCCGCCCAACATCTGCAGGCCTCGGACATTCGGCCCCAGCCTGGACATCCGGCCAGAAGCCCGGACATCCGGCGCCACGCACCAGAACCTACAGAAGCTGCCTCCACCAAGCCTGGACATCTGGCCTCCTAGCCCGAACATTCGGCCCTTCGGGAAGGCCCGGACATCTAGCCCGTCGCCCGGACATCCGGCCCCGTTTGTCTGCACACAGTAAAGGGCCGAAGCCCATGTACCCTTCACCCCTTAGAATATATATACTCCTTCTCCTCCATCTTTCTAGGTTTAGCATTGGTTTAGCTCATATGTGAGATAGAGCATTGCTCATCCATAGGATCTGCTCCTCGAGAGAGACCGCGGCCCCTCTACGGAGACGATCCATGTTGGATTCAAGGCCCCCTCTTGGGTGGCCCCATCAAGACCTCCTCACGGAGAAGAACCGGTTACCCTTTGTATCATCCTTTGTTGGATTCGGATCGTGTATCTCTTTGTGTTTCGAGGATCTAGCATATGTGTGACCTAATCTTGTTGGTTTGAGTGATTCTCTCGTTTTCCCCCTCGTGATTTCTCCTCATGTTCTTCATGTTCATCGCGGGATCCACTCCTTTCGTGAAAAATCGGCCATCTAGGGTTCCACCCAACATCAGGTTGTCAATCCCTCCTCGGTATTGAGATAGATTAAATTGTATGAGACTTGATAAATAGATCTGACAAAAGCACAAAATAAAATTAATAAAGAAAAGTGCAGTAAGGTATTTTTGGGTTTTCAGAATAATAGATCTGAAAATAATATGACAGGAAATAGACCCGGGGGCCATCGATTTCACTAGTGGCTTGTCTCGAGAAAATAGCATATAGTGGGTAAACAAATTACTACTGGGAAATTGATAGAAAAGCAAATAATCACGACAATATCCAAGGCAATGATCATGTATATAGGCATCACGTCCATGATTAGAGACCGACTCCTGCCTGCAGCTACTACTATTACTTCACACATCGACCGCTATCCAGCATCCATCTAGTGTATTAAGTGTAAGTGCATCTAGTGCCCCTTAGTTATTTTGGTGTATTGAAGACTTATAGGTTAAGGGACTAATGTGTTTATGAGTGTACACAGGTCTATAAGTCTATGAGGAATTTGATATTTACAGAGAAAGTCGACCCCTTAAAATGAAGTTCTTCAACTGAAGACTTTGGATTTCTGAAGACTTTCTGAAGACTTTGAAAGTGAAGAAATTGGTGTGACCTTGAAGACTTGATATTCATTCGAGGAACATGAAGCGTGAAGACTTTTGTTTTCGTAGTTTCATTTTCTCTTTCTTGAGTCATAGGAAACACCGTACTGTTAAAGGGGGTCGAGGAAATACTAAGGAAAAATTTCCATGTGATGCTCAACTCAAAATCCTACACCTACCAATCCCTTCGAGTGAAGCCATTGGAAATCTCATACAGTTTAGTCATATTCTTCAGTGACAGAGACGAAGTTCTTCTGGTCTCTGAGGAATTTGTTCTGACTGAGGAGTTAGGAATTCGCCAGTGCGGATTGCCTACACAGTGAGGAACATGATAGCCCTGAGGAATTTGATACTCAAATTTCCGACCGTTGCTGTGCTATGCGCCAGCTGTCCCAAAATATCTACCCACCTAACGGTCATATCATTGAAGGGCATTTATGTCTTATCATGTCGGGCTGCTCCCTAGGCTATAAATAGCCGCCCCCTACAACCACTAGCTGGTTGGCTGCTCCGAGAGAAACTGACACTTGTCATTTGAGAGCATCCCATCCTCCGAGGACTTTGAGCGAAAATCATCGAGTGAGGAAAACCCAAACCCAAACACCTACAAACCCAAAGTGATTGAGCATCACTGAAGAGATTGATCCTGCGTGGATCCGACGCTTGTTACCTTTGAAGACTGTGCTTCTTCCAGACGGTTAGGCGTCATGGTCTAGAGCATCCAAGAGGAATTGTGGATCACCGAGTGACCGAGTTTGTGAAGGTTCGGAAGTCACCTGAAGACTTACCACGAGTGATTGGGCGAGGTCTGTGTGACCTTAGCTCAAGGAGAATACGGTGAGGACTGTGTGTCCTCAGGTTTAAATACCTAGCCGCTCCAACCAGATGTACAACTGAGACAGCAGTTGGAACTGGTCTACCAAATCATTGTCTTCACCAAGCCTACTGGTTCTATTTCCTCAACTCTTTCATTTCCGCATAACTGTGTTGCGTGCTTGTTCATATCTGTTTGAAGACTTTGACTAAAGACTTTCTCAATTTCCTCAGTTCAATTTCTTCAGTCTGTTTGTCTTCATCCTGTGTTATCCTGTGTTTACGCTTTCTGTACTCTGTGCTTGTCTTCATTTCATCATGATGACCATGCTTGTGTTCTGTTATGTTTACTTTTGAGTACTTATTCCGCTGCAAGTAGTTCTTCGCTAAGGAATTTCCTCACCCGCAAATTCCTCAGTGAAGAATTCATAAAAATCGCCTATTCACCCCCTCTAGTCGATATAACGCACTTTCAATTGGTATTAGAGCAAGGTACTCCCTTGTTCTGTGTGATTTTGGTTTAACCGCCTGGAGTTTTAGTTATGTCGACCGCAGGTATGATCAAGGTCTCTGCTGGGTGTCCTACCTTCGATGGGACGGACTACCCCTACTGGAAGAATAAGATGCGAATGCATCTTGAGGCAATTGATAACGATCTCTGGTATGTTGTGGAAAATGGTGTTCCCTCAGTCACACCTTCTCTGAATGCTGCTGATGTGAAGAGATTCAAGCAACTCGATTCTCAAGCGAAGAATATCATATGTGGCCATCTGAGCAAAGGACAGTATGGAAGAGTGAGTGCTTTGGAAACTGCTAAGCTTATCTGGGATAGGCTGTCCAAAGTCAATGAAGGAGTCTCAACACAGCGTGACTCTCGAGTTGATGTTCTTCGCAATCTCTTCAACCGCTTCAAAAGACTCGACAATGAAAATGTTCAACAAACCTTCGATCGCCTCACTGACATCTCAAATGAGCTTCAAGCGCTTGGTGCCACTGACATCACCGACCATGAGGTGGTGAAGAAATTGCTGAGATCGCTTGATTCCTCATTTGATACTCTGGCATTGATGATACAAGAACGTGCTGATTACAAGTCACTTGATCCCGCTGATATCCTCGAGAGGCTAAATACTCATGAGTTCCAGCTTGCTGAAAAGAGAGATCTCTATGGTTCGAGCTATGGCAGATCACGTGCACTGAAGGCCAAGGCAGTTTCTGAGTCTGAAGATGAAGACTCTGGCAGCAGCCTTAGTGATCCAGAAGAACTGAGCCATGAACTAGCACTGCTCGTGAAGAAATTCCAGAAGTTCTCAAGACGTGGTCGCTTTGGAAGACCCTCAAGGAGCAATGATTCCTCGTCCAGTGACTACAAGAAAAGGCTTTGTCACAAATGCAAGAAACCTGGACACTACATTCAAGATTGTCCTCAGTGGGAAAAGGAATCAAAGAAGAAGAAATACAAGGATTACAGTTCTGATGATGCGAAGAAAAAGAAGAAATCCTCAAATCTTCATCATCAAAATCCTCAAAGTCTTCATCTCACAAGAAGAGCAGCTCCAAGAAGGCTCGGGCATTCATTGGCAAGGAAATGGACTCTGAGGCTGAATCTGAAGAAAATGAGGAAGAGGAGGCATCTGAGGGGTCCGAATCCGGTGTGGCGAGCCTAGCCCTCGCTACTACATTCGTCAGCAAGTCTATCTTCAACTATGAAGAAAATGACCTCACCAACAAGGCTGATGAAGGCAATGATGACTACGCTCCCACCTATTGCTTCATGGCAAAGGGTGCCAAGGTACTCAAATATACCTCCTCTGAATCAAGTGAGAATGAATCTGATGAAAACCTCAAGCCTAGCTATTCTAAACTTGCTAAGATTGCTGTGAAACAACAAAGGGCTTTTGAAAAGGTTCAAAACATGCTAGACAAAAGTGATGACATGTTGGGTGAAGAAATGGATCGCACTAAAACCTTGACAGAAAATCTTTAGAGACTTCAGACTAGGTTTGACAACCTTCAAGGTCATCATAACACTCTCTTATCTGATCATGAGAAGCTTTCTTATGAATTTCTTCAAAGAAAGCAAGATCTTGAGAAGCTAAGAGTGAGTTATGAAGATCTTCAGAAGGAGCGCAATTCATTACTTGCTCAACAAATCAGCGCTTCTCAGGAAGAATTTGTTCCTCCATGTTTGAAATGCATTGAACGTGAATCTGCTAATTCTTCACCTGAATGTTCAAATGCTTCTAATGTTACAAATTCTTCACCTGCCTCTGCTATCACTAATTCCTCATCTGAGGACATTGCTAGTATCACTGATGATGCAGGGCTGAAGGAATTGTACATGACAGGCATGTACAAAAGCCTCAAAGGGCATCAGACTCTTTGTGATGTGCTTAAAAAGCAGATCCTCAACAGGAACCCTAGGAAAGAGGGTATTGCCTTTGAGAGGAAACTCAATGCTGATGGTACATATTGGAAGCCTGAGCAGTACCCCAAAACCTCATGGGTTGCTGCAAAGGGACCTCCAGTTGATCCATCCAATTTATCTGGCTTTACATGTGAATCTTCTCATTCTTCTGATGAGTCATTTGACTCCAACTATAAACTGTTCAAAAATCAGAATGGTGAAGTATTTGCTAGATATGTTGGCACTAACTGCAGGAACGGTTCCCCTATGAAGAAAATCTGGGTTCCCAAAAGGTGCCTTGAAAGTCTTCAGGTGAATGTCCTCATGACACCACCTGTGAAGAATAGGAACCCCAGATCAAATTCTTCATATGGACCAAATTCTTCATATGGATCCAAGTCCTCATACGGACCGAATTCCTCACGTGGATCAAATTCCTCAAAAGGATCAAAGTCCTCATGTGAATATCATCGTGCTAACAACTCTGTTTCGCAGGGAAGAGCTAAGGGCTATGAATATGTGCATTATTCTTCAAACCATTATGTTCATAAGTCCTCGAAGAATTTCTCTGCTTATTCATATGCTTATCCTAACTCCTCTTATGTTAAACGAAATGGATTGGCTTCTATGCCACCTTTCTCGTATGGAGCTCGCAGAGTGATGAACTCTTTGCCACCCCTTCAGATGTGGGTGGTGAAGAAAAAGAACTAATCTCTTCTGGAGGGTCAGGTCTCCAGATGTGCGTGAATGTCTGAAGAATTTGCTGGAAACCTGAAAAGTGCCTGAAAGGACGCAGGCTAATCATGAAGAAATGAACGCTCATTTCTCACGTCCTCCTACTGCTTTATCTATTATGTTTCTTGATGAAATTGATCTAATGAATTGTGATGTCATATTCTTCACTGATGAAGTATATGAAGTTCATAAGCTGCACTAATTCATCAGCAGGATGATCAACCCAAATCCACTGAGTGGGTCCTCAATAGTGGATGTACAAATCACATGACTGGTGACAAGAATCTATAGATGGATGCTCCCTTATCTCCATCGCATCTAAAGCATATCATCTTCGCTGGCAAAGGCAAAAGTCAGGTATTGGGTCTAGGTAAGGTTGCGATCACAAAGGATCGACACATGGACAAAGTCATACTTGTCAAGTCCTTAGGATACAACCTCATGTCTGTCTCAATGCTTTGTGATCTTGATATGGTTGTTGTCTTTGGCAAGTATCGTTGTGTTGTTGTTATGGAAGCTGAAAATTCCAAAGTCTTCGAAGGCTTTAGGAGAGGAGACTTGTATATTGTTGATTTCTCTACAGGACCGCAACCAGCCGTGTGCCTACTTGCAAAAGCTTAAGAAGGCTGGCTATGGCATCGACAACTTGGTCATGCAGGCATGGGGAATTTGCACACGCTTGCAAAGAAGAAGCATGTCATTGGCATTGAGAATGTCAAATTCCTCAAGGATCACTTATGCGGAGCCTGTGAAGCTGGAAAGATGACAAAGGCTAAGCATCCAGCAAAGACTATCATGACCACCACTCGACCATTTGAATTGCTTCACATGGATCTCTTCGGTCCTAACCATTATTCTGCAGTCTCAAATGATGCATCTCAATATGGCTTTGTTATTGTTGATGATTACTCTCGATACACATGGGTACACATTGTTACTTACAAACATGAAGTGCAGGAAGTCTTCAAACGATTTTATTCGAGGGCTTCAACCAACTTTGGTGTGAAGATCAAGCACATCAGAAGTGACAATGGAATTGAATCCAAGAATTCTGGTCTCGATGACTATCTTGATGAACTTGGTATTACTCATGAGTTATCTGCTCCTTATACTCCTCAACAGAATGGCATCGGGGAGCGCAAGAAGAGGACTCTTGCTGAGATCGCTCGCACTATGCTTGATGAATACAAAACGCCTCGTCGTTTCTGGATTGATGCAATTGATACTGTGTGCCACATCATCAATAGAGTATATGTTCACAAATTCTTCAAGAAGACTGCCCATGAACTCCTCACTGACAAGAAACCCAATGTGAGTTATTTCAAAGTCTTCGGTGCTAAATGCTGGATTAGAGATCCTCATCACAACTCTAAATTTGCACCGAAAGCACATGAAGGTTTTATGCTTGGTTACGGAAAGGACTCGCACACCTACAGAGTCTTCAACAACGTTCTTCACAAGGTTGTTGAAACTGTAGATGTGCGGTTTGATGAAACTAATGGCTCGCAAAGAGAGCACCTACCTTCTGTGATAGATGAATGAGCACCTGAGGAGTCTATCAAGTTCAAGGCTACTGAGGATGTCATTCCTACCAAGAATCTGCTGAAGAATTCATTCCAGAACGTGAAGAACGTCGAGCTAATGCACCTGAAGAAAATACTGAAGAAAATGGTGTTGAAGAAAATGCTGATCAAATTCCTCGACGACAACCAGCTCATCCTCGCGTTGCAAAAGAAGTGCAAGTTGAAAAGATCATCGATGACATTGAAGCACCAAGTCCTCTCACACACTCAAGAGCTTCACATTTATCTAACTTTTGTGGGCACTATGCTTTTGTCTCTATTACAGAGCCCACTAAGGTAGATGAAGCATTTCTGGAGCCTGGGTGGATTCAGGCCATGCAAGAAGAATTACATCAGTTCGAGCTCAACAACGTCTGGGAACTGGTCAAACGTCCAGATCCTCGCAAGCACAATATCATTAGCACAAAGTGGATCTACCGCAACAAGCTAGATGAAAATGGCCTTGCGGTGAGGAATAAGGCACGGCTTGTAGCTCAAGGCTACACACAGGTTGAAGGAATTGATATCGATGAAACTTTTGCACATGTTGCTAGACTTGAGGCTATTCGTATATTACTTGCTTATGCTAACCATCACGATATCACTCTATATCAAATGGATGTGAAAAGTGCATTCCTCAATGGTAAGCTTGAGGAAGAAGTATATGTTGCTCAACCCCCAGGTTTTGAAGATCCAAAGCATCCTGACAAAGTCTTCAGACTCAATAAGGCCCTCTATGACCTCAAGCAGGCCCCTCGGGCGTGGTATGATACTTTGAAGGAATTCCTCATGAAGAAAGGCTTCAAACCCGGTTCACTCGACCCTACTCTTTTCACTAAATCTTATGATGGTGAACTGTTTGTGTGCCAAATATATGTTGATGATATTATCTTTGGTTGTACTAACCAACGTTATAGTGATGAATTTGCCTATATAATGAGTGAAGAATATCAAATGTCTATGATGGGAGAATTGAAATTCTTCTTAGGTCTTGAAATTCATCAACAGCGAAATGGCATATTCATATCTCAGGAGAAATACCTCAAGGATGTACTAAGGAAATTCGGCATGCAAGATTGCAAAGGCGTCAAAATTCCTATGCCCACAAATGGCCATCTGTGCACTGATGAAAATGGTATGGACTTCGATCATAAGGTATACCGCTCCATCATTGGTTCTTTATTGTACTTATGTGCATCTAGGCCAGATATTATGCTTAGTGTTTGCATGTGTGCCCAATTTCAAGCTACCGAAGGAATCACACCATAAGGTTGTGAAGCATATTCTTCGATATCTAGCTCACACAACAACACTTGGATTATGGTACCCCAAGGGCTCGGCTTTTGATCTCCTTAGATATTCTGACTCTGACTATGCTGGTGATTGTGTGGACCGCAAGTCAACATCTGGTACATGTCATTTCCTCGGACGATCTTTGGTCTGTTGGTCCTCGAAGAAACAGAACTGCGTATCACTGTCTATTGCTGAAGCTGAGTACATTGCTGCTGGTTCTTGCTGTGCTCAATTGCTGTGGATGAAGCAAACTCTCAAGGACTACGGCATCAACGTGAAGAATGTGCCTCTCTTCTGTGACAATGAAAGTGCCATCAAGATTGCTCACAACCCAGTTCAGCACTCAAAGACAAAGTACATTCAGAATCGTCATCATTTTCTTCGTGATCATGTGTTGAAGGGCGGCATTTCAATTGAGCATGTGCAGACTGAAGAACAGCTAGCCGATATCTTCACTAAGCCCTTGGATGAGAAGAGATTTAGCAAGTTGCGGTGTGAGCTAAATATCTTAGAATCTTCGAATGTTCTTGGAAAAGGACACTCATCCTAACACTTATGCAAAATTGATGACTTAGATGTGCAACACATGAAGAAACGTTTTTCTTCAATCAATGAAGAATAACACTCTAAGTGTGAAGAAATTAACGAAGAATTTGATTCTCAGAACCCTACGACAATTTTACACGGTGTCTGAAATCATCATTCTTATACGGTGGGTCACGCCACCACCAAAGTTGAAAATCTTCAATTTGAGTTTTTCCTCAGTTTTGAAATTCCTCAGTTGTTCATTTTCTTCAACTTTGCATTATCTTCACTGTTTCCGTCGTTTTTCTTCATTGGCTATTTCTTCAAGTTGGTTTTTCTGCTAAGTGAATGTGATCGGACCCTTCCCCCTCTATGCTAAACTCAACCCATTCTATTCACAAATTCTTCATGTGCGTTCTATTTGAAACACGTTCAAAATCTTCACTGTGTCCTTGTCAGCTGAAGAATTTGCGAACGGAACGTTAAAACTTATCTTATCCAAATTTTCGGCTTTGCCGCTCAAACCGTTCCGCATCCCACGAAATACTTATCTATTCACCCATGATCGCACACGATCTCCACTTCCCAGTACATGGGTGACACATGTCAAGCGAATGAGAAAGGTCAGGGGCACGTTCGTCCAAATTCATCGGGCGAACAGTTTTTCACCGTGGCTATAAATATCCCCTCCCCTTCCTCACTTCCTTTACTCCGCTCGACCTCTCTCCAGCTCGAGCTTCTCAAACCCTAGCGCCGCCGCTACTTCATTGTCGCCTGTGAGGAAGAGCTTCACTGCCTCGACCTCGTCACCGCCGTACTCGCGCCGGCCGCAGATTTCTTCCCTCCGCCGCCGCCGTAGCTGTCTTCCTCCACCGAGTTAGGGCATGGAAGATCTACACATACGAACTTCTCATCTCTACCTCACAGTTCATCGTGTTCTTCGTCCAGGGTAATTAAAAGTTACTTTTACTGCCCTCTTTGATTCATATGATTACTACAAAATCTTCAAAGGTGTTTTTCTTCAAATCCTCACACACTTAACACCTCACATGTCATGTGTTCTTGATTCGTTTCTCTAAGCAATAATTTTTCTTCAAGATTCCTCAGTTTTGTGGATCTTCGATCTATACAACTCTGGAACCTAAGACAAAGAATGCTTAGTGAAATTCTTCAAGACTCATCTGGTCAAATTCCTCAAACTTGTTCTTTTTACAAAAGCTTCTAAGAACGCATATGACCTCTCCAAATTCTTCGCAACTCTACTCTGTTCACAGTTTCTCATGTCCGCTGCTGAATCATTAGGTTCCCATCAACTTAACTCATTTGCAGCGTTCCTCGAAGAAAAGTTGCACACTTCTTCAGAGAATTCAATTGTTCAAATTCCTCAACTGAAGAAAATGGCTGATGGTAAGAAGCCACAGAAAGGAGGAAAGAGGCCTGAAATCAATACTGCCTTTGAAATCCCTGATGACATATCCAAAGATTACTGCACTCCTGATGAGGCCAAGTTTGGAAAAGAGGACAAAAATCAGCGCAAGGTGCACATACAGAGGATAGAGAGGAGATGGGCAATAGAGTGGAGGGAGTACAGATATGTTACTCCCAAATACATGAAGAAATTCGCACTCAATCCTCCATGCCCAAGACCTCCATTGGCACCTGGCCAAAGAGCCGATCCCACCAGCCTCAACCGTGGTGAGGATTATCCTGATGAATGGGCCAAGCGCCAGGCCAAGTTGGCTAGACAAGCCAGAGAAGTAGTGAGGAAATTCAACGAAGACTCTGCTGCTGCTGCCGCTGAGGCCTCTGTCAAGCCTAAGAAGGCCATGTCAAAGAAGCCTGCGCACAAGCCAAGTGCTTCGCCATCAATGTCCTCAAGGCCAAGTTCCTCAGCTATGCCCTCACGGCCAGAATCTTCAAAGCCCTCACGCCCAATTCCTCACGCTACTCCTGCTCCTCCAAAGTCCTCAGCTCCTCCTCCAAAGTCCTCAGCTCCTCCTCCAAAGTCCTCAGCTGCTCCGACCAAGTCCTCAGCACTTGTGCATCTTGCCACGTGCCAGAGGACTACAGGCATCTCTATTGCCTCAGGAGCTTCTGCTAGTTCCTCAGCTGCACCAAATTCTTCAACGGGACCCTCTCTGCTGAAGACAATGGCCACTGCTGGACGAGGTTCTCGCCCAAGTCCTCACAAGAAGCAGGTCGCCTTCCAAGTGCCGTCTGATGAAGATGAAGCTGATGATGAGGAACTTGCTGAAATCATTAGAGATAGGCAAGTCAGGGCCGCTAGAGCCAAGGGCACAAATGTGCCTCTGCTTTTGGATCCAAAGTTGATCCTCGACTACAATAATCTCTGGCATAAGGACCCAAACAATCCTATGCCTGATTTCAAATTGACTCCTGGCCAAAGTCATATGCTGGCTGCCTTCATCCAAGAAGAGAAATGGAAATTTGAAAAGGCCAGGCAGATCAAGAAAGCGCAGTACAAGAAGGAGCGTTTTCTGAAGAAACACGTTGTCTCTATGACAATTGAAGAACTTGTCAACATTCAATCTGAGATCAAGAAACTCAGTGATGAATTTGACGTATACCGCACTGACTGGCTTGGAGCCAAAGTCCATTTTGTGAAGCTAACAGAAAAGTTCACTCCAAATGTTGCAGCTCCATCGCAACAAGAAATTCCTCAGGCTGAAGCATCTGCTCAGCCAACTGAAGAACATGCCAACACCGCTTATGACATTCAGGCTGCTGAAGAAAATGTGAGTTCCAGGGCTGATGACTGCATTCCAACCGCTGATGAAATTGCCAGGGCATCCACTAGTGGTGCGCCTGAAGAAAATGAAGAGGTCAGGGCAACTGCATCAGTTGTGCCTGAAGAAAATCAACCACATTCCTCTGCTCCTCCTGCGCCTACCCCAACTCCAATCCTTCCATCTGCTTCAGATGTGAAGAAGACTAAGGCTGCAGAGCGTGTAGTAGTGAAGAAAAGGAAGGCATCATCTTCTTCAGATTCTTCAGCTCCGAAGAAGATGAAGTCTCTGACCAGCTCATTTGCAAACCCCATTGATGATGTTCCTATCTCAACCATGCCATCAAAGGACATTGTTCCTTATGATGAAGAATATGTGATTCCTAGCGAATCCGATGAAGAAAATCCTTCTGCTGCTTCGTCAGAGCAGTTGGATGAAGAAATTGAAGTGGATGAAATCCCTTCAACTCCAGCTGTTTCCTCGCCTATGCCTCAGTTTACTGCTGAAGAGGCCGGCGTTGAAGAAATGGAAGATGAAGATGTGGACATTGGCTGTACCACACCCGTGCTAAATGATGACTTTTGGGAAAGTCAGCACCCCAACTCTCCACTCTTCACACCATTGCAACAAATTCCTCAGTCCCCAGTAACTACAGTACAAATGGGATCTGATGAACCACATGCCACACCGTCTGTCCATGAAGAAATTCCAGCCACTACTGTTGAAGAAAATGTAAATGATGAATTGAAGACCCAGGCTGTCACTAGAGAAGAAGCTGAAATTCCTCTGCCTGAAAAACCTGAGATTGCGATTCCTGAGGTGATAATGCAACTGACTGACACTCCTCAGCCCAAACCAAAGGATCCATTCTCAACGAAGTAGAAATTCAAGGCTGATGATTTCTTCGGCGAGCACGTGTTCTTCACTGACTACAATCCTTATGATTATGCTCGTCTTAGAAGGAAGCGCTTCGGGACTGCCAGCCAGGCCAACTTCTATTCCTCAGTGCTCTTCAATAAGGACAAAGTTTTCGACCACGAGCATATTCCTCATGTGGACATGGAATCACTGCCATGCTTCACACCTGTCCTCAGTGTGCTTCATGACATAGGCCTCCTCAACTTTTGCACAGACATAGTTGATTGGAATGAAGAACTCATTCTTCAATTCTACGCAACATTGCACATCACGGGAGATGCTGACGATGTGAACTCCTGGGTTTTGGACTGGATGACCGAAAACACTCACTATAAGTCACCGACCTCTGAATCCTCCACCTGAAGGAGCTCATTTCCTGTACCAAGAGCCTGAGCTCAGTGCTCATTATATGCAAGTGCTGATGAAGCCATTGAAACCGGGTCAAGCCTCAAGGACAAAATTCCTCGTGAAGGAATTGCAGTATGTACCAAGGACAGTTTATCGCATTCTGACGAAGACTATGAGTCCAATCAAAGGCCACGACTCATCTGATGAGGAAATTGTTGGCATCATGAAGAATCTGGTATTCAACATCATTCATGGTATTCCTGTCAATTATCACGATTTCTTCATGAGGACTCTGGCAAATGTTGAACTTTCTCCGTTTGAGCTGAAGCCTTATGCACCTTGGATTATGAGATTCCTCAGGACAAGGTCTTCACTCAACTACAAGGCTGATTTTCAGAATCACCTCAGCTACTTGCCCTCGATTCAAGTCCTCAAGCGGACTTATTCCTCAGCTGATGAAAAGGGCAAGCCACCAGCTGTTATTGATGAAGGCATTCGTCCATTGGATGGTCGGTTTCGCAAAGCTGCATCTTATTCCATCAATGATGACTCTGCCACTCATGATTCTGCTTCCCATGCCTCCACGCCAAATCCTCAAGCCACTGCTCCTCGTGTGATGACTGACCGTGAGCTTCTGCTATGTATTCACCAGAAGGTGGATCGAAACCACAAATGGGTTAAGCGTCAGTTTGGTTCAATTCTTCACAACATGACTGCTACACATAATGCAGTGAAGAAAAATCATTACTACCTCCATGAAGTCTTCGATCGCACCTGGGCTATTCTGTCACATGTATATGGTGAAGAAGATCCGAAGAACATGGGTCTCAAGGAGGACTTTGACTGGTCTGCACCTCCACCGAAGAAATACAAGAAGGTCAAGGTTCCTTCCTTGGTGGCCAGCTCCTATTCTTCATCGTGCGACACCGACGAGCATGAAGACTTGGACGACACTGCAGCAGGCCCTACATCAACAAACGAGCGCAACAACGCTAGCGCTCCTTCATCAACTTGATATTCTTCAGGGGCGTTAGTCCTCATTTTCGATCCTTTTGGTCATTCGATGACAAAGGGGGAGAAATTTGAGTTAGTTTTCAAGCGGGTCTATCTTATATGGGCGTTTTTTTTCTTAAGTTACAACTCTCGTTCTTCTGATGACTTTGCTGGATCGAGTTGTAAACTTAAACTCTATGGTGGCCTGATACTTTTGTTGTTTCCTCTGGATGCTTATTCCTCGTTAAATGTTATTGCATGCATGCTGAATTACATCAGTCACCATATTTCATCATGCATTTCAAATTCTTCATATACTCTGTCAAATGTGTGTATGAATTACAAGATATAGGGGGAGATCTCCATGATTCAACTCTTCAAGTGTGCATTGCTTCAAAAGCAAATTCCTCACTATGCACATCTTCCGGGGGAGTTCTTCTATATCTTGCAATGAAATTCCTCAATATCAGTATTTACACTTCATATGTTTATCCCCGTTGAAAACTTAACCTATATTGTCATCAATCACCAAAAAGGGGGAGATTGTAAGTGCGTCTAGTGCCCCTTAGTGATTTTGGTGTATTGAAGACTTATAGGTTAAGGGACTAATGTGTTTATGAGTGTACACAAGTCTATAAGTCTATGAGGAGTTTGATATTTACAGAGAAAGTCGACCCCTGAAAATGAAGTTCTTCAACTGAAGACTTTGGATTTCTGAAGACTTTCTGAAGACTTTGAAAGTGAAGAAATTGGTGTGACCTTGAAGACTTGATATTCATTTGAGGAACATGAAGCGTGAAGACTTTTGTTTTCGTAGTTTCATTTTCTCTTTCTTGAGTCATAGGAAACACCGTACTGTTAAAGGGGGTCGAGGAAATACTAAGGAAAAATTTCCATGTGATGCTCAACTCAAAATCCTACACCTACCAATCCCTTAGAGTGAAGCCATTAGAAATCTCATACAGTTGAGTCATATTCTTCAGTGACAGAGACGAAGTTCTTCTGCTCTCTGAGGAATTTGTTCTGACTGAGGAGTTAGGAATTCGCCAGTGCGGATTGCCTACACAGTGAGGAACATGATAGCCCTGAGGAATTTGATACTCAAATTTCCGACCGTTGTTGTGCTATGCGCCAGCTGTCCCAAAATATCTAGCCACCTAACGGTCATATCATTAAGGGCATTTATGTGTTATCATGTCGGGCTGCTCCCTAGGCTATAAATAGACGCCCCCTAGAAACACTAGCTGGTTGGATGCTCCGAGAGAAACTGACACTTGTCATTTGAGAGCATCCCATCCTCCGAGGACTTTGAGCGAAAATCATCGAGTGAGGAAAACCCAAACACCTACAAACCCGAAGTGATTGAGCATCACTGAAGAGATTGATCCTGCATGGATCCGACGCTTGTTACCTTTGAAGACTGTGCTTCTTCCAGACGGTTAGGCGTCATGGTCTAGAGCATCCAAGAGGAATTGTGGATCGCCGAGTGACCGAGTTTGTGAAGGTTCGGAAGTCACCTGAAGACTTACCACGAGTGATTGGGCAAGGTCTGTGTGACCTTAGCTCAAGGAGAATACGGTGAAGACTATGTGTCCGGGACTGTGTGTCCTCAGGTTTAAATACCTAGCCGCTCCAACCAGATGTACAACTGAGACAGCTGTTGGAATTGGTCTACCAAATCATTGTCTTCACCAAGCCTACTGGTTCTATTTCCTCAACTCTTTCATTTCCTCATAACTGTGATGTGTGCTTGTTCATATCTATTTGAAGACTTTGACTGAAGACTTTCTCAATTTCCTCAGTTCAATTTCTTTAGTCTTTTTGTCTTCATCCTGTGTTATCCTGTGCTTACGCTTTCTGTATTCTGTGCTTGTCTTCATTTCATCATGATGACCATGCTTGTGTTCTGTTATGTTTACTTTTGAGTACTTATACCGCTGCAAGTAGTTCTTCACTAAGGAATTTCCTCACCCGCAAATTCCTCAGTGAAGAATTCATAAAAATCGCCTATTCACCCCCCTCTAGTCGATATAACGCACTTTCATTAAGTTCATGGAAAGACGGAGTAATGCAATAAGGAAGATCGCATGATGTAGACAAGATCTATTCATGTAGGAATACACCCCATCTTTTTATCCTTAATAGCAACAATACATGCGTGTCATGTCTCCTTCTGTCACTGAGATTGAGCACCGCAAGATCAAACCCATCACAAAGCACATCTTCCCATTCCAAGAAAAATCAATATAGTTGGCCAAACCCAACCAAAGTTTTGGAGAAGAAATACGAACCTATAATAATCATGCATATAAGAGATCAAAGAAGACTCAAATAGTATTGATAGATTGACCTGATCATAAACTCGCAATTCATCATATCCCAACAAACACACCGAAAAAAGTCATTACATCAAATAGATCTCCAAGAACATAGAGCAGAACATTGTATTGAGAATCAAAAAGAGAGAAGAAGCCATACAGTTACTGCCTACAGACCCGTAGGTCTGTTGTACACTACTCATGCATCATCGGAGCATCAATGAGGATGATGAACCCCTCCGTGATCGTGTTCCCCTCCGGTAAGGTGCCAGAAAAGGGCTCTTGATTGGATCTCGTGGTTCTAAACCCTAAAAAATCAGGGCGTACAAAGAGAAACGAAAGACGAAATAGTACATAGTGAGAGGTTGTGCAACTCAAAAGCCATTGGTGTCTTGTTGTCATTAACATACATTCTGCTATAGGGCAACAACCCTTCTTAAGACCGCAACACACCAATGGTGGTCAGGAGAAGGGTTGTTGTGATGTAGCAGAATGTAAGGAAACGACCGCAAGACACCAATGGCTTTCGTGTTCTTCACCATCATCCTCTCAAATTAGTTAAAAAATTATTTACAGAATATCATCCTAGTTGCACAACCTCTCTCTACGTATTGTTTCATCTTCGGTTTCTCTTACTACGCTTTGATTTTTTGTCACGAGTCAGTTTGGGTGTTTCAAGTTTCAACACTTGGCTTGTAATCCTCGTCGCAGAGGGTGCAAGACAAATTCGCCAAGGTGTTTGTGTTCGACCGCCATCGGCCCCGAGAACTGTTGCTGCGGGAGGCCGAGGAACCCCCTAACCCGCTCGTCCCCGGGCGCCCTAGGGTATGGTGATGCACGGTCCTCGACCCTTGACCCCTCGACACCTCTATCCTCGAACCCTCGACCTTTGACCTCTCGATCCTCGACCCATTGACCCTGGACCCCTCGACCCTCGAACCGTCAACCCTTGGCGAACCTTGGCGACCCTCAACCCTAGAACCCTCGGTGACCCTCACCCCTTGGCGACCCTCGACCCTCGATCCCACGACCCTTCGGCGAACCTCGACCCCACGACCCTCTATCGCTCCACCACTCGACCCACGACCCCTCGACACCTTGATCCTCGAACCCTCGGCCCTCGACCCGTTGTCGACCCTCGACCCCTCGTTGACCCCCGACCCCTCGGCGATCCTTGATCCTCGACCCCTCGGCGACCCTCGACCATCGACCGCTCGACCCTCGACCTTCTTTTCTTTCTTTTTCTAATTTTCCAACTTCTTTTTTTCATCATCTTCTTCTACTTCTTTTTTTTCATCATCATCATCTTCTTCTTCTTCTTCTTCCTCTTCTTCTTCCTCTTCTTGTTCTTCCTCTTCTTCTTCTTCTTCTTCTTCTTCTTCTTGTTCTTCTTCTTCTTATTCTTCTTCTTCTTCTTCTTAAAACTAAATTAAAACTAAAACTAAACCAAACTACACTGCACTAAACTAAAATAAACTAAACTAAACTTAAACTAAACTAAACCTAAAACTATACTAAACCTAAAGCTAAACTAAACTAAACATAAACATAAACATAAACCTAAAACTAAACATAAAAGTAAAAGTAAAAAATAGAAAAAATGGTGAGGAGCTCAGCGCAGGGGAGGGGGCGGCCGGTGGAGGAGGGGGCGGTCCGGTGGAGTAGGTCCGCCGTAGGGGAGGGGCCGACGCCGCGTCCTGCCTCACAGTGGCACTCGGGTGGCCGCCGGAGAGGAGGGGGCGGGGCGGCCTTTTGCAGGGCGGCGGGACGGCCGCGCGGTGGTGGGGGGCCAGGGGCGGCGGGACGGCCGCTGCAGGGGAGGGGGCAGGGCGGCTTGGGCAGGGTTGTGGGACTATCACATGGCGGCGGGGCGACATGGCCGGGGCGGCGGGAGGGGGGCAGGGCGGTGTGGGCACGGTAGGGGTCGGGGGCACCATGGTCGGTGGCGGTTGGGTCGGGTGCGGGAGGTCAGGTCGGGGTTAGGCAGAGAGAGAATGGAGAGAGAGAGGAGGCGGGGGCAACGGCCGTTACAGACGCAATTCTTTGTCGTCTGCCAGCAGACGACAAAGAATTGTTGCCGTCTGCTGGCTGACGGCAAAGAATTGGCTGATGGCAACTAGGATCTTTGACGTTAGCCAGTTCTTTCCGTCTGTTTCACATAAGCAGACGACGAAGACCTGACTGATGGCAAATTCTCTGTTTCCAGTAGTGTTGCCCATGTCTTTGATGCTGTCCAAGACCCCATCTGCATCATCCCAAAATCCATCCAAACCCTAATTCCAGAATTTGGAATTTGAAATCTCGCCTTTGTGATTTCAAAGGAGCCCTCATTTCCTTTGCTCTGTTAATCCTCCAGAAATTCCCAGCGATCCTCATACACCTACAAACCCTGGATATGTAAAAATATTTTGAACTCATATGCAATAATTTTCATCTGGGATTAATTCCTTTTCCTGGTTTTCTGAGGAATTGAATCGAGAGGCATAGCTAGACATCTCTAAATTTCAGAAAAAATTGTGGAGATGATATTAATGCCTACTCCAAGATCTGGTAATATTATTGGCCAAATTTAATTAAGAAATTTTTTATTTTCCATTGACAAGGCCATGATTGTCTCTCTGCCACTTTCCAAATGAACTACCATTTTGGTAGCCAGGAAAATTCCCAAATAATTTGTGGACCTTGTCCTTGAGATATCTTCACCATTTGCATCCAAATCCCATGTTCCATAGTTCTAAATTTGAGCACATGATCCAATACAAGTTTTTGCCTTGTCTAAAGCTTTGTGAAGGAAGTACTTGATTCCTTGGTCCAGTTGAGCTGAAATTTTATAGGGAGGTTCATATTGATATAGTATTACTGAAAACCAAAAATCAACTCAGGCCATATATCCAATCTCCCTCTATAATTTTCTCAAGTTTCTGTTTAGATTCTAGCTTTGTGAAGGAGGTACCTTCATAGAGCATCCAAATGAGTTGCAATTTTACCAAATCATTCTCAAGCCTAAATCATTGGTCTCCAAGAAATTTCCGCCAATTCCACCAAGCCATTCTTCCGCAGCACCCTCATTTGCATTTCTTGCCAGTTGGGCACTTCGCAAAGGAAGTACGAGATAGACCACTCCATTTGAGCTGATTTTTTGGTACAATGATCACCTTAGTGGATGAACACACTCACCGAAATTTTATGCCAAATGGAGTTGTGCGTTGCTCTGACCTTCAATCAAACACTTTGCTGCTGATTAAGGTTTGTGCACCATGCACACATCATGAGCCATGTACTCCCTCTTCCAAAATAGATGACACAACTTTATACTAACTTTGTACTAAAGTTAGTACAAAGTTGAGTCATCTATTTTCGAACGGAGGGAGTATGTTGTTTCTTTGCACCGAGCATTTACTGGGGAGTGCATAACCCGCTAGACATGCTCGGGGGTCCATAATGCGTGGCAACGCCATGGTTACGGGGTGACCACGCGTAGAGCATGCGTGCTGCATGCAATGTGTGTGTGCTGTGCAATGGACCCACGGGAGGCCCCTCCCCGGCGGCCCAGCTCGCCACGACGTGCCACGACCTTGCCCACGTCGCTTAGTCACCTGCCTCCCCCGTCCCCTAGCCACTGTCCACGCGTGCCGGTGTCATATGCCTCACCGTAGTGCCACCATGTTGTCGAGCCTCAGTGCCACCTCTCCCCCTTCCCGAGTCTTCCCCGCGGCTTTTTAAGCACGTCCGAGAGCTCCCTCGCAACCAGCAACCCCTCCCCGAGCCTCGGAGTTCCCCTTTTTCCTCACCAAGACCGAGTTGTCGCTGCCGACCCCCTCAGCCATTTGACCTGATATTTTGGTACAATGATCACCTTAGTGGATGAACACACTCACCCAAATTTTAGGCCAAATGGATCCCGCTCCCCTTCTTCCTCATGTGCGGCTTTCCCAGGAGCTCGCGAAGCCGCTGTCATCCTCCGTTCTGCCGGGGAAGCCTGCTAGTGCTTCCCTGGAAGCTCTTCGGCCTCTGCAGCCTCCCCATGGACCCGACGCTATGGGCTGCCCCGAGCAACCCCACGGCCATCCTCTTGCACGGCATGCAACGACGGTTCTCTGTTCCATGTAACCCCGCAACCCCGTAACTCCGATTGAGGTAATTCCAAAGCCCACGTTCTCAGTTCGTCGATCCTATTCCGATGGTGCCACTTTCATAATGATGCCACATGTTGAAAATGCAATTGTTGCCCTTCTTCTATTATAGGCCCCTCCCGAGAGCACCGATTCCAACGAGTAGTATTCCGCAGATCGTCACATTTGCATCTGGTGCATTCGTCCTCCCCAAGGCAAGCAAACCTTTTATCAGGCGCCCCCGACTTGCATGTTGACTTTACTTGAACCCTGTGTGTGTAGTGAATGATTATTCATATCATGTTTCTGTCTGCATTTATACAGTCTATGCTATATGTTCGTATTGCTTGCCATGTCATGTCATGACTTGACTTCATGCTATCTTTTGCCATCTTAGCTTTAATACTAGTATTGTCAATATCATCTTGGCACTATGTCTGAATCTAATACCATGTTTGTCAATGCTATTGTAAACCTGTCATACTGTTAATATCACTACAAAAAAACCACTTCCGTGATG
This sequence comes from Triticum aestivum, assembly GCF_018294505.1. NCBI lineage: Eukaryota > Viridiplantae > Streptophyta > Magnoliopsida > Poales > Poaceae > Triticum > Triticum aestivum. Next base: position 168,666,603 of record NC_057796.1, read on the forward strand.
ATACGTGTTTGTCACACTAGGTCATGTTTTCTGTCATGCATGTACATCCATGGCGGTTTTATGACAACATTAAGATAATCATACGTGTGCTGTCGTAGAAGTGTTCCATGACATTACCAAAATTATCATCGCAGAAGTGTCCACTTCCATGACGATAAATCCTGCGTCATAGAAGTGCTTTCGTCAATGGTAACCGACACGTGGCATCCACCATAATGGGTCGCTGTTAAGCTAACGGGTTCCGGTTTGGATCCGATAACACGTTAACAACCCGGACCAATGGCGATTTTCCACGTGTAAAATTCTCATTCGCTGATGATCCACGTGTCAACTCAGCTTCGGGACAGATGTTAACCCTCCATTGGAGAGGACTCGCCAATGGAACGTTGACACGTGGGACGGCCCAATAGAGGCCCATATAGGTTTAAAAGCCGGCCTAGGAATAGGCCCACAAGATTTTTTCAGATCTAATGGGCCGGCCCATTAATAAACTAACATTTTCTGGACCAAATTATGGCCCACATCAAATCAGCCCGTTAAAGGACTGCAATATTCTCGGCCAATTTACGACCCATATCAGACCCGACCCGTTAATAGCCTGCAATAGTTTGGGCCAAATTACGATCCATATCTGATGCAGCCCTTTAACTGCTATTGTGCCATCGGGCCCATTGGGGCCTGATTTGCTCTTTGGCCTCTTAATGGCCCGTTTACAGTTCGGCCCAATATTAGTTTCGGCCTATCAGCGGCCCTGTCTACATATGGGCCCCTTTTGGCCCGGTTTCACTTTCGGCCATTTAAAGGCCCGAGTTGCACCTAGGCCTAATTCTGGTCCTACTTTTGGCCTTTTAACATCCCGTACTCTTCGTGGATACATTCTAGCCCAAACTGCCTATCAGCCCGTTAAAGGCCCTTGATAGTGTTCGGCCTAATTTTGGCCCATTATACAACCGGCTTGCTTCCAGCCCGTCATGTAATTGGGTCAGCCAAGGCCCAAAAACATTTCAACCTATTAATGGCCCGTCATACAAATGGGCCAATAATGGGCCGATGTATATTACAGCCTGCTGTCGACCCATGATTTGTTCGCCACAATTAAGGCTCAATCTAGATCTCAGCCTGTTAAAAGCCTATTTAATTTTCTAATCCAATTAAGGCAAGTGGTTTATTCGGCCATTTAAAGGCCCGAAACTAATAGTGGACCAGATTAAATCTAGACCTAACTAATGGCCCAAGATGATTGTAGGCCCATGGTTCGGCCCGTACTAGCGATTGGCGACCGGCCAGTTTTAGTACCATTTTTTTATATAAACCTAACCTATTGGCTCATTGCGATTCGATCGAAGATTATGACCTTTTCTCAGAGCGACGACATCATAAACATCAAATAAATTACAGCATCGTGACGAAGAATAAACCTAGACTATACAACAAAAAATTAAGGCATATTACATCCCCTGGGCATCAAAGTTCGCCGCCAGTGATAATAAAGGGAAACTAGACAGAAGATTCCATAAATTGGGCAGGTCGCCACCAGTGGAAGTAAACAGGCTGACAAAATAATAGACAAAACCGACAACACTTCAACACAGTTCAAGAAAGGTTAGCCCGGCCAAGGAGCTGCATTGCAAACAGCTTAGCAACCTGATGAGACTGCGCTTGTTTGACGCTTATATCCACCAACTCAAGACGCATAGCATCACTTGACGTCCTGTACTTATGGTTAATCTTGCATAGAGAGTGGAGTTCCAGTCGGATTTGAGCGGAAGCACGTCTTTCTGCTTGAATTTCAGATTGAAGAGTCGAACAAATTCAGGCGGCGACTTCATCGAGCTTGTATCACTAAGTAAGTTCGACACTACATCAAGACATGACTTTGGGGTTGTATCGCTACCCTCAAGATGTGTTGCCTTCTTCTCTGCAATATATGTTAGAGGGGCGAACAATGGGTTCGTCTCACTATCATTGTGGCAGTTCTTCATAGCATCAGTGTTGTCACGCTGAAAGAGAAACAAGTAGGTAAATAATAGGTTTTGCACGTACAAGCATCATCCATGTCAATTCATCTCATTTCTTTGTCAGAAATAAAGAGGCATGGTTTAAAATTGCATTAACATAATAGGCATTGTTCATAGGTAAGACGACAGGAAATGGCATTGTGCGGGAGCGGCCAGCTTCACCATACAACTGGATTACATATCAAGAACACAAGCATACATGTAATGCTAAACAACGTATAAGCATGAATGGTGAGTGTACTATCAATTTATACCATTTAAGATTGGTAAATAAAGATACATGATTTAAATAAATAACATTAATATAATATGGCATTGTTCATAGTTGAGACATAGCAGGATATGACATTGTGCTGGAGTTGGTAATTTCACCACACCACTGGATTACAGATCAAGAACACAAGCATACACGCAGTGCTAAAGAAGATAACTTGCTATGTTCAGTTTAATTTACATGGTACGAATATGGAACTAGGTTGTACAACTAAAGACTGAAATTGAGCAGGACAAACTAATGTTTATGTACTTCTTCGTTATAAACTTTGAACAAGAAATTTGATGCAGATGACAAAAATAAACAGCATTTGCACTCATATCTATCCAAATATACACAACAAAGTTTGAAGGCTCGAGGAGGACAAACTTACATTAGTAGTGAAGACTGGCTCTATAAAGCCCTTGTCCATATTGATGGAGGGCAATTCAAGAAGTTTACGGCAGACTCTTCTTCAAGAGCATTGCCTTTATTCTACATTTTGTTAACAGTAAATATATGTGTGAAAATATAGGAAGAAATGGTGATTATTTAACCTAAGATGTAGAGTACATATGTAAATATAGCATACAGGCAATAGGCACTAAAAAGAGCAATGTAGAGCTAAACTTCTTCAGTAGCATTGGTTTTATTCAATATTTTGGCAAGTGTAAATGTAGATCTGATGTGTAGAAAATGGAGGGCAAGGGAAAATAAGCTGCGAAGTGTACATGAAGAACTAGCTGACAATATAAGTACAGTGATGAAGGACAGCAGATACTTAGAAGAACAATGCAGAGCTAAATTTCTTCATAAGCATTGGGTTTATTCTACATTAATGTAAGCATTACTATAGATCTGATAATTTGGAGCAAGCATTGGATAAGCAAGGAATCAATGATGTCACATAATCCACCAGGTATGAATGTAAGTACAATCATAGGACAATAGGTACTAACAAGAGCAAAGTAGCGACCAACATAGTTGTGATATCCTAGGTTTTGTGGCGCTGGTTCTATCGCCAATATAAGTGGGGTGCTATCTGATTTCTCTGTTACCACCACCATTTTCAAGGACTTTTCTTGTCTTCAGGTTCTGCAATCACCCTCTTCCTTTTGGATGTCTGAAACACAAGAACAACATTTCAATGGAAAAACATGGTATGACGACAAATGGAATACATATTGATAAAGGATGGGCATGGCATCTTCACATATATCATGAGTAAACTAAGCATATGGCGGTGCAACGAAGCAAAAGAAATGCAAGACACCTTATGAAAGATTAGGGATGGTGTCGGGGCTTAGGAGCGACACCTATGGGATCACACGGAATCCCTACTACGGTTGGCGGGGCGTGGGGTTGCGCAAAGAGCGGGTCGAAAAGATCAACAGGGGGGATTTTTACCCAGGTTCCGGCCGCAAACGATGCGTAAAACCCTAGTCCTGCTTTGTGTGTATTTAGTGTTCTTTAGCTCTTGAAATAGTTGCGGTGCATGCCCAGTCCAAAAAGTCCCAATCCTCCCTCATTACGCCTCGGGCCTCCTTTTATATGTCAAAGGGGTTGCCACAGTGGCACACAGGAGGTGGAAAGTGTGTACAGTGTACAAGTGTATCTCCTGCATCATAGGACACACACATTTAATGTGCCGCCTCTGCGTCCTCTTGCTTTATCAGGGAAGGCAAAGAAGCTCGTCCCGTCTATCACTACCTCGCCTTGCTTCGACGCGTGTCCAAGGTGACGAGGCATGTAGCGCCACGCTGGCTGGCTGGCTGCTGAGCTGGTGCGGTGGCAGGGTTTTCATGAAGATCCACATGCCACCACGCAGGTGCTTGGCTAGTTGGCCCAGAAGCTGCATGCTGCCTACGCAGGCGCTCGCCTAGTTGGTGGGCTGGCTGCCACGTCGGAACGGGTGCGGGGTAACGAAACTCTGGCAAGTGCGGGCCTGGCCTCGGCCCCGCAGATGTCCCCGGCAAGGGCCTTGCCGGGGTCTCGTGGGCGTCCCTAGCAAGGATCTTGCCAGGGGTCTTCGTCTTCTGGTTCTCATCTAGTTTTGCAGGCCTTTGGTCCATACAAAGCTCTGCATGCCACTACGCAAGGCACCCCTGAGTCTTGTCCTTGATGCTGTCGATGGTGCAAGAGCTCTCAGGCTCAAGGGTGGTGGCCTTGCTGGTGTTGGGCAGGTTGCCCCGGCAAGACTCTTGCCGGGGCTACGTAGGCCGCCCTGGCAAGGCTCTTGCCGGGGGAAGCCCATCTTGTCCCTTTGCACTTTATGCTTATGGCTTGAGTGCTGCCTCGGCAGCCTTGTATCTTTGCTTCCTCTGCTTGGTCAAGCGTGGCCACAGGTGCGGCTACGACTGCCCATGCACAAGTAAAGGGGTACAAAAAGGCCCCTACTTTTGTACACCGACAGGAGCCGCCGGGCCTGGGCCACACATAAGCGCAGAGCGTTGTTGGGCCATGCCCAGAACGTTGCGCGGGCACGCGTGGCAGAGTGTTAGCCGCAGTAATCCCTTCGCGAGTTGCGCTTCCCCACGACCCACATTGAGTACGCGACGTGGGGGTCGTTCGTGGAGCAGTTGTAGCATGCTTGTGTCATGTTGCGGTGAATAGTAAAGAGGTGGCCCACGTTGTCCCCATAAAAGAGAAAACCGCAGGGGCGCTGCTCATTTTACCCTCTATGCCTTTTCCAATCTTGGAAACCGCCGTTCCCCTCTTCTTCCTCAAGCACAAATCGAAGCTTTCGCCTCTGCTCACCGCTGCCGCGCCCCCATTGCCCTTGATCCCTCACTCCCTCTTAGCTGCCATGGCGCCCAAGACGAGCAAGGGCAAGGGAGCGGCCAAAGACGACGGAGGGAAGGAGGCGCCGGAGAGCGAGTTGGTGGAGCTTCGGACGTAGCGCGCCCTCTTTACCTCGACGGTCGATGCGCTCACCCTCAGGGACATGTTCAGGCCCGTGTGGGGAAGGGAGACGTCGGGGCACCCTGCCACGCGCATCGTCCACGTCCCTTTCACCGAGGCCCGTCCAAATCGGTATGCCTTCTTTGATGATTATTTCTCCTACGGGCTCTGCCCCCTTTCTCAGATTTCTTCAACGACATCATGCACACCTATGGCTTCCACCTTCTGGATTTCACGCCAAACGCTGTGGCGTGCATGGCCTTCTTCGCCCATCTCTATGAGGGCTTAATCGGAGTGCACCCCAGCACGACACTCTTCCGGCATTACTTCACCCCTCGCATCCAGCCAGGGGGCGCCATCTTTGGCTGCATCACCTGGATCCCGAGGAACCAGAGCAGGGGCACATACCCGGAGGATGCCCAGAAGGAGAGATGGGATGAGTGGCGGGGCCGGTGGTGCTGGATCAAGGAGGCAGATTCGCAGGAGTTCTGCAGGGTCCGTCGGAAGCCGCCGGTTCGCGGCAAGGACTGGAGCGATGTCGACGCCAACGACAAGAAGCTCACGGTTGCCACCACCAGGATCTATCACCTCACCTCGGCTGGACTCACTCTCGAGATGATTGGGGCTGACTTCATCCGCCGCTGGATTGCCCCATTGCACAACAAGGGGAGGCCGGCCTGGGACTTCAGGAACATGGCCGATGTCATGAGGCTCCGCCCCAGCCTGAACCACAACTTCACGGTGCTGCAGCACGCCCACCTCTGCCAGAGGCTTTTTCAACTCAAGGTCGACGAGGCTGCCGAGGTCGAGAGGACCGGCAAGCCCGAGAAGGCCGGCAAGGTCGTCAAGGCCGGCGGGTCTCTGTTTGGGTTGCCAGCGGGAGTGGTCCCGTTGAGCAACAACTCTTGCTAGACTGCCATCATCGCCATGATGCCGGACTTCAAATCGCACGTCCTCGATCCAACCTGGGCCGACCCGGAAGCGGAGCGAGTGCAGGCATTCTTTGACAACCAGTCGGAGAGGTATATTCGTGACGAGCCACTGCTCGTCCGCGACAGCACCCAGGAAGAGCTGTCGTACATTGCCGCTAGGGCGGAGAAGGCGGCACTTGCTAAGGAGGCCAGCAGCGTCGGCATCATGGAGGACGAGGCCGACATGGCCGCAGAAGAGAAAGAGGTCACCGAGTGGGCGGGGTCTGTCGGATTTGGGGTTCTGGCGAAACCCTTAAGGTTCGAACACTGGGGTGCGCATGAAGATTTCCCCCTACCTAATCACGCCCTCAGCCTCGCCGCAATCTCAAAGCCTAGCTCGTCGAACTCGCAACACAAGAGACTTGAGATTTATACTGGTTCAGGCCACCGTTGTGGTGTAATACCCTACTCCAGCTTGGTGTGGTGGATTGCCTCTCGGGCTAAGGATGAACAGTACAAGGGGAAGAACAGCCTCCTGAGGTGAGGTGTTCTTGTGCTTGGCGAGTGTGAGGATGATCTCCCTTTCCTCCTACTGTGGTGGCTAGCCCTATTTATAGAGGCCCTGGTCCTCTCCCCAAATATTGAGCGGGAAGGGAGCCAACAACGACAAATTTTGAAGGAGGACAGCTAGTACAAGCTATCCTGAATTAAGGTGGTCTTCGCCTGCCAAAGGCTCTGGTGGTGACGCCGTCTTGGGCTCCATGGTGACCTCCGTCCTGCCGTCCTACTGGCCTTGGTCTCGTTGCACTGATATGGAAACATTTGCCTGATGCCTCAGTACTCCTCGCCTGCGCTTGCCTCCTTAGCACCAAAAGGAAACGAGCACACTGTGCGCGCTGGCGCCCGCCTGGTCTTGGTTGTCATGGCTTGCGTCATTGGAACCTCGCGAGGTTCGCCTTGCCTTGATCTCTCCTCGCCTCGCGAGCAAGCTTGGTGAGGCCGCTCCCGAGGAGCTCTTGTGTCGTCCGCCTCGCGAGGCTTGGCCCCTCGCGAGGGTATTGAGTGTTTGTTGGTGAAGACGGGCCATACTGGGCCGCGAGTGCAGCCACGCCGCGGAACGCAGGCAGGCAAGTCTAGGGACCCCCGTTCCCAGAACGCCGACAGTAGCCCCCGCGCCCGAGGCGCGCTCGGGCTTGGTTTCGAGGCGAAGCCAAAGGGCAAGCGCGGAGCACCGCGGGCCCCAACACCCTACGGCCTTGGTTGACGCGTGGCGATTGATTGGACGTGGGCGTCTCCGCTTCCCCATGCTGCCTCGGCAACTGGCCGTTTGTCAAAAGGCTGGCGCGGGCAACGCTTGCCTTCATTGCTTTCTTCCGCCTTGCTCCAGATCCACTTTCTAGCCCCTCGCCTGCAAAATCTCCAGATCTTCTCCCATCCCATTCCGAATTAGTGACCAATGGCGCCTCGGAAGTTCAAGGTTTCTTCGTCGCCTGCCTCGTATGAGCCGACTCTGGATGCGCCCAATGTCTCAGAGAAGAACCTCGCCGTCACGCGCCTACTGACGGCGGGAGAGAGCAACGAGAGGGGGAAGACCGAGCTCCGGGCTGGCTCTGCCGTGCCGGAGCCTGCGGGAAGCACCTTCTTCCCCTTCTTCATGAGCAGCGTCGTCGCGGGGATGGTTTCCCCCTTCTCCGACTTCTTCTATGAGGTCCTTGGCCATTACAGGCTGCAGGCGCTGCATCTTCATCCCAACTCTGTTCTCCTTCTATCGATCTTCGCCTTCTACTGCGAGGCGTAGGTCTGCGTGATGCCGTCCGGGGCTCTACTGTGCCACTTCTTCTTCCTTCGCATCAACGATGGTCGTACCTCCCGGTGTGCCAACTTCATCGCAGCCGGCAAGGCCAACTCGTTCTAGAAGGCTGGGAAGAAGGCCCACGGCTTCAGGGGCAAGTGGGTCATGATGGACGCCAAATGCGTCCACCCACGCTTGGTGCTGCCAACGGAGATGCCCCAGTCTGACCCGGGGTGGTCTCGCGCGAAGATCACTGTTGACCAGGCGACGTTGGTGCTGGAGAAGATGAACGCCGACCTGAAGCCGGGCAATGCGAAGGTGGCGAAGGTGACAGGGGCCATGCTCCTGAGGGAATTCCTGATGCTACGCGTGGCCCCGCTTCAGGCGCGTACGCGCCCCTTATGGAGGCTTGGGGGCGAAGAAGACAAGCTTCGCCTGAGCCAGGAAGCCTTGCCTGACGAAGAGCTGGCTGCGGTTCTCCGCCTCCTGGTTGGGGACGACCCGACCAGGAATACCCGCCGAGTGCCTTCATTCCCCTGTTTCGCCACAAGGACGGGGCGCAGGTCGTGGCTGCCAGGCCAACCTTTGGTGGGCGCGGGCTGGTGCCGCCAGCGCTCCTGCGGTCCAGGCTGCGACGGTGCTGGTGGAGGTGTCTTCTGACGACTCACGCAAGGAGGAGGAAGAGGGGGAAGATGAGGAGCGCGACTCGGAGGTGACCCCCGAGGGGATGGGGAAGACCTCCCCCTTGTGCAAGGCTGACCTCCTCCACACCATGCTTGACGACGACGACAGGACCGACGTCCCCCAGGAGAAGGAGGAGCCCCTCGTGATCCCGATGAGGGGCAGGTCGGCGTTGATCCCCCGAGATGCTGCTTCTGTTCCCGCGCCGCCTGGTGCCGCTTCTGGCCCATCTGCTGCTCCTTCTTCTGCTCCTAGAGCCCGTGCGCTCGCGCCCCAGGTTGGGAGGCTCTCGGGCTTCAAGCCTGGCAAGCGGAGGGTGGACTACACCGTGGTGGACCAGTAAGTGAATCCTGCCTTGTTTCGCTCTTGCTTCTGCTGTTGGACCTTGACGCTTCTTTGTTGTGCGATCAGGCCGACGCCTGCGGCGAAGAAGAGGAAGGAGGAGGCGGTGGTGCTGCTTGGGACCAACCTGCCTGCCCCGGCTGCATCTCCCTCCATGGAGAAGGGCAGCATTGGCGCTCATGTCTCTCCGGCCCGGTCGTCCTTGCGAGGCCTGGGGGAGGATCCTCGGGAGGAGTCAGCCCCCGTGGCCCCGCTGGCTCCGGAGGCACCGGTGTCCAGCTCGGCTGCTGAGGTCTCCAAGGCTCAGGAGCCCCCAGTCTCCCAGGCCATGGTGAGCATACCTTCTCCTCCTTCTCCCGCCGCACTGCTGATTCCAGGTCCTTCCGCCTCCCCTGACGTCTTGGAGCGCGCTCTTCCTGAGATGGCCCGACTGCGAGAAGATCTTCAAGGTGCCGACCCCCGCCTGGTGGCTAGGCGCTTGGAGCTAGTCTCTGGCTGGCTCCATTCTGACGTGTCCGTTCGGGCGGCGCTGAGCCAGGCTACAGCGACCTACGAAAAGGAGAAGCAGGCCACCGCCCAAGCAGCGGCTGCTTGCGAGGCGGCGCTGAAGGACGTTGAGGCCGCCCAGGATCGTTGTCGGGCACTGGAGGCCGAGCTGAAGACCCTGCGCGATGGGCGTGCGGAAGAAGCTCGTGGCCGCAAGGCGGAGTAGGAGAAGATGAAGGCCCGAGACGCCGAGCTGGAGCAGTCGGCGAAGGCGCAGGGCGCTGAGTGCGGCCGGCTGGAGGAGCTAGAGCGAAATGTGAAGGCGGAGAAGGCCGAACTTGACGCCAAGGTGAAGGTTCTGGCCGAGGACCACGCGGCCTTCGCGCTCCTCGAGGAGAGGTCTCGCCTGGCACTGAAGACACTCTATGAGAAGGACTTGGAGAAGCCGCTGACCACCGACGAGGATGGCCCCGCCCAGTTGCTTCCCTACTTGGTCGAGGCGCTTGAGGAAGTCGTGAGCGGCCTCGGCCCCATGGCGGAGGAAGAGGCTCGCGTCCTTTCTTCAGCTGCGCTGACGCGCGTCTTCAGCCACCTCCATCTTTGCGATCCTACCGCCCGCCTTGACGAGATGTGATAGAGGCAAAGGTGTCTCGATGTTTCAATGAGATAGCAATCGTTTTCTGTGGGAGTCGACTTTGACGATCCGACTACGAACGTGCGAAGACGTCCCGCCTTAGCAATCGCTAAACCAGCTTCCGAGGGTGATAGAGGAAAAGGTGTCCCATCTTTCGATGAGATGGTGGCTATCGTTTTGGAGGAAGTCGACTTTGACGATCCGACTACGAACGTGAGAGGACGTCGCTCCTTAGCAATCACTAAACCAACTCCGAGAGGTTATTGACCACGCCGGAGCACGATCAACCTGACCACAAAGGTCTGTTTCCTGCAGGCAAATGAAGAACAAGCAAGAAACTAAGATTGCAATCTGGATATTGCAAATATAAGAGGAAAGCTTTATTGATCAAGGTGGGGTTCTGAGATGCCTTTGTCTTGTCGTTGAACACAAACGAAGTACGCGAAGTTGCGGCTATGGCGAACTTTTAATCTAAACAAAACCCAAAGTCTAAATGGTGCCCTAAGGGCTGTATATATGGAGGAAGAGGAGGGGGGAATTTCGTGGCCCTTGGGGAAGGGGTCCGAAACCAACCCTATCTCTTGTTTCCCCACACATACGAACTCTAAAAACAGCCTATACTTATGTATTTCGAAATTACATGGGCCTGGCCCAATAATAAGGTGACGCAGCACCTAGAATATCCTCTGGACGAAATTTATGAAGTGGCATCTTGTATATTTTGTCCAAGGCTTCATTCACTCCTTATGGTGGCTTCAAAGTCCTGAAATCATCACTTGTAACTCCGTTCTTGTTCCCCTTGCGCATGCCATCAACTCCATGCTTGTTATTGCTCCAATGTTCATCCTTCTCCAAGCTAGGCCCTTCATTTGTAAGCAAAACAAAAGTATCCAATTTAGGCAGCATCATATTCTCATGAACATTTGAATCATTACCAAGAAACGAAAGTAGCTGGTAATTTAATTGGCGTGCGCGAGCTCTAGTAATTGGTCCATTATATGTAACAGTAGGGGCAGTGGGTGTAACAATGGTATTGATGTCCTCATCAAGATGCTGGAGCCCGTTGCCGACGAACACTTCGCAGCCGCAGCCGCAGCCGTGAAGGGTCAGGTGGAGGCCCTGCTGAAGAGGTTCCGCGCCTTTGCTCCCGCTCCTTCGACTGGCGGTGCTACTAATCCCATAGCCCTGGCCAGTTGTACAGGTGAAGGCAACGCCACCAAGGAAGGAGCGCCTCTTGCGGGCGCCGGCGGTGTCTAGGGATGACTTGCTTGCGGCTGCTTTCCTGTTTAAACTCCTGCAACATGTACCGTGCCTCGTGGAGGCGTTTAAACTTGCGTTTGACACTCGGAGAACAATATGTCTTGTAATATTTGCTTTGAGATTTTGCGATTTCCTTCCCATTTGCTTTTCGTTCTACGTCGGCAGAGCGCGACCCCGCGCATACCTCAGCCGCCGTTGGGTCATCCGGATCACCAGGACGAGTCCAAGGAGTGAGGGGCTACGTGGCCAGTTAGGCTCCTGAGTCGCGATGCTCAGGAGTCCCCCATGACGTGCAAACAACTTATGGAATGGAGATGCAAGGGTAGGTCTAGTGTTCTACGTCGACAGGGCCCGACCCCGTGCATACCTCAAACGCCGTTGGGTCGACCGGATCACCAGGACGAGACCAAGGAGTGAGGGGCTACGTGGCCAGTTAGGCTCCTGACTCGCGATGCTCAGGAGTCCCCCTTGACGCTCAAACGACCTTCATACCTTTGTCCTCGCCGAGGCTCGGCTCGGGAGGGGCACCTGGCTGGGTTGCGTACGCTTGGGCATGACCCAAGCGCAGCCCCTGTGCCCAACCCCCTCGCGTGACTCTCCCGAGGGGAGGTGTTGCGATGAGGCCAGACACTGAGCTCAAGGGCTCCCTAGGGTTGATACGGCCGCGAGGCCGCCCTCAATTATTTATCACCAGCGCGGAGCATAGCGCTTCCGCACTTGCATGGGCATAGCCGCTCCTTGGTAGTGTCGACGGCCAGCGCGGAGCATGGTGCTTCCACTCATACGTGGGAGGGGACTCCCTGCTGCGGAGAGCCCCCAGGGCGTGTACAGCCCCGCCCTGACACGTGGCATGCACGGCAGGACTAGACGAGGTGTGTCTGGGCACTCGTGAGCCAGCGCGGGACTCACGAGGCCCTACCTCAAGGCGGGTTGCGCCTGGTCTTGATTCTTGATGGCTGTGGTGGTCTTGCGAGATGGTTAGACAACCTGCGCCGAACGATTCTCCTAAGGTTATCGCGTGAGAAGGCCAAGCACCAACGACCCCATGAGGTGACGTGAACGGGGCCGTCCCGCCAGACATGGCTCAGCCGTTGGATTTATCGACGCTGCAGGGACGGGTCCGAGCACAGACGCCATGCCTAGCCTTCTTATGCGAAGGGCCCTGAAGAAAGACGGTCGGCGCACGACTCCCATGGTGGGCGGCAATCAATGAGGTGACAATCACAGATAAGTTAAGCATGAGAAGCAAACTGGCTCAAGTAAATGCAAGAACGATACACGCCACTGGGTCAGACCCGAGCGGCCTCAGGATGATGCAGCCCGAGGGGCGCTCCCAACAGAGTAAGCTAAAGATGTAAAGGGATACATGCCACAGGGACGGACCCACGTGGCCTGTGAATGATGCAACCTGAGGGGCGCTCCCAGCTAAATAAACTTGGAAAATGTCACCTGGTTCTGTTGTTGAAGGAATGTTGGGGCAGCTAAAGACGCATGACGAAGGGGTTGCTCCTCATGAGCCACCGGGACCCTGAGCCTCGGGAGGCTCTGGGGTCCGGGCGGTTCCTTGAAGACCGTCTCCATCTCCGCCAGGACTGCGTGGTGCCTGGCCTCCTGAGCGGCCAGGATGCTCCGCAGGTTGTGCTGGAAGGCAGACGCCACGCTTGGCAGGCTAAAAGGCATGCAAACGTAGTTGTGAGGCGGGCCCTCGCAGCGTCCCACGCGTGAAGGCCAAAAAAGCTCCTGAGATGCGGCCCTGTTGAGCCCAGGGATGTCGATGCAGACGCGCAGCCCGCCATCCTCGCCTGGATGGGGAGCCGGGCCAGGTGAGCGGCGGTCGCCGCGCATGGCTCTTGCATCCTGCAATTCCTGAGTGGTCTTGGCAATGAACTCCTGAGCGTCGGGCGCTCCTCGCCCGGTGTCCTCCCGAGGGAAACGTGCCGTGAAGCACGCCTCCACATGGTGCCCGAGCGCCTCCCTCATGACGTTGGCAAGGTCCGAGGCCCTCCAGAAGAGAGCGCACGAGCCCTGCCCGAGGAGGGCGCCGGGCGCGCCTTCCTATGCGAGGGAGGGAGGCACCCCAGGCATGGGCGCCGATCCTGACGAGGCGCCACTTGCGGCGCCGCTCTCCTGAGGCCCGGTGCGGAGTAGCTGCTTCTTCTTCTTGGGGACGACCTCAGGAGGGTACTGTGCTGCATTGCTGTCGGGGTCTTCGATTGACGTTGCTTCGAAGGCACGCTCGAGGGAGCACACCGCATCTCTTTCTTCGCAGGGGACTGTGATGATCCCACCGCTTCCTGGCATCTTGAGGTCGTTGTAGCCGTGGTGTGTCACTAGCATGAACTTGGCCAGGGCTGCATATCCGAGGATGGCGTTGTATGGCAGACGGATGTGGGCGACGTCGCAGTCAATGAGCTCGGTGCGGTAGTTGTCGCGCTGTCCGAAGGTGACTGGGAGGCCGATCTGCCCTATCGGCGTGGTGGAACCATCGGTTACTCCTGAGAAGGGCTTGGTAGGCTGAAGCTGATCATAGGGCACTTGAAGGCTATCGAACATCTCGACGAATAGGACGTTAAGCCCTGCGCCGCCGTCTATGAGGGTCTTGGTGACTTGTACGTTGCTGATGATGGGTGAGCAAAGCATCGGGAGGGCGCCAGCGGTGGCCGCACACTTGAGCTGATCTGCCGAACTGATGGTGATGGCGCACTTGGACCACCTAAGCGGGCGTTTGGCCTCAAGCCTGGGGAGGACTGCGTTCACCTCGCGAGCAAACTGCTTGAAGATTTGCTAAGAGGCTGGGGCTTCAGCTCCGCCCAAGATGCAGGCGATAGCTCGTGGCTCCTCGAAGCCCCCAGCCCCCTCGTCTTGATGGTGGTCGTCGTTCCTTCTTGGTGGTGGCGGCAGCGGAGGAAGACCAGCGTTGCCCTGGGGCGGTCCTCGCGAGGCTGATCCCTCCAGGCGCCCTCTCGAGGCTAGTCCTGCCAACGGTCCTCACGAGGCTGGTCACGCCACTCCTGGCGAGGGCCACGGTCATCCCAGCGTCCTCCGCCACGGCCTCCTCCTCGGCCGTTGCCCCGGTCGTTGCGCTCGGGGCGTCGACCGCGGCGTCCATCTCCAATGGCCCTGAGCTCTTGACAGTCGTTGGTGTTGTGTCTATGAATGTTGTGGAAGGCTCAGAATGGCCGGCGGCTCTTGGATGACTCGGGCTGGTCCCGACCGCGCTTCGTGTTTGGCTCTGCCGCGAGTACGGCCACTCCCTTGCGCTTCACGTCCTTCGCCTTGGCTTTCTTCTCCTCCAGGTCGGCAGCTGGGAGCTCGAGGAGGGAAAGGCGCCCTTCTTCAGCCATTGCACACTTGGTCTCCACGTTGAACAACTCCAAGGACGTGCACAGCTCCTCGTGTATGGCGAGCTCCTCCTTCATCTTGACGTCGCGGACGCCATCAGAAAAGGCGGAGATGATGGCCTCGTCTGTCACCTTGGGGATCTTGAGGCGAACGTTGTTGAAGTGCTGGATCTACTTCTGGAGGGTCTCCCCTCGCTGCTGCTTGACACGGCGCAGGTCACCCACGGTCGGAGGGAGGTCGCGAGTGCCCTGGAAGTTGGCGACGAAGCATCGCACATCTCGTTCCAGGAGGAGATGGAGCCTGGGGACAGGTTCAGGAGTCAGGAACATGCGCCATCCTTGAGATCCATGGGGAACCAGTTCGCCATGACTTTTTCGTCGCCGTTGGCCGCTTCGATGCTTAGTTCGTAGAGCTGCAGGAACTCCGCGGGGTCGGGGGTGCCGTCGTAGCGAGGAGGCAGGTCTGGCTTGAACTTGCCCGGCCATGCGACACTACGTAGCTCTGGAGTGAAGGCGCGGCAGCCCGCGGTGGCCACCGGGACCCTTTGCTGATGTGGAGCCTGCCCTTGATGTCCGCGCACCACTAGGCGGCGCGCGGTTTTGTCGTGGTGGTGCGGGGAGCACGGGAACGTTTTCTCACGGACGTGAAACTTCTTGGCAGCTTCCTTCTTCGCGCATGGGCGCCCGACGCGGTGGGTTGCGCCGGGGGGCCGCACGCCTTGGTGGCTGGACGACGTCTTGGTGCGGAGGTGGTGGTGGTGGCGCTCCATGAGCCACGTCGCCCGCAGCTGGCGGAGGGCGAGGCATCGAGAGGGATGACGCAGGGGAGCCCCCTGCGGCGCTGACAAGCTCAGCGATGCGGTCCAGCCAGTCCTCATAGAGGTCATCGACGAGGTGGTAGCGCAGGAGTTCGCATGCCATGAGCAACGTGGCCTGTGGTCCATGGGAGCGCGACGAGCGTGAGATGACGAGCCGGCCGGGGTCAGCGACGGAGTGGCGGTGCGGCCGTCCCGCCGCACCGAGGGGTGCGGCGAGGACGCTTGTTGTTCGTTCCCCGCCGGGCCGGTGATGGCGTTGGCGGCAGGTGACAGAGAACGACGAGGAGGCCCGGCGACGGGAGCCGTCTGAACAACGCGGGCGGGGAGGGCGGCCCGACGCTCGGCACGAGCCCGGCGAGCGTCCGCCATGGATGCGACGAAGCGACAGGACGCGGATCGACAGAAGGAAAGCTTCGGCGCACCCCTACCTGGTGCGCCAAATGTTGGATTTCGGGTTCCGGCAAAACACTTGAGGTCCGAACACTGGGGTGCGCACGAATATTTCCCCCTACCTAATCACGCCCTCAGCCTCGCCAGAATCTCAAAGCCTAACTCGACGAACTCGCACCACAAGAGACACGAGATTTATACTGGTTTGGGGCACCGTTGTGGTGTAATACCCTACTCCAGTGTGGTGTGGTGGATTGCCTCTCAGGCTGAGGATGAACAGTACAAGGGGAAGAACAGCCTCCTGAGGTGAGGTGTTTTTGTGGTTGGCGAGTGTGAGGATGATCTCCCTTTCCTCCTACTGTGGTGGCTAGCCCTATTTATAGAGGCCCTGGTCGTCTCCCCAAATATTGAGCGGGAAGAGAGCCAACAACGGCCAATTTTGAAGGGGGACAGCTAGTACAAGCTATCCTGACTAAAGGTGGTCTTTGCCTGCCAAAGGCTCTGGTGGTGACGCCGTCTTGGGCTCCACGGTGACCTCCATCCTGCCGTCCTACTGACCTTGGTCTCGTTGCACCGATATGGAAACCTTTGCCTGATGCCTCGGTACTCCTCGCCTGCGCTTGCCTCCTTAGCACCAAAGGGGAAACGAGGACACTGTGCGCGCTGGCGACCGCCTGGTCTTGGTCATCATGGCTTGCTTCATTGGAACCTCGCGAGGTTCGCCTTGCCTTGATCTCTCCGCCCCTCGCGAGCCAGCTTGGTGAGGCCGCTCCCAAGGAGGTCTTGTGTCGTCCGCCTCACGAGGCTTGGCCCCTCGTGACGGTCTTGAGTGTTTGTTGGTGAATGCGGGCCGTACTGGGCCGCGAGTGGAGCCACGCCGCGGGCCACAGGTAGGCAAGTCTAGGGACCCCCGTTCCCAGAACGCCGACAGGGTCTGCCGGGGAAGCCAGCGGGACAGGCGCCGGGGTCCCCTCATTGAGGAAGCGGTCGAGGAGCCGGCCAAAGGGGAGACCGAGGTGGACGACTCCTCGGCCCCGGGGAGGAATCGCGTCCTGCGGTGGGCTAGCTCCGGCAAGCCAGTCCGGCCCGGTAGGACCACGCAGTGATAGCGGGCCCAGGCGCAGCCCGCACGCGAGACGAGGGCTGCGGCAGCGAAGAAAGCCGCGGCCGCCGCTTCTTCTAAATCCAAACTGCGCCGGACCCCATCCCCTTCTCCTCCTCCTTCGGACGACTCCCCGGAGGCCGAATTCGATCTCGGGTCCTTCAGCCCAAAGAGGAAGAGGAGGCTAGCAGAGGAGGATGAGTAAGCACTTTGGCTCTCATCATTTCTGACTCTCTTCTTGTGCCATCTTTTCTTAACTTGATTTCATCTTCACAGGGACACTGAGACGCTGGCCCAGAGGGCAGCAAAGAGGGCCAAGGCTTCGACGAGCGACGAGCCCCCGGCGAGTGCTCCGTGCACGCCGGCGTTGGTGGTGATCAGCCCGGACAACAGCCCCCAGCGTAGCCCCCGCTCCAGCCCCCAGCATGAGTCCATTACTTACTCCCCATTGATGGGCATTGCGGTGTGAATACTTGATGTTGACCTTGGTTTTGACCTTGCCGGTTTTGTAGGAGGAGAGCGGCAACAGGCGGGCCACTGAGGGCCGCCCCCGACACACCGCCCCCATCGACCACGCCACCCAGAGGGGCGTCCCCGGCAAGGGCATCTACCGCCGAGCCCACGTGCACGGGGGAAGAGGAAGCGAGCTTGGGTGCCGGCGGCTCCGTCCAGGCAACGAACGTTGGCGGGGAGGGAACCACTTCTTCTCAGCTCAGCACGGGTAAGTGGCCTGCCTCCCGTCCCTGTTTTGTTTTTCCCGAACCTTGATCTTGGCCTCGTTTCATTCTCCTTTCTGGTTTCCAGGGCCTTCCTCGATGGATCAAGAGGACATCGATACCGTCTTCGAGGAGGTCGCCAAGGATGCCGAAGCCGAGGCCGCCAAGATCGCGGCTGGGGAAGCCGCCAAGGCTGCCGCCGAGGAGGCCGCCAAGGGGCCTGCCGGGGAGGCCGACAAGGCCGCTGCCGAGGAGGTCGCTAAGCCTGCTGCCGGGGAGGCCGCTAAGGCTGCTACCGGGGAGACCTCCAAGAAGCTTGCCGAGGAGGAGGTGGCTAACGACCAACCTTCCTCCCCTACGGCCCCCGCGCGGGGCAAGTACCTGAAGGTGGGCGATGACTTGTTCATCCGCCTCCCAAGGACGGCAAGCACCAGGGCGCCGGCCAAAGGGGAGGTGTTTGATGACGAGGCGCTCGCCACCGCCGGGCTCCAGGTTGTTGATGAACCGAGCGCCAGCGGCGGCGGTTCCCAGGAGGAGCAGCTCCTCCGGGCCATGAGCGCCAACTTCCAAAAGCTCCAGGCACTCCACCGTGCCCGCCAAGACAAGGTGAACTCCAGGATGGCGGCGGTGGACGAGGCGGAGGTGGATTTTGAGGAGTGCGTCGCTCAGACGCAAGTCTGGTTCGGCAAGGCTCGGGAAGAACTGAGGACTGCCTAGGGTGAGCTGGAGGAGCGCAATCGAAAGCTCATCCTGAAGCAGGACGAATCAAGAAGGCCCAAGAGGCAGCGAAGGAACAGGCTGCCAAGGATGAAGCCACCCGGCTGCAGCAACAAGCCCTGCTGGACACCTAGGAGGAAGACCTCGTTGCCCGCGAGCAGGTGCTCGATGCCACGCTCCGCGGCAAAGACGAGGAAATCAGGAAGATCGTCGCGTAGCGGACCTAGGAGCTGAAGCAGAGGCACAAGGAGGCACTCGATGCTCTGGCTCTGGACCATGCCGGCAAGGTGGAGAAGCTGGAGCTGGAGCAGGAGGAGCTGAAGAAGAAGGTCTCAGAGCTGACGGAGGAGAGGGACATGGCCAACCGCACTCTGGCGGATTTGCAGGTCACCGTCTCCAACCAGATCAAGCTGCTCTCCGAGGCCAACAGCTCCATTGATGATCTGAAGCTGCAACTGGGCGCCCTGGAGGGGATGCTTTCAGAGGTCACGGCCCGGGAGGAGATCCTGAACAAGGCCCTCGAGACCGAGAAGCAGCTGCAGAGTGATGACGCCGCCGCTCATAAGGAATATGTGGGCAGCGTAAATCTCTGGATCAGCCGCCTCGTCGACATTTCAGGGAGGCTCACCGCACAGCTAGCCGTCACGGGCATGCCGGATGTCAGGTACTCCCAGGAGCCGAATGTGAGCCCCAATGCCAGGCTGACCTTGTTCTTTGAGCGCGTCCTCGATGCCCTGGAGCACCTCCGCTCCAATCGAGTGACTTATCTGGCCAACAAGTCCCGGAGGCTCTGCTGGGGCGCCATGACCAAGGTGCTCACCAAGGTGGCGTTCTAGAACCCCAGCGTCGACTTCGCCGGTGCGTTGGAGAGCTTGCCGGAGGATGCGGAGCTCACGGAGCTCGAAGAGCGTATCGAGCCCATCATCCATTGCGTCGACGGAGTCAAGAGGGTGGAGGTCCAGCGCCGGGACAAGCCACCCCGTTTCTCCTTGCCGCTGCGTGTTCATGCCCAAGACAATTTATCTTAAGTTAGAACCGCGGCAATCATTGATTTAATATAACTCTGCAGTACTTTGAAATGAAGCATGCTATCTTCCTATTTGATGTTTCTTTGTATGTACACACCCTACGCCTAGTTAGATAGGTTTGCCGGCGCGTAAACCCATGCTGTGGCGCTTTGAGGAACGGATCCTTAGCAGCCTGCCAGGGGGCGCTGCTGCTGGGCAAGCCCCCTTGCCGTTCTCAGCGCAGCCAGTCGAACTGTTGAGCAGACTCGAAATAGAACAAGGGCGTTGCCAATAGCGGAAGGGTTCCTTGCGTGCAAGTTTTCCATACAAAGAGCAAAATCTTTCGAGGAAAATGACCTTATGAAAAGGAAAATTGCTCAAAGTTTTGCGTGACTTAGATTTTCCATCGCCACGCGGATGGTTGTTGCGGCTGCGGAGAGCACCGCCCTGCCTAGCTCATGGCACCAGAGCGTGGCTGATCGACGTCGCCTTCTTCTCTCGAGCCATCGTGACGAAGGAGTCGATGAGTTGACTTCAAGACCGGATTTTCACAGCCTCAGCGCCCCCTACCTGGCGCGCCAAAGATGTCGGGGCTCAGGAGCGACACCTATGAGATCACAGGGAATCCCTAATACGGTTGGCGTGGCGTGGGGCTGCACAAAGAGCGGGTTGAGAAGATCAACACGGGGGGATTTTTACCCAGGTTCGGGCCGCAAACGATGCGTAAAACCCTAGTCCGGTTTTGTGTGTATTTAGTGTTCTTGAGCTCTTGAACTAGCTGCGGTGCATGCATGCCCAATCCAAAAATTCCCAATCGTCCCTCAGTATGCCTTGGGCCTCCTTTTATATGTCAAAGGGGTTGCCATAGTGGCACACAGGAGGTGGAAAGTGTGTACAATGTACAAGTTTATCTCCTGACATCATAGGACAAATGCATTTAATGCACCGCCTATGTGTCCTCTTGCTTTATCGGGGATGGCAAAGAAGCTCGTCCCGTCTATCACCGCCTCACCTTGCTTCAACGCACGTCCAAGGAGATGAGGCATGCAGCGCCACGCTGGCTGGCTGCTGAGCTGGTGCAGTGGTAGGGTCTTCACGAAGATATGCATGCCACCATGCAGGTGCTTGGCTAGTTGGCCCAGAAGCTTCATGCTGCCTACGCAGGCGCTCGCCTAGTTGGCGGGCTGGCCGCCACGTCGGAACGGGTGCGGGGCAGTGAAACTCTGGCAAGTGCGGGCCTAGCCTCGGCCCCGCAGATGTCCCTGGCAAGGGTTTTGCCGGGGTCTCGTGGGCGTCCCCGGCAAGGATCTTGCCGGGGGTCTTTGTCTTCTGGTTCTCATCTAGTTTTGCAGGCCTTTGGTTCATACAAAGATCTGCATGCCACTACACAAGGCACCCCTGTGTCTTTTCCTTGACGCTGTCGATGATGCCAGAGCTCTCAGGCTCAAGGGTGGTGGCCTTGCTGGTGTTGGGCAGGTTGCCCCGGCAAGACTCTTGTCGGGGCTACGTAGGCCGCCCCGGCAAGGCTCTTGCCGGCGGAAGCCCATCTTGTCCCTTTCCTCTTTATGCTTCTGGCTTGAGTGCTGCCTCGGCAGCCTTGTATCTTTGCTTCCTCTGCTTTGTCAAGCGTGGCCACAGGTGCGGCTACGACTGCCCGTGCACAAGTAAAGGGGTACAGAAAGGCCCCTACTTTTGTACACCGACAAATGGCAATGGGTACGCATTACCCACGTACCCTGCGGGTAAAAACCCTATTTGGGTAAGGGTATGGGACAAAAATTACCCATGGGTATATAAATAGGGAAATCTAAAACCCATCGGGTAGAGATGGTACGGGTATGGGATCATATAACCGATACCCGCAAACCCATGTACCCATATGAAATCTATGTAACCTCAAATGTATCTCTACAGTTTACACTTTGTCATGAATTCGTGAACTCAAAATGTATGGGTATGTGTTATTGTTTAAGATAATGTG
Organism: Triticum aestivum; assembly: GCF_018294505.1. Lineage (NCBI taxonomy): Eukaryota > Viridiplantae > Streptophyta > Magnoliopsida > Poales > Poaceae > Triticum > Triticum aestivum. The sequence goes on from NC_057796.1 coordinate 168,687,953, forward strand.
TTATTTACGAGAAAGTGATGTTGTTTATTAAATATGTTGTATGTTTTTGTTCGTGATGTCTTGTTCTTATAATCTATTATTGTAAACTATGATTAATTTTTGTTGTTTGTGATATGAGTTGTTCAAATTGATCCTTTGCAAACATGAGTAATTTTACCCATGGGTACCCGTCTACCCAGTCGGGTAACGGGTATGGGAAAAATTGTACCCGTTGACGGGTATGGGTAAGGGTGATGGGTAAGCTCAAGGGGGATGAGTAAGGGTATCGGGTGGATCCACCCTTACCCATACCCTGTGGGTGCCATCCCTATGCAAGATATGTGCAACCAATAAAACCTTGCCAAAATAGAATAGGCACCTTATTGGGTGAACAGGATAGGCCATCTGCTTTTGACTCCTTAAGGTCAGAATAGTCATTAGGATCATATTATGAATATGAATCAATAGGTCGGGAGAATGTGGGTTTCATTGCATCCACAATGGACCTCAATCCCTTGGTGCCAAGTTTGTTACCCATTGAATTGTTCTGCAATATTCTTCTGATGTGCGCATTCTTATATTCATTGTGATTACGTACAGTATCTGAGAAGCATGAAAACATAAATAGTAGTGAGATTATCTATGTAATGTAGAGGATATTCTAATATAATAGGGGCTCCCTCTAAACCCTTGTGTGCTATAACTGGATTCTGATGAGAGAGCCCATGTGTGATGTAATATGGTGAGTAGATTAATATAATCTGGCACAACTACATAAAAAATAGGCTCCGTGTTGGGAGCTCCAGATGTAAGGATAGTTGGCAGATGATAGGTTCATAATATACCGTACAGAAAGTTTATTGACAAACCATGATAACGAGAGCGCACAACCACTAGGCAGATCGTAGTGTAGATAAAAGGGGTACACTATAACCACCATAAATAAATCAAGAAAGCGGAACTGGCTGGAAAATACGGGGTTTTACCGCTACTAATATGCAGCCTATCGATCACCTTGAGGCCAGCTCTATTCATCTGAAGGCGCACTGTTGTTACTATCTGTCTAGTCTATCAAAGACCGAGAGGCTCCCACCATTTCCGGGATATTATGGTAGATCAACTCAAAGTGTGAAATCATGTAGTAGAAGTGTCCCAATAGAGCTATCGACTGCAGATGTCCCTTCTCCCCTTCCTGACAAGGAACATACTGTACTTACTAAAGAAGAACAGAAGAGCAACATGTTAAAGAATAGAAGGGGAAGCATATTATTGAGATTCCCCTTATTTCTATACAATGTTGGTTGCCCAAAGAAATGCCATTCCACGATGTCTCTCTATATGTGGCCACATGCATTTGAAAACTCAAGTGGGAGCATTAGCTAACCAATTAAATGTGTGTCTGTTAGCTAATGTCAGTATCATATCACATTTATATTTGAAGAAGCTTAGGACGTATGATTGGTGTGCTATTTAGCTTTAAAGGGTGGACTACTGCTAGTAGGACACAGAGCACCTACGTAGATCATAGTGTAGATATAATGGGAAAACCCTAAGCATCACGAGTAAAATCAGGAAAGTGGAACTTGCTGGAAAATATGTGTTAGTATTGCCGGTACGGCTAGAAAGGCTTCGGATACCAGCTCTCTACAACTGAAGGCACGGTACTGTTACTATCAGTCTAACTCTCAAAGGCGACACAAACGACCGAATACGAAGAGTTGAAAGTGTCCATGAAAAGCGACATGAAGACCAACACGAAGAGTTGAAAGCGTCCATGACAAGCAGCCGAATAGACCTGTACACTGCAAATGTCCCTGCTCCTAAATACAAGTCTTTGTAGAGATTCCACTATGGATCACATACATATGTATATAGATACATTTTAGAGTGTAGATTCACTTATTTTGCTCCATGTGTAGTGCATGGAGGAATCTCTACAAAGACATATATTTAGGAACAAAGAGATTACTTATTAAAGAAGAACAGAAGAGGGGCATGCTAAAGAAGAGCAAGCAGATTTTGAATAAAAAAATGTTCGTTGCCCACACGTGATGAACCAGAGCGCATAAAGAATGCAACTCCCTACTGCACCTCGATATGTGGTGCACGTGCTTTTCAGAAGTAAAGTAGGAACATTAGCTGACCAATTAAACATTCTCTGTTTTGGTACAACATGCCAGCATCTTATCAGATTCATATTTGAGCAACTAAGTTTGGAATTATGAGTGGCATGTCGTTTAGCTTGATGGGTTGAGGAGCACTGCTTGCATGTCTCAAAGCACCTATGATGATGGTACTGAATATATGGGAATGTCTACATGCAAGTCGCCTGAATTTTGTCATTTGGGTCAGTCGACCATTTTAGGCGGTTGGATGAAGATCCTACGTCAACTAACCCTTCTTCTTCCTCGCGTGTTATTCTTCCCCTACAGACCACCGCACGGGCCGCCGGTCGAACAGCCGACCCGCGCCCTCCCCTGAACCGCCCACCACCTCCGGTCTTCCGCCGCCCCCTTCCACCACTCTAGCTAACCCCACCCCACACCCGTGTCAAGTTTTGCCTCTCGCGAGGCCCCACCATAGCCCGACGACAGCCCCCACAACCACTATCCCCACCCGAAACCCTAAGATAGGTAATGGGGCAGCCCTCAGGCGAGCCCCTTCCTTTCCTCCAGCGAAATCCCAAAAATGGACTGACCCAATTTGAAATTTAGTCAGCTGTTATTTAAGCTAATGTGGAATATAAAAGTGGAAAACCATAAGCATTGCGAGTATAGTGGTGAGCCTGCCATGGCGGATCTGAAGGTGCAAACCGGACAAAGGCAACTTTCACAACCAATGTTTGCTTTGAACTAACAAGTACAGTATGATTCAAAGTGTTGGACAAGAAATCACAGTAAAGCAGTGGCAATCTATTTTCTTGGTGAGGTAAATAACTTGAGCAGATATGAAAGAGTGCTGCCTCTAGTGTGGCGCCATGTAAGCATCTGCTGAGGCGTGGATGGTGTTGCGGTAGCGATGGCTGTCGAAGGCGTGGAAGTAGATCTAGGAGGGCGGACGGTAGTGGCGAGGGAAATATCCCGGCACGATGGACGAGACGGTCATAGGAGCAGCCTCGGCAAGGTGGACGATGACGCGGATGAAGCGAGAGGACGCGATGCAAATATCCTAGTCCGAAGCCGTCGATGAGAGAGATCGATCTCTTGTAATGGATGACGGCATTGGGGTATCAGCTCTGGCATGGTGGAGGAGGACGGCGGTGGATGGGGAGGTGGACGGTGGAGACTGGGGCAGAGAGGGTGTTTTGGCACCCACGGAGCAGGAATGGGGAAATGGAGGGAGAGAGCTAGGGGGAACCATGCCTTCAGGGCACGCTTGTCTCAAATGCAAGGAAATTTACAAAATTAGCCCCCGTTTAAAATTTCCTACATCACAACAATATTAGTCGGTTGGGGATAGGACGGTAATCTCGCATACACCAAATATTTGCTGACGGAGATTTGACCGAGGGGAGTTTGTTTTGGCGCCCACCATGTATGAATCGGGGAGGTGATAGGTGATTTTGGTCGAGGAGAAACTGTGTTTTGGCGCCCACCATGAATGGATCTGGGGAGGTGAGAGGCGGAGGCGGTTATGTCAGGTTTGAGTAAAATTCCAAGCCTACCCCTATCGAAACCTATAGGAATCGAGCCGATAGGCAGTAATTTCCATGTTGCAAATTTGGTTTTGGGCGGTTACAGCGAGTTTCCCTGCTTCGTTCAATTTTTTGGAGAAAAAGAGTGCCCATTTACCATGCCAACTCAATTCGAATCCAGTTTGTGTTTTTTTGGGAAGGATCCATTTTGTATTCGAATACACATCTATATACATCATTTTATTAAATATACTTTCAAAAGCACAACACCCTTTATACATAAATATGGTTTACAAATGGCATGATCTCAGATTCATAAGGCTGGATCCATCTAAATTTGGATTTTCAAATATTTGAAACCACTTTATGTTGAAATCCAATGTATGCATTTGTCGCTAACTGTCTCCAATTAATGTGTGTTTCATGTGGTTTTTTTACTTCTCAAACATGTATAATGTGTTTGACACATGCAACATATAGTGTAATCCCGTTTAGACATTAATTGCATATAAACCATGCATTTTCTCTAATTAAAGAATCTATGGATCACTAATATTGATAAACTATATAAATTACACGTGTCCCCAAATTCAAATGAATATGCATGTTTGATAGACCAATTTTCGTGATGATATTATCGACGTCATGATCTCTAGTTTAAATATTTCAATCCCCTTTAATCCAGATATTCTTCTCATATAGCTATCACTCATGCTTATATTTCTCTCTAGAACTATATAGCTTCATCGTCGCTCGGGTATCTCTCGTGCTACTTGTATGTCGACAATGATCTTTTATCTTCGTAACACACTGACGGTACTCTGTCCCTCGACATTCACTCTATCTCTCTCTAAGTATATCTCTCTCCCTGCTATGTGTCTCTAACAATGATTGTCCCTGTGAAATCTCTTTCTCTCACACAAACACAAACTTCTTCTCCCGGGGTCTCATTTGTCTCTACTATTCCCCTGTGTGCCGCTCGCACACCCCCTCTCACACAGAGAAGTCTTGTGCTCCTTAGGTATGAGAAGCTACAATTCTCTCTATCTCTCTCTGTTAAATATTTCTTTCTCACACAAAACACAAACTCTGTCTCCCAGGGTCTCATATCTCCCCACCATTCCCTTGTATGTCGCTCACACACACTCTCTCTCCCTCGGGATATCTCACATTCCTTGTGAAATATCTTTCTCCCTAACACAAAACTCCGTCTCTTGGGGTCTCATTTCTCTCTGATATTTGTTTGTATGTGACTCACAAGCACCCTCTCTCTATCTCTCTCACACCCACACATATAACTCAGCCTTTTGATCCACTCGACTCTTATCTCTAACACACACACTAGCTAGCCGATCTCCCTCTAGCTAGCATCTTTATCTTTCTATTTATCTGTTTCTCCATAAACCTTCTTTCTCGCCCTCACTCTTGCTTCCTATCACGCACACTATTTTTTTTCTCTACATGCAGTCAATGTGCCCTCTTTTTATCTTTCTCTCACACACACAGAACTCACCACTCTGAACCACTCGGCGGTCATCTCTAACACACAAACTAGCCGATGTACCTCTAGCTAGCATCTCTACTGTCTCTATCTATCTGCAGTTTCTTCGTCAACCTTTATTTCTTGCACGCACTCTTGCTTCCTATCACGCACACTATATCTATCTCTCCATACATGCACCTATAGGTTGATCTGTTTTGCACAACCGTTGTGTCTCGCTCCCTCTGCTCGCCATAGATGCATGCTCCAGCCCACGCCACTATCTCTTAAAGACAAAAGCACATGCTCAATTATCGGGCCTTCTTCCCTCCACTCTCACATGCACGCATATTGTCATACCGATCCGTCTCTCCCATGTCGTTGATCTTATGACTTATGTCTTCTTTCTTTTATCTCGATCATGCGCGCACGCACACACACATACCACATATACATGTATACCTCTCGCACATGCACGTTCAAGGTCTCCTATGTCTCCATACGTAGTTAATTACCCTCAGCCCTAACCCCACATCGAATCGTTCTCTTCTTGTGTGCACATGACTTCCGCATGGATGGGTCTCTTCTCTAAAACACACACACTCACACTTAACAATATCCTTCTAGATACCCCCTCTCTCACTCCGTCCCTATATCCCCAAAACCACTAAGACTATCCCATCATTTAATTCCCTCCTAAATGCACCAGCGATATATAGTAGTCTTCCTCAACATCTCTCGAACAAACATGTTATCTCGATGTCCACTCCTCTCACGCGCACATGCCTTCTCTTCCCTCTTTACGGGACTCTTCTCTCTTGCACCCCCCTCATTGGTGGCCTCTGCCATACACATCACCTCTCTATGATGAAGCCACACACACTTAAATTACTTTCCCCACCAAAGACTCCGCTTCACACACACACACACACACACTAAGACTCCATTTCGCCCACACACACACACATGCTCCAGGTGGAGCATTTGTTCCTACCACCCTTCGTCCAACCTTACCCGTATGATAAAAATCACCTTAATTTACTTATATAACATGGAAAAATTCCACTGTATTTTAGTAGTTAGCAAACTTCTCATAATTATATAACGCAAATCACGAGTAGGAAATGACATTTTTTACACAACCACATTAACATGGCCACGTGAATCACAAGCTAAAGTGTAATACCATTATACTTATATCCCGATGCAAAAGGTGGAGTACATGTCCGAAGAGCACTCTGTCTCTCAGAATGTCACAAACATATCAGTTACACGACACCCTCTAAGCAGACCCGTATGTTACAATTTGTGCACCCGCTAGTACACGTGATGGTGCGCGTTTATTTAAGCCGGACGGCGAAATTCAGTCCCCTCCCGCCGCCTCTTCTCCAGTTGCCGTTGCCTGATAGCCATGGCCCGGCCGAAGGTAACGACATATGCCATGCTCCCACCGGATCAGCGCTTTGAGCTGCTTCCAGAGATCTGGAGGAGGCGCGAAGCCCGGATCGCAGCCGGCCTGCCTCCGGAGTCCAGACTAGCCGGAGCCGGACAAGGAGGCGTTGGAGCCAGAGCAGCACGCAGAGCCAGAGGACGAGAACGACAACGCAGAGCCAGAACAGGAGGATGATGACACGAGCGAAGCGGAGTTGGAGGAGGACGATGATTTCCATTATACTCAGACTTAAAGGGCTTTGAGTTTCACGCCAGATTTATTTCATAGAGATAAGAGAAAGGAAATTTTAGTGGTCATGCATGCATCTTTTTGTGCTAGCACTCCTATATAAGGGTTGACCGACCGCTTCTCGTGATCGTGCGCGGGTGGTGGAAGTGGAAGGAGAAGGAAAGCGGGTTGTGGAGTATGCCAGTTGCAGCACGAGCTCTAAGGAATGTTCGTGCCAAACAATGCATAGTAGTACAGTATAGTCTAGCGGAGTATGAATCGGCCTTTAGGTTGTGTGTGGATGACATGGCTGCAACATGCAGGCTGTAGTTTGACAGCCTACTGCTCCGCCTCGCACCGTTTGGTCACGCAACATTTGCATGCACACATGTCACGCACGTACTTGTCGAAGGCGTGCTCGAAAAAGGGCGACCAGGTCCGCTAGTCCACGTTGGTCCATGCGCCTGGAAAACAACTAATCACAGTCGCTGTACATGTCGTGCACGCTTTAATTGCGGGCAAGTGGATGGACGTGAAAATGTCGTACAACGAACCGCCCGTGAGCTCCCTAGTCTCTATCTCTGCTCTTATAAAAAACTGAGTTGGTGATGATGGTGTGCCTGCCATCCTGCTATATAGACCGTCCGATCTATATATGACATATAGAAAGCAAACTCTGGCAATTTTGCAAAAAGATACCCGCACCGCTCACCACATTTGCAGATAAGGCCTTCCCTCGTTCATCTTCGTCTCCCACGAGAAAAATAGCTTGTATAAATGCATCTTAATGTTTCATGCAATGCATGGGCCTCTTACTAGTCTCAAATATAAACTCCACTAGTGCGGCCCTGCAGAACATCCTTTCTAAAGGGACGAAGCCCTGCAGTTACCATCTCCTCTCGTGTAAACCAGCTCCAAATATAAACAACTCATGCACATCCACAATACTTAGCGGTACTTGCACCAAATATTTTAAGAGGGTGTGTAAATATGTGTGGTAGAAGGCCATGCTAGTTGGTCTGCCATGCGTCCTCGAGGATGAGGATGTTTCCTTGGGGGTCTCTCCAGCGCGGTGTCGCCTTACTTGCAAGGTGATGCCCCTTGAGATGCCGACATTGTGGGGCACTCGGATTTTGTTCGATGAGCAGGTAAGTGATGAGTTTGATCACGTAGTAAATGCATTCTAAAGACTACTTCCGTGTCCATTTCCTAATTCCCCCGCGGCCCACCGTTTCATAGGTTAGGCTTGGTGCCAGTGGAGACTGGCTTGCATATGTTCGGGAAGGTACCAACATCAATTTGCACAACATCTACAATGGTGACACCGTTCCCGAAGAACCTTTGTCCAACATTGGGATCAGCCATGCAATGGGCCATCGCCTGAATTGGTATGTGATACGTCTCCAACGTATCTATAATTTTTGATTGTTCCATGCTATTATATTATCTGTTTTGGATGTTTAATGGGCTTTACTAAGCACTTTTATATTATTTTTGGGACTAACCTATTAACCGAAGGCCCAGTGCAAATTGCTGTTTTTTTGCCTATTTCAGTGTTTCGCAGAAAAGGAATATCAAACGGAGTCCAAACGAAATGAAACCTTCAGGAGAGTTATTTTTGGAACAAACGTGATCCAGAGGACTTGGAGTGGACGTCAAGAAAGAAGTGAGGAGGCCGCGAGGCAGGGAGGCGCGCCTGCCCCCCTGGGCGCGCCACCCACCGTCGTGGGCCCCTCGCAGCTCCACCGACCTACTTCTTCCTCCTATGTATACCCATATACCCCGAAAACATCCAGGAGCACCACGAAACCCTATTTCCACCGCCGCAGCCTTCTGTACCCGTGAGATCCCATCTGGGGGCCTTTTCCGGCGCTCCGCCGGAGGGGGAATCGATCACGGAGGGCTTCTACATCAACACCATAGCCTCTCCGATGATGTGTGAGTAGTTTACCACAGACCTTCGGGTCCATAGTTATTAGCTAGATGGCTTCTTCTCTCTCTTTGGATCTCAATACAAAGTTATCCTCGATCTTCTTGGAGATCTATTCGATGTAATTCTTTTTGCGGTGTGTTTGTCGAGATCCGATGAATTGTGGGTTTATGATCAAGATTATCTATGAACAATATTTGACTTTCCTCTGAATTCTTTTATGTATGATTTGTTATCTTTGCAAGTCTCTTCAAATTATCAGTTTGGTTTGGCCTACTAGATTGATCTTTCTTGCAATGGGACAAGTGCTTAGCTTTGGGTTCAATCTTGCGGTGTCCTTTCCCAGTGACAGCAGGGGCAGCAAGGCACGTATTATATTGTTGGCATCGAGGATAAAAAGATGGGGTTTATATCATATTGCTTGAGTTTATCCCTCTACATCATGTCATCTTGCCTAATGCATTACTCTGTTCTTATGAACTTAATACTCTAGATGCATGCTGGATAGCAGTCGATGTGTGGAGTAATAGTAGTAGATGCAGAATCATTTCGGTCTACTTGTCGCAGACGTGATGCCTATATACATGATCATGCCTAGATATTCTCATAGTTATGCACTTTTCTCTCAATTGCTCGACAGTAATTTGTTCACCGACCGTAATAGTTATGCTATCTTGAGGGAAGCCACTAGTGAAACCTATGGCCCCCGGGTCTATTTTCCATGATATAAGTTTCAAATCTATTTTTACTTTGCAATCTTTACTTTCAATCTATATCATAAAAATACCAAAAATATTTATCTTATTATCTCTATCAGATCTCACTTTTGCAAGTGGCCGTGAAGGGATTGACAACCCCTTTATCGTGTTGGTTGCAAGGTTCTTATTTGTTTGTGTAGGTACGAGGCGACTTGTGTGTAGTCTCCTACTGGATTGATACCTTGGTTCTCAAAAACTGAGGGAAATACTTGGGCTACTTTGCTGCATCACCCTTTCCTCTTCAAGGGAAAAACTAACGCAAGCTCAAGAGGTAGCAAGAAGGATTTCTGGCGCCGTTGTCGGGGAGGCTTACGCAAAGTCAAGTCAAGATTTGATCTTCCGTCAACTAGCCAAATTTCTGGCGTCGTTGCCGGGGAGGCATACGCAAAGTCAAGTCAAGATTTGGTCTCCCGTCAACTAGCCAATTTCGGGCGCCGTTGCCGGGGAGATCTACGCCGAGTCAAGACATACCAAGTACCCATCACAACTCTTATCCCTCGCATTACATTATTTGCCATTTGCCTCTCGTTTTCCTCTCCCCCACTTCACCCTAGCCGTTTTATTCGCCCTCTTTTTACGTTTGTCTCTTTTCGCTTGCTTCTTGTGTGCTTGTGTGTTGGATCGTTTGTCACGATGGCCCAAGACAATACTAAATTGTGTGACTTTTCCAATACCAACAACAATGATTTTCTTAGCACTCCAATTGCTCCTATTACCGATGCTGAATCTTGTGAAATTAATGCTGATTTGCTGAATCTTGTCATGAAAGATCAATTCTCTGGCCTTCCTAGTGAAGATGATGCTACGAATCTAAACAACTTTATTGATTTGTGTGATATGCAAAAGAAGATGTGGATAATGATATTGTTAAATTGAAGCTATTTCCATTTTCTCTTAGAGGTCGTGCTAAAACTTGGTTTTCGTCTTTGCCTAAAAATAGTATTGATTCTTGGAATAAGTGCAAAGATGCTTTTATCTCTAAGTATTTTCCTCTCGCTAAGATCATCTCTCTTAGAAAAGATATTATGAATATTAAGAAACTTGATCATGAACATGTTGCGCAATCTTGGGAGAGGATGAAATTAATGATACGTAATTGCCCTACACATGGTTTTAATTTATAGATGATTATACAAAAAATTTATGCCGGATAGAATTTTGCTTCTAGAAATCTTTTAGATTCGGCCGCGGGAGGCACTTTTATGGAAATCACTTTAGGAGAAGCTACTAAACTCCTAGATAATATTATGGTTAATTATTCTCAATGGCACACTGAAAGATCCACTAGTAAAAAGGTTCATGCGATAGAAGAGATTAATGTTTTGAGTGGAAAGATGGATGAACTTATGAATTTTTTTGCTAATAAGAATGTTTATTCTGATCCTAATGATATGCCTTTGTCTACTTTGATTGAGAATAATAATGAATCTATGGATGTGAATTTTCTTGGTAGGAACAATTTTGGCAACAACGCGTATAGAGAAAACTTTAATACTAGGCCGTTTCCTAGTAATTCCTCTAATAATTATGGTAATTCCTACAACAACACTTATGGAAATTTTAATAAGATGCCCTCTGATTTTGAGACTAGTGTTAAAGAATTTATGATTTCTCAAAAGAATTTCAATGCTTTGCTTGAAGAAAAATTGCCTAAGATTGATGAGTTGGCTAGGAACGTGGATAGAATTTCTCTTGATGTTGATTCTTTCAAACTTAGATCTATTCCACCTAAGCATGATATCAATGAGTCTCTCAAAGCTATGAGAATTTCTATTGATGAGTGCAAAGAAAGAACCACTAGGATGCGTGCAAAAAAAGATTGCTTTATAAAAGCATGTTCTTCTAGTTTTCATGATAATAGGGATGAAGATCTAAAAGTGATTGATGTGTCTCCTATTAAATCTTTGTTTTGCAATGTGAATGTTGATAATGATGGTACTGGAGATGAGTCAACTTTAGTTAAAAGACGTCCCAATGATTCGGAGATTTTAGAGCTTGATGCAAAATTTTGTAAAAGTGGGATTGAAGAGGTCAAAACTTTACATAGCAATGAACCCACTATTTTGGATTTCAAGGAATTTAACTATGATAATTGTTATTTAATAGATTGTATTTCCTTGTTGCAATCCGTGTTAAATTCTCCTCATGCTTATAGTCAAAAGAAAGCTTTTACTAAACATATCGTTGATGCTTTAATGCAATCCTATGAAGAAAAGCTTGAATTAGAAGTTTCTATCCCTAGAAAACTTTATGATGAGTGGGAACCTACTATTAAAATTAAGATTAAGGATCATGAATGCTATGCTTTATGTGATTTGGGTGCTAGTGTTTCCACGATTCCAAAAACTTTGTGTGATGTATTAGGTTTCCGTGAATTTGATGATTGTTCTTTAAATTTTCACCGTGCGGATTCCACCATTAAGAAACCTATGGGAAGAATTAATGATGTTCTTATTGTTGCAAATAGGAATTATGTGCCCGTAGATTTCATTGTTCTTGATATAGATTGCAATCCTACAAGAACGATCGGTGCAATTATTGATATGAAAGAAGGAAATATTAGATTCCAATTTCCGTTAAGGAAAGGCATGGAACACTTTCCTAGAAAGAAAATTAAATTACCTTATTAATCTATTACGAGAGCCACATAGGGATTCCATACCAAAGATGGTAATACCTAGATCTATCCTTGCCTTTTTGCCTAGCTAGGGGTGTTAAACGATAGCAATTGTTGGGAGGCAACCCAATTTTATTTTTGTTTCTTGCTTTTTGGTTCTGTTTAGTAATAAATAATTCATCTAGCCTCTTTTTAGATGTGTTTTCATGTTTTAATTAGTGTTTATGCCAAGTAGAACCTTTGGGAAGACTTGGGTGAAGTCTTTATGATCTTGCTGTAAAAAACAGAAACTTTAGTGCTCACGAGATTAGCTGCCAGTTTTTTACTGGAAAGTGCTATTTAGTTGATTCTTTTTTAAGATGATTAATAGACAAATTCCTCACGTCCACCAATTTATTTCAGAATTTTTGGAGTTCCAGAAGTTTACGTTTGATCTGGATTACTACAGACTGTTCTGTTTTTTGTGTGTTGTTTGCCTATTTTGATGAATCTATGGCTAGTATCGGAGGGTATGAACCTTAGAGAAGTTGGAATACAGTACCTTATGGTGGTGATTTGTTTTCTTATACTAACGGAGCTCATTAGATTTTCTGTTGAGTTTTGTGTTGTGAAGTTTTCAAGTTTTGGGTAAAGACTTAATGGATTATGCAATAAGGAGTGGCAAGAGCCTAAGCTTGGGGATGCCCAAGGCACCCAAGGTAAAATTCAAGGACAACAAAAAGCCTAAGCTTGGGGATGCCTCGGAAGGCATCCCCTCTTTCGTCTTCGTCCATCGGTAACTTCACTTGAGGCTATATTTTTATTCACCACATGATATGTGTTTTGCTTGGAGTGTCTTGTATGATTTGAGTCTTTGCTTTTTAGTTTACCACAATCATCCTTGCTGTACACACCTTTTGGGAGAGACACACATGAATCGGAATTTATTAGAATACTCTATGTGCTTCACTTATATCTTTTGAGCTAGATAATTTTGCTCTAGTGCTTCACTTATATCTTTTAGAGCACGGTGGTGGTTTTATTTTATAGAAATTATTGATCTCTCATGCTTCACTTATATTATTTTGAGAGTCTTTTAGAACAGCATGGTAGTTTCCTTTGGCTATAATATGATGAACATCCAAGATGGGCATAATAAAAACTATCATATAAAGTGCATTGAATACTATGAGAAGTTTGATACTTGATGATTGTTTTGAGATATGAAGATGGTGATATTAGAGTCATGCTAGTTGAGTAGTTGTGAATTTGAGAAATACTTGTTCTAAAGTTTGTGATTCCCGTAGCATGCACGTATGGTGAACCATTATGTGATGAAGTTGGAGCATGATTTATTTATTGATTGTCTTCCTTATGAGTGGCGGCCGGGGACGAGTGATCGTCTTTTCCTACAAATCCATCCCCCTAGGAGCATGCGCGTAGTACTTCGTTTCGGTAACTAATAGATTTTTGCAATAAGTATGTGAGTTCTTTATGACTAATGTTGAGTCCATGGATTATACGCACTCTCACCCTTCCACCATTGCTAGCCTCTCTAATACCGCGCACCTTTCGCCGGTATCATACACCCACCATATACCTTCCTCAAAACAGCCACCATACCTACCTATTATTGCATTTCCATAGCCATTCCTAGATATATTGCCATGCAACTTACCACCGTTCCGTTTATTATGACACGCTTCATCATTGTCATATTGCTTCGCATGATCATGTAGTGGACATCGTATTGGTGGCAAAGCCACCATTCATATTTCTTTCATACATGTCACTCTTGATTCATTGCATATCCCGGCACACCACCGGAGGCATTCACATAGAGTCATATTTTGTTCTAACTATTGATTTGTAATTTTTGAGTTGTAAGTAAATAAAAGTGTGATGATCATCATTATTAGAGCATTGTCCCAAGTGAGGAAAGGATGATGGAGACTATGATCCCCCACAAGTCGGGATGAGACTCCGGACGAAAAGAAAAAAAGAAAAAAATAGGCCATAAAAAAAAAGAGAAAAAGGCCCAAATAAAAAAAATAAAAAAATGAGAGAAAAAGAGAAAAGGGACAATGTTACTATCCTTTTGCCACACTTGTGCTTCAAAGTAGCACCATGATCTTCATGATAGAGAGTCTCCTATGTTGTCACTTTCATATACTAGTGGGAATTTTACATTATAGAACTTGGCTTGTATATTCCAATGATGGGATTACTCAAAATGCCCTAGGTCTTCGTGAGCAAGCGAGTTGGATGCACACCCACTTAGTTTCTTTTGTTGAGCTTTCATACACTTATAGCTCTAGTGCATCCGTTGCATGGCAATCCCTACTCACTCACATTGATATCTATTGATGGGCATCTCAAAGCCCGTTGATACGCCTAGTTGATGTGAGACTATCTTCTCTTTTTTGTCTTCTCCAGAACCACCATTCTATTCCACATATAGTGCTATGTCCATGGCTCACGCTCATGTACTGCGTGAAGGTTGAAAAACTTTGAGAACATCAAACGTATGAAACAATTGATTGGCTTGTCATCGGGGTTGTGCATGATTAAATACTCTGTGTGATGAAGATAGAGCATAGCCAGACTATATGATTTTGTAGGGATAATTTTCTTTGGCCAAGTTATTTTGAGAAGACATGATTGCTTTGTTAGTATGCTTGAAGTATTATTATTTTCATGTCAATATTAAACTTTTTTCTTGAATCTTTTGGATATGAACATTCATGCCACAATAAAGGAAATTACATAGAGAAATATGCTAGGTAGCATTCCACATCAAAAATTCTGTTTTTATCATTTACCTACTCCAGGACGAGCAGGAATTAAGCATGGGGGTGCTTGATACGTCTCCAACGTAGCTATATTTTTTGATTGTTCCATGCTATTATATTATTTGCATTGGATGTTTAATGGGCTTTACTAAGCACTTTTATATTATTTTTGGGACTAACCGATTAACCGAACGCCCAGTGCAAATTGCTGTTTTTTTGCCTATTTCAGTGTTTCGCAGAAAAGGAATATCAAACGGAGTCCAAACGGAATGAAACCTTCGGGAGAGTTATTTTGGAACCAACGTGATCCAGAGGACTTGGAGTGGACATCAAGAAAGAAGCGAGGAGGCCACGAGGCAGGGAGGCGCGCCTGCCCCCCTGGGCGCGCCCCCACCATCGTGGGCCCCTCGCAGCTCCACCGACCTACTTCTTCCTCCTATATATACCGATATACCCTGAAAAAATCCAGGAGCACCACGAAAGCCTATTTCTACCGCCGCAACCTTCTGTACCCATGAGATCCCATCTTGGGGCCTTTTCCGGCGCTCCACCGGAAGGGGAATCGATCACGGCGGGCTTCTACATCAACACCATAGCCTCTCCGATGATGTGTGAGTAGTTTACCTCAGACCTTCGAGTCCATAGTTATTAGCTAGATGACTTCTTCTCTCTCTTCGGATCTCAATACAAAGTTCTCCTCGATCTTCTTGGAGACCTATTCGATGTAATTCTTTTTGCGGTGTGTTTGTCGAGATCTGATGAATTGTGGGTTTATGATCAAGATTATCTATGAACAATATTTGAATCTCCTCTGAATTCATTTACGTATGATTTGTTATCTTTGCAAGTCTCTTCAAATTATCAGTTTGGTTTTTCCTACTAGATTGATCCTTCTTGCAATGGGAGAAGTGCTTAGCTTTGGGTTCAATCTTGAAGTGTCCTTTCCCAGTGACAGCAGGGGCAGCAAGGCACGTGTTGTGTTGCTGCCATCGAGGATAAAAAGATGGGGTTTATATCATATTTCTTGAGTTTATCCCTCTACATCATGTCATCTTGCCTAATGCGTTACTCTGTTCTTATGAACTTAATACTCTAGATGCATGCTGGATAGCAGTCGATGTGTGGAGTAATAGTAGTAGATGCAGAATCGTTTCGGTCTACTTGTCGCGGACGTGAGGCCTATATACATGATCATGCCTAGATATTCTCGTAGTTATGCACTTTTCTCTCAATTGCTCGACAGTAATTTATTCACCCACCGTAATAGTTATGCTATCTTGAGGGAAGCCACTAGTGAAACCTATGGCCCCTGGGTCTATTTTCCATGATATAAGTTTCCAATCTATTTTTACTTTGCAATCTTTACTTTCAATCTATATCATAAAAATACCAAAAATATTTATCTTATTATCTCTATCAGATCTCACTTTTGCAAGTGGCCGTGAAGGGATTGACAACCCCTTTATCGCGTTGGTTACAAGGTTCTTATTTGTTTGTGTAGGTACGAGGCGACTTGTGTGTAGTCTCCTACTTTGCTGCATCACCCTTTCCTCTTCAAGGGAAAAACCAACGCAAGCTCAAGAGGTAGCAGTACGATGGAACCACACTGAGATTTAAGAAGATAGCAATCCCGGAAGCCCCGATAAGTTCGTCCGCTAACCAAAATTACACTCTCATCGCGGTATTCAACATCACGATTGCTTTCACAATCCCTACACATGGCGGTCAAAGGTGGACCATGCTGTCTGCCACTGATTTGTTGTCGTACAAGTATGAAGACGATGTGCTCCTTTCTAACTGCATCTTCACGGTGAAAAACCAGGGACTTGTTTCGTATGGGACACATCCTACGGTATACTCCAACTCTTCCAATTTTTTTGTTTGAATTTTTTTGTTTTATAAGTTTCAAATTGAAATTTAGAGCTCCCAATCACATGTTGAGATTACAATGTGCGTTAAATCGTTGCGTGCATGTAGTATTTTTTTATTGGTCATTTATATTGGTCACGCATGCATGCATTGCAAATAACGGTTTTTACCACATTTTTTTAGGAAACTGAGTGCAATAATTGAGTAGTTTTGCAAACTACCAGTACTGCACCTGAAACGGTATAAAATCAATACCACCAGAACGCTCGTGTCTGACCGCCCTGGCAGACCCAAACCCCCTCCCTGTCGGTGCGCGCTTCCCGCCTGAAATAGTCAGCACCGCCCCAGAGCGTCATTGCCGCATTAATGCCTGGCCAGAGCAGAGGCGACCTCTCACTTGCGCCAACTTTGAATCTGCACGATGACCAAGAGAGCGTCGCTTCCCGGTGCACGCGATTGCTCCGCGTCGAGGCTAGCCATAGTGGTGGTAACTTAGCTGGTACATACACTCGGGAATAGCATACATGGTTATGTGACAGAGAATTAAAGAAGAGACAGGGGGTCATGCATCAATAAATTTGATCATCTATGCTACTACTCTATCATACTATGCACTATAAAAGTAGTATATCATACACTAGTATCATGCACTAGTATATTGTATATGATACTCCCCACTATGAGTAGCCTCAAACGGCACCACGGCCGCCCATCGTCCGTGCACCGCCCACATTACAGTTGCAACTTTTTTAGAGTAGGGTTTACTCCGGTTTGTATGAAAACTTTAATGTATCTCGTCCGTTTTATATGAAAAGTTTTTGAAATTTAATGCTTTTCATCCGGTTTTTGTGAATTCCACCGTGTTTGCACGATTATGCAGGGAAAAGTCATCCCCTGATCAAAATTAGATCACCAATCATGGATGTGCATGGGGCATTTGGTCTAACTTGGAACCTTGTAGCTGACGACACCTAGTTGGGACGTAATATCTTAGTAGCCGTTACCCATGGTACCATTGAATGGCAACAAGGTTCCACAATCTATCACGATCAGACCCTGATCAAGTACCCAGGTATTCGCTTATCTTCGATCCAAGAGTAGTAGAGCCAGGAACTATCGTATATCTTATTGCCATGTCATCTTATAACATTTTAGCACATGTCTCTTTATACTCGAGGAGCAGGAGTAGTTCATTCCTTCTTTTTTTATTGATTGGGATAGTCATCTACGCAACTTTATAATGCCAGTTGTATACACTATAAAGGACTTAACAATTTCCATTTCGTGTAGTACTAGCTAGGTACCCATAATCACATCAAACAAAACTACTCCTACTTTAATTAATGTACATGGCCCAGGTAACACTCTCAAATTGTTTGTCGTCGCCCGTGCCGCAGCTGGTCTATACATTGCTTCCCTTCCCCCTCATAGAAACAAGCAATATAAAATATTTCATTTTAATCCATATCCTCTGCTTACGTCACATTATTATACCACATGGACCATAACCATGCACGTCAGCATGTATCCAAGTTTGAGATGCCAGGTGTACCAGATGAACGGCGGTGTGTTCGACCCCCGTGATGCTACCTGGGTGCGTATGAACACACTTGAGGAGTACTCGATTTTCATCGGGGACAACTACCCCATAGTGCAAACGATGCCACCTTCCGTGCATGACACCGACGGCCTGCCGTTCAAGAAGAACGGGTGCGTTTTCATTGCGCACCGACGGATTCCTATCTTGAACACCCCTATCCCTGATCTATGCCGCTTTAGTTTGGATGATTCTCCATCGCGCGGAGCCACACTAAGAATTTGCGATGACATGGACTCGCGTTGCCCGCCGTAATGGATCGTTCCATCTAGGAAGAACAAACGAGACTGGAACTACGAGACGGACATGTACCCAGGGATGTACAAACGTGAGTAATGTAGTGCAATAAGTGAAGTAGAAAGGCACAAATAGCATGAACATGTGTGGCATATAAGCATCTGTTTTACTACCACTAAATGTTGTACGTGCAATGCACAATGATATTATGATGTACGTGCCTAAGTACTTTACTACTATATTAATTAGAGGCATATATTAGGTTTTATATTTATTTACGTGTATGGTCCGAGACCTTCCAACTAGACGCGTCTATTTCTCCGGGTCGCACTTTGTATCTTTACATACTACTAGTACTACGCGTGGTCTCCGACCTAGAAGTGGAAGAAGTGGAGACGCTCTACCACGCTGTTCATGTCCCACTCCTTTTGCTGACGTGTGGGACATCTAGCACATGCCTTGTTTCACACTCCTTCGTCGTAAGAGTTGAAACGCTAGCTTTCATCAAAAATAAAAAGTAAATATAAATCAGAAGTGACACTATACTACACCATTTCCTTGCTCCTAGATATCGAAAAGAATACATTCGTTCGCTGACATGTGGGACGTCGACCATCCTGGTCCACTTGCCATGCACAAAATTATAGTGCACCACATAGTACTGCAGGGGAGAGTCACCCCGGTCGTAGTGTTGCGGTAATAAATGACTAATGAGCCGTCAAATCGCAGGCCCAACCCCGGTCGTAGTTGCTCAGACGAAGGAACCATCATGACTTTGTTGAATCCGCTTCTTCAAGAGAACTTACTGCACCCGCAATACTGCTACCACACGAGAGGACTGGACGCCACTATAGCACGTCATATCACTAAAACCCACTAAGCCAAATGTCGGTGCAACAAACCTTCGCGTATGTTGCCCAAACTGTACACAGGCACAAGGGTAAAGATACAAGACCACCAAGCATCCATGACAAGACCAAGCCAGAGAGGTAGCTCTTTTAGGAATCAAAGGGCGGATCAAGAAGACCAAGACAAGCCAAGGGAACTAGATATCACTAAGGAAAAAACCTCCCTTGCCGGGCAGGAGAGCCTGGTCAGGTCGAGGCCTCACCAAGGACAAGTCCCAAGATTCCCCCGGCAGGCTTGCCGGCGCCGCCAAGGGCAAATCTCCCCGCCAAGACTCCACCGCACAGCGACGCAGGTGACTTACCAGTGCGGTGTCGAACCCCCATGTGATTAAGTGGCTGTCATTTGGCATGTGGAAGCCATTTGGAAGGGAGATTCTCCCTATATGACACCCGTCTAGAGGCGTGTCATGCAGATAGGTAAAAGGTTGTTAAGCAGTGTAGCAGGCTTGTCGGGCTGCATCCTCAGCGTGACACCTAGCAGTGCATTTAATGCACTTTATCCTAACTACCAGAGTTAGGTATGTTAGCACTGTTGGCTATCTAACCAGTAGATAATGACTATTTTGCCACTCTGGTAACCACTTAGCCTATAAAAGGAGGGCCATGGTTATGAGGACATCAATAACATTGTTACACCCACAGCCCCTACTACTACATATACTGGACCAATTACTAGAGCTCGCGCACGCCAATTAAAATATCAGATACTTCCATTTCTTGGTAATGATTCTAATGTTCATGAAAATATGATGCTACCTAAATTAGTGGCATTTGTTTTGCTTACAAATGAAGGCCTGGAATGGATAAGAGGTATGAACACTTGAGAAAGACCAAGCATGGAGATGATGCCATGCGTAAGGGGAACAAGAGCGGAGTTACAAGTGATGATTTCAGGACTTTGAAGCCACTATAATGAGTGCATGAAGCCTTGGACGAAATATACAAGATGCCACTTCATAAATTTCATCCAGAGGCTATTCTATGTGCTGCGTCACCTTATTATTGGGCCCGGCCCATGTAATTTCGAAATACTTGATTATAGGCTGTTTTTAGAGTCTGTATGTGTGGGGAAACAAGAGATAGGGTTGGTTTCGGACCCCTACTTCAAGGGCCACGAAACTCCCCCCTCTTCCTCCATATATACAGCCCTTAGTGCATCATTTAAACTTTGGGTTTTGTTTAGATTAAAAGTTTGCCATAGCTGCAACTTTGCGTACTTCGTTTGTGTTCAACGACCAGACCAAGACATCACAGAACCCCACCTTGATCAATAAAGCTTTCATCTTATATTCACAATATCCAGATTGCAATCTTAGTTTCTTGCTTGTTCTTCGTTTGCTAGCAGGAAATAGACCTTCGTGGTTAGGTTGATTGTGCTCCGGCGTGGTCAATAATCTCTCGGAATTAGTTTAGCGATTACTAAGGCGTGACTTCCTAGCACGTTCGTAGTCGGATCGTCAAATTCTACTCCTCCGAAACGGTAATCACCATCTCATCGAAAGACGGGACACCTTCGCCTCTATCAAGTGGTATCATATTTCCAGGTTGCTTGGTGAGATTTTACAGTTTTCGTAATTTAGATCGAGTCTGTTCTTCATACAGTCCATGAAAAAGCCACAAAAAAATTAGGGTTAGTTCATCATATCCGAACCAATCTGGGCCTTCGCATAATCTTTTTTAGGGTTTTTTCTTTGTTGAATTTGCGGTTGCATCATCGTGTTTAGTTCCTAGTCTTAGTGTCTAGTCTTTTAGAGTTTCGAGTTCTGGTCATAAGTTGTCACGCCACCGCCGCACAATCATCATTGCCCCTGCCATCTACCACCACCGCTTATCCACCATCGATCTGTATCCATGTACCATCACCAATCCGTATCCATATACCACCACCAATCTGTATCCATATACCACCACCGCAACCATATACCACCACCGCAGCCATATACCACCACCGCTGCCATACCTTACCATCAAATATCCACCACCAATTCGAGTTATTTTCATATTAGGTTTGTTTTCGAGATCCATCTATTTTCCGATTCGTGTTTCCTTGCCTGAGTAGGTTTCGTAAAAAAAATCGGCGGTCGAAAAAAAAATTCGAGATCCATCCCCGGGCAGTTTTTAGGCAAAAATTTCGGCAGTTGAAAATATTTTTCCCTATCCTGTTTTGAGGCTTTTCTTATTTTTTTGAGACATTGCCATCCTAGTTGGGCTTTTTTGTCGCACTTTTTCGTCGTCGCTACCCTGATTTTCGAAAAAATATTGTTAAAATAATTTCGTGCGTATCCTATTAGTTTGACTTGGTAAGAGTTTTGTGACACTCGCCATTATAGTGATTTTTCACAAAAAAGAAAGAGCAAAAAAACTCTGAGAGTGCTTTTCCCTTGTTTACATGCCGCACCATGATTTTGTTCGTGTTCTAGGCTCGTGTCTCTAGTACGGTCTAGCCTAGGACCAGCACAGTACCGTCGTTGAGTGTTTATTCAACTTTGCATCTCTGAACAGATTATTGCTGACCCTTTTTGCTACCATATTATAAGCCTTCCTAGCTCCACATACATCTACGTCGTGTGTTTGACTCTCCCTGGTAATCGCTCTATCGAAGCTTTGAGAGTTTTGACTACAACGGTTGCCGATCACCGCCTGCTACTGGGTAAGAACTCGTAAGAATTGAGATTTGCTTGGCGGATATGTGATACCCACCACCAACATTTGTTAGTAGTCTATAGGAACATATTCTTGTGTGTTTCTATTACAGGTAACCATCGCAGGATCACAAGCTGACGAGATTGACTAGGAGAACTTGACGAACAAGGAGCTTCATGATAAATTTCACTAGATGATGAGTGGACAGGTGGAAAATGTGCTCAACAGATTTGAAGAGGCCATGGAGAAGAAAGATAGCATTGAGAAGGCGTTCGAAACAAAGCTTGATAACAAGTTTAATGAATTCCTCACACGTATTCCACAACCACCGCCTGCTGCACCTATCGCACCTCTACAGCAACTACAACAACAACATTGCCTTCCAAATCAAGTGGGACGAGCACTGCGCGTTCCCCTTGAGCCTGGTCAAACTTCTGGTGCCGCTGTACCTACTGTTAATGCTTCTGTAGCTCCTGCTGCTACTTCAAAGGTGGGGGACCATTACGAGGATGAGGTTGATCAAAATCAGAACTACATGCAACCACCAACACCACCACCACCAAGCCGTCCTAATGCATATCATCGCAACGGTAGGGCTGCACCACCACCTGAGGTACGAGATCATGACCATCTTCCTAAACTAAAATTGAATATTCCACCATTTGAGGGTAGATATGTTCCTGATATATATCTTACTTGGGAGTTAGAAACTGAAAAACATTTTACATGTTTACAATATCCTGAGGAGAGACATGTTCCTGCTGTTGTTTGTGCTTTCACTAGTTTTGCATGTGTTTGGTGGTCTGAACATTGTAGATTATATCCTACTCCAACTACTTGGGCTGCTTTGAGGACTGCTATCCATACTCGTTGGTTCCACCATATTATTGACGTGAATTACTTCAAAAATTGTACGTTTAAGAAAAGGAAAAAAGTCTGGATATTATCAAGAATTACAAACTGGCATGATTAGATGTGGTATTGTTGAGGATAATGAAGCTATGCTTGCACGTTTTATGGGTGGATTAAATAAAGAGATTTAGACCATTCTAGAGTATAAGGAATACAATAATATCACTCGTTTATTCCATCTTGCTTGCAAAGCTGAACGTGAAGTGCAGGATCGACAGGCATTGGCGCGAACTAACTTTTCTGCAGGTCGACCTTCATCATGGACACCACATGCATCCTCTGCTTCCACACGTTATGTTGCACTGGCACCTCCATCAGCTGCAACCTCCAACCGTGATACAAGAAAGCAGGCACAACCACCACTATCTGCCAAGAGCACAGCTTCTGGGCCTGCAAAGAGCTCTTCTTCATCCATGGCATCAACAGGGCAAACACATGATATTATTTGTCGTCGTTGCAAGGGTGGAGGTCATTATGTGAGAGAATGCCCATCTAAGCGTGTGTTGATTGTTACTGAGGATGGTGGGTATGAGTCCGCTAGTGACTATGACGAGGAGACTTTGACTTTTATTACAAGTGAAGAACACGGTGGAGATGATTCTGATCATGATACGCAATACATGGCTGCTGAAGATGCTGACAGGTATGAATGTTTAGTTGCTCAATGTGTTTTCAGTGTGCAGGTTACACAAGCTGAGCAAAAACAGAGGCATAATTTGTTCCATACAAAGGGAGTTGTGAAGGAACGTTCTCTCGCGTCATCATAGATTGAGGGAGCTGTAACAACTTGGCTAGTATGGAGATGGTCGAGAAGCTATCTCTCACCACAAGACCACATCCGCATCCTTACTACATCCAATGGTTCAACAACGGCGGCAAGGTGAAGGTAACACATACTATTTGTGTGCATTTTAGTATCTCTACATATGTTGATTGTGATGTGGTACCCATGCAAGCGTGTTCCTTATTGCTTGGTAGACCATGCAATTTGATAAAAATTATGTACACCATGGTAGAAACAATCAGTATACTCTTGTTCATAAGGATAAACATATTACTTTGCTTCCTATGTCTCCTGATTCCATTTTGAAAGATGGTATTAATAGAGCTAATAAAGTAAAATAGGAGAAAAATAAGAGTGAAAATCAGATTGTGGCAAAAGAATTTGAGCAACAAATGAAGCCTAATATTAAACCATCTAGTGTTGCTTCTGAAATTAAATTGAAAAGTGCATGTTTACTTGCCACCAAATCTGATATTGATGAGCTAGATTTTAGCAAATCTATTTGCTATGCTTTTGTGTGCAAAGAGGCATTATTTTCATTCGAGGACATGCCTTCCTCTTTGCCTCCTACTATTACTAATATTTTGCAGGAGTTCACTGACGTCTTTCCACAAGACGTGCCACCGGGATTACCGCCTATTCGAGGGATTGAGCATCATATTGACTTAATTTCCGATGCATCGCTACCCTACCATGCGTCAAGTCCAGGAGCTGCTCGACAAAGGTTATATACGCGAATCCCTTAGTCCTTGTGTTGTTCCTATTATTCTAGTGCCGAAAAAGGATGGTACATCGCGTATGTGTGTTGATTGTAGAGGCATTAATGATATTACTATTCGTTATCATCATCCTATTCCTAGGCTAGATGATATTATAGATGAGTTGAGTGGCTCTACAATATTCTCCAAAGTTGATTTGCGTAGTGGATACCATCAAATTCGTATGAAATTGGGGGATGAATGGAAAACAACATTTAAAACTAAGTTTGGATTATATGAGTGGTTAGTCATGCCTTTTGGGTTAACTAATGCACCTAGTATTTTCATGAGATTAATGAACGAATTTTTACGTGCTTTCATTGGCCTATTTGTGGTAGTCTATTTGATGATATACTGATTTATAGCAGATCTTTGGAGGAACATTTGGAACATTTACGTGTTGTTTTGATTGCTTTACGTGATGCATGTTTGTTTGGTAACCTTGGGAAGTGCACCTTTTGCACCGACCGAGTATCTTTTCTTGGCTATGTTGTTACTCCACAGGGAATTGAAGTTGATAAAGCCAAGATTGAAGCTATTGAGAGTTGGCCACAGCCCAAAACGGTCACACAAGTGAGGAGTTTTCTTGGACTCGCTGGTTTCTATAGGCGTTTTGTGAGAGATTTCAGCACCATTGTTGCACCTCTCAATGAGCTTACAAAGAAGGATGTGCCTTTTGTTTGGGGTACCGCACAGGAAGAAGCATTCACATTATTGAAAGATAAGTTCACACATGCTACTTTACTCCAACTTCATGATTTTAATAAGAATTTTGAGCTTGAATGTGAGGCTAGTGGAATTGGATTAGGAGGTGTGTTATTACAAGATGGCAAACCTGTTGCATACTTTTCTGAAAAATTGAGTGGGCCTAGTCTGAACAATTCTACTTATGATAAAGAATTATATGCTCTTGTTCGCACCTTAGAAACATGGCAACATTATTTATGGCCCAAAGCATTTGTTATACATTCTGATCATGAATCTTTCAAACACATTAAAAGTCAAGCAAAACTGAACCGTAGACATGCTAAATGGGTTGAATTCGTTGAGACTTTCCCTTATGTCATTAAACACAAGAAGGGTAAAGAGAATGTTATTGCTGATGCATTGTCTCGTCGTTATACTATGTTTTCACAACTTGACTTCGAAATATTTGGTTTGGAGACCATCAAAGATCAATATGTGCATCACGCTGAATTTAAAGATGTATTGCAGAATTGTAAAGAAGGGAGAACATGGAACAAGTTCATCGTTAACGATGGATTTGTGTTTCGTGCTAACAAGCTATGCATTCCAGCTAGCTCCGTTCGTCTTTTGTTGTTGCAGGAGGCGCATGGAGGATGATTAATGGGACACTTTGGCTTCAAGAAGACGGAGGACGTACTTGCTACACATTTCTTTTGGCCAAAGATGAGATGGGATGTTGAGCATTTTGTTGCTCGCTGCACTACATGTCAAAAAGCTAAGTCACGACTCAATCCTCATGGTTTATATATGCCTTTGCCTGTAGCTAGTGTTCCATGGGAGGATATATCTATGGACTTTGTTTTAGGTTTACCTCGAACAAAGAAGGGGAGGGATAGCATATTTGTTGTCCTGGATAGATTTTCGAAAATGGCACACTTCATACCATGTCATAAAAGCGATGATGTTGCTAATCTTGCTATTTGTTCTTTTGTGAAATTATTCGCTTGCATGGTGTGCCAAATACTATTGTTTCAGATTGTGATAATAAATTTCATAGCCACTTTTGGAGATGTTTATGGGCTAAGTTGGGGACTAAACTGCTTTTTAGTACTACATGTCACCCCAAACTGATGGACAAACTGAAGTAGTCAATAGAACATTGTGTACTATGCTTAGGGCTGTTTGAAGAATAATAATAAAATATGGGAAGAATGCTTGCCTCATATTGAATTTGCTTATAATTGTTCATTGCATTCTACTACCAAAATGTGCCCTTTTGAAATTGTGTATGGTTTCCTACCGCGTGCACCCATTGATTTGTTGCTTCTTCCATCTTCGGAGAAGGTTAATTTTGATGCTAAACAACATGCTGAATTGATCTTAAAAATGCATGAGTTAACTAAGGAAAACATTGAGCGTATGAATGCTAAATATAAACTTCCTGGAGATAAGGGTAGAATACATGTTGTGTTTGCACCTGGAGATCTTGTTTGGTTACATTTGCGTAAGGATAGATTTCCTGATTTACGCAAATAAAAGCTAATGCCACGTGCTGATGGTCCTTTTAAGGTGTTAGAGAAAACAAATGATGATGCATATAAACTTGAGCTACCTGCAAATTTTGGAGTTAGTCCCACTTTTAACAATGCAGATTTGAAGCCTCATTTGGTTGACGAAGATGAGCTTTCGTCGAGGACGACTTCATTTTAAGAAGGGGAGGATGATGAGGACATCAATATATACCATTGTTACGCCCACAGCCCCTACTGCTACATTTACTGGACCAATTACTAGAGCTCGCGCACACCAATTAAATTATCAGGTACTTTCATTTCTTGGTAATGATTATAATGTTCATGAGAGTATGATGCTGCCTAAATTGGATACATTTGTTTTGCTTACAAATGAAGGGCCTGGCATGGATAAGAGGGATGAACACTGGAGGAAGACCAAGCATGGTGATGATGGCATGTGCAAGGGGAACAAGAACAGAGTTACAAGTGATGATTTTAGGACTTTGAAGCCACCATAACGAGTGCATGAAGCCTTGGACGAAATATACAAGATGCCACTTCATAAATTTCGTCCAGAGGCTATTCTAGATGTTGCGTCGCCTTATTATGGTGGCCGGCCCATGTCACTTCGAAATACTTGATTATAGGTTGTTTTCAGAGTCCGTATGTGTGGGGAAACAAGAGATAGGGTTGGTTTCGGACCCCTCCTTCAAGGGCCTCCATATATACAGCCCTTAGGGCATCGTTTAGACTTTGGGTAATGTTTAGATTAAAAGTTCGCAACAGCTACAACTTCCCGACTTCGTTTGTGTTCAACGACCAGACCAAGACGTCACATAACCCCACCTTGATCAATAAAGCTTTCATCTTATATTCACAATATCCAGATTGCAATCTTAGTTTCTTGCTTGTTTTTCACTTGCTTGCAGGAAATAGACCTTTGTGGTCAGGTTGATCGTGCTCCGGCGTGGTCAATAACCTCCCAGAATTGGTTTAGCGATTGCTAAGGCATGACGTCCTCACATGTTCGTAGTCGGGTCATCAAAGTATACTCCTCCGAACGATAATCACCATCTCATCGGAAGACGGGACACCTTCGCCTCTATCACATGGCAACCTAAGAAAGGATCCGGACCCTTGTACAATCTTACGCGCGTAGCTGCCCGCCCCGAGGTGTCCTTGTCCAGCTTGAGCGATGCGTGTACACCACGGTCCTCTCATCAATCAACCACAGCAGGTGTAGGGTTTTACGCTTCACAGCGGCCTGAACATGGGTAAAAACCACCAGCGTCACCCCCGTCGTGTTGTTCCATGGCGTCCGCTCTATGTGCAATGCACCCTTCCCCGTTGCCGAACCACAAGGGGTTGTTGGCCCCATAGGTGACCGTGTTCCGCCATGACATCTTTGGCGCGCTAGGTAGGGGGAAGCGCTTGCGCGAACCCGAGGTCATGAACAGCGTGTCAATCTTCATCATCATTTTCTTCATCATTAGCTTCATCATCCAGGCTCCCAAGAAAAAGTCCGGCGCAACAGCTCACCCTTCCACCTCGAAGGCCCCCTCGCATGCAGCCATTGCTGTTATGGGTGCTGCAGCGGCGTTGGGGGAGCAGACGCCATAGGGGACATGACCGGCGCAGGCGGCGCTATCATCGTTCCCCTACGGTCGAAGTAGGAGTGGAAGACGCCGGAGGAGGGCGGCATCAAAAGCATCACGATGATCATGTTCCACCAGGTGTGGGTGAGGAGAATATTCAGTCTTCGCCTCCCTACCGCATTGCAGGGCGCAGCCACGGCGACGACGCCCGCTCTGGTGCGAGTCGCGACCCCTAGCTATCCCTTCTACGGACGTGGCTACGGGGCACACGCCTTCCCCAGGACAGGGTAACCAAGACGAAGCATCGAACGGGGTTGTCAACCCCCAAGCACATCCTTCTCATCGCCATGGCGACTGGCTCGCAGCGACGAGAACATTGCGCCACCACCACTGGTACCATCAAAAGCCGAGCGGTGTCGCGATCTGCGTCGTCATCCATGCCTGGCACTGCTTCAGAGGCCATGGCGCGAGCCCAACTCCTACTGAGATTCCCGCCAGCAGCTGATCAAATGGATGAGTGGAGAGCCTCCATTCAAAGTTTTATCGGGTTTGCTGAGGTGGGAGGATCATGGCAGGCACGGCCGCCACGGCGCCCGCAAGCAACAACAACGGCCCGAGCTGCTCACCGTGCTAAAGGGCTACTTCTACGGTGCTGTCCCCTCCGGAGTAGCTGGCACAGGGGCTGCGACCAGAACCACGTGACCAAGAGCCCGACGAGGTGTCAATGGCTTCATATGACCCTCGGGCCCGTCGATATGAGCGGCAGGTCCTGGAAGACAGGCGGAGGGAAGACGCGTGCGTCACCATAGCACGGCGCCACGAAACCCGCCGCCACTCTGACAAGCGCAGTGGCCTAGACGTCGACGAACCCGTGACCAGTGAAGGCGGATACTTTCCTTTCAAGGTGTGGTGCCCTTCCTTCTTTTGTGAGCTGTGGCAAGTCTGTTGGCCATCTGCCAGTGTTTTCAAACAAAAGATACCAGAAAAGTATGATGGAAGGCTGAACCCGGCAGAGTTCTTGAGCATCTACACCATCGTTGTTCAAGCCGCCGGAGGAAGATATGAAAAGGTGTTCGCAAACTACTTCCCTTTGGCACTCAAGCCAAACGTAAGGTCATGGCTGATGCACTTGTCGGAGAATTCCATCTCGACCAGGGTGACCTGTGCAATGAATTTGTTGGTACCTTCACGGGCGGCCATCAAGAACCAGGACGGCCCAGCGATTTGCAGCTCCTTCCACAAAAGGAAGGGGAAAGTTTGCAGAAGTACATGCATAGGTACGGCCGGGTACACAGGAACATTCTATATATCCACCCGGCAGCTATGATTGCAGCGTTCCAGTCTATCGGTGCAACAAACCCTGGGTCCGTTGCCCAGACTGTGCAGAGGCACGAGAGCAAGACGACAGCACCAAGGTCAGATTGGAGCACAAAGGATCAGTTCTTCGAAGGACCAGCATGCAACACAAGAGGACCAAGAAGGGCCAGAAGAGCAAGATACCGCTCAGGAAGAAACCTCCCTTGTCGGGCAGGCGAGCTTCGCAAGGAAGGAGTTACCCCCGGAAGCAAGCCTTCTGGGTGTCTTGGTAGGCCTTCTGGGGCCTACGAAGGCAGAACCACCTCACCGCACCACCTCATCACAACGCACGTCGTCTATTGGTGTTGAGTCAAGCTCCAAGGTGACTAAGTGGCTGGTATTCACCACCTGGCAGCCACTTCCTATAGGAAATACCTCCAAGCGACACCCGTCCTGCAACGTGTCGAGCAAGCAGGCGCGAAGCTGGCAAAACAGCCCGCCAGAGCCTGCTGGGTGAGCAACAATGTGACGTTGAGCGGCGCATTTAATGCGCTCTGTCAGCCTATAGAGTTAGGTATGATAGCACTGTTTGCTATCTAATCAGTGCATAATGACGAATTTTCCACTGTGGTGACCCCTTTGCCTATAAAAGGAGGCCCAAGGCAACCGTAGAAAGGGTTGGCTAATTCACCGCCACACATACTCGTATGCGTGTAGCCGTTTCGCCCTAAGGCAACCCTGCCGGGCAAGGGTGTTGCGCTCACCACCATTTTTCCACCGTCAATACACCAAAGCAGGAGTAGGGTTTCACACCTCACGGCGGCCCGAACCTGGGTAAAGACTGCCTGTGTGATCTCTGTTGTGCTGTTCTACGCTCCTCTGCTCTTTGTGCAACGTGCCATCTCCCCGCCGAACCAGCGAGGGACTCTTGGTCCCATAGGGGGTCGTGGTTTCCCGCGACATCTTTGGCGCGCCAGGTAGGGGGATCGCTTGCGCGAACCTGAAAGCGTGAACAGCGCGTCATCTTCATCGCCAGCTTCATCTTCGACGGTTCCATCGACTATGGCGCCCAAGAAGAATACCGATGCTTCAGCTCACCCGTCCACCTCTAAGGCTCCGCCGCCCGCAGCCACCGACTCCGCGGGGGACGCGGAGGCACACGAGGATGTGGGCACTACGGGGGATGCGGTCGGCGCATGCGGCATTGTCACCACCTCCCCCGTGGCCGAAGCTGGAGCGGGAGGCACCGGAGGAGAGCAGCATCAACAACATTCCAGTGCTCATGCTCCGCGAGGTACGAGCGAAGGGGTTATTCAATTTGTACCTCTTCTACTCGCCGAAGGACACAACCACAGTGGTCGTGCCCGATCTGGGGCGAATCGCCGCCCCCCAGCCGCCCCCGCCACGGGCGCGACCGCAGTGCACGCGCCTCCCCCTGAACGGGTTGACCCAGCCACTATGCCCAACGGAGCCACTGGCCCTCAAGCGCCTTCACCACGTCACCGTGCCATCCAAGTGCCCGGCTCACAACAGCGAGGTCATGACGCTATCGCCACCGGCATCGACAGATGAAGGGTTACGGTGCGATCTACATCATCATCACCAACGCCAAGCACTACTACTAAGGCAATGGCACAGGCCCAGCTATTGTTGAGGTTCTCGCTGGCGGCCGATAAGATGGATGAATGGAGAGCCACCATCCAAAGTCTGATTGGCTTCGCTGAGGCTGGGGGCTCACAACGATCTATCCCGCCACAACTTCCCCAAGGGACGACAACGGCTCGCACTGCTGGTCGTACGGAAGGGGCCACCCCCACGGTACAATCCCCACCGCAGCAACCAGCGTGGGCGCAACAGAATCAAGAACCCGACGACGTCTCGATGGCCTCTTCCGACCCTCAAGCACGTCCAGGCCAACGGCGAGCCCCGGAGGACAGGCGAAGGGGAGACGCGTGCGTCGTCATCGAGCGACGCCGCGACGACCACCGTCAGACCAATGGGTGCTATGGTCCCAATGTCGACGAGCCTGCGCTCGAGGATGGTGGGTGCCTGCCTTTCGAGGTTGGGTGCCCTGCCTTTACTCATGAGCTGTGGCAAGTCCGTTGGCCATCCGCTTGCACATTTAAGCCAGACATACCCAAGAAGTATGATGGGAGGCTGAACCCGGCAGAATTCTTGAGCATCTACACCATCACTGTCCAAGTTTCTAGGGGAAGAGATGAGAAGGTGTTTGCCAACTACTTCCCTTTGGCACTCAAGTCCAATGTGAGGTCTTGGCTGATGCACCTACTAGAGAACTCCATTTCGTCATGGGCTGACTTGTGCCATGAGTTCATTGGCGCCTTCACTGGCCGCCATCAAGAACCGGGACGGCCCAGTGACTTGCAGCTTCTCCAACAGAAAGGAGAGACTCTCCGCAAGTATTTGCAGAGATTCAGTAGAGTCCACAGAATGTCCCAAATATCCAACCAACGGCTGTGATAGCTGCCTTCCAGTCCAATGTGCATAACCACAGGATTCGTTCCAAGATGAACATGCCGTTGTCCAAGACTGTGAAGGAGCTTAACACCTTCGTGGACAAGTGTGCTCGCATGGAGGAGGGAAGGAAACTCCCTGGAGAAGAAGATTGCATCAACGCCAATTTAGAGGATGACAATGAATCCACCAGTCAGAAGAAGAGCAAGAAGCACAACAAGAGGTGCAAGGATAAGGCAGTGATGACCATCAAAGGATTGGGCGTGCTTAGTACCGGCAAGAAGGCTAAAGCCAAAGCCCCCATCAAGGAATCTACCATGTGCACTGACTGCCGGGAGGCTGCGCTGCCGAGAAGGCTGGGAAAGGTAATGGGTTGTACTGCAAGATCCATCGGACCAAGGGCCACGATCTCCAAGAGTGTCATCAGGTTGAGCAGCGCGTCAAGAGGCAGAGAGCTGAGTATGAGGAGCATGACAAGGAAAAAGGTCAGAACGGCGCTGGCGGGAAGGATCGGGGCGGTGAAGCAAATTGCCCCGGCAAGCCCTTTCGGAAACAAGGAAAACCCGCCAGGGGCCGAGAGAAGGAAGTTTGCCATGATGAGAGTGATGGACGGGATGAAGAGGAAACCAGTGATCAGGAATTCCAAAAAGCCACTGACGCCCAATGCATCGATGGGGGTGCTTCCTTGCACTCCTCTCGTCGCCAACTCAAACGGCGGGCGCATGAGGTCAATGTCGTGGAGCCAGCGGCAGAGTCCCGGAAGCTGCTCAAATGGTCACACACGCCTATCATCTTTGAAGATGAGGATCATCCTGACCGTACGACCGTGATAGGATGTTTGCCATTGTTGGTCTCTCCAACAATTCACAACCTCAAAGTCACAAAGATGTTGGTTGACGGTGGGGCTGGGTTGAGTCTGATTTCCCCAAAGGTTATCAGCAAGCTTCAGATAGCAGAGAAAGACCTAAAGGTCACGAGCACGTTTCAAGGAGTTAATCCCGGCAGCAGCCATCCTAAGGGAAAGATCATGTTTCCAGTGACATTTGGGGGGGAATTGAATTACCGGACTGAGAAGATTGTGTTTGATGTGGTCGATCTCCCCCTGCCGTACAATAGGATCCTTGGACACCTAGCTCTGGCAAAGTTCATGGCGGCATCCCACTATGCCTACAACACCTTGAAGATGCCAGGGCTGGTAGGAGTCATTTCCATTCTGTCAGATGAGAAGGACGCAATCATTTGCGTGGATAAGATGTACCAGGATGCAATCACAACAGAGGCCATGGCAGCGGCAGTTCCCGCCAAGGAAAACAAAGGAAAGAAGAAAGATAGCAGGGACACCGGCAAGGAATCTGGGAAGCGTGCCTCTTCAGAGTGCACTGTGCCTGTTGATGACTTGCCAGAGAGTTCCAACAGCAAGAGATCCAAGGTTTCTGCACCACATGTGAAGAAGGTCCAGGCAGGGCTGGCGGGCATTGATGGTACCATAACTATCAGTGCCACCCATGATGACAAATAGGAAAGCGCGCTCGTTGCCTTCCTGCGGGCGAATATCAATGTGTTCGCCTGGCAACCATCTGATATCCTCGGTGTTCCCAGGGAGGTAATCAAGCACCACCTTGTTGTCTGCCCTCATGCCCAACCTGTCAAGCAAAAGTTTCGAAAGCAGGCCTTGGAGAGGCAGCAGCTCATTGCCAAAGAGATCAAGAAGCTTGAGGCAGCTGGTCTGGTCAGAGGAGTACTACATCCGACATGGTTGGCAAACCCAGTGGTCGAGCGCAAGGCTAACGGTAAATGGAGGCTTTGCATAGATTTCATAGATCTCAATAAGGTTTTCCCGAAAGAACCATTTCCCTTGCTGCGCATCGACCAGATTGTGGACTCCACTTCAGGTTGTGATTCACTCTCTTTTCTGGATGCATACTCTGGATATCATCAGATCTTCATGTCCAAGGAAGACGAAGAGTAGACCCCGTTCATCACCACATGCGGTACGTACTGCTTTGTGCGCATGCGTTTCGGGTTAAAGAGTGACGGGTCTACTTTTGCAAGAGCAGTCCAGATTGGTTTTGAGCTATAGATGCACAGAAACATTGAGGCTTATATGGATGATATTGTGGTCAAGACCAAGGACAGATCGACACTAATCAAGGATTTGGAGGAGACATTTGCTAATCTGCGCAAGATCAACTTGAAGCTAAATGCAGAGAAGTGTGTGTTTGGCGTTCCCTCCAGCAAGCTACTTGGGTTCTTCATGTCCCGTCGAGGGATCGAAGCCAACCCCGACAAGATCAAGGCTATCGAGCAGATGCAGGCACCCAGGACAGTCGAAGATGTGAGGCGTCTAACAGGGTGCGTAGCCGCACTTAGCAGATTCATCTCCAAGTCTGCCGAGCGCGCCCTGTCGTTCTTCAAAATTTTGAAGAAGGCACGGCCCATGAAGTGGACCCTGGAAGCAGATGCAGCTTTACAAAATTTGAAGACCTACTTGTCCTCCATGCCCACTTTGGTTGCCCCTAAACCACGAGAGCTATTGCTGTTGTACTTAGCGGCAACTAATCAAGTGGTTAGTGCAGCCCTGGTGGAATAGCGGGAAGTAGAGGAAACAGAGACTGAGCAGAGCCTGGCAGGGCCGGATGAGGATCAAGACAGAGAAGAGCATGGCAGCAGGGGAAACCCCAAGGACATGGCAAGGAAGAAAGTGGTGCAGCGCCCAGTGTACTTCATTAGTTCCCTATTACAGGGGGCTAGATCGAGGTACTCTGGTGTGCAAAAGTTGATCTTTGGCTGTCGGATTTCGGGTTCCGGCAAACCCTTGTGAGGATCGAACTCTGGGGTGCACACGAAGAACACTCTCTTCCTAGCTCGCTCGCTCAACGATCTCACGGCCTAGCTCGACGGACCCAAAGAAGAAGAGACACGGGAGTTTATACTAGTTCAGGCGACGTTGCGGTGTAATACCCTACTCCAGTGTGTGGTGGATTGCCTCGAGGGGCTGAGGATGAACTAGTACAGTAGATGAACAACCTCAGTAGGAGAGGTGTTCTTGGGCTCGATGAGCTGGTGAGATGGTCAAGGTGGAATCGATCTGTCCCGTCTATGGTGGTGTCTATTTATAGTGGCCTTGGTCCTCCTCCCAAATGTTAGGTGGGAAGGGATCTCACAATGGCCAAGTTTGAATGGGGACAACTAGTACAAGCTATCTTGACAAAAGGTGGTCTTCGCCTGCCAAAGGCTCTCATGGTGATGCCGTTGTGGGCTCCATGATGACCTCCGTCCTGCCGTCCTGCTGGTCCTGGTCTTGTTGCACTAATATGGAAGCCTTTGCCTGATGCCTTGGGACCCCGCGCATGCGCTTGCCTCCCTAGCACCAAAGAGGAAACTGGTACACTGCGCCCACTGGCACCCGCCTAGCCTTGGTCGTCATGGCTCACGTCACGCGAACCTCGCGAGGTGTCCCTTGCATAGATATCTCCGCTCCTCAGGAGACAACCTAGTAAGGCCACCCCCAGGGAGGTCTTGGTGTTGTCCGCCTCGCGAGGCTTGGCCCCTCGCGAGGGTCTTGTGTTGTCGCTGCTGAAGATGGGCCGTACTAGGCCGTTGGTGGAGCCACGCCTCGGGCCGCAGGCAGGCAAGTCTGGGGACCCCGGGCTCAGAACGCCGACAGTAGCCCCCGGGCCCAAGGCGCGCTCGGACTTGGCTTCGAGGCGAAGACAAAGGGCAAGTGCGGAGCGCCGTGGGCCCAACCGCCTGCGGCCCCGGCCGACGCATGGTGATTGGTGGTACGTGGGTGCCTCCACTCCCCCATGCGGCCTTGATACCCGCCAGGCTAGGCGGTCGCCGTTGCCACCAGAGCTCCGCCTCCATTGCTGGCAACGCGCTCCCACAGCTCCTCCATCTCTCAAAAATAGCAGTTTCCTCCCCTGGCCTGACCCGACACCAATCCTTTCTGCTGCCATGGCGCCGAGCCATAAGAAGAAGAAGGGAAAGAAGAAGGCCCATACCTCAGCCCAGGCGGCGTCGGTCCTTGAGCCCGCCATCGAGCGGTCGGTGGTGCTCAACCAGGAAGCGATGGGCAAGGTTCGCCCCACGCTCGCCACAGATTCCAATGAATGAAAGGCGACGGTGGCCTGGCCTGCTTCGCACACCGCAATTTATAGGACGGCTACCGAGATCCCCATTCATCTTCTCGCCCTCTTGGCTAGCTTAATTTCCCCCTTCTCCGATTTCTTCAATGCTGTGCTCTCGCATTACCAAGTCAATGCGGTGCACCTAGATCCCCAGTCCATCATCCTCCTCGCTGTCTTCGCCTTCGACTGCGAGGCCATGGTGGGCATTGCCCCTTCCGTGGCTTTGCTTCGCCATTTCTTCTTGCTGCATCTGACCGACGCCCGCCAGCGCTCGGGGTGCGTGACCCTCCAAGCCGTTGCGGCGTCGGCTGGCTCGGGAATTGACTTTGAGCTCTCATGAGTCGTGGACGGATTTTGGAACCGATGGGTATTCGTGGATGCTAGGGTGCTCAGCCCCCTGCTCCCGCTCCCGCGAGCACCGGCTGTCCCTAGCTCCGGCTGGGGGCATGCGAAGCTTGTCGACCGGCGGCTCGCCCACGTCTGGCGTCCACTAGCCAGGTTGAAGGACCTTGGGGTGATGGCGCCTATGGTGGTGAAGGAGTTCATCCAGTGCCATGTTGCTCCACTGCGGCGTCACTCCCGACAGATGTGGACCTTCTCCAGCAGCAGGGACCCCATAAGGCTTCACGCGTCCGCGCTTCCTCCCAAGGCGCTGCAGCCGTTCCTTTAGCTCTTGACAGGTGACCCGGCGGCAGCTGACCTGCCGGAGGAGGGCTGCCTCTTGTACTGCTGCTCGAACAAGGTGGAGTTCGTGAGGCAGATGCCCCCCTTCGACGAATGGGGACTGCGCCCGGTCGGCCTTGAAGGGCCTCGTGAGAGCCCAGATCTTGTGGTTCCGTTGCCTGCCATCACCTCGGCGCTCACCTAGGAAGTGGGTGCAGGGGGGCGAGCGCCGTCGAATGCCAATGAAGTGGCCGCCGAGGAGGCGATGCTGGTCGCGGCTCATGAGGTGGCAACTCCTGAAGCTCGGGCGAGCTGCCTCGAGGCGGCGGCCGGAGGGCCAACACGGTCCGAGGCTCCCGAGGTCGCCCGCTCAGGAGCCCCGCCAACTCCCCCAAGCGACGCCGGTCGCGCCCAGGGCTTCAGCCAGCTTCGCTTGAACTTCGGAGCACTCCGCAAGAGAAAAGTGCCCCCTAGCTGTAGTGGTGGCACCTACCCGCTGTTGAAGCAGAGGAAATACATTGCCAAAGACGAGTAAGTACCTCATCTGCGTG
Organism: Triticum aestivum; assembly: GCF_018294505.1. Classification (NCBI taxonomy): domain Eukaryota; kingdom Viridiplantae; phylum Streptophyta; class Magnoliopsida; order Poales; family Poaceae; genus Triticum; species Triticum aestivum. The sequence goes on from NC_057796.1 coordinate 168,725,401, forward strand.
ATTCCTGAGTGTTGCATCCCTTCCTGACCACAACTCTTCAGGGTCCTTCTGTTGGTGCAGCGAGATCTCCAGGAGGGCGGCCCCCGTCGGTCATTGGCTCGCCACTGACCCTCAGCTACCCTCGCTAGGCCGCTGCGCGCGGCTCGGGGCCCACTCTTGAGGAGGGTGCGCTAACTTGGGGTCTTGATCCTGTGTTCTTGTCGGCCCTCCTTCGCGGTCCGGTCTGGGGCGCTAGAGGCGTGCCGAGGGCTCCTCCATTGGTTATCGCCCGCAGCTGGGTGGCCTCAGCCCCGGCTTCGTCTTCAAGCCATGAGGTTTCACGCTGCGGCGCCTCCGTCGAGGCCCGGGAGGCAGCCGGGAAGGCGCCGGCCTCTAGCCCCCTGCTAGGAGAAGGTCGGCCGCCACAAGCCTCCCCGACGATTCTCGGCGCGGAGGACGGACTTGGACGCGCATTTGAGCTTGCACGCGGGCGCAGCGCTGTTCGCCACGAGCTCTTCCGGGAGGCGATGGGCGCGCTGAGCCGGCTCGGGAAAGAGCTTGTCGATGTCAATGCCCGCCTAGAGGCAGAGGGGCTTCGGCTGGCGGATGAATGACATCAATTGAAGGAGACCATCAACCTCGGGCGTCTTCAGCACGAGCGTGACGGTGCGAAGGCCGCGGCGTCGCTTGCGACCTCGCGTGAGGCAAGCGCTCGAGCCTTGGAGGAGGCTAGGGAGGCTGACTGCCGCCTCAAGGTCGCCGAGGAGCGCAGACGGGAACTCCAGGCATTGAATGCTACCCTCGAGCAGCTGATGGAGGCGCGCCAGGCTGTCTTTGCGTCGATGAGGGGGGGCGCCTTCCGAGGAGAAGGAGATCCAGAAGCATGAGGAGGCGCTGCTGTTGGAGGCCTCAGAGCGCAGGCTCGAGCTTGAGCGGCTAGAGACGAGGGAGCGCCAGGTGGCCATGGCCAAAGATGCCGTCACCGCACGTGAAGCCAAGATCAAGGAGGAGGTTGCCCGGAGGGTGGCGAAGGCTCGTGCGGATCGTGCCAACGAGTACAACCTGAAGCTGAAGTTCTTGGGCCAAAGCTGAGGGCAGGACCTCCGCCCTTAGGTCTAGGTTGGACAAGGCAGAGCAGCGTGAGAGGACCTCTGCGGCGGCCCAGACTTCCGCCCAGGCCGACCTGGCCGAGGCTCGCGCTGATGTGCTTTCGCTTTAGCACCTGATTGATGACGCTGCTTCCCTCGCGCAGCAGAACAGGAAGGAGGCGTGTTGTCAGTCAACATTGCAGCGTGAGCACGCCCCCATGCTCTAGGGCCTCAGAGTGAGGGACAATCGAGCACTGGGCGTCATCTGCGAGGAGAACGTCCCTCATCCCCACGTGGAAGACTACGCCAGCCACCACCACTTCTTCACCGATGTCGTGACGCGCCTGGAGTACCGGGCTGCGAGGGCTCGTGAGCTTGTAGAGGAAAGGAGCCGGGGTCTCCTTGGGCACGTTTTCTCGTGCATCTTCAGCCATCTCCAGAACCTCGACCCCCACTTCGACTTTGATGCCGCCATTACTCCAGTGCCCGGGGCCATCTGGGACAACCTGTCGCACTGGGTGGACAATCACGTGGACGCCCTGTTCAGGGTATTTTCCACTGAGGACGGTGGTGGTCATGGCGGATGAAGATGGTGTAGTCGACGATGGCGAAGACGACGCTAGCGACAGCGGCAACAACGCCTACGAGAGCGACCAGGACGACGTTGCAAGCGACATGTCTGATTAAGCTGTGTTCCTTCGCTTGAACCTTCACGCAGAGACCTGGACACGGCCCAGTAGGGCATGAGAGCATTTTGGAGGGGGAGCCCCTCGTGTATGTAAATTGATGTTATATCTTTTAGGCTGAACTTGAAACGCGCATTTGCAAGCTTGCAAGTTCCTCAGAAGGGTTGTCGCTGTGACTTACCTTGGTTCCTGCAGGCCTTGCGCGGGCTTTGGGGTTGCTGATGCATCCTTCTCCCGAGGGGAGCCTTTCAGGGGCTCGCGAGATTTTAGATCTCCTGACGAGCCTGCTGATCCGGCCAAGAGAGCCTCGCGAGGAACAGATGCCAGCAGCGGCAGGGTGTGCGCGCGGTGATCCTGCGGTGATGGTACTCTCGACCCTGCGGGGTTTGTCGCCACCCGGGCTTGCCTGAGAGGGGCGGCGCACGCATACCACGCCCAGCCCCCGCTCGCGAGGCACTCGCAAGGGAAGGGGAAGCAGGCGTGAGCCTCAAAATAAAGCACGCAACCAAGACGCAAGAAATCAACATAAAAAAGACTTCAAGTTCAATCCAAAAGGGCGGCGAACCGAGTTACAGAAAAGCGGATGAAAGCAAATGGCCTTGTCCGGCACCTAGCTAGTCTTCTTGTCTTCCCACCAGCGCGGAGCTAAGTGCTTTCACTGGCTATGAGCATAGTCATTGGGGGACAGTGTCGACGGCCAGCGCAGAGAATGGTGCTTCCAGTAGGATGTGGGCGGTGACGATGACATGTACATAGGGTAGGGTCATAGGCCTGACCTAGACACCCTCCCCAAGGACATTACCGTAAAGTCAGAAACATTCAAGGGATAACATCATCCACTCGACTAGAAGCATTCCACTCGGAAGATTCAATGTCACTCGACCATAGCGATAGTCACTCGACGACCAGAAGATCTAAAGCCACTCTGTACAGCAACGATCGGGCATTTACTATGTAGACTTAATGGTCATTCATGTATCTTTATTGCTGATGTTACCAGTAACGCCCCATCTTTATGTACCTTAAACCCTGTGTAACTGAGGGCCGGAGGGGTCTGGCGAACTATATATAAGCCACCCCCTCCTCAGGGAGAAGGGTTCGCACCCCCTGTAACTACACACACATAATCCAATCGACCGAGCTCCCGAGCAGCGAGACGTAGGGCTGTTACCTCCACCGTGAAGGGCCTGAACTCGTAAATCTTGTGTGTACAACTTCACCATAGCTAGGATCTTGCCTCCCCATACCTACCCCCCATTCTACTTTCAGTCTTAGAACCTCGATAGTTGGCGCCCACCGTGGGGCAGGTGTCTTAGCGACTTTTTGGTGAAGTTGCGATTTTTCCGGCTCCCATCATCATGGTTTCTGGCGGTGGATTGGCGGAGGGCCGCGAGATCCGTCTCGGCACGCTCGTCTTCGTCGCCGACGACTCCGCCTGGCTTCAGGAAGCCCCCCTAGACGTCGAGACGCTTCTCGTCCGCGGGGCGACGCACTTTCGCGCGTGCGTTCGCGGCGTCCTTCTCCGGCAGCCGTCAACCTAGTATCGGTCGGCTCCCGTCGTGTCCCCGCTCCCCGCTGTTCACCGGCGCAAGCGATCTGATCGGTCGCGACTTCAGCGGTGGGTGAAACACGCGGTGGCTCGTCAGTCGGCCACCCCACAAGTCGCGGCAATCGAGCCCGACGAGACTCTCTACGGCCTGTTCGATCTGTGGACTGGCTCTGTCGAGACCGCATCCGAGTGCGATAGCAGCGATCCTGCGGCTGAAGTCTTGATAGTCGACGGGGCACACAGTCCACCTGGCTTCTGCCGCGACGATGGCGGTGATGGTGGCGGCGATCCGTCACGCGTTAACGAGGAGTACCACCCCTAAACCCTTTCTTCGCAGCTGAGGGAAGAGCTTCGCCACCGCAACATGGAGGCGCTCCACATGCCCATCGTTGGGGAAACCTCTGAGGCTCGGGCTGTTGGGGAACGTAGTAATTTCAAAAAAATTCCTACGCACAAACAGGATCATGGTGATGCATAGCAATGAGAAGGGAGAGTGTGTCCACGTACCCTCGTAGACCGAAAGCGGAAGCGTTAGCACAACGCGGTTGATGTAGTCGTACATCTTCACGATCCGACCGATCAAGTACCGAACGCACGGCACCTCCGAGTTCTGCACACGTTCAACTCGATGACGTCCCTCGAACTCCGATCTAGCCGAGCTTTGAGGGAGAGTTCCGTCAGGACGACGGCGTGGTGACGATGATGATGTTGCTACCGACGCAGGGCTTCACCTAAGCATCGCTACGATATTATCGAGGTGGACTATGGTGGAGAGGGGCACCGCACACGGCTAAAAGATCCAAGAGATCAATTGTTCTATCTATGGGGTGCCCCTCTCCTCCGTATATAAAGGGGGGAGGAGAGGGCCGGCCAAGGGGAGGTGGCGCGCCCAAGGGGGGAGTCCTACTCCCACCGGGAGTAGGACTCCTCCTTTTCCTATTTGGAGAGGGAGAGGGAAGGAAGAGGAAGGAGGGAGGAAGGAAAGGTGGGACGGCCCTCCTCCCAATTCGGATTGGGCTTGGGGGGGCCCCCCTCCCTTGCCCCTTTCCCCTCCTTTCCACTAAAGCCAATTAAGGCCCATATACCTCCCGGGGGGTTCCGATAACCTCTCGGTGCTCTGGTATTATCCCGATCTCACCCGGAACTATTCCGGCATCCAAATGTAGTCGTCCAATATATAGATCTTTACGTCTCGACCATTTCGAGACTCCTCGTCATGTCCGTGATCACATCCGGGACTCCGAACTACCTTCGGTACATCAAAACATATAAACTCATATCCGCGAATACTTCTTTCACAGATTAGTCCCTGAACTTCAACCTCTCGCTACTTTTTACTCGTTTGTCCAAATCCAGTGAAACCAACGCCAAAATCTTCGTCTTGTTCCCCTATTTCCAGTTAATCAACTTGACGTGATTTTGACAAACTAAAATTTGGTTTCAAGCAGATTTGATTTGGTACTTCTTTTGATCACAGTTTGAGTTTCATAGCTCCGATTCGATTGATTCTTTTCGCAAATCGAAGCACTTTAGATGAACTTCTAGTTGGAATCTTTTCTTTTGAGTTTTACCCTTGCATCTTGTGCTTCAGTGCTTATGTATGATATTTTTTGTTCACGATAAAGTTTCCGGAGTGCGAGGCATGCTACTACGAGTCACTAGGGTTTTCAGATCGTCAGCCAGGCAAGTAACACTTTGATCATATCCCTTTATTACCCAGTTTTTATGCATTAGATTTAATCCTCTAACATTTCATGAGTAGGATCTGATAAACATGTGGGTATTGGGAAGTAGTTGATGAGGTAGAACCTATTGTCTTATATTCAAACCTTGGGAGTTACTACGTTATGCTTATACTGCTATGCTATGCTCGTAGACGTGGTTTGGTTTGAGTGATTCTGTCGGATGTGGGGTTCCGGCAAACCCTTAAAGTTCGAACACTGGGGTGCGCGCGATGTCTTTCCCTCCTACCGATCTACGCCCTAGCTCGCTAAGATCTTGCGGACGAACTCGACGAACTCACAATACAGGGGGACACGAGATTTATACAGGTTCGGTCCATCGTTGTGGTGTAATACCCTACTCCAGTGTGGTGGTGGTGGATTGCCTCTTGGGCTGATGATGAACAGTACAGAGGGAAGAACAGCCTCCTGAGGTTGAGGTGTTCTTGTGCTTGGTGTCTTAGCGGGTGAGAGCTGGATGAACTGCTCGATCCCCCCTACTGTGGTGGCTAGCTCTAGTTATATAGGCCTTGGTCCTCTTCCCAAATATTGAGTGGGAAGGGAGCCAACAACGGCGGGCAAGTTTGAAGGGGGGGAGCTAGTACAAGCTATCCTGACAAAAGTGGTCTTCGCCTGCAAAAAGCTCTGGTGGTGACGCCGTCTTGGGCTCCACGATGACCTTCGTCTTGCCGTCCTCCTGGTCTTGGTCTCGTTGCACCAATATAGCAACCTTTGCCTGATGCCTCGGTACTCCTCGCCTGCGCCTGCTTCCTTAGCACCAAATAGGAAACAAGGACGCTGCGCACGCTGGTGCCCGCCTAGTTTCGATCGTCATGGCTCACATGACGAGAGCCTCGTGAGGTTTGCCCCGCCTTGATATCTCCGCTCCTCGTGAGCCAGCCTGACTAGGCCACTCCTGAGGAGGCCTTGCGTCATCCGCCTCGGGAGGCTTGGCCCCTCGCGAGGGTGTTGGATGCCTTGTTGATGAAGATGGGTCGTACGGCCTGCTGGCTTAGCCATGCCGCGGGCCGCAGGCAGGCAAGTCTGGGGACCCCCGTTCCCTGAACGCCGACAGTAGCCCCCGGGCCCAAGGTGCACTCGGGCTTGGCTTTGCGGCGAAGCCAAGGGTCAAGTATGGAGCACCGCGGGCCCCAAAATCCTGCGGCCTTGGTTGACACGTGGCGGTTGATTGGACGTGGGCGTCTCCGCTTCCCCATGCTGCCCTTGAATCCGCCTGGCTATGCGGCCCCCGCATCTCACACAGTTATTCTTCCTTTGCCGATGCCTGGCTCTTCCAATCTCCCTGCTTCCTCGAGGCCCTGCTTTGCCCTTCCAATCAGGCTTGCGCTCCGCCTGCTTCATCGCCATGGCGCCGAAACAAGCTGAAAAGGGGAAGAAACCTCTGTCTCTGCCAACTGCGCCTCCGTCCTTTGAGCCGGCGCTCGGCCGGCCTCGGGTGCTCAACGACGAGGCCATGGACAAGGTGCGCCCCATGCTTGCCTCCAGTTTCAACGAGTGGGGAGAGACAGTGGCTTGGCCCGCGTCTCGCACTCGCATGGCTCGGGCAGCCACTGAGGTCCGGATCTTCATAGAGGCCCTCTGGGTTGGCCTGATTCCTACCTTCTCCGTCTTCTTCAACACGGTGCTCGAGCATTATCAGATCCACATGCTTCATCTCAACCCTTAATCTGTGACTCTTCTTGCCGTCTTCGCCTTCTTGTGCGAGGCCATGGTAGGCATCGCTCCTTCTGTGGAACTCCTCCACCATTTCTTCTCGTTGCATCTGACCGGTCCCCGGCAGAGCTCGGGGTGCGTGGGCTTCCAAGCCGTGGCCGCGATAGCGGGCGCGGGGATCGACTTCGAGCTTCCTTCATCCACGAGCGAGTTCCGTATACGATGGGTGTTTGTTGACGCCAGCGTGCTCAGCCCTCTGCTCTGAGTTCCGGTGGGGCCCGCTGTTCCAAACTCCGCCTGGGGCCATCAGAAGCTCACGAGCCCCCGCCTCGCCCCCGTCTGGGCCAGGCTGAGGTGGTTGAAGAACCGCGGCGTGACTGCGCCCATGGTGGTCAGGGAGTTCGTCAAGCGTCGAGTAGCTCCACTTCAGCGCCACTCCCGCCCGATGTGGGACTTGCTCAGCAGCCAGGACCATATGAGGTTTCAGGAGAAGGGGCTTCCTCTTGCGACACGGCAAATGGTGCTTATGGTCCTATCGGGTGTCCCTCTGCCTGACGAGATTCCCAGGAATAGCTGCCTGTTGTACCGCTGCGAGAACAAAGCCGCATTTGCCGCGAGTATGCCTTCCTTTGATGAGTGGGGGCTGCGCTCAATCGGCCTGGTGGGGTCCCGCGAGAACCCCGTCGTCGTGGTTCCCTTCTTCGCCGCCGGTGCCAAGCTCGCCCCAGGTGAAGGTGCGGGAGGGCGAGCTCCGACGGGGGCTGGTGGCTCGAGTGCTGAGGAGCACATGCCAGGTGGTGATCCTGGGGCGTCGTCCTCGGGGGCCTGCGACCCACCTCCTGAGGCGTCGGTCACTGAGGAGGCGCCGCATGCGGCTCCCAAGGCCAAGGCTCCAGGAACCTCGGGAGGTTGTGGTGAGACGGTGCCCGGCTGTTCGCCGCAACCGGGCACCCCTGAAGTCATCCTTCCGAGCTCTTCTTCAGCACCGCCACGCACCGGCCGTCACGTCCAGCGCTTCGGTCATCTTTGTGTGGACTTCGAGGAGCTCCGCAAGAGGAAAGGATCCCCTAGCGGCAGCAATATCTTCGGGCTGTTGAAGCGACGAAAGTACATCGCCATTGACGCGTAAGTATCTTATTGTCATGGCTTCCTGCGTGTAGTCTCCTTATCCTGACGTCAGTCCTTCAGGGCTCCTTCCGTTGAAGCTGTTGCGTCTTCTGAGAAGCGGCCTCCTCCTTCATCAACTCCCCCATCGGCCTTGAGCGTTCCTGGTCCGCCTGCTGATGAAGCTATGTACCTAGGGTAGGGTCATAGGCCTGTCCAAGATACCCTCCCCAAGGACATCACCCTAAAACCAGAAGCATTCGAAGAAGAATCATCATCCACTCAACCATGGAGCGTTCCACTCAGAAGACTCGAAGTCACTCGACCATGGAGACTGTCACTCGACCGCCAGAAGATCTAAAGCCACTCCATACTACAACGGTCGTACATTACATCGTAGCTTTAATGGTCATTATGTCTCTTTATTGCTAGCGTTACTAGTAACACCCCCCTCTTGATGTACCATAAATCCCTTGTAACGTGGGCTAGCTGGGGTCCTGGCGCACTCTATATAAGCCACCCCCCTCCACATGCACAAGGGTTCGCACCCCCTGTAACACATACGCACATAATCCAGTCGACCGCCTCCGGGCACGGAGACGTAGGGCTGTTACTTCCTCCAAGAAGGGCCTGAACTCGTAAAACTCGTGCGTATGACTTCTCCATAGCTAGGATCTTGCCTCTACATCCCTACCCCCTATTCTACTGTCAGACTTAGAACCACGACAGCTGGCGCCCACCGTGGGGCAGGTGTCTTAGCGACTTGTTTGAGAAGTTGCAATTTTTCCGATCCCCATCAGCATGGTTTCAGGCGGAGGATTGGCCGAGGGCCGTGAGATCCGTCTAGGCGCGCTCGTGTTCATCGCCGACGACTCCGCTTGGCCCCAAGAGGCTCCACTCGACGTCGAGGCGCTCCCCGTCCGCGGGGCAATGCACTTACACGCGTGCGTCCGCGGCGTCCTCCTGCGGTAGCCGTCGACCCAGTATCGGTCGGCACCTGTGGCGTCTTCACTCCCTGCTACCCGCCGGCGCAAGCATTCCGGTCGGTCGAGGCTCCAGCGGTGGGTGAGGCACGCGGTGGCTCGCCAGTCGGCCACCTCCCAAGTCGCGGCAATCGAGCCCAACGAAACTCTCTACGGCCTATTCGACTGGCTCCGTTGAGACTGCATCCGAGTGCGACAGCAGTGACCCCGCGGAGGAAGTCCTGATAGTCAATGGACCGCGTAGTCCTCCTGGCTTCCCCCGCGACAACGGTGGTGATGGCGGAGTTGATCCGATGCGTGTCCACGAGGACTACCGCCCCGAGCCCCTTTCTTTGCAGCAGAGGGAAGAGCTTCGCCGCCGTAACATGGATGCACTTCACACTCCTATCGTTGGAGAAACCCCCGAGGCCCGGGCCTTGGAGGAGGCGCGCTGGCCAACTTGGCTGAGCGCCCTCGACTGGAGAACCTCCAGCACGCACACGACGAGCGTGCTCGGCAGCGAGTTCCTGAGTCCAGTCGACGACAACTTTTTCCGCCTCCAACCCAGGTATATCGAACTCCGATCCAGAATCTCACAGCTGCTGCCCGAATAGCAAAGTCGATTCAGCATTCCAAGTCGGAGGCTGGTAGAGGTTTGATGCAGATCCAGGCTTTTCTCCGGGTGGCGGGGGAGCAGAACACAGCAGTGTCACAGTCTCGGAATAGGATTCATAGTAGATCTGTAATGGCAGACACAGTCCAGTCAGCTCACAGCCCAAGATCGCCTCCAAGGCGTGAGGGACGTGGAGATCGACAGGATCAGTACAGAAACCGTGAGCAGTATGATCGTCGTCGAGTACCCACGCCTCCCCCAAGGAGTGGGTCATACACGCCTCGGCAACACGATGACAGACGCCCTCACAGTGGTGGGCGAAGGATTCTAGTCGACCCCCGGGAGCCGGGCTTTGACGCGAGATCCATTCTCGTTCAAGGTCTGGTTGACAGGAACAGGGCACACAGAGATAGCCACGATAGAGATTATCCGACCGGCAGTAGAGTGCATGTTTCAGGTCCCGAGTGTTTCAGCAAAGCCATCAGAGCAGCAGTGATTCCTCCCAACTTCAGGTTGGCGACTGGAGTCAGCAAGTTCACTGGTGAGTCCAAGCCTGACACTTGGCTTGAGGACTACCGAGTGGTTGTGCAGATTGGTGTGGCAATGATGAAGTGGCCATGAAGCACCTTCCTCGAGAGCGTGGGTGAATCAGTTAGCGCCTGGCAGCATTTATAGTTGGGAAGAGCTTGCTCGAGTGTTTGTTAGAACATTTGAAGGTACATGCAAACGGCCAGCAGGGCTAACAGAGCTGCAATCTTGTGTGCAGAAGCCGAATGAAACTTTGAGGGATTATATCCAGAGATGGATCACGTTGCACCACACGGTGGAGAATGTGTCAGATCACTAAGCAGTTTGTGCCTTCAAGGAAGGTGTCAAGTATCAAGAATTGAATCTGAAGTTCGGTCGGACCGGAGATATGTCTCTGAGTCAAATGGAAATTGCCACCAAGTATGCTAATGGTGAAGAGGAGGATCGGCTCCGGAGTGGCAAGCACAAAACTGTCGCCCACGAAACCGAAGGAGGGAACTCCAGTCGGAAGCAGAAGCGCAAAGCCGAGCCAGCTGCTCCCGGAGAAGCCTTAACCATGACTCAAGGAAAGTTCAAGGGGAAGCCCAAAGGGCCATGGAACCCCAAGAAAGTAAAAGATCAAGATGGAAATGATGTGTTGGATTTACCATGCCACATTCACACCAAAAAAGATGAGGAGGGTAATCTCATTTACCCGAAACATACCACTCGACAGTGTCGGCTCCTAATCCAGGAGTTCCGAGAGAAATAGCCCAAAGATAAGGAGAAAGAGTCGGACAAAGTTGAGGATAAGGAAGAGGACGATGATGGTTACCCCCACGTCAATTACACTCTGATGATTTTTGCTGATGTTGAGAGCAAAAGTCGATTGGAAGTCATCAACAGAGAAGTGAACATGGTCGCTTCGGCGACACCCAGTTATTTGATGTGGTCTCAGACTGCCATTACATTCGACCAGTCTGATCACCCAGCGCACATAGCCACCCCTGGGAGGCAATCGTTGGTGGTCGACCCAGTCGTCGAAGGCACTCGGTTGACTAAGGTTCTGATGGATGGTGGCAGTGGCCTGAATATACTGTATGCGGAGACCTTGAAGGGAATGGGCATTCCGATGTTCAGACTCAATGAAAGCAATATGAGTTACCATGGAGTTATTCCTGGCAAGAAGGCTGAGTCACTCGGCCAGATCGCCCTCGATGTGGTTTTCGGTGATTCCAAGAATTACCGCAAAGAAAAGTTGAAGTTTGAAGTCGTGGATTTATCAGAGTGCTTATCATGCTATTCTGGGCAGGCCGGCTTATGCACGTTCTATGGCTCGACCATGTTAATTGTACCTCAAATTGAAGATGCCTGGTCCTAAAGGAGTGACCACTATCACTGGAAATCGGAAGAAGGCAGAAGAGTGCTTCCAGAAGGGCTCAAAGATCGCCGATGCACAAATGGCAGTAGTGGAATTGCAGGAATATCAAAAAAATGCAGATCCGAGTGATTTGTTGCGAGCTAAGAAACCTGCGACAGATTCTGCATTTCAGTCGTCTGGTGAAACGAAGCCGATTCATATTCACCCGACCGATCCAAATGCTGCTCCGACTCACATTTCGACAACACTCGACTCCAAATAGGAAGATGCGCACATCCAGTTCCTCCGTGAGAACTGGGACATCTTTGCATGGAAACCTTCTGACATGCCGGGTGTTCCCAAGGGGCTGGCTGAGCACCATTTGCGAATCGACCCAAAAGCGAAACCAGTCAAAGAACATCTTCGATGGTCCGCCGTACAGAAGAGAAAAGCAATTGGTGAAGAAGTGGCTCGGCTCCTAGCAGCTGAGTTTATCCGAGAGATTTACCACTCCGAGTGGCTAGCCAATGTTGTCATGGTCCCCAAGAAGGACGACTCACTTCGCATGTGCATTGACTTCAACCATATTAATCGGGCCTGCCCGAAAGATCACTTCCCTCTCCCCCGCATCGACCAAATAGTCGACTCGACTGCGGGGTGTGAGCGCTTGTCCTTTTTGGACGCTTATTCCGGGTATCATCAGATCCGACTGTATGGATCCGATGAGATAAAAACAGCTATCATCACTCCATTTGGGTGCTTCTGTTATGTCACCTTGCCATTCGGCTTGAAGAACGCTGGAGCCACATTCGTGAGGATGATTCAGAAGTGTTTACTCACTCAAATCAGTCGGAATGTGGAAGCATACATGGATGACATTGTGGTCAAGTCACGTAAAGGTTCCGACCTGCTAGCCGACCTTGCTGAAACTTTTACCAACCTCAGAAGGTATGATATCAAGCTTAATCCATCAAAGTGCACATTCGGAGTTCTGGGCGGAAAATTACTCGGTTTCCTCGTTTCCGAACGAGGGATCGACGCTAATCTAGAGAAAGTTGGTGCCATACTCCGGAGGAAACACCCTATGCGTGTGCACGATGTCCAGAAGCTTACTGGTGGTTTGGCCGCCTTAAGTCGATTCATTTCTCGCCTCGGTGAAAAGGCATTGCCTCTTTACCGACTGATGAAAAAGTCTGATAAGTTCGAGTGGACTCCTGAAGCTGATGCAGCGTTTGTAGAGCTCAAAGCCCTGCTTTCCACCTAGCCGGTGCTTGCTACCCCAATCAGCAAAGAGCCTTTACTACTTTACATTGCAGCCACTTGACAAGTCATCAGTACAGTACTTACGGTCGAACGAGAAGAAGAAGGAAAAGCCTATAAAGTTCAGCGCACAATATCAGAAGCTTGTTTATGGGATTTATATGACCACGAAGTTTTGACTCCATCAAAGCAAAGATATCCACATTATCAGAAGCTTGTTTATGGGATTTATATGACCACGAAGAAGGTTGCACACTATTTCTCTGACCACTCCATTATAGTCGGCAGTGACGCCCCATTATAAGAGATTCTGAACAACAGAGATGCAACCGGTCAAGTGGCAAAGTGGGCGATTGAACTCCTTCCCTTGGATATCAAGTTTGAGGCAAAGAAAGCTATCAAGTCCCAAGCACTAGCAGATTTCCTCGCCGAGTGGATCAAACAGAAACTGCCGACTCAAGTCCACTCGAAGCACTAGACCATGTTCTTTGATGGCTCCAAGATGCTGAATGGTTCCGGTGCTGGGGTGGTTCTGGTATCCCCCCGAGGAGACAAGCTCAGATATGTTCTCCAGATTCACTTTGATTCCTCCAATAACGAAGCAGAATATGAAGCACTCTTATATGGGTTACATATGGCCATCTCACTCGGCGTCCGTCGCCTCATGGTCTACGGCGACTCAGATTTGGTAGTCAATCAAGTGATGAAGGAGTGGGACGTCAGAAGCCCAGCTATGACTGGTTACTGTAATGTTGTGAGGAAGTTGGAAAAGAAGTTTGAGGGGTTAGAGCTCCATCATATACCCCGACTGAAAAATCAAGCAGCCGACGATTTGGCGAAGATAGGTTCCAAGAGGGAAGCCATTCCCAGCAATGTGTTTTTGGAACACATTCGTACACCTTCAGTTCAAGAAGATCCTTTCACAAAAGAGCTCCCGCAGCTTAAGAGTGCCACAGATCCGACTGAAGTCGAGGTCCCAGCCGTGGTCGACCTGATCATGGAGGTTTTAGTCATCACTCCCGACTGGACAGTGCCATATATTGCGTATATCCTTAGGAAGGAACTCCCAGAGGATGAAGAGGAGGCTCGATAGATCGTCCGTCGGTCCAAAGCCTTTATTGTGATAAGAGGACAGCTGTTCAGAGAAAGTTTGACTGGAGTCAGCCAGAAATGCATAACGCCAGAAGAAGGTCGAGTGATCCTCAACGATATCCACTCGGGGACCTGTGGCCACCATGCGTCCTCTCGGACCATTGTGGCCAAAGCATACCGAGCTGGATTTTATTGGCCACGAGAGAATGAAATGGCGAAAGATATAGTTGACAAATGTGAGGGCTGCCAGTTTTACTCCAATATGTCCCACAAGCCTGCGTCAGCCCTGAAGACCATTCCACTCGTCTGGCCCTTTGCTGTTTGGGGATTGGATATGGTTGGACCGCTGAGGACTGGTAGGAGCAGCTTCACTCATGTGCTTGTAGCAGTCAACAAGTTTACCAAATGGATTAAAGCCAAACCTATCAAGAATCTTGAAGCTAGTACTGCCGTCAGCTTCATCAGAGAGTTGACATTCAGATATGGGGTTCCGCACAACATCATCACTGACAATGGGTCGAACTTCGATTCTGATGAGTTCAGAGCCTTCTGCGCTTCCCAAGGCACACGAGTCGACTATGCTTCAGTCGCCCACCCCCAGTCGAATGGACAAGTAGAAAGAGAAAATGGCTTGATTCTCAAAGGACTGAAACCCTGACTGGTGCGTGATCTCAAGCACGTAGCAGGTGCTTGGGTCGATGAACTTCCATCAGTTCTTTGGGGATTGAGGACAACTCCCAATCGGTCGACTGGCCGAACTCCATTCTTCTTGGTCTATGGAGCTGAAGCTGTTCTACCAAGTGACTTGCTTCACAATGCACACCGATTCGAGCTCTTCTCTAAAGATGAAGCAGAACAGGCTCGGCAGGATGCAGTCGATCTCCTAGAGGAGGAAAGAGAGATGGCCTTAATCCGGTCGACCATTTATCAGCAAGACTTGCGTCGATTGCACGCCAGAAACGTGAGGGGCCGAGCCTTTCAAGAGGGAGACTTGGTTCTTCGAGTGGATCAGCAGAAACCACACAAGCTCGCCCCTGCTTGGGAAGGTCCCTTCATTGTCACCAGAGTTCTCCACAATGGGGCATACCATCTTTACAATGTCGAGCATCAGAAAGATGAGCCACGGGCTTGGAATGCGGAGCTGCTCCGCCCCTTTTATACTTAAGTACTCATTCGGATGAGATGTAATAAGAAATACCTTTGTAGTTTGTTTATCAAAGACAAGACCTTTACAGTCTTCGTAAACAATTGTTGTTGCTTTTGTTTGCATCTGAAATCCCCTAGTGGGTGACTTAGCCGCGAATCCGTTTCGCCTAAGTTTGAAAAATCCTACTGAGTGATGAGCAAGCCTCTCACTCAGGAGCTTAGCCGCGAATCCGTTTCGCCTAAGTTTGAAAAATCCTACCGAGTGATGAGCAAGGCTCTCACTCGGGGGCTTAGCTGCAGTCCAGTACTCGCCTAAGTTTGAAAAATCCTACCGAGTGATGAGCAAGCCTCTCACTCGGGGGCTTAGCTGCAGTCCAGTACTCGCCTAAGTTTGAAAAATCCTACCGAGTGATGATCAAGCCTCTCACTCGAGGCTTAGCTGCAGTCCAGTACTCGCCTAAGTGTGAAAAATCTTACCGAGTGGTGAGCAAGCTGTCGGTGTCAAAACCGGCGGATCTCGGGTAGGGGGTCCCGAACTGTGCATCTAAGGCGGATGGTAACAGGAGGCGAGGGACACAATGTTTGCCCAGGTTCGGGCCCTCTCGATGGAGGTTATACCCTACTTCCTGCTTGATTGATCTTGATGATATGAGTATTACAAGAGTTGATCTACCACAAGATCGTAGAGGCTAAACCCTAGAAGCTAGCCTATGGTATGATTGTTGTTGTCCTACGGACTAAACCATCCGGTTTATATAGACACCAGAGGGGGCTAGGGTTACACAAAGGCGGTTACAAGGGAGGAGATCTACATATCCGTATCGCCAAGCTTGCCTTCCACGCCAAGGAGAGTCCCATCCGGCCACAGGACGAAGTCTTCAATCTTGTATCTTCATAGTCCAACAGTCCGGCCAAAGGATATAGTTCGGCTGTCCGAGGACCCCCTAATCCAGGACTCCCTCAGTAGCCCCTAAATCCAGGACTCCTTCATTGTCTTCGGCATTGCAAGGCGGGTTCCTCCTCCGAATACTCCATAGAAGATTTTGAACACAAGGATAGTGTCCGACTCTACAAAACAAATTTCACATGCCACCGTAGAGAGAATAATATTTCCACAAATCCAATCTGCCGACTGCTTTTCATAATGTGACGTATTGCCGTGGTCTGGTCACGACGAACCATTTTTCCGAGCCTGCCACTGCGCGTGTTGCGAGGTGGTTTTTATTAGCACGTCCTGTCGAAGCAGAGATCGTGTCCCTTTTTTCACGGGATTCTCATCAATACGGGTATAGGTAACCCAATCGTGCCCATTGGTATGACTCCTCAATTTAGGCAAGTCCCAAACGGCCACGCGGAGGACGCTTGATATTCATCCCCTTTATAAGGAGGCCTAGGCCTGTCTCCTTCCTCTCGCGCTCAATCGAATCTTCCCCCCACCTCGAGTTGCAACACCCAAGGCTCAGGCTAGGCTCTTCGGACCTACAATCATGTCCGGATCCAACCTTCAAGGTCGGTGGGTGCCCTCCTCTGTCACAGAGGAGGACATCAAGAAGCTAAGAGAGGCTAGGTATTTGACCGGCGAAATCTCGCACAGGCTGCCTGCCCGAGGGCAGGTCATTCCCACTCCCGAACCTAGCGAGAGTGTCGTATTCGTCTCCCACTTCCTCCGAGGCCTAGGTTTTAGTCTAGATCCCTTTGTCAGAGGGCTCATGTTCTACTACGGGCTCGATTTCCATGATCTGGCTCCGGATTCTATCCTTCACATCTCGTCGTTCATCGTCGTGTGTGAAGCCTCCCTCCGCATTACCCCACACTTCGGCCTATGGCTCAAGACCTTTAATGTGAAGCCGAAGATGATTGAGGGGCGACATGCAGAGTGCAGAGGTGCTGTAATAAGCAAAGGCGCCGATGTTCCATGGCCAAAGGGTTCCTTCCCGGAGGTGTCCAGTTTATGGCAACGGGAGTGGTTTTATATCACAGCTCCCCAGGGTACCAAGTGGGTAGCCGCCCCTGCCTTCCGCTCGGGCCCCCCGCCACAACTGGCGTCATGGGTCAACAAGGGGCTGGACTGGGGGCCAGTAAATGATGTGCCGACATTGCAGAGTCGCATCCGAGATCTCCACGAGGGAAATATCAGCCTTGTTAAGGTAATGCAATTTATGCTAGTTCGTCGAGCCCTGCCTTGCAAACGTCGACCTCTCCGTATGTGTGAGTTCAACCCAGAAGGACCGCGAACTATTCAGCACTTCTTTGGTGTGACGCTCGAAGAGATGTACAGATCGTTCTTCGAATCACAAATAGAGTGTCCGGACACCTCCGAGGATGCGGGTCTGAACTGCAATCGTCCAGACACTCAAGTAAGTAATTCCATGGCCGAACACATTGTCTTTTAATTTATCACAACATCATTCTGAAAAGTCGCCTTTTGACCAGGACTGGATATAAAAGGCGAAGATGAGCAGGTGTCCGACCCCCCTTCCCGAGGGCTCACCGGATCCTGTACTAGCCAGGATGCTTGAGCTTGCGCCTTATCAAGCGCCATTAGGGGAAGGTAACGGGAGGAACAAAGAGGCCGAGAGTGAGCCTCACTCACTATTCATCCAAACCGGGGGAATTAGTGCCTCCTCGAGGGAGGATAACCGGGGGGGAGAATCTAAAATTCCCTCTCCCCGGGGGAGGAAGAGGACCGCCTCTGGAGACTTGGATGTAATGGTCTCCAAACGAGGGAAGAATCCTTTGTCGGAGGGTCCTACCCCGGAGGGCATCCTTACCGCACAGTACCCGCAAGGGGACCAGCCCTCTACCGAGCTGTAAGTGAACGAAAGTACTTTATAGTAAATATATCTTTCTTCGTTTCCGAGAACGATAACCGAAGCGTGCATTTTGTAGTTCGGATCGTAGCCCTTCTTGACAGAGTTCGTCTTCGGGGGATCTTCTTCCAGAGATGATGGAGAGCGAAACACCTTCCCGTGCCTCCCCGCCTCGTGAAGCGGGCGACCCTGAGGTGTCGTCACGGAGGATTTCTCCTGATCCGCCAAGGCCAGGGGGTAACCCTTCGGCCCCCCGAAGTCCGGAGTATTCGGCTCCTAAGGAGAGCCAGAGAAAGAGTCCCGAACCGTCCGGTATGCGATCAGACGCACTGATGAATCTTCTGGAGCAAGCGGCTGTCTCGGAAACGCATCGTGCTCTAATGGGCACAGTGATTGAAAGGATTTCATCCGCCGAAAGCGGGTTGCATGAAGCTTTTATGAGTCAGCTGAAAGGCTTTGAGGTACGTGAAATAGTATATGTTTTTGACGTTACCGCACACGCTAGGTGTGCCCTATGTAGATGTAGCCCCTGAGACTCTGGTTGCTGTCGAGAACGGCGGCAAACGGAGGATCATTGTCCCAGGTAATAATCAGGCCGCCTTTCATGTGCAGATGGCTGGGGGTCCGGTGGCTAGCCGGACTGATGAGTTTGCCGAGCTGAAGCGGCAACTTGATGCGGCAGATGCCGACATCGTGCTTGCAAACAAGCGGCTTGACGAGGCATAGGGTATGCGTTTTCTCCAGTGATCAACACATATTAAGAGGAGCATAATGCTAGTATCTTTAATATGTTGTGACTGCAGATAGGGCTGCCGCCGTGGAGACCCTTCGAGCGGAACTTGCCCGAGCCAAGGAACAAGCCAGGAAGAGTGATGCGGCCGCTCTAAAGGCGGTCGAAGAGCTGAGAGCCGAACAGGCCGCGCATTGCCAAAGCAAGGATAAAATAGCCAAGATGGCTATTGAGTTGAAAGATGCCGCCGACCGTTACGAGCTTCTTGAAAAGGAAAACCAAACGAAGATGACGGACTTGGAGAAGGCCATGGTAGCGGCCAAGGACGCCTGCTCTAAAATCAGAGCAGCGAAGGAGGAGCTACGTCAAGCCGGGATATCGCAGCTGGGAAGCCCTTTTTGTTGCGGACAAAGTTCGGAGATCCTAAGTATGCCCCTCTTGATCAACTATGGAGTTCTGCAGACGCATATGTCGATTTGGCAGCGAGTGCTGCTGATGCGGCCGAGTTTTTCAAAGATCAAAAAGATCGTGAAGTGGAAAAACTGTTCTGGTCACAGTTCAATGTTCCAGTGCGTCCGCTGCTGTTGAATGAGCGAATGGCCGAGTGGGCCGAGCTCCATAGGTTGTCCGGTCTTGCCATGAGGTCTGTTGTGGATCATCTTTGGCCAGAAGGGCCAAGGCCGAATAGTTATTTTAGTTTAGTGCAACAGTTCCTTGGTGCTGTGCCGCGCATCGACGCTATGAAGAGGTCGGCGTGCATAGAGGGTGCGCGGATGGCACTTGCCCGTGTCAAGACATACTGGGCAGAGATGGAGGCCACCGCTATTGCAACCCAGAGTTCGGACGTGGGCCGAGTATCGGCCGAGGACTACTTTGAAGAAGTCCTTGAAGGCGCTCGTTTAATAGAGGCTCGGTGCTCAAAGAATATTATGTTCTAGTGACATGTATTCCCATTGTAAGAACAATGTTTATTAAATTATAAAGGCTGTGTTTATACTTTTGCCTGAAAGTATTATGATGCCTCCTGTGCGGCCGTTTATGTATATATGTATATAACCTGAAAGTTTGCAGTCATCGGCTTCAGGCCCCACGCATATAGTGCGGGGGTGTTCGCAAAAAACGCGTGTTCACACTTGATCCAACGTCTTGGTCCATTAAGGAGGTGATAGCGTAGCGAACGAGGCAATCAGACTATATTGCTTTAACACTTTCACTTAGCCATAGGAGTTTGACGGTGGGACTACTATATAGCCCCTGGTACCTCCGCGCTCATCCGAATACGGGGCGCGTACGTACATGCACTACTGGAAACAGAGAATTTGCCATCAGTCATTTCTTTGCCGTCTGCCAGCGGATGGCAAAGAACGTCTTTGCCATCTGCTTACAAAAAACAGACGGCAAAGAACTAACAGATGGCAAAAAACCTAGTTGCCATCAGCCAGTTCTTTGCCATCTGCCAGCTGATGGCAAATAATCTTTGCCATCCGCTGGCAGAAGGCAAAGAGGTTGGTGGGGTCTAGTGGATGCCGGTGCTGTAACGGCCTATCAACCCACCTCTTTGCCATCTACCAGCTGATGGCAAAGAATCTTTTCCGTCTGCTGGCAGACGACAAAGAAGTGGATGGGCCCAGTGGATGACGGCGCTGTAACGGCCCTCTAGCCCCACCTCTTTGCCATCTGCCAGCGGACGGCAAAGATTCTTTGCCATCTGCTGGCTGATGGCAAAGAGGTGGGCCTTTGCCATCAGTTGGCTGATGGCAAAGAGGTGGGCCTTTGCCATGTGCTGGCTGATGGCAAAGAGGGGGGACTATCTCTCTCCTTGCTAAAAAAAGCAAAGAGTGAAAAATTAAAGAAAAGAAAACCCCCATCCTCCCTAAAAAAAACCCCAGCCACCCCGAAATAGTCCCAGCCCACTCCCGTGCGCGCTGGATAGGGTTCCCCGCCACCATCACCGGTCGCCGCCGCCCTCACCGTTCGCCGCTGCCGCCCTCACCGGTCGCCGCCTCCGTCGGTTTCCCCTACATGGCCGGAGGATAGGCCATCCCGCCGGTCTATTCCCGCCCCACCGCAAGGGAGGAGACCGACCGGTTGCGCCTCCCCGCCGGGCGCCGGGCGCCACCCCAAGGATCAAGGCCGGCCGTGCCGGTCCCTGTCAGTCGCCGCTCCGGATCCAGGCCGCCCACCGCCCCGTCCCGAGCGATGCTCCCAAGCTAGGGGCGGCACCAGGACGACCACGCCCCCGAAGCCTAAACTGCAAGGTGAGCTCGTCCTCTGCTTCTTTCCTGTCCACGGCTTCTCTCCTGTCCCCCAATTGTCACTCTTCTTCCTTTTGCATTACACTGAAAGATCACTGTAAAATTGCATTGAGATTACACTAGAAATTCCCTGAACTTACAGTGTAATTACATCATAAATACCCTTAAATTGCAGTGTAACTAGCCCTGAAATTACACTGTAATTGGCTATGTGATGTACCTGAAATCACACTAAAAATCCCAGTGATTTACGGAGTGATTATACCCCTGAAAAATACACTGTAACTACCACAGAAATTACACTTTAATTACAGTAAAAATTAGGAGTGTGATTGCCCTGAAAATTATAGTGTAATTAACCCTGAAATTACAGTGTAAATGTTGTAATTGAACTATAGTTACTGTCACGACCGGTTTTTCAATAAAATGTTTATTGAGAAACCAATCCCTTGTACGGACCAGTAAAGAAGAATTCCTTCTCACTGGTAGACAATATCTTGGTCACAGAAGAAAAATACCAGGAGTACTGAATATAATACAAGGTTGAGCGGAGACTGCTCAACAATTTATTACATGGACGCCGATAAAACAAGACGGCGGATAGGGTGGCATAACTACTAACTCACGATAACAACGATGGTGGAAATATCACCGCGAAGTGGGTGATATGACTCCTGAAAACTACAGCTCTTCGAGCGTCGGAGTGAGGCTCGAGGAGGCTTATTGCGGGTGGTGGAAGCATATATAATACAAGTGACCAATATCCGGGATCGCACAGGACTGACTGGGACTCCTCTAGGCGTCGGACGCGCTATCAAACTCCTCATCCAAGAGATCGCCTTCGTCAACATCTGGCCAAATCAACAAGCCAGGTGAGTACTATGAAATTACTCGCAAGACAGTTCGGACATAAGATATAACAAATGTAAACATGGAGCATAAGAACGGAATAACAAGTGCGTTCAGGCATAGAGACAATACTTGCATGAGAAAAATAACAGAGTAGTCGGGCGGTAGTCCTCCCGAAATCCCAAAATAAATACGGGGTGCCAAAGGAGGGTCTGAATGACTCCTCGAGAGGAAACTGCAAGAATAATAATACTGGTGCCAAACGAGGGTCTGAATGACTCCTCGAGAGGAAACTGCAAGAATGATAATACTGGTGCCAAACGAGGGTCTGAATGACTCCTCGAGAGGAAACTGCAAGAATAATAATACTGGTGCCAAACGAGGGTCTGAATGACTCCTCGAGAAGAAACTGCAAGAATAATAATGCCGCAGTCGGGCGTTAGGGCGACACCACATAAAGGGCTTATAACAGAAAATAAAGGCAGTGCGTGCCACAGTCGGACGTCTGAGCGACATCACATAAAAGGCTTATATTGAAAGTAAGAGAAAACATGCCACAGTCGGACGTCTGTGCGACATCACATAAAGGGCTTATATTCAAAACTCAGTAGTTCCTGAGTTATAAATCATATCAAGAGAACAAGCAGACATGAGGTAAACAACAGGGTTAGTCCATCCACAGGAATAACGTTCAGCCAAGTCTACTACTCAAGCTTGCTTACCGGAACGAAAGATATACCACGAGATTACGA
The DNA here is from genome assembly GCF_018294505.1 of Triticum aestivum. Lineage (NCBI taxonomy): Eukaryota > Viridiplantae > Streptophyta > Magnoliopsida > Poales > Poaceae > Triticum > Triticum aestivum. The sequence continues at coordinate 168,747,538 of NC_057796.1, forward strand.
CATAGATATGGGTACGCTGATCATGATACTTGACTATGGATACGATGACTCGGAAGGATTTGACTCTGCAGAGTTTGTACTTTAACCACAGCCAATGGATTTCTGTAGTCACGGGGACTAGTTCCGTTTACGGTGTTTTGGAAGAAACACATCTAACCAGTACACACCCATTCAACATTTCCGAAGCCAGGAATCACCCTAGGCAACGTTCAAGAAAAACCTTGAGACGGGGAGGCTACAACCTCGCGTAGCATGGGATCAAATTTCTATACGCGCGCTCTAAGGGGTGCCCCCCTCTCGGTCCCAACCGGAAACACCCATGCCCCCTGACCGGATGACTGGCTTTAATCCAGGGCCATGGAACCATCATCCCGGCCCCTCTGTTTGGTTTGTACATGGAAAGAGGTTACCAACTTACTAAACCGCATTCTGGCAGAAAACATGTGGTACCACGGAAGGGGGAAGAACGATAACGTGACTCCGTCCACGTTAACGTCGGAATTTGTCGGATGACGCAAGGCTGGTATGCTACAACAGTACCACCTTGCTGCCCTTCATGTCACCACATGATTAGGCCATCTCTCACCAGAGATCATCGCAACTTTGGAACACGCGGGTAGTTGCCTCACAAGCAACGAGGTACTCACCGATACTCATATGCCACGCACAACCTCTCACGCAAACATGCAAAACACCTATCATATCAAAGGTTCAAATATGCTTGCCGGGTTCGGAGAAGTCAGAGTCTAGCTCGGCGAAGTTCGCGGCTCCGTCACCTCTTCCGGAACCTACGGCATACGAAAACGGGCACTAACGTGAAAACCAACGTGTGCATAAAAACTTCTCCAAATTTTTTCCAAATAAATACTATAAAAAACTAGACAAAAATACAAGACTGACAAAAAATAATCATTCAAAAATCACTTTTTATTAAAAAGTTATAAAGGTTTCTGTCCAGGGACTCATCTGTAATGAAACAGAAAAGTTCCAGGGGCTTAACTGAGAAAACAGAAAACGCTTCGGAAAGAAACGCGCCAGCTCAAAGGGAAAGCGTATTTGCCCGAAGGCGCCAACAGAAAATGTTTCGCAAGGGGAAACAGAAGAGAGGCTGACAGGGGGTCCCACATGTCAGGTTTAAAAAGTTCGCCGGCGCCCGAAGACTGCGGTGGTCGCCGGCGTCGAACCACGGCGAGACAGGGAGATTGGAGTGTACCAAGAGCTTCAGCGTGTCCTTCCGCGTCGGTGGGTGGTGGACTCGACCGACGGAGAGCACCACGTCGACGGCGACACTTTCTCCGGCGGACGGCGGCTCGGGTGATGGTGGAGAACTCCGGTGGGTGCTGCAAACCTCGAATTGAAGCGCGGGTTAGAAGGAGGGATGCACTTGAGAGCTACTGGCAAGAGATGGGAGGCAGAGGCGCACGTACAGGGGCGAATCGAGCTGGATCCCGTGGCGGGTCGCGGCGGCCGGAGCTGGGGAAGAAGGCTCCCCCGGGGCTCTTCCAGTGGCTTGGCGCGGTCTAGGTGGAGTGCAGAGGTGGTGTGGGTTCGAGTTCGCGCTTGGGGCCTCTATTCATAGGCGATTCGAGGGGATGGCCGTGAACGGGAAATCTCCGGCGAGCAATTACGGCGAGGCAGTGGTTGAGCAGGGGGTTTGAGGTGGTCAGGCAGCATCAGTGAGGTTTACTGGTGCCGTTCCCCCGCAAATCTTGGTTGGTCTTGGCGTGGCGCTGGTCCACAGTTTGGTGGTCGCACGGGCACGACGGCGGCAGAGAGCGCGCTCCGCGCCCTGCGGTTCACGACGAGAGTGGCAGCGCATTCTGGGGAGTGGAAGGCCACGCGGCGAGCTCCGGTGGCTTGGGCGGCGCTGGGTGGCGCCGTGTGCGCCGCGCCTCTCTCTGGCGGCCGCAAAGCCGGCGCTGGCGTCGGTCACGGGGCGGCGCACCTCCTCCTGCTCGTCGCCGACGTCCACAAGGCTCTAGGGGATCGTGCGGCGCAGGAACAATGGGGAGAGGACGGGGAGCAAGGCGACACCGCGACACTGGCGAGATTGAGATCGAACACTGAAGAAAACGACAGTGCACTGAAACTGTTTTCTGAACTTAACTGAACAATGACAGTAACAGTGTCCAGTAGGTGTTCGATAGAATGATTTGGCAAGGAGAAAAATTTTCCTGGGGCTGGGACTTGGTGAGGTGACCACTCAAAGCACCCAGGGGCTGCCTGATTTTACTCAGAATTTTTGGAGAAAGATTTGAATGAATTTCACCAAATTTGACAAATCTGGTTCAAATTTGCAGCAAGTATAGTTTGAAAAATTTGAACTGAAGACCAGTGGATCTTCATGGATCTTGGTTGAGGGTTCAAAGGACTAGGAAGGGAAATTGGTTTGGGGGCAAAAATCAAAACAGAAATGGTAGCTCCTTTGTAAATCTCCAAGGGCTAGAATAGGAGACAGAAATTGTTTTGATAAGATTTAAATGGAAAATAATCATATGGGGAGGTTCAACTAGCTGGACTTGATGCAAATCATGATCCAAAGATGAGGGAAGGTCTAGGAGAGTGGATTTGCACTAAGGCCATGGCAAGAGAGAATAGTTGAAAGTGGTAAAGGATTATTCCAAAAGCTATAGGTATTTTCAAAGAAATTTTCAAAAGGCATTTTTCGAAGAGAAAAACATTTTGGTTTGAGTCCAAATAAAAGAGGAAAACCTCCAAGACCAAAAACCAAGTTTTGAGTGAATCCAAAAATGAAGCACTAGTCATGAAAGAAAATATGTTGAGAGGGAAAGTTCTTTTAGAAGAAAAAATTCAAATCACTTCCCTCAAAACAAGAAAAAGTTTTGAAAAAGCCAAATAAAATTTTGGGTGTCACAACACCTACCCCCTTAGGAAAAATCTCGCCCTCGAGATTTCAGCTGATCCTCAAATAGGTATGGATATTCTGCCTGAAGGAAATCTTCCCTTTCCCATGTAGCTTCATCCTAAGTGTGGTTGCTCCACTGAACCCTGAAATTTTTTGTCGTTTTCTGACGGGTCCTCCTTTCAGACTCTTCCAATATCCTTACCGGCCGCTCTCTGTAGGTGAGGTCTGGTTGCACATCAATGCTCTCATGAGATACATGCTTCTCCGGGTTACTCACACATTTTCTCAATTGTGAGACGTGGAATACGTCATGGACGTCTGACAGCTCCTTGGGTAGGTCTAGTTTGTAGGCTACTGTGCCTCTTCGTGCGACTACACGGAATGGTCCAATAAATCTCGGGGCTAGCTTCCCCTTAATTTTGAACCGTTGCAGACCCCTCATAGGAGACACTCATAGGTATACGGAATCACCGGGTTCAAAGCTGACCTCACGATGTTTTTGATCGTAGTAGCTCTTTTGTCGGCTCTACGCTGTCTTGAGTCTGTCCCTGATCTGTTTAACTTTCTCCTCGGCCTCCTTGAGCATGTCTGGGCTGAAGATACGGCTGTCACCTGTTTCTGACCAATTTAGTGGGGTACAACACCTCCGTCCGTACAATGCTTCAAAGGGTGCCATTTGCAAGCTGGCTTGGTAACTGTTGTTGTAAGCAAACTCGGCATATGGCAAACTCTCTTCCCAACTGGACCCATAGGTGAGCACACAGGCTCTCAGCATATCCTCTAGGATTTGGTTTACTCGTTCCGTTTGTCCATCTGTCTGAGGGTGGTATGCTGTACTGAATGCTAGTTGCGTGCCCAGAGCTTGTTGTAGGTGATCCCAAAATTTGGAGACAAATTGTGTGCCTCGGTCGGATATTATAGTCCTAGGGACTCCATGCAAACAAACTATACGGGAGAGATAAAGTTTGGCCAGTCTTTGTGTGGAGTAGGTAGTCTTCACGGGAATGAAATGAGCAACCTTGGTTAGTCGGTCTGTGATGACCCATATGGCGTCATTTCCGCGTTGTGATCGGGGTAGTCCGACGATGAAATTCATTCCTATTTCATCCCATTTCCACTCCGGTATCCTGTTTGGCTGGAGTAGCCCTGCTGGCTTTTGATGCTCGGCCTTGATGCGCTGACATGAATCGCAACAAGCAATGAATGCGGCTATATCCCTTTTCATACCGTGCCACCAAAATCTTTCCCGAATGTCTTTGTACATTTTGGTTCCTCCAGGACGGATCGAGTATGGAGCGGTGTGGCTTTCGGTTAGGATTTGTTGCTTGAGTTCCTCAATGTTAGGTACGCAAAGTCTGTCTCCGTACCATAATATTCCTTTACTGTCCGTGACGAACTCTGAAGCCTTACCAAGGTTTATTTTCTTCTTTATACCTTCGATGCTGGGAATTCCCTGTTGAGCTTTCTTGATTTGTTCCACTAGGGTGGGTTGTATCTCCAGATTTGATACGGTGCCCTCAGAGACTAACACCATGTTGAGCCTAGCGAACTCTTGCTGAAACTCAGGCCTCAAGTTTTGCGGACCGTCGTTGTCCGGGCTGGGGTTTCGACTAAGGGCATCGGCCACTACATTTGCTTTCCCTGGATGGTAATGAATGCCGACATCATAGTCCTTGACCAATTCCAACCAGCGTCGTTGGCGTAAATTTAGCTCTAGCTGTGTGAAAATATATTTGAGGCTCTTATGGTCTGTATATATTTCACAGCGATTTCCCAATAGAAAGTGCGTCCACTCCTTGAGTGCATGTATGACTGCTGCTAGCTCCAAGTCATGTGTTGGGTAATTTTCCTCATGTTTTCGCAGCTGCCTGGGGGCATATGTGACAACTTTGCCATCCTGCATTAGTACACATCCGAGGCCTTTTTGGGACGCATCACAATATACTTAAAAACTCTTGTGTATGTCTGGCACGGTTAATACTGGTGCGGTTGTCAGCTTCTTCTTAAGTTCTTGGAAGCTTTTCTCGCATGCTTCCGTCCATACAAATTTCTTGTCTTTCTTGAGCAACTGTGTTATTGGTTTTGCCACAGTGGAGAATCCTTCAATAAATCTTCTGTAATATCCGGCCATTCCCAGGAAACTCCGCACATCTGTAACGTTGGCGGGTGGCTTCCAGTCAAGTATGGCTTTGACTTTTTCTGGGTCTACGGCCACGCCTTCTTGGTTCAATATATGGCCTAGGAAACCAACTTGTCTTAGCCAAAATTCACACTTGCTAAATTTGGCATACAACTGATGTTTCCTCAATTCTCCCAAAACAATTCTGAGATGCTCAGCATGCTCTTCCGGTGTCCTTGAGTAAACCAGAATATCGTCAATGAACACCACAACAAATTTGTCCATGAATTTCATGAACACTTTGTTCATGAGGTGGACGAAATATGCGGGGGCGTTTGTTAGACCAAAAGGCATCACTGTGAATTCATATAATCCGTATCTGGAGGTGAATGCTGTTTTAGGGATATCTTCTGTCCGTACTTTCAGTTGATGATATCCCGATCTCAAATCAATTTTTGAGAACACCTTGGCTTGTGCGAGCTGGTCAAACAAATCATTTATCCGTGGCATCGGATATTTGTTTTTGATGGTGACCATATTGAGGGCTCGATAGTCTATACACAGTCTCAGTGTCCCATCCTTTTTCTTGGCGAACAACACTGGCGAACCCCATGGTGAGGAGCTGGCTCGAATAAATCCTTTGTCCAATAATTCCTTTATCTGCTTCTTCAACTCCACCAATTCTGAGGGTGCCATTCTATAAGGTTTCTTGTGGATGGGAGCGGTGCCAGGTGCTAGCTCGATGCTGAATTCTATCTCTCGGTCTGGTGGCATGCCTGGTAGTTCTTCAGGAAATACGTCAGGAAACTCGCATACCACTGGAACCTTTCTCAGTTCTGAAATGTCCATTTTGTTCAATTTTGGTTGCTGTGACCGTGGCCCTTCTTGAGCTGTAACCTTTATTATCTTGCCATGATGGTGAGTGAGAATCACAGTCCGATTGAAATAGTCAATGAATCCTTTGTTGGTGGTTAACCAGTCCATCCCTAAAATGACATCCAGTCCTTTATTTTCCAACACGATGAGATTTTCTGGGAACTGTAGTCCTTCGAACTCAATGATTACTCCTTGGCAGTAACTCTGAGCGATTTGCTTATTTTCGGGGGACTTGATGATCATAGATTTTTCCAAGGGAAGCATCGGAAAACCATGTTGCAAAACAAAACTCTTCGAAATGAACGAATGGGAAGCTCCAGAATCAAACAAAACCGTGGCAGGTACTGTGTTGACAGGGAACGTACCGAGCACGATGTCTGGGGCATTCTGCGCTTCCTCCCTGGTCACATGGTTCAGGTGACCCTTCTTGTGGTTGTTGTTGGGATTGAAATTGTTGCGCTTGGGGGCTGGATTGTTTCCACCATTGTTCGGCTTGGGGGCCGAGTTCCTCGGCTTTGGGCATTGTTTAGCATAGTGCCCTTCTTCTCCACAAGCATAGCAGGTGACCCCTGGATGGTACGTGAACTCCTTGTCCCTGGCATGAAACTGCCTGACGGAACTTAGATCAGTAGTTGTGGATTTCCTTGCTCCTGTCCTTGGGATTTCAGTCTTGCTTTGGTTGTTGCGAGCGAGGACCGTCTTATCCCTTTTCCGCTTACGGATATCTTCCAGGCTCCGGCGCTCATTCTCCAAGGTGATGGCCTTGTCAACCAGAGTTTTAAAATCCGGGAAAGTGTGTACCACCAGCTGGCATCTTAGGGCTGGTGCCAGACCGTCCAGGAATTTTTCCATCTTCTTGCCCTCAGTCATATGCTTGTCGTAGGCATAACGGGATAGCTGGGTAAACTGACCGTTGTATTCCGACACTGACATGCCTCTCTGCTTCAGGTCATCAAATTCTCTCTTCTTGATTTTTATGATGCTCCTGGGGATGTGTGCCCCACGAAAGCCTTCCTTGAATTCTTCCCAGGTGATGTTGTGTTCACTGGGATGCATGTGTAAGAAGTTCTCCCACCATGCTGCAGCTGCTCCAGTAAGGTAGTGTGGTGCATAAAGCACCTTCTCATGATCTGAACACTGAGCAATGATCAGCTTCCTTTCGATATCACGAAGCCAGTCATCGGCTTCCAGCGGCCTATCGGTGTGAGCAAAAGTTGAAGGGCGAGTCTTCTGCAACTCAGATAACTTGGAATGCGGTTGATAGGGTTCACGGTGGTTTCCCATATTGATGACGTGATTCATCATCTCTTGGTGCTGTTGCTGGCTTTGTTCGAAGAGACGGCATACTTGAGACAAGGCTGCTTCGCTGTCTTGTTGACTGGACTGTCCATGAGTGAAGTTGTTGCTAGTCTGTGTCCCATAAACTTCTTCTGGCTGATTGGGCATGGAGCGAGTCCACGGGCAAGACATTTTTCCAGTCTGGGGTATTATGTTGCAAAACCCATGAGAAGAACTGTGTAGCACAAGGAAAATCTTGCAAAGGCAACAATTTAAAAGACCTCAAGGTTTTTTAAGAAAATATAAACGATTTTGCACGGAGAAGAACTGCTTAGCATATATCTTACACGCGAAAAGCAAACACACGATACAGCACTCAGGATGCGCGTACATATTCCTGACATGTTATTTAGACTAGCGTACTCCTCCGGAAAGCAGCAAACACACCAATACAAACTAGCGTATAGAGAAAACACAACATACAAGCAGACGTAACGCGCGGCTACTCGGCGCTCTCAGTCGGAGATGGTGACAATGTCCTTCCCCTTGCCGAGGGCAAGGCTCAGCGGTCTAGGAGATTCAACCTCCACCTCCTCTCTAGCAGGTTTCTGGCGCGCAACGCTGCGCTGCGGTGATGGTGCGGGGGCGACAGGCGGTGCAGCTCTGACTGGAATAGGAGCGATGACTCAGTCGAACTCCTCAGTGGTAGGCAGACGGCAAGCAGTGGCTAAAACGGACGGTGCATAAGATGCTGAGGACGAGACGAATGTCAGAGGCGGTCTTGTGTGAAGAAGCTCCTTCCTGCTGGCAGGACCGCCCCGGACTAAGTCCATGCGGGCAGCCACAAGATCTTCCACGAGGTTGTCGAAAGACTCCTCCAGAGCCTTGAGATACTCCACAACCATCTCGATGGCTTCATCTCGTTCTCCCCGATGGCAGGCGAATGCATAGTGACTGGTATATGGCACATGGCATGGGAGGTAGCGGTAGCGACGAGTCTTCATCGTAGGAAGAATGTCCCGAAGACGAGCTATCGCCTCACGGGCAGCCATCTGCATGGCATGCCTCTCCGTAGGCATGGCCCTTCCCACAAAACGGAAGTGGCGAGCTGCAGAACGTCCTCCCTTGAATTGCACCACAGCTTGGTGCATAGACACGTCGTCGCTGAGCTTGTGTTGATAAAGCGTGAACTCTGGGCGAGTCGCTGGTCTGATCGCGAGCTTGGTGATGGAGACGAGGAGCTTGACAAACCCCTCGGGCACGTTCGTGAACACTCGAGTCTCACAGCTGCTGCCAGCCATCTACAAAAGTAGGCAAAAATTCTGAGTAGTCATGTCATAAATTTATGATGACCAACAGAAAATAGCTACAATTGCAAAATGCTGAAAAAGCACAAAAGACGCTAATAACCGATTAGCGATCGCACCTAGTGGCTTCCTACAGTCAGCCGGGCTCTGATACGAAGCTTGTCACGACCGGTTTTTCAATAAAATGTTTATCGTGAGACCAGTAAAGAAGAATTCCTTCTCACTGGTAGACAATATCTTGGTCACAGAAGAAAAATACCAGGAGTACTGAATATAATACAAGGTTGAGCGGAGACTGCTTAACAATTTATTACATGGACGCCGATAAAACAAGACGGCGGATAGGGTGGCATAACTACTAACTCACGATAACAACGATGGTGGAAATATCACCGCGAAGTGGGTGATATGACTCCTGAAAACTACAGCTCTTCGAGCGTCGGAGTGCGGCTCGAGGAGGCTTATTGCAGGTGGCGGAAGCGTATATAATACAAGTGACCAATATCCGGGATCGCACAGGACTGACTGGGACTCCTCTAGGCGTCGGACGCGCTATCAAACTCCTCATCCAAGAGATCGCCTTCGTCAACATCTGGCCAAATCAACAAGCCAGGTGAGTACTATGAAAGTACTCGCAAGACAGTTCGGACATAAGATATAACAAATGTAAACATTGAGCATAAGAACGGAATAACAAGTGCGTTCAGGCATAGAGACAATACTTGTATGAGAAAAATAACAGAGTAGTCGGGCGGTAGTCCTCCCGAAATCCCAAAATAAATACGGGGTGCCAAACGAGGGTCTGAATGACTCCTCGAGAGGAAACTGCAAGAATGATAATACTGGTGCCAAACGAGGGTCTGAATGACTCCTCGAGAGGAAACTGCAAGAATAATAATACTGGTGCCAAACGAGGGTCTGAATGACTCCTCGAGAGGAAACTGCAAGAATAATAATGCCGCAGTCGGGCGTCAGGGCGACACCACATAAAGGGCTTATAACAGAAAATAAAGGCAGTGCGTGCCACAGTCGGACGTCTGAGCGACATCACATAAAGGGCTTATATTGAAAGTAAGAGACAAACATGCCACAGTCGGACGTCTGTGCGACATCACATAAAGGGCTTATATTCAAAACTCAGTAGTTCATGAATTATAAATCATATTAAGAGAACAAGCAGACATGAGGTAAACAACAGGGTTAGTCCATCCACAGGAATAACGTTCAGCCAAGTCTAGTACTCAAGCTTGCTTACCGGAACGAAAGATATACCACGAGATTACGACATAGATATGGGTACGCTGATCATGATACTTGACTATGGATACCATGACTCGGAAGGATTTGACTCTGCAGAGTTTGTACTTTAACCACGGCCAACGGATTTCTGTAGTCACGGGGACTAGTTCCGTTTACCGTGTTTTGGAAGAAACACATCTAACCAGTACACACCCATTCAACATTTCCGAAGCCAGGAATCACCCTCGGCAACGTTCAAGAAAAACCTTGAGACGGGGAGGCTACAACCTCGCGTAGCATGGGATCAAATTTCTATACGCGCGCTCTAAGGGGTGCCCCCCTCTCGGTCCCAACCGGAAACACCCATGCCCCCTGACCGGATGACTGGCTTTAATCCAGGGCCATGGAACCATCATCCCGGCCCCTCTGTTTGGCGTGTACACGGAAAAAGGTTACCAACTTACTAAACCGCATTCTGGCAGAAAACATGTGGTAGCACGGAAGGGGAAGAACGATAACGTGACTCCGTCCACGTTAACGTCGGAATTTGTCGGATGACGCAAGGCTGGCATGCTACAACAGTACCACCTTGCTGCCCTTCATGTCACCACATGATTAGGCCATCTCTCACCAGAGATCATCGCAACTTTGGAACACGCGGGTAGTTGCCTCACAAGCAACGAGGTACTCACGGATACTCATATGCCACGCACAACCTCTCACGCAAACATGCAAAACACCTATCATATCAAAGGTTCAAACATGCTTGCCTGGTTCGGAGAAGTCGGAGTCTAGCTCGGCGAAGTTCGCGGCTCCGTCACCTCTTCCGGAACCTATGGCATACGAAAACGGGCACTAACGTGAAAACCAACGCGTGCATAAAAACTTCTCCAAATTTTTTCCAAATAAATACTATAAAAAACTAGACAAAAATACAAGACTGACAAAAAAAGAATCATTCAAAAATAACTTTTTATTAAAAAGTTATAAAGGTTTCTGTCCAGGGACTCATCTGTAATGAAACAGAAAAGTTCCAGGGGCTTAACTGAGAAAACAGAAAACGCTTCGGAAAGAAACGCGCCAGCTCAAAGGGAAAGCGTATTTGCTCGAAGGCGCCAACAGAAAACGTTTCGCGAGGGGAAACAGAAGAGAGGCTGACAGGGGGTCCCACATGTCAGGTTTAAAAAGTTCGCCGGCGCCCGAAGACTGCGGTGGTCGCCGGCGTCGAACCACGGCAAGACAGGGAGATCGGAGTGTACCAAGACCTTCAGCGTGTCCTTCCGCGTCGGTGGGTGGTGGACTCGACCGACGGAGAGCACCACGTCGACGGCGACACTTTCTCCGGTGGACGGCGGCTCGGGTGATGGTGGAGAACTCCGGTGGCTGCTGCAAACCTCGAATTGAAGCGCGGGTTAGAAGGAGGGATGCACTAGAGAGCTACTGGCAAGAGATGGGAGGCAGAGGCGCACGCACGGGAACGAATCGAGCTGGATCCCGTGGCGGGTCGCGGCGGCCGGAGCTGGGGAAGAAAGCTCCCCCGGGGCTCTTCCAGTGGCTTGGCGCGGTCTAGGTGGAGTGCAGAGGTGGTGTGGGTTCGAGTTCGCGCTTGGGGCCTCTATTTATATGCGATTCGAGGGGATGGCCGTGAACGGGAAATCTCCGGCGAGCGATTACGGCAAGGCAGTGCTTGAGTAGCGGGTTTGAGGTGGTCAGGCAGCATCAGTGAGGTTTACTGGTGCCGTTCCCCCGCAAATCTCGGTTGGTCTTGGCGTAATGGCGCTGGTCCACGGTGGGGTGGCCGCACGGGCACGACGGCGGCAGAGAGCGCGCTCCGCGCCCTGCGGTTCACGACGAGAGTGGCACCACGTTCTGGGGAGTGGAAGGCCACGCGGCGAGCTCCGGTGGCTTGGGCGGCGCTGGGTGGCGCCGTCTGCGCCGCGCCTCTCTCTAGCGGCCGCAAAGCCGCCGCTGCCGTCGGTCACGGGGCGACGCACCTCCTCCTGCTTGTCGCCGACGTCCGCAAGGCTCCAGAGGATCGTGCGGCGCAGGAACAAGGGGGAGAGGACGGGGAGCAAGGCGACACCGCGACACTGGCGAGATTGAGATCGAACACTGAAGAAAACGACAGTGCACTGAAACTGTTTTCTGAACTTAACTGAACAATGATAGTAACAGTGTCCAGTAGGTGTTCGACAGAATGATTTGGCAAGGAGAAAATTTTTCCTGGGTCTGGGACTTGGTGAGGTGACCACTCAAAGCACCCAGGGGCTGCCTGATTTTACTCAGAATTTTTGGAGAAAGATTTGAATGAATTTCACCAAATTTGACAAATCTGGTTCAAACTTGCAGCAAGTATAGTTTGAAAATTTGAACTGAAGACCAGTGGATCTTCATGGATCTTGGTTGAGGGTTCAAAGGACTAGGAAGGGAAATTGGTTTGGGGGCAAAAATCAAAACAGAAATGCTAGCTCCTTTGTAAATCTCCAAGGGCTAGAATAGGAGACAGAAATTGTTTTGATAAGATTTAAATGGAAAATAATCATATGGGGAGGTTCAACTAGCTGGAATTGATGCAGATCATGATCCAAAGATGAGGGAAGGTCTAGGAGAGTGGATTTGCACTAAGGCCATGGCAAGAGAGAATTTTTGAAAGTGGTAAAGGATTATTCCAAAAGCTATAGGGTATTTTCAAAGAAATTTTCAAAAGGCATTTTTCCAAGAGAAAAACATTTGGTTTGAGTCCAAATAAAAGAGGAAAACCTCCAAGACCAAAAATCAAGTTTTGAGTGAATCCAAAAATGAAGCACTAGTCATGAAAGAAAATATGTTGAGAGGGAAAGTTCTTTTAGAAGAAAAAAATTCAAATCACTTCCCTCAAAACAAGAAAAAGTTTTGAAAAAGCCAAATAAAATTTTGGGTGTCACAGTTACACTGGAAAATGCACTGTGATTACAATGTAATTACCCCTGAGTTTACACTGTAATAGAACTGTAATTACACTGTAAATCCTATGAATGTTCACTAGGTTTCAGAGATGAAATAAAACCTAATCTAAGATCATGGAAACAATCAAAGGGAAAACAGGAAAAAAAGGAAGAAGTAGCAGAAACAAGACCATGGGAAGCCTACAAATGGGGACCATGAGATGCCTGCAAAAGGAAGAATAGCATATACTAGAGAAAGAAAGCAAAGGAAAACAGAGAAGAGAAAGTTAAAGAGATGAAGCATTCAAAGAGGAAATGAAGTACTCTACCAGATGAGAGTAAAGTCAATAAGAAATGATTGAGTCTTAATTTGAGAGAAAGCATTGGTGATACTTATATTGCTGTTACCAAATTTCCAGTGCTTTTATTTTGTTGTTAGCTGCAAATGAAAGAAGTACATAAAGATAAATGATGCCAAGATGAAAAAATACCAGTACATAAAGGACAACATATACCAGTGCTACTTATTTACAGTCTACATCTCTGTTAGTGCACTACAAAACCACTATAAAAAACTACTAGCCACCTAAAGAAGATTTCAATGCTTATAATGCACATCCAGTATGAGTTCCAAATCCATCTAAGAGGATTTCCACTAAGAAATGGGGAAGAATCGTATATCAAGCTACACACTCAAGGATGCGAAAACTAGGATACAAAAAAGAGAAAGGGCATGGGCTATAAATAGGAAAAACATTGCAAGCCCACTAAGATTTTTGTTTTGAAACATACACTTATAATTACACTGTAAATACATTGATAAGTACAGTGAAAGTCTAATTTGAATTACACTGTAAATCAACTAGCAATGACACTGTAAGTCCACTCACAAATACACTGTAAATCCACTCGCAGTTACACTGTAAATCCAGTCGCAAAAATCACTGTAAATCCACTATAATTAACTCACAAATACACTGTAAATCTAAGGCAGAAATACATTGTAAATCCAAAAAAGGAATTACACTGCAACCCACTGAGAATTAAAGTGTAAAACAACAGGGATTACGCTGTAAAATCTACTATCTAACCACTAGAAAATCACACTGTAAAATACGCTTAGTTGCACTGAAAATCCACTATGGACTACACAGTAAATCTCTGTACATCCAAATAGGAAGTACATTGTAAATGAAACACCAGAGATCAGGGTGACAAATACACCCAGTAAGTTCGAATTCTCTCAATATAGCATACTGCTACAACTAAACAAGCCAGCCTATGATTAACAACCGGCCGAACTTGAACAACAAACCAATTACGAGTTATGAGTTAGGTCATATATTTTCCGATTTTGTTATGAAAAACATCATACATATTTGTGTTGATCGGGTGGATTTAAATGTGCAGTTGTTTCGTCGCTGCGAGGCTCTGGTGTTCGACGACCTCCCCGTGCGTTCAACGAGCTCTGGCCCGGCGTTCGTGGGTGAGCACAAATGACATCTCCTCCCCCAATCATTTGCTATGCTCCGGTCTTCGTGCCGATGAAAAATGCTAGCTGTAGGTAGATTGAATCATCAGTATGCGTGACCACTATGCGTCTCCCGTTCGAAAGGGTTACATCTATAAATATGCATGCATTTGCATATTTATAACCGTGATTCTTTCGAATTGTCCAACGTTATCCATGGACAACCCGAGTATGTGTAGATTGGGTTCGTTTTCCCATATGCTCTGTTCTGGATCCGATGCAGAATTTCGTCAGTGCCTCCCTGTTGTTCTCCGGGTACACATCCTCTTTGCTTATTGTGGAGACGTGTATCGGGAGAACAGTGGGGAGGTGCTGCCGAAATTTTGCATCGGATCTGGAGTAGAGCATGGGAAAATGAACCCAATCTACACATACTCGGGTGGGATTAGGACCTATCTTTACCTATTAGCGTCTAGGTTGCATGGACGTAATATAACTAACAAATTCTATTAACTGATGAATATGGTTTGCTGAATTATGTATATATTTCTTGTGTGTCCAGTAACTAGGCAAGATGAGTGATCGTGCGTGGATGTACACCGGTCACACTAGTCAGAAAGACATGACCCATGAATGGATAACAAAAACCAAGGGGTTTGTGAGAGTCGCATTTGCAAATGGACAGAGCCAATCCTGGTGCCCCTGTGTCAAGTGCGACAACTATCATAAGAGGTCAGAGTTTGAAATGATCAAACACCTACAGAAGTGGGGTTTTACGCCTAATTATACGGTCTGGACATTTCATGGTGAGTCTGCCCAACGTGCCAGAGCTGAGGAGGGCCGTCGTCGCACCGACGAGCATGGTACCGGGATGGAAGACATGGTGGAAGACTTTGATGATGCTCGGGATTCGGATGATGAGATGGAGGAATCTGCAAAGGCCTTCAATGATATGTTGGAGTCTTCAAAATGTCCTCTCCACGAGCACACTGAGCTTTGTCAGCTGGATGCCATCGCACAAGTAATGGCTCTAAAGGCTCAATTCAACTTGGGCAGAGAATGCTACGACGCGATGATGACACTATTTGGACGCTTTCTACCCAAAGGCCATGTAATGCCTGCAAACCTGTACCACTCGGACAAAATCCTCCGTGTACTTAAGATGCCCTATGAGAAGATAGATGCCTGTGAGAAAGGATGTGCCTTATTTAGGCTTGAGTATGCGGACTTGAAGTATTGTCCCGTTTGCCAGTCTTCCAGGTATGTTGTGGTAGACAACGGTATGGGTGAGAAGAGTCAGACAAAAATCCCAGTTAATGTTCTTCGGTATATGCCAATCATACCAAGACTTCAACGTCTTTTCATGGTCGAAGAGACGGCTAGACAGATGACATGGCACAAATTGGGCAAAAGAACCGAACTGGATGCAGATGGGGAGCCGATGTTGGTACACACATCAGACGGTTTTGCGTGGAAGCGCTTCGATGCAATACATCATGCTAAAGCGGCAGATCCAAGGCATCCTCGAATCGCCGTGAGCACTGATGGGTTCAACGTGTTTGGTATGATGGCAGCCCAATACAGCTGTTGGCCTGTATTTGTCATTCCACTCAATCTCCCTCCCGGACAGATTATGCAAAGAAAGAACATTTTCCTAACATTGATAATTCCGGGGCCCAACTATCCGGGGAAGAGTATGAATGTGTACATGCAGCCACTTAAGGATGAATTGCAAGAAGCTTGGGATAATGGGATCAAGACATACGACGCCGCTACAAAAAAAACTTCCTAATGCGTGTGTGGTACATGTACTCGATGCATGACTTGCCGGCGTATGCGCTATTCGTTGGCTGGTGTGTGCATGGTAGGTTCTCGTGCCCCACATGCAAGGCAGCTCTTGAGTTCCGTCGGTTGCAGGCGGGTGGCAAGTTTTCTTGCTTCGACATGCATAGACAGTTCCTGGATCCTCGTCATAAGTTCAGAAAAGACAAGAAGAACTTCATCAAAGGTAGAGTTGTCAAAAACTCTGCACCACCTGCATTGACAGGCCAACAGACCCTAGATCAGTTAAACGATCTCGAGCCGGATCCAGAGCGTCCAGGGTATTTCAAGGGGTATAATTCGGAACACGCCTGGACTCACAAGACATGCTTGTGGGATCTGCCTTACTTTAAAGACCTCCTTTGCCCACACAACATCGACGTGATGCACACTGAAAAGAATGTCGGCGAGGCCCTCTTTGGTACATTATTTGGCATAGAGGGGAAAACAAAGGATAATCCTAATGCTAGAGTCGATTAGGAGGCTCTATGTGATAGACCGCTACAAAACATTCGACAACCGAAAGGAAAGAAGAACTGGGCAAAGCCAAAGGCATGGTTCAATCTTGGAAGGCCAGATATGAGGGAAATGATCCTGTGGGTGAAAAAGGAGTTGATGTTCCCCGATGGGTATGCAGCGAATCTAAAAAGGGGAGCGAGCCTTGAAAAATTGAAAATATTTGGTCCTAAGAGTCATGATTGGCACATATGGCTTGAGCGGGTAATGCCGGTGATGTTGCGTGGCTTTATCCCTCGGGATGAATGGCTAGTATTGGCAGAGCTGAGCTATTTCTTCCGTGTTCTTTGTGCGAAAGAACTATCGCCTAGCTTGCTAGAAGAACTGGAAGAGTTGGCGCCGGAGTTGATCTGCAAGTTAGAGAAGATCTTTCCACCGGGCTTCTTTAATCCAATGCAGCATTTGATTTTGCATCTCCCGACCGAGGCATGATTGGGGGGGCCCGTGCAGAATCGTTGGTGCTACGCAACTGAGAGGATGCAGAAGACACTTCGAGCAAAATATAAAAATAAACGTCGAATTGAAGCATCGATGGCCGAGGCATTCATTACTGAGGAGGCGGCAAACTTCGTGACAGCACACTATGAAGCCAAAAATCATCATTTGCATAATCTAAAGCCTCGGTATAATGCTGGCGACCCTAAAAAGGGTGGGTCCAACCTCAGCCTATTCAAAGGGAAGCTCGCACCAGCCGGTGCTTATACTCCCTTATTGTTGGATGTCGACGAATGGCGGACCATTACATTGTATATCTTGAACAATCTAACAGAAGTTCGGCCGTACATCGAGTAAGTTCTCCGTACATTGTTTCGCAACCTCTAATTCCTTTGAACTGCTCTTATTCCCGGATATTTGATACAGTCGATACATCGCCAAATTCTCGTATGGAGCGGTGATCCAAAAGGATTCCGTCGAAGAGTATGAGCTTCTGGCAATGCATGGACGCGGCTATCCCGGTTTCATCTCTTGGTTCAAACAAACGGTAATTTCCATTAGACCATTTCATTTCTTCGTCTATTTTCCGGCTAATGCAACAATCATTTTGTATTAAACTTGTAGGCTAGTTCAGAGTCTATGGACGCCGAATTGAGACAAGTCGCTAATGGTTTTGACTATAAGGTCCGTTCATTTGACAAATACGACATCAACGGGTATCGCTTTCATACCTATGGTAAAGAGCTATCTATGGCTGACCGAAAGTCTACAAATTGTTGTGTCTCTGCTATCGGCGAAGGAGATACCGAGTATTATGGAAGAGTTGAAGCAATTTATGAACTTCTATTCTATGGTGCAAACCCACCGTACGTCGTAGTCTTCAAATGTTATTGGTTCCAGCCAAAGGAGACTAGAAGGACTCATGAACATATAGGGCTAGTCGAAATCAAACAAAGCACCCATTTGGATGTTCCCGATGTCTATATTACGGCTCAACAGGCAACCCAAGTTTTCTATCTACCGTGGGCCTGCCAAAGTGATCCAAATCTCAATGGTTGGGATGTCGTTTATGAAGTGCCGCCACATGTTAGACCACCTCCCCCCAATGAAGAGGATTATGAACCTCACATTAACCCAGACACATATGAAGGAGAGTTCTTCCAAGAAACACGTCTTTCCAAAAAATGTTTCAAGAACCGCTCTACTTCACCCCAGAACATTGAAGTAGACAGCGACAGTGAACCCGAGCATGAGCCGGAACAAGAAGAGCTGGAACAACAAGAGCCAGAACAAGAAGAGCCGGAAAAAGAAGAGGTTACTGCTGCGGATGACCTGTCAATGCTTGACCGATTACGTAAAGGAGGCCTTCCACATGTTGATGCATTTATTGATGATGATGATGATGAGCACGTCATTACTGATAGTGATGATGATGATGCATTTATTGACCCCGAAGCATATATAGACGATGAAGATTAATATTATAGTTCATGCTAGGTATTCCATTTTTTTATGTTCATGATGATGATACACTTAAATTATATACATATTATTATTCATGTCAGGTATTCTTTTTTTACGTTGTACTAATTTCGTTTACTCTTTGTCATTGCAGGTGTTGACAGATGGTGGGCATGGGTCGAGAGCGCTCTGAGGCTCCCTCCTCGACGAGAGGGCCAGGTTCCAGAGCTAGGAATGACCTGGGAGCACTACTTGGCTGCCCCGGCCCCGCCGGGGGAGAGGATCGGCGGTGTCGAGTGCCACACGGTGGCCGACGTTGTGATCCAGACGGTTTGGGTAATTTTTCCTCTCTCATCTATGTTGTGTTTTCTTGTTTGATTGGCAACCCTAGTGATTGTACTGATCCGTGTTTTCTTGTTTGATTGCAGACCTTTTATAGGTGTGCTGAGGGACAGGAGGAGGCCGCGACTCGGGTTATCGAAGCCGAGTGCAGGCGGCTACTTCAAAACTGGCGGAACGGGGCTCGGACGCAGGCTACTCGAGACTACTTCGCCTCGATTGGTATTAGGATGTCCAAGTCGAAGTGCCGCACAAAGTATCTGAGTAAGGAGAAGTACATGAAGGTAATTACCTATTCTTAAGGCCTTGTATTTAGTTTCCTTGATTTGATTCGTAGGCGTAGTGCTCAAATTTCTCTTACTTAACTTAGGTGCCCCCGAGATGGTGTGTGGATAGGCTGGATTGTTGGGAGGCGTTGGTGGATGAGTGGTGCTCTCCACAATGGCTATCCACCCACAACAATGCAAAGGATCGGCATGGCAAAATGAGCGGTGTGCCACACCATCAAGGCAGCGTCAACCTATATCAGTACGGGGATAACTGGGTATGTGGTTTGCTTCATGATTCATACAAATTCAGTCTTCATGCTAGCTTGAGCCCTTAACTAATGCTTTGTTCCTCTCTTTTAGGCGCGACACAACAAGACGGATGTGCCAGAGTTGTTCGACCTCTATGCCATGGCCCATAGTGCCCCGTATAAGAAGGCCAAGGCATTCTCTGAGTCTGATCTTGATGATCCAAAGAACTTCACCAACCGCGCCTCCCACAACAAGCTCGTGAGGTATAGAGACGAGGGGAAGGCGAGGAAAGGGCCGGACTTTAACCCGAGCCAGCCTATTGATCCAGAGCTGGTGATGATATCTGGTGGTGGGAGGAACCATGGCTTGTTAGCCATTGGGGATGGACTGATACGTTGTACTAGCACTCTCCCGCAGATCAAGAGGCGCCAGACGAGCTCCGATCCTGAGATAAGGCCTCGTCCACGGCCAATGGATCTCGAAATCAAGGTTAGTTATACAGAATCAGATACCTTTCCTTCATTACATTATGTGTGCGGCCGTCGATGATTACAATGCTAAAGAGGAGTGGTGTTGCAGGCTGCTATTGAGGAAAAGAGAGCAAAGACCTAGGAGCTTCTGGCGGAGGAAAGGAGGCAGGCGGCGGAGAGGGAGAGGGAGATTGAGGAGAGGACGGCTAGGCTTTTGGAGGAGGAGAGGAACCGGAATGACTTGGCTAACCGGGCCATATACGAGCTCTTCGCGGTAAGTTTCTTCTGCATATTAGCTAAATCATGCTCGCAATGTTCCTTTCATTAGTAACTAATATGACTGACTCGTCAAAACCAAATGTGTAGTCCATGTGCGAGAAGAACGGTCAGACCCCTCCGCCGATGCCAGTCATTGCTCCAGCGGACACAATGAGTTTCATTTGGATGGACATTACTTATTAGTCTTCACATTTGAGTTGCATCATGCTAACGAGACATTGCAAATGATCTTTAATTTGGTGCAGCATAACTCCCGACAAGCATTGACGTCTGCCATTGGCGCGAGCAAGAACCCCGATCCTCCTCCGTCTGCCACTACCGCGAGCAAGAACCACGATCCTTCACCTACGGGTTGACGGTAAGTTTTGCCTAGTGCTTTGCTTAATTAGCTCCAAAATGACCTATTTAACCTAGGATAGCTTTAAAATGACCTATACTTAGCATTTTTTCCTCCACAATGACTTAATATGCTTAGCTAGCACAAAATTGACCTATTTAACCTAGGATAGCTCTAAAATGACCTATACTTAGCATTTTTCCTCCAAATGACTTAATATGCTTAGCTAGCTCTAGAATGACATAATATGCTTACGAAATGACATATTTTAGTTCCGAAATGACTTCATATGCTTAGCTAGCTCCAAAATGACATAATAAACATATTAGTTCCAAAATGACCTTACTTAGCATTTTTACACCAAAATGACTTAGTATGCTTAGCTAGCTCAAAAATGACATAATAACCATACTTAGCTCCAAAATGATCTATTTTACAGATATAAGTTGCATCATAATAATCTTCACATTTTAGTTGCATCATAATAATCTTCTTCTTCTAGTCTTCTTCTTCTAACTTTCTTCTTTCCCATTTTGTAGATTTGCTTCAGATCACGGAAGCTTGGGTTGCTGGAGTGCTTGTCTTTAGTTTTTGTTTTGACTTTGTGAAACTTGCTACCTATGATGAAACTATGTATATGTATGGATGAAACTTGCTACTATTGGTAACATGTGTTGGATATATTTGCGTTCATGACTATTGGTAATATGTGTTGAATATGCTATATTGGTCATATATATATCTATGTTTGATTTTCTGTGAAAATGAATTGATATAAGAAAAACAAAATTAAATGACGCAATATAGGCACTTTGCCATCTGCTGGCAGATGGCAAAGAGGCCACGTGGCAGCAACCTGTGAAGCGCTCGTCTGGCCTATTTGTTCTCTTTGCCATCCGCCAGCATATGGCAAAGAGCCTGCAGCCTTTGCCATCAGCTGGCGGATGGCAAAGAGCCTGCAGCCTTTGCCATCAGCTGGCCGATGGCAAAGAGCCTGCAGCCTTTGCCATCTGCTGGCGGATGGCAAAGCACGTCGTTAGCCTCCTAAGGTGGATAACCCCGTTCCTCAGGCTTTGCCATCAGCCAGCTGATGGCAAAGGCTACAGGCTCTTTGCCATCTGCCAGCAGACGGCAAAGAAGCCTTTACCAGAGTTTATTCAGCCAGCCATTTGCCATCTGCTGGCAGATGGCAAAGCCCTTTGCCATCAGCTGTCCGTGCCTTTGCCATCTGCCATGGCAGATGGCAAAGTGCCTGATTCCAGTAGTGATGATCGGGAAACGGCCCTTCGTTAATGCGGTGGAATCCCAAAGATTCCGCTAAGTCATCGAGTGGTTGACCAGTCTCGCGCTTTATCATGACAGTCAGTATTCGGCTTTCTCTACTGAGGTGCTCACCCAGATGAACCAGGGCACAATCGCGGTAGTTCTCCCGGTGCCACCTTAGCCGATAGAGCGGAACGTAAGGTAGCAAAACACGGGAGCCGGGCAAACCCAACATTTGACCAAAGACATGATTCGGAGCTGATGCATATAAGGCCAAACTCACGACGCCGAACACTCCCTAAGGTATTCGGTCTTTACAACATATACCGGGCTGAATAACGCCCTTGATAATGATCCTTGAGTGTCCAGGTACGTGCATCGTTTTGACGTGGCGAAATGCCAATAACGTCAGCATCGCTCTCGGTTATACTGAGTATCCGGAGGATGTGAACAACAAGAGACAGTAAAAAAGGTTTACACAGGGTCTTAATCTGAAAAGAAACCTCTGAGCGGGTCCCTGCTGCACGTCTGCGCCTGTGTCTCCGTTGTGCCGTATCCTGGAAGGGTGTAGCACGATTGTCGTCTGTAAAAGAGAAGAACTTATGTGAAAGTTGTCGTGCGAAAAATTGGTTATTCTCGATAAACCATGAAAATTCAAGATAAGTAAAGTTGAGCCGAACTAGCCATGTTTACACGCGGGATGCCCCTGGTACCGCCTATGAGGGTAAATCCATCAAACCAATCTTAGGTATATCTAAGCTGTTACAGCTAGTGATGTGCCGGACTCGTCTAGCCGTGTCCGAGGTCTTGACGACCGATCGTTTATTCTGGTTGGAGAGGCTTTTTAGTGTTTGGCTGCTAAAGCCGCCACACGTTCTTCCGCGCATAAGGAATGCTCAATATTTCAGCATATTGTGATGATGCCACGTGGACCGGGCATCTTAAGCTTAAGGGAAGCGTAATGCGGTACTGCATTAAAATGAGCAAAAGCTGCTCTTCCGAGTAGTGCTTGATAGCCACTTCAGAATGGAGCGATGTCGAAGATTAACTTTTCGCTTCGGAAGTTGTCGGGAGAACCGAATACAACCTCTAGTACTAGAGAGCCCGTGAAGCGGGCCTCTGGCCTAGTATTACTCCCTTAAAGGTAGTATTACTGTGGCTGATTCTTGTCGGGTCTATCCCCATTTTGCGGACTGTGTCCTGATATATCAGATTAAGACTACTGTCGCCGTCCATAAGGACTCGTGTGAGATGGTATCCGTTTATTGTTGGGTCTAACATCAAGGCAGCCAATCCTCTGTGCCGGATACTTGTCAGGTGATCCCTGTGATCAAAAGTGATCGGGCAGGCCGACCAGGGGTTGAAATTAGTGGTGACGGGCTCTACGGCACGTGTGTCTCGGAGTGCATGTTTGCTTCTCCTCTTCGTCACGTGAATCATGTTCACTGTTTTGACCTCTGGTGGGAATTTTTTCTGTCCCCCAGTGCTTTGATGTCGAGGTTCGTCCTCGTCTTCACTTGGTGTCTCCCTCCCCTTGTGTTTGGCGTTTAGCTTATCGGCCGGCTTGAAGACCCAGTATTCTCTGTGGGTGTGATTTGCGGGATTATCGGGGGTGCCATGAATCTGACATAATTTGTCTGGAATCTTGTTTAGGCTTGACGGTCCATCTCTACGGCCTTTGAAAGGCTTTTTCCCCTGACCCGGTCGAGAGCTCCTGAATCCGGCGTTTACCGCCGTGTTGTGGGTTGTCTTCGTTATTTCGACGCTTGGTTTAACTACGTCGTGGTTTTCCATTGCCGTCCCTGACTTCGGATGTGCCTGGGTTGCTGGTGCTACTACGGGCTAGCCAGCTATCTTCGCCCGCGCAAAAGCGGGTCATTAGGCTTGTCAGAGCTGCCATTGTTCTCGGTTTTTCTTGGCCGAGATGTCTAGCGAGCCATTCGTCTCGGACACTGTGTTTGAAAGCTGCTAAGGCTTCGGCGTCCGGGCAGTCGATGAGTTGGTTCTTCTTAGTGAGAAATCTGTTCCATAGCTTTCGGGCTGACTCTCCGGGCTGTTGAATTATGTGACTTAAATCGTCTCCATCCGGAGGTTGGCCATAGGTCCCTTGAAAATTAGCCCTAAAGGCATCCTCAAGCTCCTCCCAGCTTCCAATTGAGTTTTCGGGGAGGCTCTTCAGCCATTGCCGAGCTGGTCCTTTCAGCTTGAGGGGCAAGTACTTGATGGCGTGGACATCGTGTGGGGACCCCGACTCATAAGTCGTGATCACCGAATGCACGTGTACAGTGATCCCAGAGATCAATGCTCACTGAACACACAGAAGCTGAATAACAAGAGTCTTACATCCATACATACCGTATTACACAAGTAGGACCATTATGGCCAAGTTGAGTATAACTTCGAGCGGAAATCTTCATCGATAACTTGGACCCATGCCATCTGCCTTAACCCTACAGGCATTCTGACTGGGAAGCGTCCTAGCTTGCATGTTCGTCACGAAGTATTCTTCATCAAATCATGTTCTCTCATGCCTAGCCAATAAAATAACCAGTGGCAAGCCAATGAGTACTTTGAATGTACTCGCAAGCAACCCAAGGGTTATAACAGAATAATTATGCAAGGCACTACTGCTAAATTGGCATTTTTGCGGAAAGCTAGTTTTTCTCATGCAAGTGTGATCAACATTTATCAAGGATATGAATGCGTCTGCAACAAGTATCAGGAGGTTACAGACATCAACATCGAGAGAGAGTTGTGAACAACTCATGCTCAAGCTCATCGTGACTTCCTCATGAATCACGTCAACAGATTTACCAAACCATGTTGTTTTCCAGAAACATATGGACGTAGTCTAAGCAGCACCACCCAACTGTCCTTGACCGTGGACACGGCTATTCGAATAGTTTTACACTCTGCAGAGGTTGCACACTTTACCCACAAGATCCGGGGAACTTTCGTGTCATCCACGACCCGCGGTACCTCAAGTACCTGGGGTAAGTACCCGATCACTACCTTTCCCTAGACGACACTAACATGGAGTCCACTCAATTGGTAGTAACCCCCGTGCCCAACATTTCACATCTTAAAATTGTGGAGCCTCGCTCCCATATTTATCACATACCACTGGCACGGGGTACCAACGGTGTGTCCGGTGCCCTGTGAAAACAGTCATGGCCGCCCTACCTGGCACGACCCCGTCCCGAGAGAGCGCACCAACAACTCTGCCGTCACTAGTAATGCGGGCTCCAAGCTAGTATCGGCCTAGGTAATCAATAATGCCCTTTCCCATATAAGGGTAGAGTGGTTGCGCATGTACGGTTGGGACAGTCGACAAATCTTAAATCTAATCCGTCTCTGTAAACAACACTTTTATCAAGCTCCGGTACACTACTTCTCTACCAAGTAGTGACGTAGTTCATCATCATCTCACAGGGGCATCTGTGGCACCCACTGGGGCTTGTTGCAAGTATGTCAAACCACACTTGTTTCTTTCCATGCATAACCCTGACCCACTTGCGTAGCATCTACTTTAGCATCCTATCTACTCCCACCGGCATAACCCTCATAAGGAGGTAGGGTCATGCACAATGCAAGTATCAACGAGGAAGTAACGGAGGCAACCCATCAAGGTGGTTACCACCTCATCATGATTCCATTGCAACAACAATATGGTGCTATATGACATGCATAAAAAGGGTTTCATAGACATGGTCAAAGGGCTGCTTGCCTGGTTCATCAAAGTCTTCAAATATCTCTGGTCCAATTCCAAGCATTTCGTCTACTTCGTCAACTATCGTCGAAAGCAACCATAATAAGCAACACAACAAGGCAGAAAATAAAAGTGCTCTAAAAATATTAATTTGACTTTTCTAGGACATCTCTGGTTATATGAAAATTATCCAGAGTGGTTTCATTGGAATTGGGTCAGTGGATATTTCTAAACATTTTGATATGATGGAATCAAGGGGTTTATGGATTTGCAAGAAGTGTACAGAAACATATTTTTGAAAAATGAGCAAAGGCACCCATTTAACAAAGGATGATTTTAGAAGCACCTAGGAGTTGGTTTCACTAGATTTGGAGTTCAAATGCTTTTCCTATGAATTTGCAAAGTTGGCTATACATGAAGAAATAGACCATTATTTGAGGTGATACAGAAAGTATTAGTAAAAATGTTCAAAAACTAAGTTTTGAACTTATAGACATCTAGGATTTTGAATCATGGCATTTGGATCAACTTTGAGCACTCTGTGATTTTCTAAAGTTCATCACAGAAATGGAAAATGGGGTTTTGATAAATATGCGTGAAGATAAAGTTCCTGGAAAAATGTGCAAGTTGCACCATGAGATAGATCATGAGTTTATGAGCTACTAGAAATTTGAATCATCAAATTTGGAGTTAGTTTGAATATTTGGGAGATTTTACAAGTTTTACAGAAAAGAAAAAGGACAAGGGCTCTGTGCCTGCTGGGCTAGAACAGCCGCAGCGCAGCAGGCCCAGCCAGAGAGGCGGCCCAGCGCACTGGTGCACGCGCGCGCGCCAGGTTTAAACCTGACGGGCGGGGCCCAGGCATCATCAAGAGAGAGAGGGGCGATGGAGAGGAGAGGCTGATAGGCGGGGCCCGCCTGTCATCCCTAACCCCGCGACAGAGGGTCGGCGAGCTCACCGGCGTCGATGCAGGGCACGGCCAGGTCGGGCGAGGGTACGGCTGGACTCAGCGTCGAGTCGCCGTTCGGGTGGAGGTGGTTGCGGTCGCCGGGGTGGCCTCGTTCGCCGGCGACGAGTTCACGCGGCGGAGGAGCTTCGGGCGTCGACGGGTCCGGCCGTTTCCAGCTGCAAAAGAAGCGGGGAAGAAAGGGGAAATGATCAGGGGTGCTCGGGGGTTCCAGATCGACATAGAACGGGGGCGGAGGAGGCCTGTACCGCACGAACGCCGAGGAGCCGAGGCGGCGGAGCTCGAGCTCGATCTCAAGCTCGAGCGGCTCTGGAGACAAATGGGTGGTGCGGGAGGTGGATTAGGAGTATGGGGGAGCAACAGGGAGTGAGAGAGAGGCTCCGGGTCGCCTTATATAGGCTGGCCGAGGTCCACCGTAGGCGCGGCCTACGGGTGCCCGCGGGATCGGCTCGGGTGGCCGTTAGAGAGGGAATGGAGGGCTCGGGGGTGTTCCTGGGAGTGGTCTAGGGTGCCAGTTAGAGAGAGGAGGAGCGGGACGAGCTGCGGGTGGAGCCACGAGCTCGCACGCGCATTGGCGGGCTCGGGCGGCTTTGGGCACGCGCAGCATGGGCAGGACAGAGGGGGGAAGGAGGGGGCCAGCGCGGTCGACTGCAACCTTCTCCTTCGGAGCTGCGCCACAAGTACAACATGCGCTCCATCCCTATCCACAAGGACGACGAGGTGCAGGTCGACTGCAGCCTTCTCCTTCGGAGCTGCGCCACAAGTACAACGTGCGCTCCATCCCTATCCGCAAGGACGACGAGGTGCAAGTCGACTGCAACCTTATCCTTCGGAGCTGCGCCACAAGTACAACGTGTGCTCCATCCCTATCCACAAAGACGACGAGGTGTAGGTCGACTGCAACCTTCTCCTTCAGAGCTGCGTCACAACTACAATGTGCGCTCCATCCCTATC
The DNA here is from genome assembly GCF_018294505.1 of Triticum aestivum. NCBI lineage: Eukaryota > Viridiplantae > Streptophyta > Magnoliopsida > Poales > Poaceae > Triticum > Triticum aestivum. The sequence goes on from NC_057796.1 coordinate 168,774,687, forward strand.
CGCAAGGACGACGAGGTGCAGGTCGACTGCAACCTTCTCCTTCGGAGCTGCGCCACAAGTACAACGTGCGCTCCACCCTTATCCGCAAGGACGACGAGGTGCAGGTCGACTGCAACCTTCTCCTTCGGAGCTGCGCCACAAGTACAACGTGCGCTCCACCCTTATCCGCAAGGACGACGAGGTGCGGGTCGACTAGAGTATCCACCTCAGAGCTGCATCTCAAGCACAAAGGTTATTCGTATGGAGAACAAATTCCACTCGAAGGCAAATGCAAGCATATTCAGAGATAAATCAAGTTTAGATAAACCCTAAAGTTCAAGACCACGGATCAAAGTACTCGGGCGTTCAGCCCGAAGGAGTTTAACGATTACAAAAGCACTCGGCATTCCGAGGCAAATTCAAGGCAGGGCATAAAAGTTTGTTCACTCCACAGGAGGAGGGCTGGCAGGCTCGACGAATTCGTCCAGGTCGATTCCGTCAGCAATCCGAGTGGCGGCGGCAATAAAGGTCTCCATGAAGGACTGTTAGTCATGCCTCTTTGTGTTAGCAACCTTGATCGTTGTTAGTTTCTCTTCCCGCACTTCCCGGCAGTGTACGCGAACCAGAGATAGAGCCACACCAGCGCCGCATCAGGCAGAGGACTTCTTCCATTCTTGAATTTGACTGGGAACTTCATTGAGCCGAGCCATTAGAGACTCGAGGTCATTCTGGAGCGTTGCCATGGGCCAGAGAGTTGTGTCAATCCGCGACATTGCGCAATCGGGCGAGATAATCAACAACACCAGGGATGCGAGATTCCAGTCGGAGCACGTTCATGGCAGCTTCATCCTTCACTGGAGAGTTGATCGGGTCCAAGCTTGGTTCAATTCGCCCGGTCTCTTCCTCGAAGTCTCGGCAAAACTCTGCATGCACAGTACAAGGATGAGTCAATGGTTATATGTCGAGTCGACAGGAACAAACCAGTCGGATCAAAGAAAATACCTTCAAGCATGACGACCAACTTCTTAGCAAGGCTTCCCAGATAACTCTCTAGATCGTTCCTTCTGCGAGCAATGCTTTCCATCTTCTCGCTCAGATTGTCCTGGTCCTTCTCCAGGCGAGTTGCTTCCTTATTGGCTTCGTCCAGAGCAGCTTTTAGCTTGGCGTTTTCTTCCTCCAATTTGCCGACTGAAGCCAACTTCTGTTCAGCTAGAGCGGTTTTCTCATCAGCTTTTTTCTGCACGGCCGCCAGATCTTGATCCTTTTTCGCCAGAGCTTGGTTCAGTTTCTGCGGGAGAAATAATGCTTGGTTCAGAAAAAGCAGAATGAAATCCGGTTCAGAGATAAATCGGTCGACAAGTCTTTCTTACCAGCGGCGTCATCCTTGGCTTTCTACAGATCTGTCTAGGCCAACTCTAGATCGAGGTTGAGTTGAATCTGCTACTTCTCCAGGTCAGCAAAACGAGCGCCAAGATCACAAGATTTCTGCAACCAAAGAACAAGCCAGTCCACTTGGAGAGAAAAAAAAAGGTTAAACTCAATAAATTCTAAGACTACTGCTGAATCAAACATCCAACAGTAGTCTCGGGGACTACACCCAGTGGGTGCACTTGGCGTGCCCCCACTGGTCCAATTTTCACTCGACACGATCTGTCCAAGTTGAGTGTAAAAAAAAGAAAGAAAGAAAGTTGCTCTCAGACCATAGTCGACTGACCACAGTCGACCATGGTCTCGGGGACTACACCCAGTGGGTGCACTCAGCGTGCCCCCACTGGTTCAGGTTCCACTTGTCATGGTCCGTCCAGGCCGAGTGAAGAAATTCCGATGCTCAGACCACTGTCGACTGCCCGCAGTCAATTATGGTCTCGGGGACTACACCCACTGGGTGCACTCAGCGTGCCCCCACTGGTCAAAAGATTCAATCGACAACAATATTATCAGCTCAAAGTGCGAGTCTGTTTAGTGACAAATCAAAACAACCACTGGGTGTACAGATGCAAGGCGCAGACAGATGCAACGGTCTTGGAAAGAAAGTTTTCAGGTACCATATCCTAACAGAACTAGCCAGAAGAGTCAGTCGACGATCTGCTAACCTGGACGTTGCTCTGGAGAGCGGAGCTGGCATCATAGGCAGCTTGGCTGGCTTCCCGGACCATCTTCATCTTCTCCATCATAATGCCCGCCTGGCGTATAGCCTGCTTTGCAGCACCCACCTGGTCCTCTGGGACGTGATGCGCGGCAAAAATGGATGGTGGGTAGACGGGAGTCTGTGCGGCTGACGCTGAAGGCTGAGCACTCGACGGCGCTATGGCGAAGGAGATAGAAGTCTGATTGGCATCGCCGCCGTCCTGAATTACCGGTTCCACCACCGGCGTCGACTGAGGCGTCTTGCCAGTGGACGTTTTCCTGTTTCTCCTCACCAAGGGCCTATGTGGCTCGTCCTCGTCGTCGTCGGGGAGGTCAATGACGTTGAGAGGAGCTGTAAAAATTCAGTCGCCAAAAGATCATCTTTGATTGGTTATATCGCAGTTCAAACGACAAAGCAAAGACAAGATCGCAAAGATTATACCTGGGCGGGAGGTGACCGCATCTTCCATGTTCTCATCCTCGTTTCAGTAAGTAGAGGTCCCACAGGTAGCGGCACTGCTAGTTTCAAGATTCATTCGGTCAAACCAAGGGGAAAATAAACAACACGGAATTTCGGGCAAAACTGAAGACAAGTCACTTACGCAGAGGTGACAGGGATGTCGATTTTGATTCTGGGCAGCGCCTTTCGAGTCTTCTGCGGTACGACCTTGGATTGTTTCGGAGCCTTTTCAGTCGGCGCTGGAGAAGATGTCCGAGGACGCTTCGACGACTGCCCAGTCGGAACGGTTACCTTGTCGTGGGCGCTTGCGGGATCGTGAGTGAGCTTGGATCGCCTTTCCCTGCGGGGAGGTGAGTCGACCTCCTCTTCATCACTCGGATCGTCGCTCTCCTCGTCCCCTTCACCGTCAGAATGCCACTCGCCACTTTCGCCTCCGCTCGCCTCTCCCTCTGGGTCCTGTTCCTGCTCCCCGTTGGGCATCGAGTACATCTTAGTCAGGGCCTGGAAGACAACAAGCAAGACAAAGTCAGTCGGTTGACTATAAACAGTTGCATGATAAATCAAGATAGCACTCGGCAATTCAGAGTTGGACCTTATCTGCTTCGTAAGATTGGTCGAGTGGAGGAATTCTCCTGGCTCCCCTGGGGTTATCTTTGTTGCCAGTGATACTCCTCAGCCACCCCTCCAACGTAGCTTCGTCGACTTCTTCTGGATGGATCCGAGTGGTGTCATCAGTGCCCGAATACATCCACATCGATGGTCACGAGCTTGAAGCGGTTGAATGCGTCGCCTGAGGAAGACCTCCAGCAGATCCATACCAGTTACCCCATCACGGACAAGTTGAACAACTCGATCGACCAGCACTCTCACCTGTGCCTTCTCCTCCGGGATCACCTTCAAGGCGGAAGGCTTCCCCACTCGGGTCATGGAAAAAGGGGGAAGTCCAGTCGACTGACCTGGAGTCGGCTGATCTTTGCAGTAGAACCAGGTCAACTGCCACCCTCGGACCGACTCGGGAAGGATCATGGCGGGGAAGGAACTTTTACCCCTCATCTGAATCCCGAGACCCCCACACATCTGAGCACTTTTGTCTTCTCGTCACTCGGATTGGCCTTTTTGACCGACTGGGAGCGGCACGTGAAGATGTGCTTGAAGAGGCCCCAGTGGGGTCGGCAACCCAAGAAATTCTCGCACAGAGACACGAAAGCAGCAAGATACACGATGGTGTTTGGGGTAAAATGGTGGAGTTGCGCCCCAAAGAAGTTCAAGAAACCTCGAAAGAAAGGGTGGGGAGGCAAGGAGAACCCGCGGTCGATGTGAGTGGCGAGGAGAATGCACTCACCCTCCTGTCGCTGCGGCTCGGTCTCGTTCCCCGGGGGTCATGCCGATTCATGGGGGATCAGTCCCCCCTCGACCAAGTCGTCGATGTCGTCCTGACGGATCGCCGAACCAATCCAATCGCCCTGGATCCATCCCGGCGGCAGGCCGGACCTCGAGGAAGATCCGCCCCGGCTGGACTTCTTCCCCTTCGCCTTCACCGTCGCCTTCTTTGCACGCTCCAGTGCCACCATCTTCTCCTTCCCCATCGCGGCGAGCCGAACTCGAAAGGGACGGCGGCGCTGGCACAGGAGCGGATGCAGCGGAGAAAACTAAGAGGAAAAGAGAAGAATGAAGACGCACTATTCAAAAAACCCTGACCCAGCGCCTTATATGGAGTCGCTTCCGAGTGACTGACCTGTAGGGCTGGGCAATCTCAAATCCCGCAACAGTCACGCGCGCAATACGTGGCGAAAAAGGTGGCGCAGAAATTGAGGCGTCCCTGCCTTATCCAGCCCGATTACTGCGACCTCCTCCGCCCCGCGCACTTCCCAAAATTCGAATCCCGCGATATCCGTGGACAGCAGAACAACTTGTCAGATGGAAGATCTTCTCTGTATCAGCACTCGAAGTTCTTTTAGCTGAAAGTTCACTCGACGAAAACCAAGAATGGACCAAGGCGACTGGAAAAAGAAGTTGGCGCCACCACGATTGATTCGTCAGTCCGAACAAAACGCACCTGAAGCGCGAAAAGTGGGTCGGCAGTGTTTTCAACTCCTTCCCCACTGAAACCCTGATCCATCCGGGGGCTAATGATGAAGCTATGTACCTAGGGTAGGGTCATAGGCCTGTCCAAGATACCCTCCCCAAGGACATCACCCTAAAACCAGAAGAATTCGAAGAAGAATCATCATCCACTCGACCATGGAGCGTTCCACTCGAAAGACTCGAAGTCACTCGACCATGGAGACTGTCACTCGACCGCCAGAAGATCTAAAGCCACTCCGTACTGCAACGGTCGGACATTACGTCGTAGCTTTAATGGTCATTATGTCTCTTTATTGCCAGCGTTACTAGTAACGCCCCCCTCTTGATGTACCTTAAATCCCTTGTAACGTGGGCTGGCTGGGGTCCTAGTGCACTCTATATAAGCCACCCCCTCCACATGCACATGGGTTCGCAACCCCTGTAACACATACGCACATAATCCAGTCGACCGCCTCCAGTCACCGAGACGTAGGGCTGTTACTTTCTCCGAGAAGGGCCTGAACTCGTAAAACTCGTGCGTACAACTTCTCCATAGCTAGGATCTTGCCTCTACATCCCTACCCCCTATTCTACTGTCAGACTTAGAACCACGACACCTGCCGCCCCTGGAGCGGGGTCGGTTGGGGGAGCGTCTCCGCCTTTGTGGCATGCTGAGCCCGCGGCTTGGCCACCCCTCCCCCATGGTCTGGCGTGGAGCTTGGCCGGCATGCCCAAGACTCCTCCTTTGCTCACGGACAGTAGCTGGTTGGCTTCGATCTTCGGCTCCTCTTCAAGCAGCGTGCCCTGATTGGCTCGGGCTCCTCGCGAGGACTGGCTGACGTCAGGTGCGGTGCCAGCCCCCAGCCCCCTGCCGGGAGGTGGTGCGCCGCTTGGCGCCCCGCCCTCAGCCCCCGAGGTGGAGGACGAGGTGGGCCGAGTGTTCGAGCTCGAGAGCGGGCGGAGCGTAGTTCGTCATGAGCTCTTCCAGGAGGCGATGGGCGCGATGAGTCGACTTGGGGAAGAGCTCGCGGGTGTCGACTCGCGCCTTGAGGCTGAAGGTCTCCGGCTGGTGAAGGAGCGACGCAAGATCAGAGTGGCCATCAACCTCGGTCGCTATAAGCGCGACCTTGTGAATGCGAAGGCTGAGGCGTCCCTCAAGGTCGCCCATGAAGCCCGCTCGCGAGCCTTGGAAGAGGCTCGCGAGGCTGACCGCCGTCGCGAGGCTGTGGAGAAGCGCGCGTGGGAGCTCCAGGCCTGGAGCGCGTCCCTTGAGCAGCAGGTGGAGGCGCGCAGGGCCGCTCTTGCATCACTAAGGGGGACGCCCGCGGAGGAAGAGGAGGTCCGGAAGCGTGAGGAGGCGCTGGCCCTGGAAGCCGTGGAGCGCAGCCCCGAGCTCGAGCAACTGGAGTCGTGGGAGCGTCAAGTTGCTCAAGCAGAAGATGCCGTCGGGGCTCACGAGGCCGGAGTCGAGGAGGAGGTCGATCGGCGGGTGGCCGAGGTTCGCGCTGACCTGGAGGGTAGGTACGACCTGAAGCTGAAGTTCGCCGGTACGGAGGATGCGGGCAGGGCCGCTGCCCTCAGGCCCAGGTTGGATGAGGCTGAGAGGCGTGCGGACGCCACGGCCACCGCCCTAGTTATGGCGCAGGCGGACTTGGCCTCCGCCCGCGCCGAGCTGCTTTCCCTTCGGAGGTGGGTTGTTGAAGCTGAGGCCGTCGCACGGCAAAATACGGAGGAAGTGCTCCAACGACGAACGCTGGAGCGCGAGCATGCCCCCATGCTTCAGGATCTCCGGAACAGGGCCAATACCGCCCTGGGCCATATTTGCGACGAGGATGCACCGGCCCCTCACTCAAATGACTATGCCAGCCACCTGAACTTCTTCACCGAGGTGGTGACGCGTCTGGAGGCTCGATCTGCTAGAGCTCGCCAGCTTGTGGAGGAAAGGGGTCGTGGCCTGCTTGAGCGCGCTTTCTCCCGTGTCTTCAGCCACCTTCTGAATGCCGACCCCAACTTTGATTTCGACGCCGCCATCGCCCCCGTACCCACGACCGTCCGGGGCGACATGGCGCGTTGGGTTGAGGACAATGTGGACGCGCTGGTCAGGGCCTTCACTTCGGAAGATGACGCGGTGGTGGTCGTCGTAGACGAAGGCGACGTGGTTGACGACGGCGATGGGGGCGTCGCCGATGGCGGCGATGATGCCGACGAAGATGCTGACGACGCGAGTGACGCGTCCGTGGGTGATGTAGTGAGTGACATTTCTGGCTGATCCCATGTTCTCCTGTCGTTTCATCCTGCACACAAAACTCGGGTGTCGCCCTTGGAAAACTTGTAAGAGCATTTTGAGATGGGGAGCCCCTCATGTAAGCAAATTGCAGTTTTTATTTTCCTATGCGATGTGAGTATGTGTCCTCATGAACTCGTGAATCCGGGGGCGAGTTTTCCGTCGTGGTTTACCTTTGTCAGTGCCAGCTTCGAGCTGGGTCGTGAAGCGGCGAGTTTCTGAGAATCCTGCGGAGCTTATCGCCCCGTCTGAAGGGGCCCCACAAGAGGTGAGCACCAGCCGGAGCGCTGGCGCGCGCTCAGCGAGGGTGCGCTTTGTGTGGTCCAGCTCGCGAGGAGCTCGTGAGGGGGAAGGTGATGGACATGAGTCCCAGACAAAACGAGATCCAGAAGGCAAGAAGTTGCTCGGATGAGAAAAGGCACCCCCCGCGCGCATCGATAAAAATTCGGCTTCAACTTAAATCCAGATCCAGAAAGCAAAGCTACAGAAAGAGAGATCCAAAGCCAACAGATTCATGACAGATGTGAGTATTATTATGAATTAAGGGAGAACTTAAGGTGGTTACTTAAATACACATCTTGGTGGATTGTTTGTGGGCACCTGGGGAATCCAGTGTTATCCAAGCAGATCCCGGGGAACCCGTGGGATCATCCTATGGTTTGCCACCCAGGCTCAAAGGGATCGTTATGTTATTCATGCTGGAAACTTCCGTGTGCACCCACAAGCCATTATGGGTCTGGCATAGTCGAGTATGTTGTGTGACCTCTTTCAGTGGTAAACTAGCAGATGTAGGGGATGTAGGTGGTACAGTTTACCGTCAAAAGAGTTAATGCTTCTGAAAGACTGTGTCTCGGTCATCCGTTTCTCAAACATCATGCAGTGCGAGAAATACAACGGAGGAGATCGAGTCTTGTGGGGAAAAGTGTGCAAACCTCTGCACAGTGTACAAACTAATCATGATTAGCCGTGTCCCCGGTTATGGACATCTTGAGTATCTGGTACTTGAATTATTATGTTGATCTCATCACTTTACTTAATTAATTTGTTGGGTTATTGATTATTATTTGGAATTGAGATGGGGTTACCATTCTCAATGTTTTCAACAAACTTTGTAGTTAAATAAAATATATTCCTTTGTTGTAGGGAAAAATTGGCTTTACACAAAATGATAACCATAGAGCCTCCACTAGCCATATATGCATGTAGTGATAGTTGTTATCGGTTCATTGCTCTATAGTGTTATTTTGCCAGCATATTCCATGTGCTGACATACACAGGCTGCTTCGTATTATGTTGCAGAGTTTTCAGACAAAGAGTAAGGTGCGCTAGGTCGTTGTCGTGCACTCAGCTATGCCGTTGGAGTTGATGGACTCATTTACCTTCGAAGTTTCCGCAGTTATCTTATTTAGATGGCCTTCAGCCATATTATTGTAATAAGTACTCTTTTTGAGTTATTCGATGTAATAAGTGTGTGATTGCACTCTGTTATAAATCCTCGAGTACTATGTGTGTCAGCATTACCGATCCAGGGATGACACTTATACACAGAGATTTGACCGTCTGAGGTCTGATCGCTAGAAGATGGTATCCGAGCACACGCTGACTCTAGGACGCGGCCATTAAGAAAAGCCATAGGACACTCTTCTCTAGTGATTTCTGACTCTTCTCCATTTTCTACACTATAGATGGTGGACCCAAGGAACAACTTTGATCAACCGGATGAAGACACCCCTTTTGGACGACACTTGAAGGAAGTCACTAGGTACCTGAACATTGGAATACCAAGCTTCATCGGGACCTACACCGTCACTTTACCAGAAGAGGAGCGTCGGATGATTCGAGTTCATGTTCTAGGAAGGACATTCATGCCAGTTACTGAGCCCATAGAGTTTTCCTTTGATGCACCAACCTGGAGTCTAGGAAAGAGCATGGCAGCCCACATCGCCATGGGACGCATCGACGAGGTATATCACAAGGATCTTAAGGACACCATCTACCAGATATGTGGACGCCGAGATGAGAAATGGGAGATGATTTGCACTTGGTGGGATAAATCCATTGCAGCCTACATCCAGGAGTTAAACCAGCACATTCGTCGTCAGGAGAACCAGATGTGCGCTAGCATGATAGACATGAAGAAAGTGATGACGAGGAACATGGAGCTTGAAGAGGAACTCAAGTCTACATGCGATGGATACGAAGAGGAAATTGCAGTACTACTGGAGAAGAATGAAGACCTAAAGAAGAAGCTAGGAATATTCATGGGAGATCCCGCACCTGAGGAGGAAAACCAGCCCGAAGACTACATCATAATCGACGACACCGACTCCGACCCCGATAGTGATGATGATTATGAAGACGAAGGTTGAGCAGATATCATGGAATCTTCCACCGATCAAAATTCTAGTCGACCACCAGATTATATGTAGTATTCCCCCATGTATATGAATATTGTCCGAGTATTTTTGTAATAGTAGATTAGATCGTTTGTATTCCCTTGTCTGAATTGAGTGGTGTGAAATGAATATGTTTGTCTCATGTGCATATGGGTAGTGATCTCTCTTTATACCTCACTCTATTCTATTCTCACCCCTCTAAACCTATCAGATGCCTCCGAGACATGACCCCGGATTTGTCTTCCCAGCGGAGCTCACTCAGTTGATCCAACAGCAGAATGCCTTGATGCAGTTGCTAGTCCAGAACCAACGCAACAACAACAACAACGACAATCCGCCACCACCACCTCCAGTTGACAACTTAGACCGTTTTTGAGGTTGAATCCGCCGGTGCTTTCCAGTAGCACCAAGCCAATTGTTGCTGATGACTGGATCCGCAGGATTGGAAGGGAGCTGACCACCGCAGGTTGCACAGATGCTGAGAAGGTGTGCTTTGCTGCACATCAACTGGATGGACCCGCAGCCTCATGGTGGGAGAATTACACAGTCACTTTTCCCATAGCAAATGTCACTTGGGATTAGTTTCAGCAACCTTTCCGCACATCACATATCTCAACTGGAGCAATGACTATGAAGAAGCGTGAGTTCCACAACTTACACCAGGGAAATCGTACTGTGGCACAGTAGATGGATGAGTTTAGTAAGTTAGCTCGTTATGCCCCAGATGATGTGGCCACACATGCCGCAAAGCAGGAGAAGTTTATGGAAGGGCTGAATGATAAGCTGAGTATGCAGTTGATGGTGGCAACATTTGCTAACTACCAGGAGATGGTAGACAGGGCTCTTATGATAGAAGGCAAGCAGCTGCAGATAGAGAGCCGCAAAAGAAAGTATGGACAAGGGAAGTATAATTCTGGAGCTCAGCAGAAGCCTCGCTTTACCCCGAATTCGGGAGGACATACCCACTATAATCATGGAGGCCACACTCACAATGGAGGAAGCTCACATGACCATAGTGGCCCTAAGAATGGAAATGGGAATGGAGGAAACAACAACCAGAACCATTCCAACCCAGCAACACCCGCTAAGAAGGACCTGAGTCATGTCACCGGTTACAAGTGCGGGAAGACTGGAAACTACACCAATGATTGTTCTGAGTTGAAGAACGACAATGGAAATGGAAGCTCTGGGAAGAAGCCCAATCCCTTCACCAGAGGTCATGTGAACCACATCAACGTGGAGGAAGTTGAAGATCAGCCTGACGCAGTGATTGGTATGTTTTTGATTAAGTCATTTACCACTCTTGTTCTTTTTGACACCAGTGCATTGCATTCATACATATCAAGGGGATTTGTGGATAAGTTAAATGCCAACCCTAGCCCTTAGGTCACCCATGTTAGTAAGCTCGCTAGGAGGAGAGTATATGGCCAGCCGATGGTGTGATCGGTTACCCTTAACTATTGGTAGCCATGTTTTCCCCTCAGACCTAATAATTTTGGAGTCACAAAGATTGGTGTCGGGACCCCGATTCTAAGTCACACCGATCTAGCATGTAACACCTCATATCACTTTGCGGCCTCACGCACGGTATTCCCACGGGTGTCGCCTTACCATGGCCCGGGACCGTTTGCGCCTTTTGGCTCACGTATATGACAATGTCGCTAGCATCCATATGACAGAGAACCCGGGCCGACATGGCTAGTCGTGAACCCAAAGCGGCACTAACGTATGGGGACAGGCATACATGAATCAACATCGAACGTGTCGGTCAGCAGCGTGTGAATCCGGGCTGTAGCACTGGGCTAACAGGACTCTGGGAACCCGGGCTGTAGCAGGCTAGGCAGGACTCCGGATGTCACCGCGTGACATTTCCACGAAGGGACAGACACAGGAACGATGTGAAACACATGCCGGCCAGTCAAGTGTCCAGAGCAGTAGTGCTGGGCTAGCAGGACTCCGGTGAACCGGGCTGTAGCGGACTACTATGGCTCAAGGAGGCACTAGACTACATTTCCCCATAAGAGAGGCTGCCAAGGATAAACAACTAGATTGTCGGATCCCACACATAGCAATACACGTTACACGTACGCATAACATGCAAGTATGTGCTGTACAACATGGCATCACAACATAACGCAAACTCATATAGATAAAAGGCCCAGAAGGGCCACATAGCATTAAGTACAAACAGGGTCACATGACCCATCATTCAGAGCATACAAGCAACGGAAGCATTACATGTCTGAGTACAGACAACTACAAAAGAAAAAGGCTGAGAAGCCTGACTATCTACAAGACCCTCCCAAGGGTACAAGATCGTAGCTGAGGTACAAGCTACTCGTCGAAGTCCAAGCGGAGCTACTAGTAAGACTGAAGTCTCCGCTGCAAAACATAAACAAAGCAACATGAGTACAAAGGTACTCAGCAAGACTTACATCAGATCCTATCATACATGCATTTGTATCAAGAAGGTAGTGTGGGGTTTAGTTGCAGCAAGCCAGCTTTGACTCAGTGGCTATCCTGTTCTATGACTACGAGAAACTTCTTTGAGGTAAGAAGGCGCACACGAGTCCACTAATCACCACCTCAATACACCACTATGGATTCATTCCCGTCTCACTACGAGAAGCCATCCATAGCACTCACACTTATCTTGAGCATTTTAGAGTATCCACTTCAAGTTGTCTATGTACCACGTAAGCATCCAAGAAGTCCATAATCGAGGACACGGCTATTCGAATAGATCATGATAACCCTGCAGGGGTGTACTGCATCACACACGCTCTCGCCACTTACCGCCATGTACACGTCATGTACCTCGGCAACCTTCAAGCGGAAGCCTGGCGAGGGTGTCGGCCACGACCTGACTAACCACACAAGGCTCTAGTCCAGGTTTATCGCCTATTCGGGTTGCATCCGCAAGGAGATCCGGCCGGGGTGTCGCTCACGGCCCCAAACGATGTGCGCAGGGTTCCCAAGCCCACCTCGCCGGATGGATCTACGCTTGGTACACCATGCCACTTGTGCCTAGTCTGTCCCAAGCCCACCTGGCCGGGTGCCACTTGGTAGACTACTAACACTACCTACAAACACCAGAAACTAATTGCAACTCCTGGACAGAGATCAAGTTGGTTAATAAGTCGAGAGGGGCACTTAAGCATTCCAATGTGTGGTAGTAGCTAGTCATTGGACGACATACACAGAACTCAGTGCTTAAGGACGGTTCCAGTGAGACAACCCACCATGTACTCCTACATGGCCTCTCACCGCTACCTTTACCAAATCGTGTTCACTCACTTAACTCTCAGCACCAGAACATATCGTAACACTCCAATTCATTCCCAATGAATCAGACCTGACACAACTCTAAGCAATAGCAGGCAAGGCATGGTAGGAACACAACATGGCTCAAACAACTCCTACACATGCTAGTGGGTTTCAACTATTTACTGTGGCAATGACAGGTCATGCAGAGGAATGGGTTCAACTACCGCAGCATAAAGTAGCAGTTGAATCGTTGTTGTCCTAATGTAGTAAAAGAGAGCAGGAGCGAGAGAGTAGGATTGTATCGAAATGAACAAAGGGGGTTTGCTTGCCTGGTAGATCAACAGGGTGGCACTGCTCCTCAGACAGGTACTCTGGAACACTCTCCGGAGCAGGACCTATCGAGAGGGAACGGTGTCGACAGTCAAAAACACAATCATATGCAGCAATATGATGCATGAATATGTGATGTATTTTGAGCCAATGCATTTAGCATTCAACTTGGAAGAGATCCAAGGTTCAAATGAAACTCTAATTTAAGTCCTTATATATGCCTTTTATATGTTTTTACTTATACAGTAGGTATAAGTTGGTTTGTCATGCATGAAACTAGTACAGATGGATAGATTGCATTTTTTTGATAATTTTTCATATATAAATTATTTAAATCTGAGCTACGGTTGAATTTCTATGAATTTTAGAAGTTTCGAACATTTTCTGGAATTTCCTGATTTATTTTAAATCCAGAAAGTAAATAATCGCGTCAGTATGACGTCATCGCTGCGTCAGCAGGTCAACGGCTGGCCAGGGTCAAATCTGACCGGCGGAGCCCACTGGTCAGTGAGACAGGGGTTAGTTTAAGCCTAAATAAAAGATTAGGGGCACCGGGGCCCACTCTCAGTGTGAGGGGGTTAGCTTAAGTGGTGATCAGCTGGCAGGTCGGGCCCGCACGTCAGGCCGGAGAGGTCGTCGCCGGCGACCTCTGGACGCGGCGGCGTCCGCGATATAGGCCAGGGGGCCAGCAGCTGAGGGCACCGGGGCATAGCCCGGGCTCGTCCGCATCCAGGGGAGGTGACGGAAGGTTGCGGGGTGGCCGGAGCTCGCTGGAGCGGAGCTCGGGCGGCGGCCGGAGCACGGCCAAGGGCGGGCGCAGCGCTGCGGTGCACGGGGAGGCCACCCGAGGGGCTCTGCGGCACCCTCGTGGCACCAGGAGCACGGTGAGGTGCTCGGGGCGAGCTGTGGTGGCCCTTGCCACGACGGTGACATGGTCGGCGGCGAGGCGCTCGCGGGCACGTCGGCTAGCACGGCTACGGCGCGAATTCGAGCGCGGGAACGGAGGGGAAACGGTGGGGAGCTCACGGAGGTTCGGCGGGCGTGCTGAGCGGCTCGGGGGAAGCTCTGGAGTCGACGGAGCGGCGATGGGGATCCACGGCGGCCGGAGGTGAAGAAGGCGACGGCGACGGCTCCACGGGGCGCTCCGGCTTGCGTGGCTCGGCGGAGAGCTTCAGAGCGAGGAGGCGGAGCTCTTGCGCGTGTCGGAGAGACGAGGGGGAGACGGTGGCTGCGGCAATGGCGAGTGGCGGCGACGGCAGCGTTCGGGCGCGGTGAGAGAGAGCAAGGGAGAAGGCGAGGGGAAAAACGAGGAGGTCGACCGGATCGGGACGGCACCCGCGACGTCGCCCAGCGCGTCGCGCTGGCAGGGGAGAGGGCAGGCAGGCTGGTGGCGTGGCGGCACGGCGGTGCGCGCGCGTTGGCCACACGCCTGTCCGACTGGCGTGAGGACAACGACGACTGGCACTGGGCCAGTGGGCCGGCTGGGCTACTGGGCCAGGCCAGGCCTCGGGTGAGCATAGGTAAGCTTTTCCCTTTTTGTTTTCTTTTCTATTTTTCTGACATTTGTTCTGATTTAGTAGAATACTAAATCATTTTATTTTCTTATGCCAATTTTTGCAAGGGCTAGTGGTATTATTCCAGAGCTCCTCATCAACTAGCATAATTTTTGGACAATGTTCTATATATATAACAATATATATCCAAAGCAAATAATTACTGCTTTAATTCCAAATGCCCAAAATAAATATTTATGAGCTCCTGAAAATATTGGTTTGATTTTTATCTCTGTCCAATATTTTCAGAGAGCAGCATGAACATTTTCTTGGACCCTTTTGGAGCAATTTTTATTTGGGTCATTTCCAGAAATGATTCTAAGGGTTTCACAAATCCCCATTTCAAATTTAAATGAAATTTAGACATGATGCACACATGACTAGATAGTCTAGGTCATACCAGAACTACGGATGTGACAACTGGATATAATACTAGCCATGGATTGGCTATCAAGTACGGAGGAAACATCGACTGTGCTAGTAAGTCAATTTTACTCACCACTCCGAAGGAAAGAGGATCAAGTATGTATCTAGGCATGCGCCAAGGAGGACCCAACTAAATTCCATCTTGGGAGTTGTTCAGGAGGAAGTGCCTATTGTAAAGGATTACCTAGATGTATTTCCAGAGGAACTACCAGGCATGCCGCCAGATTGAGATATAGAGTTTTTGATAGAGCTGATGCCAGGCACCGGACCAATATCAAAGAGACCGTATCGGATGCCCGCAAATGATATGGAGGAAATTAAGAAGAAAATTAAGGAGTTACTAGAGAAAGGTTATATTCGACCAAGCTCATCACCGTGGGGAGCCCCAGTGCTGTTAGTTGAGAAGAAGGATGGATCTTTGAGAATGGTTGTTGATTATCGGGCATTGAATGAAGTGGCGATCAAGAACAAGTACCCACTACCGATGATCAATGATCTGTTTGACTAGCTGCAGGGAGCTAAAGTATTCTCCAAAATCGATCTTCGATCAGGATACCACCAGCTGAAGATCCGAGAACATGATATACCTAAGACAGCTTTTACCACAAGGTATGGGCTATATGAGTACACCGTTATGTCTTTTGGATTGACTAACGCCCCTGCCTATTTCATGAGTATGGTGAACAAGGTGTTCATGGAGTTTTTGGATAAGTTTGTTGTGGTGTTCATTGATGATATTTTGGTATACTCGAAGAATGAAGAGGAACACAAGGAACATTTGCGATTAGTTCTCAAGAAGCTTAGGGAACATCAGCTATATGCCAAGTTCAGCAAATGTGAATTTTGGTTGAAGGAAGTTAGATTTCTTGGACATGTTATATCAGGAGAAGGTATAGCAGTAGACCCTACCAAGGTTCAATCGGAGTGGTTGGCACCCACCTTAGTTGGAGATCCTCAGTTTTCTAGGACTCGCATGATATTATAGGAGATTCATTGAGATTTTTTTCAAGATTGTGAAACCCATGACGGAGTTTTTGAAGAAGGACACCAAGTTCAAATGGACCGAGGAATGTGAGGCCGGTTTTCAGGAGTTGAAGAAACATTTGGTTACAGCCCCAATGCTGATTCTTCCGGATATACGCAAGGATTTCCATGTGTATTGCGACGCTTCTCGCTTGGGACTTGGAGGTGTACTTATGCAAGATGGAAGAGTTGTTTCATATGCCTCACGTCAGCTTCGACCGCATGAGTTGAATTATGCCATGCATGATTTGGAGTTAGCAGCCGTAGTGCATGCGCTCAAGACCTGGAGACACTCTCTTATTGGAAACCGTTGTGATGTATACACGGACCATAAGAGTTTGAAGTACATTTTCACGCAGAAGGAGTTGAATCTTAGGCAGAGGAGATGGTTAGAGCTTATAAAGGATTATGATATGAGGTTGCATTATCATCCAGGAAAGGCCAATGTCGTAGCAGACACTTTGAGTAACAAGAGTTATGTCAATACCCTCGTAAGCGGAGGATTACCGCAGGAGTTAGTTGACGATCTCAAGAAACTTCGTTTGGAGATAGTTCCAAGAGGTTTTGTTGCAGCAATGGAGGTTCCGTCCACATTATTCGGAAAGATTCGAGAAGCTCACAAGGATGATAAGGAAATTGCTGAGATAAAGGAGAAGATGAGCAAAGGAAAGGCCAAGGGTTTTCGAGAGGATGAACACGAAACTTTATGGTTTGAGGATCGTATATATGTGCCCAACAATACGGAGATCAGGAAGTTAATACTTCAGGAAGCTCATGACTCACCATACTCGATTCACCCCGAAAACACCAAGATGTATTTGGATTTGAAGGAACGTTTCTGGTGGACAGGTATGAAGAAGGATATTGCCGAGTATGCAGCAGTATGTGATGTATGTCAGAGAGTGAAGGCAGAACATCAGAAGCCAGCAGGATTACTCCAGCCTATGCCGATACCCGAATGGAAGTGGGACAAACTTGGCATGGATTTCATCACCGGATTACCCAGGACACGATCGGGATATGACTCTATCTGGGTAGTAGTTGATCGCTTGACCAAAGTGGCTCACTTTATCCCAGTGAAAACCACCTATACGAGCACGAAGTTGGCCAAGATATATATGACCAGGATCGTATGTTTGCATGGAGTTCCAAGGACCATCGTATCAGATAGAGGAACACAGTTTACCTCAAAGTTTTGGAATCAGCTGCACCAGACATTGGGTACCAGGCTAGAGTTTAGTACGGCCTTTCATCCGCAGACAGATGGACAGACCGAGAGAGTCAATCAGATTCTGGAGGACATGTTGAGAGCTTGTGCCCTAGATTATGGATCCAGTTGAGAAGACAGATTAAATTAATTTTGCAAAAGACTGTTAATAGATCTAGAAAGAATTGGTCTAAGAAACTTGATGATGCATTATGGGCCTATAGAACTACATATAAAAATCCTATGGGTATGTCTCCGTATAAACTGGTTTATGGAAAAGCATGTCACTTACCTCTCGAATTAGAACATAAGGCATATTGGGCCATTAAAGAGCTCAATTATGATTTCAAACTTGCCGGTGAGAAGAGACCATTTGACATTAGCTCACTTGATGAGTGGAGAACCCAGGCCTATGAGAATGCCAAACTGTTTAAAGAAAAAGTTAAAAGATGGCATGACAAAAATACAAAAGCGTGAGTTTAACGTAGGTGATTATGTTTTGCTATACAACTCTTGCTTAAGATTTTTTGCAGGAAAACTTCTCTCTAAATGGGAAGGTCCTTACGTTATCGAGGAGGTCTATCGTTCTCGTGCCCTAAAAATTAACAACTTCAAAGGCACAAATCCGAAGGTGGTGAACGGTCAAAGAATGAAACATTATATCTCAGGTAATCCCATAAATGTTGAAACTAATGTTATTGAAACCGTAACACGGGAGGAGTACATAAGGGACACTTTCCAGAACTTTTCAGACTCCGAAAAGGAATAGGTATCTGGTACGGCAAGTAAACCGACTCCAAAACAGTTCTAATAGCAAATTTTCTCCGTCTTGGAATATTTAAGAAAATAGGAAAATAAGAAGTAGTCCGGGAAGGACACGAGGTATCCACGAGGGTGGAGGGAGCGCCCCCTGCCTCGTGGGCACCTCTTGTGCTCTCTGGACTCCGTTTTCTTGCACGATACTTCTTTTGGTCGGTAAAAATTCATTACATAATCTCCCGAAGGGTTTGATCACCATACCATGCAAATATCCTCTATTTTTGTTTCGAGCTATTTCTGCAGCAGATTTAGAGCAAGATGTCATCTCAAGACTCCGATGGAGAGAGCTATGTCTCACATCTCATTGCTGACCCAAAGACCTATGGGGACCTATCTCCTTATGGTCGAACTACGGATGATGAGGAGGATGCTCATTTGATGATGATCGATGATTCAAGCTCGGAGGAGGAGGATGTGCCTCTACCTCAACCGGGGGATATGCATGTGAAATTCAAGAAATCAAGTCTCCCTAAGAGGGCTAACCGTTCTAAAAATCTATCAATTCCTTCTCGTTTTTGGCAGAAAAGCAAAGGGGATTTATGTGACAAGATCTTGAAGCTTGAGTTAGAAGTCGATGATTTAAAGGAGGAAATTGCTCTCCTCAACTACAATATGAAAAAGTTGAAGGCACAATTGTCACCACCACCATCTTCATCACCACCCCCGAAGAAAGAGACATAATCACATGGGTATGGGCACTCCCCTTGGCAACCGCCAAGCATGGGGGAGGTGCCCCGGTATCGTATCACCATCACACTCCTATCTTTACCATTTTTCATAGTTCGATCCTTTTGGTTATATCTTGATCTAGTAGAATAAAGTTTTAGTATGATCTAGTTTTGAGTTTTGCTTTATGATTCCTCTATGTAATCAAGTCCGTGAGCTATATATAATAAAGACTAGTTTTGAGTCGAGGGCTTTGCTATCTTGCTATGATCTTGAGGGAATAAAAGAAAGAATAAAAAGAAATTAAGAGATCAATTGATCTTATGGAGAGTAATGACTTCACTTATAAAAGAGTATGATGGATAAAAGTTGTTGAGAGTTGAGAAACATAGTTTTGGTCATCGTTGCAATTAATAGGAAGTAATAAAGAAAGAGAGGTTTTCACATATAAATATACTATCTTGGACATCTTTTATGATTGTGAGCACTTATTAAAATATGACATGATAAAAAGTTGATGTTGGACAACGAAGACAATGTAATGGGTTATGTTTTCTTATATCCGAAATAAAGTATATTGTCATGGATCATCCAACATGTTGAGCTTGCCTTTCCCCCTCATGCTAACCAAATTCTTTGCACCAAGTAGAAATACTACTTGTGCTTCCAAATATCCTGAAACCCAGTTTTGCCATGAGAGTCCACCATACCTACCTATGGATTGAGTAAGATCCTTCAAGTAAGTTGTCATTGTTGCATGCAATAAAAATTGCTCTCTAAATATGTATGATCTATTAGTGTGGAGAAAATAAGCTTTATACAATCTTGTGATGTGGAAGAAATAAAAGCGATGGACTGCATAATAAAGGTCCCTATCACAAGTGGCAATATAAAGTGACGTTCTTTCGCATTAATATTTTGTGCATCCAACCATAAAAGCACATGACAAACTCTGCTTCCCTCTGCGAAGGGCCTGTCTTTTATTTTTGACTTATGTCTTATGCAAGAGTCACGGTGATCTTCACCTTTCCTTTTTACACTTCATCCTTTGGCAAGCACATTGTGTTGGAAAGATCCTGATATATATATATCCAATTGGATGTAAGTTATCATAAACTATTATTCTTGACATTACCTTTCAGGTAAAAGGTTGGGAGGCAAAAATATAAGCCCCTATCTTTCTCTGTGTCCGATTAAAACTTCATACCCATAAGTATTGCGTGAGTGTTAGCAATCGTGAAAGACTAAATGATAGTTGAGTATCTGGAGTTGCTGAAAAGATCTTATATTGACTCTTTCCGATGTTATGATAAATTGCTATTGCTTCAATGACAGAGATAATAGTTTGTTAGTTTTCAATGAAGTTTCTGATTCATACTTTACATTGTGAATAGATTGTTACTTTAGCATAAGAAATCATATGCCAATATATATATGTTGTTGTTACAAGAATGATCATGATGCCCTCATGCCCGTATTTTATTTTATCGACACCTCTATCTCTAAACATGTGGACATATTTTTCGTTATCGGCTTTCGCATGAGGACAAGCGAGGTCTAAGCTTGGGGAAGTTGATACGTCCATTTTGCATCATGCTTTTATATCAATATTTATTGCATTATGGGCTATTATTACACATTATGTCACAATACTTATGCCTATTCTCTCTTATTTTACAAGGTTTACACGAAGAGGGAGAATGTCGGCAGCTGGAATTCTGGGCTGGAAAAGGAGCAAATATTAGAGACCTATTATGCACAACTCCAAAAGTCCTGAAACTCCACAAAAGTCAGTTTTGGAATATATAAAAAATATTGGGCGAAGAAAGCACTAGAGGGGGGCCACCCACCGTCCACGAGGGTGGGGGCGCGCCCTACCCCCCTGGGTGCCCCTGCCTCGTGGGCCCCCTGGCGGGCCTCCGGTGCCCATCTTTTGCTATATGAGGTCTTTCGCCCTGGAAAAAATAAGAAGGAAGCTTTCGGGACGAATCGCCGCCGTCTCGAGGCGGAACCTGGCGAAACCAATCTAGGGCTCCGGCGGAGCTGTTCTGCCGGGAAAACATCCCTCCGGGAGGGGGAAGTCATTACCATCGTCATCACCATCGATCCTCTCATCGCGAGGGGGTCAATCTCCATCAACATCTTCACCAGAACCATCTCATCTCAAACCCTAGTTCATCTCTTGTATCCAATCTTTGTCTCAAAACATTAGATTGGTACCTGTGTTTTGCTAGTAGTGTTGATTACTCCTTGTAGTTGATGCTAGTTGGTTTATTTGGTGGAAGATCATATGTTCAGATCCTTTATGCATATTAGTACCCCTCTGATTATGAACATGAATATGATATGTGATTAGTTACGTTTGTTCCTGAGGACATAGGAGAAGTCTTGCTATAAGTAGTCATGTGAATTTGGTATTCGGTCGATATTTTGATGAGATGTATGTTGTCTTTCCTCTAGTGGTGTTATGTGAACGTCGACTACATGAAACTTCACCATTGTTTGGGCCTACGCGAAGGCATTGGGAAGTAATAAGTAGATGATGGGTTGCTAGAGTGAAAGAAGCTTAAACCCTAGTTTATGCGTTGCTTCGTAAGGGGCTGATTTGGATCCACATGTTTCATGCTATGGTTAGGTTTACCTTAATACTTCTTTTGTAGTTGCGGATGCTTGCAAGAGGGGTTAATCATAAGTGGGATGCTTGTCCAAGGAAGGGCAGTACCCAAGCGCAGGTCCACCCACATATCAAATTACCAAAGTAACGAACACGAATCATATGAGCATGATGAAAACTAGCTTGACGATAATTCCCATGTGTCCTCGGGAGCGTTTTCCTTTATATAAGAGTCTGTCCAGGCTTGTCCTTTGCTACAAAAAGGATTGGGCCACCTTGTTGCACCTTGTTTACTTTTGTTACTTGTTACCCGTTCCGAATTACTTTATCACAAAACTATCTGTTATCGATAATTTCAGTGCTTGCAGAGAATACCTTACTGAAAACCGCTTGTCATTTCCTTCTGCTCCTCGTTGGGTTTGACACTCTTACTTATCGAAAGGACTACGATAGATCCCCTATACTTGTGGGTCATCACGCCGCACCTTGCCAAACCGCGCCACGATCATCGTCTCGACCCTCTTTACTGCTCGCTGGCGCTCGCCGACGCCGGAGCTCGCCGCAGCGAGCACAAGCACGACCCGACCAACACAACAGTGCCCCGTGCCACTGTGCTTGTCGCCATCCTCGCTCTTGTACTCGTCTCCGCCCTCCCACAGTACCCGCGTGAGCTGCGTTGCCTTCTCCCCTCCCGCTGACGCCATTCGTCGCCGGGCGTCGTGTCCAGAAGCTCTGCGGCGGAGCCCGATCCCCCCTCGTAGCTCGCCTATAAATACGGCCACCCCCAGCCTCCTCGAGCATCACCAACCACTCTTACAACCTCCACAACACCGTAGAAAGCCGCAGCCCGGCCGGGCAGGCCTCGGGCCGCCGTCCCTGAGCTCGAGCTCGTCGGTGATCCACTCGGTTCGCCTCCACCGTTCCAGCCCCTCCCAAGCTCAAGCCACTCTTCCAGCGCCTCCGTGGTGCACCACTGGTGCCGTCCGACCCCGTTGGAGCCCCTGGTGCAGCCCCACGTTGCCGTCATCTCCATCTTCGGCGACCTCTGCTTCTTGCCGCCACTGGTGAGGCCCGTTTCGACCCCGTCCGGCCACCCCTAGCCATTCTACAGGTACGAGCAGGTGTGCCTCGGCCCCCTCTTGCTTCCTATCCCTCTGGATCTAGCCGCCGACCTCTCCTCGCAGGAGAAACGCCGGTGCATCGTCCTCCCGCCTCTGTTTCTCTCCCTCTCTTCCTGAAACAGATAGTAGTGGCCCACTGTCAGCCACCCAGCCCCGCGGCCGAAGCGGTACGCGCTGGCGTGGCGTTGACGTCACCCCCTAGTCATTTTTTTTATCTTTCAAATTTTTATAGAAACTTCAAATAGCCACAACTTTTCAACCTTAAGTCCAAATGAAGTTATTCTTTTTGCATTGTGTTCTTTTTGAAAGATCTAACAGCTCACCAAAAATGAGATTTTTCTCTGCTGTCTAGATTTTTTCGTGATTTTCAGAGTGATTCTTGATATTTTCTTTCTCTGTTTTTAATTTATTTCAGAAGGTGAAGCTTGTCTTGAGGATCACCAGGAGGAGTGTGAACCTCATCTGCACTAAGGCAAGCCACATCAACATTTTCATGGTGCCATCTCAATATTTGTGATTTTTTCAACTTGAACAATGATTTATCTCATGCATTTAATCATTTAATAAATATTTGTTTCTGTTGAATACTTGCCTTGTTTGAAATGCTTAGTTTACAGTAGTTTGAGACTAACTAAGTTAGTTTAAGTCACTAGAAGTAATATTTGGTTATGTGGCAATGAAATGATTATGAAATGACTAGCTTTGTTATTATTTTTCTAAAGTAAGAAAATGGATAATTTTAAGTGAATATCATGGTTAAACTTGATGAAGTATAATAAACAGAGGATTGGAATGGACTTGATTTGATGATGATGATTGTTAGTAGAATACTTGATGATGTTGATCCGTTCATTTTGAGAGTATGTGATGCATGATGTATGGTTGCATATTCATGGCATATCATGACGCCGGTTATTTTTATTTTGAGTTAAACTTGATAATAACTCAACTCGAACATATCGTTGATCGGGTCATGGTGCCACTAAATCGAGTTTTTCCCAGTGCAACCACATTTGCCTTTATGGGAAGGCCTTTATTCGGTCCGTTGTCATGCCTCTTGTCGGTACCTCCAACGAGGGAAGGTTATGTGCGTGCGTTACCCTGGCCCAGTAAGCAGACATAACCTTGTGTGCCCGTTTGTTGCTATGGTACCTTGTCCCCGTTTGGGACCGTTTATGTTTTGCCACGACGGTGGCCGTTGTTGCCTTTGGTAGGCACGGGGCCACCCAGGACTTAGCCTAGTGGGGAGTAAGTCAGAGTGGCCGGGAGAGTGTCATGGCAATAGGAGCGTTTTTTCGGAATGCAATTGGTCCACCCGAATGGGAGTGCGAGGTCATGGATTCCGTGGTGTGGGTAAAGTGCGCTACCTCTGCAGAGTGTATTTAATCTATCGATAGCCGCGTCCTCAGATACGGACACAACTCGGAAGTAGCTCACACCATGGATCAACATTTATAAATAATCATGCACACTAATGTTAATCACATGGCACTATTGGAAAGATGATGGTTGAGAAATTATGATGATGATGGAAACCAAAGTGTTGGTTTCTTTTGCGATCTGAGAAAGATCACCGTTTGGTTACAAGGTAACCCGTTCGGTCAGAAAGTTCGAGGGACTTGATGCAGGAGATTATGTTCACTTCATTCCTAGTATGCTTTTGCATTGATGATAATTTGAATAAATATCATAATATTGTCTGTCATCATGTTTATGCTTCTTGTGAGCTTGCAAGTACATTCAACGTACTGACCTGGCGTGTCATGCCAGATTTCAGGAAACTTTCGTTGGATCGGAATGCTGCCCGAGTCTAGATCGTCTCTGCATTGGTGTCCCAGTGCTATGGAGTCCCGCTTCATCGTCGTTCCGCTGCCGCGTAGTTGTCCTGATCGAGGCCCCTTTGTGTTCACTAAATAATGTACATATTGTTCAGCCGCACCGTGTGTGACGCTTGGCCTCGCTACTTGATGTAATATCAAACTATGTTTCGCTAGTATCAATAAAGCGGTTGTTTTCTGTACTAAGATGTTGTGGGTTGCCAGAAGACATGATCTCTAGGCTGGCAATGCAAGGTAAACCGGTTGCTCTGCGCCAGGGTGACACATGCATCATCCTCTCCTCTTCGGGGAAATACCAACGCAGATACAAGCAATTAGGGAGAATTTCTGGCACCGTTGCCGAGGATACATTATCAACATCTATCAGGTTCCTAATCACAAATCTCATTTCCTTGCAATTTACATATTTTCCATTTGCCTCTCGTTTTCATCTCCCCCACTTCTAAAACATTTTTGCGAAAGCACAAAAATATTTTCCTTTTTATTTGCCTTCTTTTTGCCGTTCGATATTTTTGTTTGAGTGTGATCTTGCATGTCTACTTTATCGTTATGGCTAGTTCTTCATCTACTATGTGTACCCCAGAGACTGAAGTTCTCAATTTTAAGCGAAGGTGAGGGGAGAATTTAAAATATGCTTGGTATAGAATTTGCAATGCTCACAATATATCTATTCGTAAGCAATCTACCACTACCCTTCTTCGCAATTTTTATGTGAGCATGACTACTTGGTATAGATTTGTTCTTGATACTATCGCCGGAGGAAATTTTTTGATGTGCCCCCCTTTGGATGCTTTTAATGTATGGGAAATTTAGTGGGATCACCACCTATTATTATCAATGAAACCATTGTAACTCTTGAACATGTTAGGCAAAGACTAGATGCTATTGAAAAGAAAATGCTGACCGAAGAACATATTGAAAATTTGGATAAAAGGATGCATAATCTTGTTAATAAAATTGGATCAAAAGCGGGAGATGCTCTTAAACTATTAAAAGAAAAAGATCCTGTAGTTGACAAAAGGGTAGAGGAGAGCCCTGCTCGGATTGATAAATTGGAAGAAATTTTTAGTAACTTGAGGTCAGCTTTTTCTTCTGTTAAAACTATCAAAAAACTCCCACTAGTAAAAATTGCAAGTCTACACATGTTTCTAAAAACAAGGGTGCCGCTTCCAGTAGCAACAATGAAGATCTTAAAATGATAGCATTCACCCCAACTTTGTTGAAGTGATAAATAACCCCACTTGCAAGAATGAATTCTTCCATCTTATTCCTAGGAGTGTGATTATTGAAAATATGCATGCTAGATCTCTGAAGAATTATGGTTGTGTGATTGAGGAGCTGGAAAGCAAAGATGAAAATACTTGAATCTATGCATTATGCCTAGCTAGGGGCATAAAACGATAGTGCTTGTTGGGAGGCAACCCAATGAATAAAATAACTTTTTTCTCTTTTTCTTTCTGTTTTCGTGTGTTCACATAATTATGCTACTGTTATGATTGTGTTTTTATGTTTTAATTAGTGTTTGTGCCAAGTAAAGCCTTTAGGATCATGTTGGGTGATAGTTGATTTGATCTTGTTGGAAAATAGAAACTTTTGTGTCCAGTAGCTAAAACTTTAAAAACCACAGAATCAACTAACAATTCTGAATTTTTTACACAAGATTGATATACCAATTTCCTACGTTATGCTAATTTTTCAGAATTTTTGGAATTACAGAAGCATGGTTGAAATCCAGATTACTATGGACTCTTTTGTTTTTCACAGATTCTGTTTTCTCTGCCTTGTGTGCTTATTTTGATGAATCTATGGGTTGTATCGGGGGGTATAAGCCATGGTAAAGTTAGAATACAGTAGGTATAACTCAATAATAAAATATGAATGGGTTTGCAACAATACTTAAAGTGGCGATTTGCTTTATTATACTAACGGATCTCAGGAAACTTTCGTTGAGTTTTGTGTGATTCAAGTTTAAAAGTTTTGGGTGAGATCATGATGGATGTAGGAATAAGGAGTGAAAAGAGCTTAAGCTTGGGGATACCCATGGCACCCTAAGGTAATATTCAAGGAGAACGAAGCAACAAAGCTTGGGGATAACCCGGAAGGCATCCCCTCTTTCTTCTAGAAACCATCGGTAATTTTACTTGGAGCTATATTTCTATTCGTCACAAATCATGAGTTTTGCTTGGAGCGTCTTGTATTATATGAGTCTTTGATTGTTTTAATTTTTAGTTTGTCACAATCATCCTTGCTGGACACACCTATTTGAGAAAGCCATAATGATGCCATGATTTGTTAGAATTGCTCTGTGTGCTTCACTTCAATTTTTTGAGTTGTGGAATTGCTCTAATACTTCACTTATATCTTTTTGAGCACGGTGGTGCTTTAATATGTCGGGGCTCTGGGACTGGGGGTACCCAAGCCCGTCTGCTTGCGTCCTAGCAAGTGGCATCGTCGAAGGGCCCGGTGCGGCCCAGCGTCAAGACTTTTCAAGCAAGGCCCTCGCGAGGCCCCCACCTCGCGAGGTGAGCGACATCAAGCGTCATTAGGCGTCCCAAGGGCTACGCAAGGCATGTCCTCCCGAGGCCCCTCATGGAGCGGAAACTTCTAGGCTCGCCACCCCACCTTGCGATGCACGCGAGTGATGCGAGCCAGGACGGGCGTCGCCAGGACCGGTGCCAGTGGGCGAGGCTTTCCTCTTTGGTGATAAAAGGACAAGGACAGCGCGCGGGTTCCCAAGGCAGCCCCAAAGCTTCCCCCTTTGGTGCAACAAGACCAGGACGACGGGCTCGTCTGGGCAAAGGTCTTCACCGAGCCCACCTATGTGTCATGACCAGAAGCTTTGCAGGCGAAGACCACCTTTAGTCAGGATAGGGTGTACTCTTGTTCCCCTTCAAAATTGGCCGTTGTGGCGTCCCATCCCGCCTAGGATTCATGGGCTGAGGACCAAGGCCAGTATAAGTATTGGTTAGTCTTCACCGTAGTGAGGGGTCGACTCTTGAGCCCTCCAGAAGCAGTTCATCATTGTACTTGTTCATACTCGTCCTCCTCCTGAGGCAATCCAACACAAAGAAGGAGTAGGGTCTTACACCGCAAGGTGGCCCGAACTTGGGTAAATCACCGTTTTTCTTTCCTTCCCTCTGGCTCGAGCATGACGGAGCATCGTCGTGAGGCAGTGAGCGACGAGCCATAGCCTAGTGGAGTTCTTCCTGCACACCCTAGAGTTTGAACCTTTATTTGCATCCGCGGAGCCCCGATTCTGTCATTTGGCGCGCCTGATAGGGATGTGCCAAAATCCTTCTGCTTTGTCCTACTCCTGCTCCATCGCCTCCATGGCTGACGCCGTCTACCTTGCCACCCTCTCAAGCTCCGCGGGTTGCCCAGCCTTCACCCCCGACTTGCATCGGGTGTAGTGGCCGGTGAGGTTCAGGCCAGTGTTGCCCCCTAGCTACGACGGTGCTACTAACCCTGAGGAGTTTCTCCGACTATACGCCCAGGGCATCCAGGCAGTGGGTGGTGACGACAAGGCCATGGCCAACTCGTTTCCCCTGGGCCTTGTGGCTGCCCCGCGCTCCTGGCTCCTCGGCCTCCCTGAGGCCTCAATCTCCTCTTGGGGCGAGCTCCGAGATCAGTTCTCCGCATGCTTCGTGCTCCTGGGGCCCCACATGGTCGCATGTATCCTCAGCGGGTCTCAGACACTCGCGTGCGGCCGCCACTTCAAGCAATTCTTCTGCGAGGCGAATGTCGCGCGGCTCCTGCCTGAGGCCTCGCATCCTCACGTGCGGCGTGAGTTTGCTATTATTTTCGACTCCCAGGATCACCCCAGGTCTCCGACCGCTGCAGGCACGCTCCCCAGGTTACGCACACCCACCATCAACAATGTTTCAGTCACCAAGACACTCATCGATGTCGACGCTGGCCTCCATGTGCTCTCTATCGAGACCTTTGAGACGCTTCAAGTGTCGCTCGACCAGCTCGTGCCCATCAAGACCTTTTCAGGCATCATGAGCGGCTCCGCCACTCCCCTGGGGCAGGTGCGCCTTCCAGTCACCTTCGACACTCGTGGCAACTACTGCATCGAGCTCATCGACTTTGACATGGCCCACATTGGCCTTCCGTACAACGCCATCCTGGGGCACCCCGCGCTCGCCAAGTTCATGGCAGCGACCCATCCAGGATACAACATCGTTAAGACCCTTGGCAGCGGTGGCGTCATCACCATAGCCGGGGACAAGAAAGATGTGGTCCGAGCCCTCAAACTCACCTACAGGGCCACGGTGGCTTCGCGCCCTGGCGCCGAGGACGCACCGTGGGCTTCGAAGGCCTCGCCCGCGAGGAAGAAGCAGTTATTCTCCCAGGACCGCGCCGAGACGAAAAAAGTGTCGGTTGACGATGGAGGCTCATGACCCACCTTCACCATCGGCGCCCCCCTCCCCCCCCGGAGCAGGAAGAGGTGCTCCTCGCTTTTCTCTAGGCGAACAAGGACGTGTTTGCTTGGAAGACATCTGATTTGGCTGGCGTCCCGAGGATAGTAATGAAACACCATCTAGCGGGATGCCCCAACGCCCCTCCCGTCAAGGAAAAGGCACGACGTCAAGCACCGGAGAAGCAGGCATTCATTGTCCAAGAGGTACACAAGCTACATGAGGCCGGGGTCATATGAGAGGTACGCCACCCGGAGTGACTCACCAACCCGGTTGTCGTTCCCAAGAAGGGCGGAAAGGAGCGCATGTGCCTCGACTTCACGAGCCTTAACAAGGCTTGCCCTTGGGATCCATTCCCGCTGCCGCGCATCGACCAGCTCGTGGACTCCACCATAGAATGTGACCTGCTGTGCTTCCTGGATGATTTCTCAGGCTACCACCACATCAAGATGGTGATGGAGGATGTTGAGAAGACAACCTTCATTTCCCCGTGCGGCGTGTACTGCTACACCTGCATGCCCTTTGGGCTGAGGAGCGCTGGTGCCACCTTCCAGGGATTGATGCACATCATGTTGGGGCCGTAGCTGGGGAGGAACAAGAAGGCCTACATTGACGACATCATGGTCAAGTCGCGCGAGGCCTGAACGCTGATTGAAGACTTGGATGAAACATTCGCCAACCTGCGAAGGGTGAGCTTGAGGGTCAACCCAAATAAATGTGTCTTTGGGGTTCCCTCGGGCAAGCTGCTCGGATTCCTCGTCTCTCACCGAGGGATCGAGGCCAATCCCGAGAAAATCAAGGCCATTGAAAGGATGCGCCCTTGTCTAACGCTCAAGGAGATGCAGAAGCTGGCGGGGAGTGTGACTTCTGTCGGGCGCTTCATCTCCAAGCTTGGCGAGCGCGCCCTATCATTCTTCAAGCTGATGAAGCGGAAGGGTTCCTTCGAGTGGACCCCAAAGGCGGATGATGCCTTTGAAGACCTCAAGAGGTACCTCACACGCCCTCCCATTATGGTGGCATCGCGGTCCCGTGAGCCCTTGGTGCTCTACCTGGAGGCTAGTCCGCATTCGACCAGCGCCACGCTCGTAACAGTCCGGGAGGAGCGCATCAGAATCCAAGAGAGGCCTGATGGCCCCCACGAGCCCTCGGTGCTACCAGATGTCGCACCCGGGATCCTCACGCCTCCGTCGCACCAGGGATTCTCGCGCCTCCATTGCTTGGCGGAGCACGGGTGCCCCTCGCGCCCCACCAAGAGCGGGTCGCCGCCGACGCCCCGTGTCTCGTCAAGCACCCTACGTACTTCATTAGCACGGTATTGAGGGACGTACGTCCATGCTACCCTATGCAACAGAAGCTCCTCCTCGCGCTTCTAGTCACTTCCAGGTAGCTTCTCCATTATTTTCAAGGCTACTCTATCAAGGTTATCTCCACGTGCCACCTGGAGAAGGTGATGTGCAACCCCAATGCCGTTGGTCGATTGGCCGAGTGGAACGTCGAGCTGCAGGCCTTCCAATTGGAGTTCTGCAGGACCAGGGTCATCAAGGGGGCGGCACTTGCCGACTTCGTGGGAGAGTGGACGGATACCCATGACGGAGAGCCTGGTGAGGGTTGGTCCCTCTTGCCCGTAGACGAGGCGCCCACCTATTGGGTCATGCACTTCGATGGCGCTTTCTCCAGGCAGGGCGCGGGAGATGGCATCGTGCTTGTTTACCCGGCCAAGGACAAGCTCTACTACACCATGCAACTTTACTTACAGCATGGCGAGAAGGTCTCCAATAACATTGTAGAATACGAGGGCCTAATCGCCGGCCTCAAGGCTGTCGCCGCTTTAGGGGTCAAGCGCCTCACCATCAAGGGTGATTCCGAGCTCATCGTCAACTTCTCCAACAAAGAGTACAAGCCGAAGGACGAGCACATGGTGGCATATCTTGAGGAGGTAGACAAAATTTAAAAGCGTTTTGGGCCTAGAATTGCAGCACGCCCCGCGTGGCACGAACAAAGAGGCCGACGATGTCACCAAGCGAGCGTCCCGACGCGAGCCTCAAAATCCCGGCGTCTTCAAAGAGAGGCTTTTCAAGTCATCGGCTGCCCCCCGACCATTGGCCCGACGTTGATCAAGGAGGAACTGCCACCCGCAACAACCACAGGCGCCCCAGCCTGTGGCCCGACCTCTGCAGCTTGCCTGCTGCTGGCGTTGGAGCCCCAGGCAGGCAGGTGGATCAAGGAGCTCAAGGCCTACCTGCTCCACGACACCTTTCTGGAAAAGGATGCGGAAGCGAGGCGCTTGGCTCGGCAGGCCATTGCTTATTGCTTGCGGGACGACAAGCTATACCGCAGGCGCCCCAATGACATCTCGCTGAAGTGCATTTGAGAGGATTAAGGGCGCGAGCTATTGGCCGACATCCACGGGGGAGACTACGGGTGTCACTTCTCGTCACGCACTCTCGTGGGCAAGGCATTTCGCAATGGGTTTTACTAGCCTGCAGCGCTCCACGACGCCACCGAGCTTGTCGAATCATGCGAGGCCTGCCAGTTCCATGCCAAGGAGATTCATCAGTCGGCGTAGGGGCTCAAGACGATTCCGCTCTCATGGCCTTTCGAAGTGTGGGGGCTGGACATACTGGGCCTATTACCTCGGGCGGCCGACAGCTACTGCTACCTCTACATCGCCATTGACAAATTTACCAAGTGGGCAGAGGTGGAGCCCGTGCGCACCATCTCCGCAGGCTTGGCCATCAAGTTCATTATGGGCCTCGTGAGCCGGTTCGGCGTCCCCAACCGCATCATCACAGACAATAGCTCCCAGTTCACGAGCGACCTCTTAGGGTCATATTGCTCTAACCTTGGAACGCAGGTATGCTACGCCTCGGTGGCGCACCCATGGAGCAACGGCCATGCCGAGCGCGCCAACGCCGAGGTCCTCAATGGCCTCAATACTAGGAGCTTAAAGAAGAACCTTGAGGCTTGTGGCAGGGGCTGGCTCGATGAGCTCAGGTCCTTGCTATGGTCCATCCACCACCTTGATGAAGCCCACTGGCGACACTCCCTTCTTCCTCGTCTACAGGGCCGAGGCGGTCCTCCCGACTGAGCTCAAGCATGGTTCTCAGTGAGATATGGCGTTCGACGAGGCACGCCAGGAAGACTCGCGGGGGACCGACCTTGTGCTCCTTGAGGAAGCTCGCCGCCAGGCCTCTCTTTGTGCCGCGAGGTACCAGCAGGCCTTGCGGTGCTACCATAGTTGCCACATCCACCCTCGCACTCTCGAGGTCGATGACGTCGTCCTGTGATGGGTCCTCTCCAGGAAAGGCCTCCACAAGCTCTCACCAATGTGGGAAGGCCCCTTCAGGGTCACCCATGTCTCCAGACCAGGCGCCACATGCCTGGAGACGGGCGACGGAGTTCCCGTGCAGAATGCCTAGAACATCCAGCACCCCCACAAGTTCTACCTGTGACACTGTCACGTAACAACGAGTGGGGCTACACACGCCCCAGAGTCTCCCCGTGTGCCGCCCCACGGCCTCGCAGGTGCTGCCGCCCACACCCAACTGGAAGCCCCTTGCTCCGTGATGGCAGAACGGTTGAACAACGACTATGCCCAAGCCGAAGTGGAGGCCCCATGCTCTGGGCTGGTGGGAAGACTAATGTAGGCGCCGTATGCGGCAACCTTTTTCCTCGTTTGTAACCAATTTTGCAGTTTTGCTGAATAAAGCTTGAGGTTTTGCGTCTTTGCTCAGAAAAGGGGATGGGGTTTTTCTTGCGGTGTTTCTCTCCTTGCAGTTTCATTTTGCAAACAGCAACGCCCGCCTGACGCCCCCCTCACGAACATCACGCGAGCGTGGGCTGGGCATGGTGGTTGCACTTGGGTCAGCCCCAGCGGCATTAAGGACCCAGGTGATGGGGGCCTCAAGGCCGCGGATCTGCCCCTTTGCACACCACCTCACCAAGGCCTTGGTGTCTAAGTCCCCGCACGACGCTCTCGAGCAAGCCAGCAGACGTGTATTGCTTTCGAACTCCCCGCCATGGGAACGCGCATTTCCTAGCTTTGCCCGCGACGATCAACCCCCGCTCTGGGGCTACGGTTAAATGCATGGAATGGGAAAATAAGGGCAGAAGAAAGCAAGCCAGGAGGACATGGACGTGGTTTGAACACCACTAAAAGATCCCGGTAAAATGTACCTCACGCCGGCACGAGGTTACAATCAGGGTGGAAAGGAGCGTGCCTAAGGAGATGCGTCGCCACCACCATCGCAATCATCGTCCCTAGATTCCTCATCCTCGTGCTGGTCTTCACGGTCGTCAGGGATGAACCGTGCACTTAGCACATCCACATGATCTTCCACCCACTTCCCGAGGGCGTCGCGGAGCACTTCGGGGATGGGGTCTATTACGGCCTCGAAGTCGAAATCGGGGTCGGATCGAAAGAGGTGGCTAAAGACGCTCGTCGATGCCTAGGCAAGGAGGTCGCGGCTCCCTTCTTCGACGAGTTTGCCCACCTTCTTCGCGCCCTCATGGAGCTGCTCCACGACCCTGGTGAAAAAGGCAAGGTAACCAGCGTCATCGGGCATGAGTGGGCTGGAGACGCTCCCATTGCAGATGGAACCCAGGGCGCGGTGAGCCTGCCGCTCGAGGTCCTGGAACATCTCGGAGCGCGTGTGCTACAACCCCCGAGCCCGGTTCGTTTCGTCTGTCACCCATTCCACGAGGGAGGTGATGCCCCCCACTTGCTCGTCGAGTGATGCCAGGTCGGCCTCGGCAACAGCTCAGGCGTCCAGTGCAGCTTTCCATTGGAGATTCGCTTCGGCCAGCTTCTTCTTGAGGATGCCGATCTCGGCCTTTAGCTCTCTGTGCCTGGTGTGGAAACGGGTCTCCTGAAGCTCCAGCTTCATGCGGTGGTCCTCAATGAGCACCTGGCGAGAGCTCGTGAGCCTCTCATCGACCTCCGCCTGGATGCTCGCCTCCCAAGAGGCCAGGGAGTCGTTGGCCTCTTCCTTGCACCGGGACAAGGAAACTTCAGCAGCAATCAGCTGGAGCTCTAGCACCTCCAGCCGCTCGTGCTCCAGGTTCTACTCATATGATACCAGCGCTAGCTCCTCCTCGAGAGCCCGCAGACTTGCTTATCACGACGACGACCCTCCCTCGGGGGTGTAGAGGGCGGCTCTGCGTGCTCGGATTTGCTGGTCCAGGGCGGAACCTGAGGCTAGGAGCTCCTCCTCGTGGGCCACTGCTGCCTCGCGCCGTCGGTCCATGGCCTAGGCCTCCTCGAAGGCACTGTCGCGGGCTTCCTTCGCCATGACGTTGGACTCCTATTCCTTCAAGGGGTGGACTCGTGTTGCAGGTGGCTGAGCTTGGCGACAACCTTGAGCTGACGCCACCCACGCGCCAGGTGCAAGCGCTCACCCTCAAGGCACGCGTAGACATCGTGAAACTCTGCTTCAAGCTGGTTCAGCGTGCCCCTCGCGTCCCAAAGAAAGACGTGCCAGATGATGCCACGGCTTCTCGCGAGCTCCAGAGCCAGGGCAGGGTCGAGCCCCGCACACCCATCCATTGCCAAGGCATGGGAAGGTTCGACCGCATCCTCTAGGGGCTGGAAGCCAGACAATGCCCTGTCCGAATCCCTTGTCCGGGGCATAGCCGTCCGTGAGCTCGATGCCCCTCCAACGGAAGTCGTTGGCCCATGACCGACTCGGGCACCGGCGGGAGCAGACAGGACAAGCAGCAGCACCCCCCTAGCGAGCCTGATCCTGGCCTCGATGGAGGGTGCTGGGATGTATAGAAGTGGGCCGTCAGGGGCCGCCTTAGAAGAGCCACGACCGCTGCTGCACGCACATGGCCGGCCGTGAGGGCCAAGGTGCGCGTGGCTTCCCCTCGCCCCACGCCTTCAGGAAGTAGGGAAGAGACAGCCCTCCGCTCAGGCGCTGTTGCGGCGCCCTGATAAGTCGCGCCCTCAGTATGGCCCATTGCCGCGGTGAGCAACGGGATGGCGGATGTCTGTCTTGGGCATGCCCCTGTCATGTCACTTGAAGAGGACATGCGAGAGGAAGTGTTTAGGGAAGCCTATTGTATGAAGACCAAGGAGAGCGGGGCGCCTACTTGTCAATGGCGACCCACTTTCTTCTCTTCAGGGCGCGCGGCTGTGTGCCGGGGCAATCTTCGGCCCGCGCCCTTCTCCGAGAGACGTAAGGCCCGGGAGTTGGCACCCTTATGTTTGGTGCATGGCTCGCCACACGTGAGGCGATGGCTGCGCCCTGGACCATAGGGCTCTATCGTCGCTCGCCGGCGTAGGAGTGGGTTGCAAGGTGACGGGGGGAGGCAGTTCAACGCGCACCTCCGCCGCCACCTGGGGTGCCTCGCCGACGAAGGCCATGCTCCTCAGCCCTTGCGCACTTGGTCGCCAGGTTGAACAGCTCCAGAGACGTGCACAGCTCCTCGTGGATGGCGAGCTCCTCCTTCATCTTGACGTCGCGTACGCTATCAGAGAATGCGGAGATGATGGCCTCGTCCGTCACCTTGTGAATCTTGAGGCGAACGTTGTTGAAACGCTGGATGTACTTCTGGAGGGTCTCTCCTGGTTATTGCTTGACGCGGCGCAGGTCACCCGCGGCCGGTGGGCGGTCGCGAGTGCCCTGGAAGTTGGCAACGAAACGGTCGCGCATCTCAGTCTAGAGGAGATCGAGCCTGGAGGCAGGTTCAGGAGCCAGGAGCGGGCACCATCCTTGAGAGCCATGGGGAACCAGTTCGCCATGACTTTCTCATCGCCGTTGGCCGCCTCGATGCTCAGTTCGTAGAGCTGCAAGAACTCCACGGGGTCGGGGGTGCCGTCGTAGCGAGGAGGTAGATCCGGCATGAACTTGCCCGGCCAGGCGACGCTACGCAGCTTAGGGGTGAA
This sequence comes from Triticum aestivum, assembly GCF_018294505.1. Classification (NCBI taxonomy): domain Eukaryota; kingdom Viridiplantae; phylum Streptophyta; class Magnoliopsida; order Poales; family Poaceae; genus Triticum; species Triticum aestivum. The sequence goes on from NC_057796.1 coordinate 168,810,168, forward strand.
GGCGCTGCAGCCGGCCGTGGTCACCTGGGCCCGTCTTGGAGGTGGGGCTTGGTCTTGGTGCCCGCGCGCAGCTACGGCAAGCGGCGTGAGGCCCTGCCGCAACAAGCGATCCTGGCGTGGCGGTGCGGGGAGTGGTGGAGCGTTCTCTTGCGGTCAAGGGACTTCTTGACAGCTTCTTTCTTCACGCGCGGGTGCTGGACACGGTGGGTCGCGCCGCGGAGCCACGCGCCTTGGTGCTAGGGCGCCGTCTTGGTGCAGAGGTGGTGGAGGTGCTCCGCGAGCTATGTCGCCCGTAGCTGGCGGTGGACGAGGCAGCGAGAGGGACGGTGCAGGGGATCCCCCTGCGACGCTAACGAGCTCGGCGATGCGGTCCAGCCAGTCCTCGTAGAGGTCGTCGACTGGGCGGTAGTGCAGGAGCTCGTGCGCCATGAGGAGCGCAGCCCGTGCATCCGTGGGAGCGCGACGAGCATGAGACGACGAACCAGCGGCAGTCAGCGATGGAGTGGCGGTGTGGCCGTCCTATCGCACAGAGGGGTGCAACGAGGATGCTTGCTGCTCGTTCCCCGCCGGGCCGGTGGCGGCGTTGGCGGCAGGCGACGGAGAATGACGGGGTGGCCCGCCGACGGGGGCCGTCTGAGCAACGCGGGTGGCGTGGGCAGCCCGGCGCTCGGCGCGGGCACGGCGTGCATCCGCCATGGAGACGATGAAGCAACGGGATGCGGAGCGACAGAAGGGAAGCTTCGGCGCACCCCTACCTGGCGCGCCAAATGTCGGATCACGGGTTCTGGCAAAACCCTCAAGGTTCGAACACTGGGGTGCTCACGAAGATCTCCCCCTACCGATCCATTTCCTAGCTTCCGTAAGATCTAAAGGGCTAACTCAACGAACTCACAACACAAGGGACACAAGATTTATACTGGTTTGGGCCACCGTTGTGGTGTAATACCCTACTCCAGTGTTGTGGTGGTGGATTGCCTCTTGGGCTATGGATGAACAGTACAAGGGGAAGAACAGCCTCCTGAGGTTGAGGTGTTCTTGTGGTCGATGTGTGGCTAAGGATTGGGTAAAGATCAGATGCCTCCTACAGCGGTGGCTAGTCCTATTTATAGAGGCCCTGGTCCTCTCCCCAAATATTGAGCGGGAAGGGAGCCAACAACGGTCAATTTGAACGGGGACAACTAGTACAGCTTATCCTGACAAAAGCAGTCTTCGCCTGCAAAAGGAACTGGTGGTGACGCCGCCTTGGGCTCCATGGTGACCTCCATCTTGCCATCCTGCTGGTCTTGGTCCTATTGCACCAGTATAGAAACCTTTGCTTGACGCCTCGGTACTCCTTACCTGTGCTTGCTCCCTTAGCACCAAAGAGGAAATAAGGATACTGCGCGCGCTGGCGCCCGCCTGGTCTCGATCGTCATGGCTCACGTCAGGAGAACCTCGCGAGGTTTGCCTTGCCTTGAACTCTCCGCCCCTCGTGAGGCAACCTGGTGAGGCCGCTCCGGAGGAGGTCTTGTGTCGTCCGCCTCGCGAGGCTTGGCCCCTCGCGAGGGTTTTGAATGCCTTGTTGATGAAGATGGGCTGTGTGGGCCCGCTCGCAGAGCCACGCCATGGGCCGCAGGCAGGCAAGTCTGGGGACCCTCGTTCCCAGAACACCGACAGCATAGCATACTTTATAGAACCTATGGCTGAGGCATAGGGAATGACTTTCATTCTCTTTCTATTTTCTGTCATGGTCGTGTTTTGAGTCTTACTCAACTTCACACCTTGCAACACAGGCAAGAACTCCTTCTTTGACTATTCCATTTTGAAGTACTTCAAAATCTTGTCAAGGTATGTACTCGTTGAAAAAACTTATCAAGCGTCTTGATCTATCTCTATAGATCTTGATGCTCAATATGTAAGCAGCTTCACCGAGGTCTTTCTTTGAAAAACTCCTTTCAAACACTCCTTTATGCTTTCCAGAAAAAATCTACATTATTTCCGATCAACAATACGTCATTCACATATACTTATCAGAAATGATGTAGTGCTCCCACTCACTTTCTTGTAAAATACAGGATTCACCGCAAGTCTGTATAAAACCATATGCTTTGATTATCTTATCAAAGTGTATATTCCAACTCCGAGATGCTTGCACCAGTCCATAGATGGATCGCTGGAGCTTGCACACTTTGTTAGCACCTTTAGGATTGACAAAACCTTCTTGTTGCATCATATACAACTCTTCTTTATGAAATCCATTAAGGAATGTAGTTTTGACATCCATTTGCCAGATTTCATAAAATGTGGCAATTGCTAACATGATTCGGACAAACTTAAGCATCGCTACAGGTGAGAAATTCTCATCGTAGTCAACTCCTTGAACTTGTCGAAAACCTTTTGCAACAAGTCGAGCTTTGTATACAGTAACATTACCGTCAGCGTCGGTCTTCTTCTTGAAGATCCATTTATTTTCTATGGCTTGCCGATCATTGGGCAAGTCAACCAAAGTCCATACTTTGTTATCATACATGGATCCCATCTCAGATTTCATGGCCTCAAGCCATTTCACGGAATCTGGCCTCATCATCGCTTCCTCATAGTTCATAGGTTCGTCATGGTTAAGTAACATGACGTCCAGAATAGGATTACCGTACCACTCTGGTGCGAATCGTGCTCTGGTTGACCTACGAAGTTCTGTAGTATCTTGATCCGAAGTTTCAAGATCATCATCATTAACTTCCTCACTAATTGGTGTAGGAATCACTGGAACTGATTTCTGTGATGACCTACTTTCCAATTCGGGAGAAGGTACAATTACCTCATCAAGTTCTACTTTCCTCCTAGTCACTTCTTTCGAGAGAAACTCCTTCTCTAGAAAGGATCCATTCTTAGCAACGAATATCTTGCCTTCGGATTTTTGATAGAAGGTGTACCCGACAGTCTCTTTTGGGTATCCTATGAAGACGCACTTCTCCGATTTGGGTTCGAGCACATCAGTTTGAAACTTTTCACATAAGTATCGTAGCCCCAAACTATAAGCAACGATAGCTTTGGTTTCTTGCCAAACCATAGTTCGGTGTCATGTCAACGGATTTAGATGGTGCCCTATTTAACGTGAATGCAGCTGTCTCTAATGCATAACCCCAAAACAATAGTGGTAAATCGGTAAGAGACATCATAGATCGCACCATATCTAATAAAGTATGGTTATGACGTTCAGACACACCATTACGCTGTGGTGTTCCAGGTGGCGTGAGTTGCGAAACTATTCCACATTGTTCCAAATGAAGACCAAACTCATAACTTAAAAATTCGTCTCCGTGATCAGATCGTAGAAACTTTTTTCTTGTTATGATGATTTTCCACTTCACTCTAAAATTCTTTGAACTTTTCAAATGTTTGAGACTTATGTTTCATCAAGTAGATATACCCATATCTGCTCAAATCATCTGTAAAGGTCAGAAAATAACAATACCCACCGTGAGCCTCAACATTTATCGGATCGCATACATTAGTATGTATTGTTTCCAATAAGTCAGTTGCTCGCTCCATTATTCCGAAGAACGGAGTCTTATTCATCTTGCCCGTGAGGCATGGTTCGCAAGCATCAAGTGATTCCAAAAGTCCATCAGCAGGAGTTTCTTCATGCGCTTTACACCAATATGACCTAAACGACAGTGCCACATATAAGTTGCACTATCATTATTAACTTTGCATCTTTTGGTTTCAATATTATGAATATGTGTATCACTACTATCGAGATTCAATAAACCATTTATATTGAGTGTATGACCATAGAAGGTTTTATTCATGTAAATAGAACAACAATTATCCTTTGACTTAAATGAATAACCGTATTGCAATAAACATGATCCAATCATATTTATGCTGAATGCAAACACCAAATAACATTTATTTTAGGTTCAACACTAATCCCGAAGGTAAATGGAGTGCGCGGTGGTGATCTTATCAACCTTGGAATCACTTCCAACTCACATCATCACTTCGCCCTTAAATAGTCTCTGTTTATTTTGCAACTCCCGTTTCGAGTTATTACTCTTAGCAATTGAACCAGTATAAAATACTAAGGGGTTGCTATAAACACTAGTAAAGTACATATCAATAACATGTATATCAAATATACCTTTGTTCACTTTGCCATCCTTCTTGTCCGCCAAGTATCTATGGCATTTCCACTTCCAGTGACCATTTCTTTTGCAGTAGAAGCACTCAGTTTCAGGATTGGGTCTAGCTTTGGGCTTCTTCATGGGAGTGACAACTTGCTTGCCATTCTTATTGAAGTTCCCTTTCTTTCCCTTGCCCTTTTACTTGAAACTAGTGGTCTTGTCAACCATCAACATTTGATACTTTTCTTGATTTCTACCTTCGTTGATTTCAGCATCACGAACAGCTCAGGAATCGTTTTCGTCATCCCTTGCATATTATAGTTCATCACGAAGTTCCAGTAACTTGGTGATAGTGACTAGAGAACTCTGTCAATCACTATTTTATCTGGACGATTAACTCCCACTTGATTCAAGCGATTGTAGTACTCAGACAATCTGAGCACATGCTCACTGGTTGAGCTATTCTCCTCCATCTTGTAGGCAAAATGCTTGTCAGAGGTCTCATACCACTCGACTCGGGCATGAGTCAGAAATACCAATTTCAGCTCTTGGAACATCTTATATGCTCCTTGTCATTCAAAACGTTTTTGAAGTCCCGATTCTAAGCCGTAAAGCATGGCGCACTAAACTATCAAGTAGTCATCATATCGAGCTTGCCAAATGTTCATAACGTCTGCATCTCCTCCTGCAATTGGTCCGTCACCTAGCGGTGCATCAAGGACATAATACTTCTGTGCAGCAATGAGGACAATCCTCAGATCACGGAGCTGGTCCGCATCATTGCTACATCTTTCAACTTATTTTTCTCTAGGAACATATCAAAAATAAACGGGGAGCTACATCATGAGCTATTGATCTACAACATAATTTGCAAATACTATCAGGACTAAGTTCATGATAAATTAAAGTTCAATTAATCATATTACTTAAGAACTCCCACATAGATAGACATCCCTCTAATCATCTAAGTGATCACGTGATCCATATCAACTAAACCATGTCCGGTCATCACGTGATATGGAGTAGTTTTCAATGGTGAACATCACTAAGTTGATCATATCTACAATATGATTCACGCTCGACCTTTCGATCTCAGTGTTCCGAGGCCATATCTGTACATATGCTAGGCTCCTCAAGTTTAACCCCAGTATTCTGCATGTGCAAAACTGGCTTGCACCCGTTGTATGTGAACGTAGAGCTTATCACACCCGATCATCACGTGGTGTCTCGGCACGACGAAATGTCACAACGGTGCATACTCAGGGAGAACACTTATACCTTGAAATTTAGTGAGAGATCATCTTATAATGCTACCGCCGAACTAAGCAAAATAAGACGCATAAAGGATAAACATCACATGCAATCAATATAAGTGATATGATATGGCCATCATCATCTTGTGCCTTTGATCTCCATCTCCAAAGCACCGTCATGATCACCATCGTCGCCGGCTTGACACCTTGATCTCCATCGAAGCATCATTGACGTCTCGCCAACTATTGCTTCTACGACTATCGCTACCGCTTAGTGATAAAGTAAAGCAATTACATGGTGATTGCATTTCATACAATAAAGCGACAACCATATGGCTCCTGCCAGTTGCCGATAACTGTGTTACAAAACATGATCATCTCATACAACAATTTATATAATCACGTCTTGACCATATCACATCACAACATGCCCTGCAAAAACAAGTTAGGCGTCCTATACTTTGTTGTTGCAAGTTTTACGTGGCTGCTACGGGCTTAGCAAGAACCGTTCTTACCTACGCATCAAAACCACAACGATTTTTCATCAAGTTTGCTATTTTAACCTTCAACTAGGATGGGCGTAGTCACACTCGATTCAACTAAATTTGGAGATACAGACACCCACTAGCCACCTGTGTGCGAAGCACGTCGGTAGAACCAGTCTCGCGTAAGTGTATGCGTAATGTCGGTCTGAGCCGCTTCATCCAACAATACCGCCGAATCAAAGTATGTCATGCTGGTAAGCAGTATGACTATTAACGCCCACAACTCTTTGTGTTCTACTCGTGCATATAACATCTACGCATAGACCTGGCTCGGATGCCACTCTTGGGGAACACAGTAATTTCAAAAAAAATCCTACGCACACGTAAGATCCATCTAGGTGATGCATAGCAACGAGAGGGGAGAGTGTTAACCATGTACCCTCGTAGACCGAAAGCGGAAGCGTTATGACAACGTTGTTGATGTAGTCGTACGTCTTCATGATCCACCGATCCTAGTACCGAAGGTATGGCACCTCCGCGATCTGCACACGTTCAGCTCAGTGACGTCCCACGAACTCTAGATCCAGCTGAGGTCGAGGGAGAGTTTCGTCAGCACAACGGCATGGTGATGGTGATCATGAAGCTACCGGCGCAGGGCTTCGCCTAAGCACTGTGACGATATCACCGAGGTGGAAATCTGTGGAGGGGGGCACCGCACACGGCTAAACAATCAACTTGTGTGTCTATGGGGTGCCCCCTCCCCCGTAAATAAAGGAGTGGAGGAGGTGGAGGACCGACCCTCTCATGGCGCGCCCAAGGGGGGAGTCCTACTCCCGATGGGAGTAGGATTCCCCCTTTCCCTAGTTGGAGCAGGAGAAGAGGGAAGGAGGAGAGAGGGAGAAGGAAAGGGGGGCGCCACGCCCCCTTCCCTAGTCCAATTTGGACCCAAGGGGGAGGAGGTGCGCGGCCTGCCCTAGCCGCCCCCTCTCTCTCCACTAAGGCCCATTAGGGCCCAATAACTCCCCGGTGAATTCGCGTAACTCCCCGGTACTCCAAAAAATACCCTAATCACTCGGAACCTTTCTGATGTCCGAATATAGCCTTCCAATATATCGATATTTACGTCTAAACCATTTCGAGACTCCTCGTCATGTATGTGATCTCATCCGGGACTCCGAACAACCTTCGGTACATCAAATCACATAACTCATAATACCAATCGTCATATAACGTTAAGTGTGCGGACCCTACGGGTTCAAGAACTATGTATACATGACCGAGACACATCTCTGGTCAATAACCAATAGCGGAACCTGGATGCTCATATTGGCTCGTACATATTCTACGAAGATCTTTATCGGTCAAACCGCATAATAACATACGTTGTTCCCTTTGTCATCGGTATGTTACTTGCCCGAGATTCGATCGTCGGTATCATCATACCTAGTTCAATCTTGTTACCAGCAAGTCTCTTTACTCGTTCCCTAATGCATCATCCCGTAACTAACTCATTAGTCACATTGCTTGCAAGGCTTATATTGATGAGCATTACCGAGAGGGCCCAGAGATACCTCTCCGATACACGGAGTGACAAATCCTAATCTCGATCTATGCCAACCCAACAAACACCTTCAGAGACACCTGTAGAGCATCTTTATAATCACCCAGTTACGTTGTGACATTTGATAGCACACAAGGTGTTCCTCTGGTATTCGGGAGTTGCATAATCTCATAGTCAGAGGAACATGTATAAGTCATGAAGAAAGAAATAGCAATAAAACTTAACGATCATAATGCAAAGCTAATGGATGAGTCTTGTCCATCACATTATTCTCTAATGATGTGATCCCGTTCATCAAATGACAACACATGTCTATGGTCAGGAAACAAAACCATCTTTGATTAACGAGCTAGTGAAGTAGAGGCATACTAGGGACACTCTGTTTTGTTTATTTATTCACACATGTACTAAGTTTCTGGTTAATACAATTCTAGCATGAATAATAAACATTTATGATGATATAAGGAAATATAAATAACAACTTTATTATTGCCTCTAGGGCATATTTCCTTCAAACCAGAGTAGGTGCCGGACGCGGCTGTTCATTTCCTTTCCGTAGTTGGCTTGCCCTCTTTAATGGAAATTTGAATTCTAGTGTTTCTCGTTGGCTTGGTTCGATTCCCTTTCCTCTCTGTTTCTTCCCTCGGTTTTTGTTTTGGCCGGCACTCTCCCTCGCACGCCTCGCGAGGGGGCTGGACGCGCTTCCCCTGGTCTTCATGAGGCACCCTCGTTCGAGCTCACAACTGGCACCCCCCTTTTTTTAAGTCCGTCCCCCACGGGTACCGCGATGTGGTGCGCTGGGCCATGACCAGCCATGCCTGGGGCCCCGGGCAAGGAAGAATAAGGCTTCTTAACGAATTTTTGCAGTATATCGACGCCCCTCCCCCAAGTCCGCAGTAGGGAGGTGTCATCAGGTGCTGGGAGATGTGCGCCTCACGAGGTGGAAACTACTTCAGACACATCGAGCTAAGTTATATTTACATGCCTACGTAAAGCACTGATGCCACAGTACAACTCAGAAGTGATAGACATAGCAAAAGGCAGGAGAAGTGTTACAGTTCATCATACACCCCCGCGGGGCCCCATACTTGTTTCTTGTGATGCAGGAGGAAAAAAAGAGGGAAAAAGGCAAAAGCTCCCAGCGCTCCCCCAAACTCAGCTAGAGCCCTCCTCGCGCTTCACTAGGGCGCGATGACGGGACGACCCGCCACCGTCCTCGAAGCGAGCGCGGCGACGGGGCGGTTGGTCGTAGCCACCGCTGCTGGAGCTTTCGTCGGAGGAGGAGCCGCCGGTGCTAGACGAGTCACGGCCATCACCGAGGGCAAACTCGCCCTCGTCCTTGTCGCGGCTGTCGCCAAGGCCAAGCACTTCGTCACCATCGCTGTCTTCAGGGCAGCACCCAGCGCGGCGACCATCTTCCCCGAACACCCTCATGAAGAAGGTCGCGGCACCGTCGTACTTGAAGTGGAGGGTGCACTGCCTGCCCAGGCCGTGCACGCGGGCAAACGTCTGCCAGCCGCAGGCCAGGGCTATGTTGCTTGCAACAGAGATCTCCACCGTGCCCATGAGGCCTTCCTGCAGCAGCCGTCCGCCTGCAGCCAGAGGCCGCCGGGACTCGAAGTCGCCAGCTCTCCAGCAAAGGAGCACGGAAGCTAGAGCCAGGTGCCGGTCGGGTTCTCCGACCACACAATGAACTCCGGCAGCACCTCCGCCGAGTGGAAGCGTGGCCGGGTAGGCCTGGCGACCATGGCGCGCCTCCGCTCGTCAAGAGGACCGCCACGCCCCAAGCGGCTTCCACCAGGAGGAGAAACGCCGCCTCGGATGCCCAGAGCGGCACCGGACCCCGAAGAGACTCATCCTCGCCCGCGAGGAACCACAACAGGGGTCGCGACGTGCTTACAAGGGCAACCACGCCCCCTCTTTGGCGGAGGAGAGCCGGGCCCCTCTTGGCGAGCCTTCCCCTTCTCCGCGGCCGAGAACCTCTTCGTTGGCGCCATGAGTGTCACTGCTAACAGTGAAGCAAGGAAGAGGAAGCAAGCGGAATGAAGGAAGAGATGAGCGACGGGGGCTCCGCCCCCCCATTTATAGCAGGAGGAGGCCAACCGATGACCCCCACGATCGCAGGTAATTATGGCTTTTCTGCATGCACCAGGGACTCGTCAAGTCGGGCAGTTGCCGAGGCAGCGTGGGGAAGCAGAGACGCCCACGTCCCGTCAGTCACCACGCGTCAATCAAGGCCACAGGCGGTTGAAGCCAAGTCCGAGCGCGCCTGGGGCGCAGGGGCTACTGTCGGCGTTCTGGGAATGGGGGTCCCCAGACTTGCCTACCTGAGGCCCAAGACGTGGCTCCACTAACGGCCTGGTATGGCCCATCTTTACCAGCAAACACTCAAGACCCTAGCGAGGGGCCAAGCCTCGCGAGGCGGGCGACACAAGACCTCCCCAGGGGCAGCCTCACTAGGCTGGCTCGCGGGGAGCGGAGAGATCAAGGCGAGGGGCACCTCGTGAGGTTCCTGTGACGTGAGCCATGACGACCAAGGCCAGGCGGGCGCTACTGGTTCCTCTTTGGTGCTAAAGGAGCAGGCGCAGGCGAGGAGTCCCGAGGCATCCGGCAAAGGTTTCCATATCGATGCAACGAGACCAAGACCAGCAGGGCGGCAGGATGGAGGTCATTGCGGAGCCCACGACGGCGTCACCACCAGAGCCTTTGGCAGGCGAAGACCACCTTTTGTCAGGATATAGCTTGTACTAGCTGTCCCCCTTCAAATTGGTCATGGTGGGATCCCTTCCCGCCTAATATTTGGGAAGAGGACCCGGGCCTCTATAAATAGGACTAGCCACCACCGTAGAAGGCAACTGATCTTGGATCAGATCCATTCCATCCACGCACACACAAGATCACCGAGCACAAGAACACCTCCCCTCACGAGGTAGTTCTTCCCTTGTATTTGTTCATCCCCAGCCTACAAGGCAATCCACCACACCACACTGGAGTAGGGTATTACACCACATCGGTGGCTCGAACCAGTATAAACTCTTGTGTCCCTTGTTCCTTGGGTTGGGCGAGCTAGGCTTTGAGATCGTGGTGAGAGCGTGAGCTAGGGGGAGAGAGATCTTCGTGCACACCCCAGAGTTCGAACCTCAAGGGTTTTGCCGTAATCCGTAATCCGACATATTCTGCTTAGTTTATATATTATACCTATTAATGTGACATGCCTTCCTGTTTTTAGTACATAGTACATCTGTCTATTAAGCATGTCCTTACAAAAAACTATTGTTTTTTCTGTATCCCGCATCAATCAATATGACAAGACACCTTTAGTATATGCAGTGCGATATTAGTTGCATCTTTCATATGATTTATAGCATGCGCTGCTTCTAATTTGTTGAAATGCCATTTATGATGGGATTCTTTTAACTTGGCAGAGTCATATTGGTTGCATCTTTCATGTGGTGTCTAGCTTGCATTGCTTCTTATTTGTTGAAATGGCTTCTGCTTAGTTTACACAAACAGTTGTGAATATGCCATGCCATCTTGTTTTTCATACATATTCCATCCTGGTATCATGTGTTTGCCTTACATCAAAGTAGTGATTGTCAGTATCATGCACGAATGAGTTCTGAAGAGTGAATTTTATTGCTTTTTCTTGTCGGTTTTACTTGACAATTCAAAATCAATAAAGCAGAAGGAAGTTAGCAAGGCAGCGGATAAAGGTGCTCCTTCCAAACAGAGGGCCTCTACAGATTCTACTCCTCCAACACCCCCAAGATGATTTGCAAGACATCACATGCATAGACACTCAACGTAGCTGCATTGATGATGAGCACGTCTCCCCTAGTGCACTATCACAGGTGATCCATCTAACTTGGCACTGTTATATGTGGTTGCATGTTATGTATGATGTCTAGCTTGTATTGCTTCTAATTTTGTTGAATTCCATCTCCTTACTTTACACATTATACTTGTGAATAAGACACATGTTCATGTTTCTAGAACATACAATATCTGTCTATCACACCATGTTCTTACATCAAACTACTACTGTTGTGTAACCTGCAACAATCACTTATCACAAGACACGTTTGACTTGGGAGTGTGATATAGGTTACATCCCGCATTCTTTTCTAGCTTGTACTACTTCTAATTTGTTGAAATGGCACTTATGACGAGACAGTTTTAACTTGGTAGAGTGATATTCGTTGCATCTTTCATATGGTGTCTAGCTTTCATTGCTTATAATTTGTTGAAATGCCTTCTCCTTATTTTACACATCATAGCTGTGAATATGCAATGTTGTCCTTTTTTGTTACACATTCAATCGTCCTATCATGCGGCCGCCTTACATTAAAATAGTTCTCATCCGCATCCTGGATCAATGAGTTCTGAAAAGCAGATTTTTATTCATTTTTCTTGTGGGTTTGAATATACAAGGCAATAAAACTAAGAAGCATGAAGGAAAAAAAATAAGGCAGGGACGGATGGCGGTCTTCCGGCGAAATCGGCATCCAGGTGCTTTCTCTAGCTTGGCAGTGTGATATTGTCTTGCATGTTACATACGACGTCTAGCTTGCATTACTTCTTATTTGCTGAAATGGATTCTGCTTAGTTTACACAAACAGTTGTGAATATGCCATGCCGTCCTGTTTTTCGTACATATTCCATCCTGATATCATGTGTTTGCCTTACATCAAAGTAGCGATTGTCAGTATCATGCACGAATGAGTTCTCAAGAGTGAATTACATTGCTTTTTCTTGTCGGTTTTACTTGAAAATTCAAAATCAATAAAGCCGAAGGAAGTTAGCAAGGCGGCGGATAAAGGTGCTCCTTCCAAATGGAGGGCCTCTACAGATTCTACTCCTCCAACCCCCCAAGATGATTTTCATGACAACACATGCATAGACACTCAACGTAGCTGTGTTGATGATGAGCACGTCTCCCCTAGTGCACCATCACAGGAGCTCCCTCTAACCTGTCACTGTTATATGTGGTTGCATGTTATGTATGATGGCTAGCTTGTATTGCTTCTAATTTTGTTGAATTCCATCTGCTTACTTTTCACATTATACTTGTCAATAAGACACGTGTTCCTGTTTCTAGAACATACAATATCTGTCTATCACACCATGTTCTTACATCAAAGTACTATTATTGTGTAACCTACAACTATCACTTATCATAAGACACGTTTGACTTGGCAGTTTGATATAGATTACATCTCGCATTCTTTTCTGGCTTGTACTACTTCTAATTTGTTGAAATGGCACTTATGACGAGACAATTTCAACTTGGTAGAGTGATATTCATTGCATCTTTCATATGGTGTCTAGCTTTCATTACTTCTAATTTGTTGAAATGCCTTCTCCTTAGTTTACACATCATAAGCTGTGAATATGCAATGGCACTAATGACGAGAGACCTTTAACTTGGTAGTGTGATGTTGTTTGCATCTTGCATGTGATTTATTTCTTGTACTACTTCACATTTGTTTAAATGCCAGTTATGACGAGACACTGTTAACTTGGCAGAGCGATATTTGTAGCATCTTTCATATGGTGTCTACCTTCCATTGCATTGCTTCTAATTTAGTGAAATGTCTTCTGCTTAGTTTACACATCATAGTTCTGGTTATCTCATTCTGTCCTGTTTTTCGTACATATTACATCCTCCTATCATGTGGTTGTCTAACATCAAAGTTCAGTTCGTCTGTATCACGCATCAATTTGTTCTGAAGAACTAAATTGTTATTCCTTTTTCTTCTCGGCTTGACTTAACATGGCACAGAGAAAGAGGAAGGAACACAGAATGACAGGGGATGGTGTCAGTACTAAGGACACACGGAATGTGAAGCGGAAGAATCCTGCAGATTCTGCTGGTACTGATGGTGCAATAGAAGGTCAAAGTCCAGCAGAAAATTGTACAAACGGGGTATCTCGTGCTACACGAGCTGTAGAATAAGCCAAACAGAAACCAATAGCTGCCACCAAACAAGCAGAGACAACCCTAGTTGTTGCAACACCTTCCATAGTACCACCAGCTGCACGAGTTACTCGTTTGTCAACTCAGCTAGCAGCACGTTCTCAAGCTCCCTTGCCACCTGACACTACTTCTGAAGCACTCTTGACACAAGACGAGTTGGCAAGATCAGATGAACTTTGTGAGCTTCAACAACAAGAAGGTAGTTGCTGGAGTCAAGTTACAGTTGCATGCTTCTTTGTATGTAGTCTCACAATTTGATGTACACTAACACTTCCTATGTTGGTTGTTGGACTAGCACCTAGGAGCAAGAGGAAACAAACATCAGGGATAATGCTCGATAGGTTAACTAAATTTAGAGGAGGAAAATGGAGATTCATTTTGAGGCAGGTTTAAAAAGGCCACGTGATGCTACAAAGTCAGCCAAGTTGGTATCAGAGGCAGCGGTTGCCATTAGGTGTCATGTACGTATCCTCCCAACATGGATTCAGTACAGGAATGACAAAGATAACACCCAGTTCAACACCTTCCTCGACTATTTATCTGTAAGTATGGTAATGTATGGAAACTAGTAATATCGTCTTCATCTATCCCATACTTTCTAGGTTGGTAATAATGAGACTCCCATAATTTTCAACAGATGAGGTTCAAGTTGGATAGCCAAGATGATGCAACCAGAAAAGCTTGCACCCATGTTTTCAAGTCTGCTCTGCGCCAGTATCGGTATAACTTGAGGAAAACTCACTTTGAAGGCAAGGCTAATACTGAACTTGCCCAAACATCTCTAGTGGAAAATACATCGGATGAAGACTGGAGAGGCCTCGTTAAACACTGGTCTGATCCAAAGTATCAGGTACATTATATATATGTGATCAGATCACATGTTGAAGTCCTATTTATGCATGTGCCTCACAAATCTATCTTCTTGTAGGTGAACTGTTCAAAGAACAAGGCCAACCGTACGAAAGAGAAATTCCAAGAGACGACAGGATCTCGTAGCTATATTGCACACTGTGAGGCTCTTGAAATTAGCTCCTGTTTTACTCTTTTCGTTGTACCATATTATCAGATCTATATTGACTTGTGGAAATCTCGCAAAAAATACCTGAACCAAATGCTGTGGAAATCTCCAATGACTGTCACTCCAGCAAGACGAAGGGCATGAAAGCCCGCAAGGACCAAAAAGTACCTAAACCAAATGTTGTGGAAATCTCCAAGGACTGTCACACCAGCAAGACGAAGAGCATGACTACACCAGTCAAAGCCGCTGTTGTAAGTACTTAATCCTCATGCCTTTTAACTACTACTTACTCTGATTGTGCGTTGAACTGCATGGTTTGCAGCTAATGTCTATTACTCTTTTCAATTTTATACACAATTGTCTTAGCGTATCATTGCACCTTACAGGGTTTAAAAGAGAGGAGTGATGTTCCTTTGATCTTGATATGTAATCTAGTTCCGTGCTGGACTTGCCCACACAACGTTACAATTGCATGTTTGTCTGTTATCAGTTGTTTTGTGATATGAATGATGTCATACTATGCTTACCTTATTATAAACTTTGCCTCTTTATCCTTAGCTGTTAATACAATGTGAAGAAATAGACAATACATTAGCCATGGTACACAGTCTCTGTTGGAAAAGGTAGTGCCTAGGAGGTGCTTAGGCACGCCTAGGCACTAGGCAATGGCCAAACGCCTCGCCCAGGGCATAAATAGAGGTCTAGGCAGGGCAAGCAAGGAAAATGCCTACCCAAGCAAGAAATCATGCCACATACTAAATTGATATGCCAAATTGGTTATATTACAATGGTAGTATACGGTAATTAACTAATTTATATGCCCTAAACTAATATCAACACCCATATAATAATCACAAATACACTATGAGTAAAAACTATATTACCGCCTAGGCCGCGCCTAGGGCGCTTAGGCACCGCCTAGGCACTAGGCGAAGGCCAACCGCCTCGCTTACGCCTACCGCTTTTTTTAACCTTGTACATGGTCATATGTTTGTAACCTGGTTTTATTATGTACTTTGCAGTAAAATATAACTAATATTTTACATGGGTTCACCAGAATAAGTTCTGTATATAGACCAAAGCTATTTTGTTTGGTTTTGCTGCCTCCTTAATATCTTCTATTCTGGTACTACTAATGTAAAAACTCAACTTTTCAGCAAGCTATGGAAAAAATGGTGGAATCGCCACCTTCTGAAGGTGACGAGGCAACTATAACCGCAGTGTCACCTCTTGCTGCAGTGGGTCAATACCTGTCCACTAACAATGCCAAAAGCGCGTTCCGGCGTAATAGTGGGTTGGTTGTTAAGCCAATCTCATCCAAACTGCCTCATGATCAAGATACGCAAGCTCAAAACAATGTTATGTCTGCGCTCCAGACACAAGTCCATTCCCTAACAGAGACCCTTTGTGAAACAAGGACATACATTGTTCGATGTCGTCAAGATATGCATGGTTTTGAAACCAGACTACCAGACATTTGCTATGTTGTTCAGGAGCCTAGGAGAAATGAAGGCGAAGGGTGCTCCATCGGACAATACAGCATGAAAACGTAACAGTCAGGTCAAATAAACTGAGGTTCTGAACTTCTAGTGGTGCATTTATCTGCCAGACTGTTAACTTTTATGCCAACTTTCCTTTTGTTTTATGGTTGTAATTTGTTTTGTTGCAATACAATTTTTTTCTTAACGTGCAACCACCGGCTGAAGAAAATAGCAAGCAATTTTTGTATAGTGTAGGGTGTTCCCTATATTTGCACTGGCGGCGATCTTTGATGCCCAGTGGATGTAATCTGTTCAATCGCCTTAATAGCCTAGCATTTGTTTCGGGCTTATTTATTTCCTAGTCTTCTTTTTCCCTAGTTTGCTAGTGGCCGCAACAACCATGGGCCATATATGAACCGTGGTAACCTTGACCCTGCTAGAGGCCATAGGATCCATGGGCCCCTTACGGGTCGTCGCATAAATGGGCCTCCAACGGGTCGTAGAATCGGTGGGCCTCGGGCCGTCGGATAAATGGGTCCACATGGGCCGTAAACGATTGTAATTGGTATCGGCCCAGCACGGTAACGGGCCATTAACAGGCCGGAGGACAACAACGGCTTAATTCCGCCACAGGCATAAGGGGTCGTTAATGGGCCAGAATATAGGATGGGCTGCAAACGGCGCAATGGGTTAACATGCCACAAACGGGCCGATTCTTGCCACGGGCTGAATTTGGCCCATTAGGGGAACAGGCAAGTAACGGGCCGGAAGTAATCGAGGGCCAGAAAGAAGCCTAAAAACATATATGCCGTCAGTAGGCCGAAAGCTAATACGGGCTGGAAACGACCCATGTGAATCATGGGTCGTTAATGGGTACAAAGAAATTTACTGTTCATTATGGGCTAGAGTCACCATGGGCCACTAAAGGGCCTAAAGTTACAAAAGGCCTCATATGTTCCGAAAGACGTCATGGGCCATACATGGGCCGAAAGTGAAAAGGGCTGGTGTTATATTCGACGGCCGACTTGGGAAGGCCCTAATAGGCCGTGAGTTACAGGGCAGTAAAATGGGCTATTCGCGAACATACCTTTAACAGGATTTTCATGGGCCGGGCCGCTAACTTTTGACCAAGTCAAACGGGCCGGCCTTTTTAAGCTAAATGGGCCAGTGGTGGGACGTCGCACGTATCGACATATCATAAGGGCCTATCTGACCCAATGACAAGCTGACAGGTGTTTCCTCCGGCCAATGAGAATTTTACACGTGGAAAATCCCCATTGGTCCGGGTTGTTAACAGGTTATCGGATCCAAACCGGAACCCGATAGCTTAACGGCGACCCGTTACAGTGGATGCCACGTGTCGGTCACCCTTGACGAAAGCACTTCTGTGACGTGCGATTTATCGTCATGGAATTCGACACTTCCGTGATGATAATTTTGGTAATGTCATGGAACACTTCTACGACAACACATGTATGACTATCTTGATTCTTTCATAACATCTTCATGGATGTACATGCATGAAAGAAAACGTTAAGCTACAATTGGTCAAGATGAAGCATCCTCGCCCCAACAAGGTCCAATGGCTTAGCGACTCCGACACCATTCAAGTGGAGCACACCGTTCAAGTCTCCTTCAAGATTTGAGCATACAAACACAGATCGGAGTATGATGTGGTTCCCGTGTCCATTCGCCATCTCATACTTGGCCGACCTTGGCAATTCGACCGCGATGTCATCCACAACGGGCGAACCAATCACTATAGCTTCAAGATGAAGGAAAAGGAGTATGTGCTACAGCCTATTTCTCCAAGTCATGTGATAGCCGACAAGCAAGCATCTACCAATCATGGAGAGCATGGTGAGAGAGTGAGCCACAAAAAAGAGAGTGAGTGCCCCAAGCCAAAATTGAGTGCCTCCACGATGAGCGACAAGAAAAACTTAGTGCTTTTAGCCATCAGAAGATATATGAGAGATATGTGTGTGAGAGTCCATCGAGTGTTTTTCACTATGTCCTAGTGCGGAAAGATGAAGCGGCAAGAACTAACACCTCTCATCATCTACCTCTAGTGTTGTATAATTTATTGCAGGAGTTCGCGGACGTGTTTCCTGATGAGCTACCTCCGGGAGTACGTCCACTACGCGGCATCGAACACTGCTCAACCTCATCCCCGGCGCACCTCTATCAGAACAGACACCATACCGTGTCAACCCCGAGGAGACTAAGGAAATAAAAACACAAGTACAACATTAAATTGACAATGGGCATGTATGTGAGAGCTTAAGTCCTTGTGCCATTCCGGTTATTCATGTACCCAAGAGAGATGGTAGTTTTAGCATGTGTTCCGATTGTTGTCCCATAAATGCTATAATCGTTTGCTATAGGCATCCCATTCCAGGACTTGATGATAAGCTAGATGAACTTAGTGGAGCCACCATTTTCTCAAAAATTGATCTTAAAAGTGTCATGGGAAACCATGGCACCTATGGGGCCATTAGCCCCTTTTGGTTCGGCGTGGGGATGGGCACGTTGCACAAAGAATGGAGAAGCATAACACAGCACGACAAAGATCACACGAGCAGTTTTACCCAAGTTTGGGCCGCCGTGAGGCGTAAAACCCTACTCCTGCTTTGGTGGATTGATGGTGGATAATGGTGGAGAACACGATGCTCTTGCCAGGAAGGGTTGCCTCGGGGCGAGAGTGGCTACGCGCGTATGAATATGCGAGGGTCTGAATCCTCTCTATGGTTGCCATGGGCCTCCTTTTATGGATAAAGGGGTCAGCACAGTGGCAAATCAATCTTTTACACACTAATTAGATGGCAAACAGTGCTATCATAGCTAACACTACAGGCGGACAGAGCGCATTAAATGCGCCACTCAGTGTCACATCACAGCGTGCCCGGCAAATCAGTCTTTTACACACTGATTAGATGGCAAACAGTGCTATCATAGCTAACACTACAGGCGGACAGAGCGCTTTAAATGCGCCACTCAGTGTCACATCACAGTGTGCCCGTCAAGCCTTGTCGGGCTGTTTTGCCAGCTTCGTGCCTGCTTGCTTGACACGTCTCAGGACGGGTGTCATTTGGAGGTGTTCTCCGTAGGAAGTGGCTGCCATGTGGCAGGAAGTGGCCACTTTGTCACTTAGGGGCTTGACACTGCACCGATCGATGACTTGTGTCGCTGTGAGGTGGAGCGGTGAAGCTTTGGCGGGGCAGTCCGCCCTTGTTGTGCCCGGCAAGCCTGCCGGGGCGGTCTGGAGGCTTGTCTCTTGGGCCAATCCTCATCCTTGCCAGGCTCGCCTGCAAGGCAAGGGAGGTTTTTCCCTTGGTGATATATTTCTTCTCTGCCTCGACTTGGTCTTCCTGATCTGCACTTTGATCCGTCAAAGAACTGATCTTTAGTGCTTGGTCTGATCTTGGGTGTTGCAATTTTGTCCTAAGGCCTATGCACTGTCTGGGCAACAGTCCCAGGCTTTGTTACACTGACAGGAGCCCCCGGGACTGGCCCGAATGCGCTGCCTGGCATTGTTAGGGTAGGCCCTAAAAAGTGCACATGCAGGAGCGTAGCGGTGGCTCGCCCTTTTGAGATCTTCTTTGCTTATTGATTAACCTGAGCCCAGGTCAGTTTTCGGTTCTTCTGCGCATGTCGCGTAATGCCAATATGACTTTAACACACGGGCGAGTAACTGCCAACTCACTCTTCCCACCACGCCCTTATCCTTAGCCACGTATGCCACATGCATTGAGTGGGGTAGGTAATGGAGGCGCGTGATGCGGGAGAGCGTCATGGCAGGGGCCCGGTCTTCTCGAAATGGTGGAGGAGGACGGTGGTTACCCGCTGGGGAATCAGCCCCCATCCCTAGCTCGCCTATAAAAGGAGGGGTGAGGGAGCGAGTACCCATCCATATACCTCTCCTCCTCCATCCTCAGCTTTCTTCTGGTTATGTTGAAAGGGAGAGCCCGGGGCCAGGCCCCGAGCCCTAGCTTGGGGTTGGTGATGCCGAATGCTTGTTCTTATGCTTGGGGAGTGAGAGAAGGGTATGGTCACGCCTTTGTTGGGGCAGGATTCCTCTCCCATCTTCATGCGAGCCTCAGGAGGGCATGCAGGCGGCGCGGCGGTGGCACCGGAGGTAGCGACTCCGGTGTGCTCGTTGTCGGGCCGCCCATAGCTTCAATTTTAGTGTGGGGCAACACAAACGATACCACGTCGTGGCTCGTGATGGATGCAGGGCGTGATAGTCGATCTTGGCATATTCCCCCTCTCCCTGTGGCGTCGGAGGGAGGTCGCAGAAGTGGTTCGCCATTGGTGAAGGTGGACCCTACCTCCTAGGGCACTGCCTGTCCAGCATATGGGAGAGCTCCTTGTCCTCATGCACGCCTCCTTAAAGGGTAGTGGATCCTTATCTTCGGGCCGTCAGGGACGACCATGCTCTCTGTGGACATACCCGGAGTGCATGGCGCCCGCTTTGGCTGGCGTGGTGGGAGCTTCGAGCGACAGCGGTACGGAAGGTGGCAGCAACCACCGACGCGTCAAGAACGGGGGCGCCGCTCCAATGAGTCGTGTTTTCTGGCAGCACCATCGTCTTCGACCGGGCTTCCGGCAGCGTCACCATCCGCACCTGCCCTCCGGTTTCTTCCTCCTAGCCTAGGAACGGCGCCATCCTGATCCTAGGGATGCGCCGAATCCCAGCCAGGCCGTCCCTCCGTCTTCTTCGTCTCTCCCTGTAGTTTTGAAGAAGGAGAGGAAAAAGTGAAGGCATCAAGGGCACTTTATCTCTCTCTCTTTTTAAATCTGCAGGTACTTGCCAAATTTTAGTTCAAATTATGTAATCTCTTTAATCCATGTTTGTGTCATGTAAGGTATGTACTTGTTTGATCAGCATATTAATGAAAAAGATGAACCTTGCCGGGGACTCGTGCATGTAATATGTCCATGCAGAGGTGGGATACCTCTATACTTTTAAGTAAACAAGTTTCCCCCGGCAGGCTATCCTGTCGGTATCTTCAGTTTTGTTGCCGCGGAGTTAGGCTTACTGGGCACAAATCATGAAGAGGGACCAGCCCCCCGCCAGTCCTTTTTTACCAAAGGACACTGCGACCATCCCGACCAAAGCAACGTTCGAATCAAAGGATGGGAGCACCTAAGTTTCAAAAGGCAGTGAGGTTTTCTTATGCACAAGTCCTTATTTATAGAACACGCATGGATAACAAAAAGAACTTATATATTTTAGCTTGCCGAGGATCGCAACGTAGGTTCGTCTTATCATCTCCTCTTTGGGACCAAGTCCACGACAGGATCCTGTAGTTTATGCAGATGAAAATGATGCCAGATGCGATCTTATCTACATGAACATGTGATGCTCATGATATGCTTATGCATGCATGCAACTTGTCGGGAGTCCCACAATGCTTCATTTAATTCTCTGTTGCTTAGGGTCTGTGACTGGCTTTGTACAAGGGGTTACATGCAACTGAGGCAAGGCATGTACAAAAGGGTGGCTGCCGCTCAGGGCCCGACAGCTGCGCCTTATGGGAAGAATTTGCGGAGATGCTCAATATTCCATGAGTTTTGCAGTTGAATGCCATCTCCGGTCTCCAGATGGACTGTGCCAGGTCTGGTGACTCGTACTACCCGGTAAGGGGCTTCCCACATTGGCGTCAACTTATTTGTACCCTTGGCGGACTGAATGCGCCTAAGGACAAGGTCTCCTTCCTCAAAACACGGGCATGAACCATGCGGCTGTGATAGCGACGCAGGGCTTGCTGGTAGCATGCAGCACGCGTAGCAGCCCGGAGACGGTTCTCGTCAATAAGCATAGTGTCGTCACGCAGGCGCTGTTCCTGCGCTACTTCATCGTAGGCAAGCACTCGAGGTGACCCGTAATTGAGTTCCATGGGGATAACTGCTTCTGCCCCATAGACTAGGGAGAAGGGAGTGTGCCCGGTAGCTCGATTTGGTGCCACTTTGAGGGACCAAAGAACCATCGGCAGCTCATCAATCCATCACCTGCCGCACTTCTGCATCTTATAAAATGTTCTTTCCTTGAGTCCTCGCAACACTTCAGCCTTTGCCCTCTCAGCTTCCCCATTCCTCCAAGGATGTGCAACAGAGGCAAATGAGATTTCGCTTCCGAGGGCATGAACATATTGCATGAAGGCCCGACTCGTGAATTGGGTGCCGTTGTCAGTGATGATCCAGGCAGGGACCCCGAAGCGACACACCAATCCTTTCAAGAACTTGATAGCTGACTGAGCAATCACCTTTCTCATGGCTTCTACTTCTGGACACTTGGTAAACTTTTCAATTGCAATGAACAAGAATTCAAAGCCCCCGACAGCACGGGGAAGAAAGGGCCGAGGATATCGAGCCCCCAGAATGAAAACGTCAATGACAAAGGGATTGTCTGAAGAGCTTGGGCAGGCAGATGGATATTCTTGGAATCAAACTAGCAGGCTTCAAATTTGGTGACTAGCTCGACCGCATCTTGGAGGGTTGTGGGCCAATAGAACCCTTGCTGGAATGTTTTCCCAACCAAAGCCCTTGATCCAATGTGGGAGCCCCACATGCCTTTGTGTATTTCTGCCAGCAGTTCCTTTCCTTCTTCCCAGCAAATGAACTTCAATTTCACACGCGTTGGATTAGAGAAAGTTCTCTATTCCGAACATTTCCTGGAAGTAGACGACACATTTTAAATCTTAATATTGGCATGGCATATTTCGTTGAATCAGTCTTTTTCGCCACATCGCGTATAAAGGGAATCGAACCCAACTCTTCCATGAACCCCGCACGAATGGCCCTCCCTTAATTAAATGAACTATGAGAATTCCTTTTTTTATTTTTATTTTTAGTTCTCATAAGTCCTTGATATACTAGCAGAGACTCAATACTTGACCGACTACGTCACAGTGCTCAGGTAAAGTGGCAGTGGCCCTCCGGGATACTCTTTCAGCTTCTTCTTGCTCTTCGGGAAGTTCTCTGGTTTGGAGGAAATGAACTATGTGCCGCACCCAAGTTGGAGCCTCGGGCTCAGCAACGAGGACCAGCGGCACCTCCTCCTTCGTGCTCGTTGTTTCCGTCAACCTCTCTCCCGGGATCCTCGAGAGGCTCCACCGGGAGAGGCTTGCCAGAGTTCAGTTTCCTCCTCTTCCGGGCCATTGTTGTCGGGATATGGAGGGCTGAGTAAGATGGAGAACAAAAGTTCCTGGTTCCACAGGAAGCTTCTGTGCAGCGCACTTTGACAGATGATCAGCAATGTTGTTTTCCGCACGGGGTACGTGCTCTGTTCTCAATCCGTCGAAGCGCTCCTCCAGCCTTCTCACTTCCTCAATGTATGCCTCCATCAATGGACTTTGGTAATCCTTGTTGACTTGACTCACCACAAGTTTTGAATCTCCTCGAATGATCAGCTTCTTGATCCCCAATTCTGCTGCAATCCTGAGCCTGGCAAGGAACCCTTCGTAGTCTGTAGTATTGTTGGTCGCCTCCTCCTATGGAAAATGCAACTGGACAACGTACTTTAGGTGCTCTCCAGTGGGAGCAACGATAAGCATGCCAGCCCCTGCACCTTGTAGGGAGAAGGCACCATCAAAATACATGATCCATTCTTGGGGTGCTTCCCTACCGGGGACAACTGTCTCTAGTACCTCTTCATCAGGGGTTGGCGTCCATTCTGCAATAAACTCTACAAATACTCTACTATGAATTGTTGACGTGCTTTCAAACTTTAAGCCAAAGCTAGATAACTCCAATGCCCACTCCACTATTCTACCGGTAGCCTCAGGGTTTTGGAGTATCCTTTGCGAAGGGAAGCGGGTGACAACCGTGTTCTCGTGGGCTCGGAATTAGTGGCGCAGTTTACTTGAGGCCATGACAAGGCCAAAAATCAACTTTTGCACGCCATAGTGCTTGGATCTATCCCCCTGCAATAGGGAGCTGATGATGTACACTGGGCGGTGCACCACTTTCTTCCTTGCCGCGCCCTTGGGGTTGCCTCCGCTGTCGTGCTCTTCTCTATCTTGATCTACGTCCGGCCTTGCCGGGCTGTGCTCATTCTCTCCCCCGGAAGGGACACTAGCTGAGGCTATTGCTTCCTCCACTTCCCGCTGTGCCACTAGTGCTGCACTGACCAACTGATTAGTTGCCGCCAGGTATAGCAGCAACAGCTCTTGTGGTTTGGGAGCAACCAAAGTGGGCCTAGAAGACAAGTAGGTCTTCAAATCTTACAGTGCTGCGTCTACTTCCGGAGTCCACTTCATGAGTCCTGGCTTCTTCAAGATTTTGAAGGATGACAAGGCGCGCTTGGCAGACTTGTAGATGAATCTACTAAGCGCGGCAATGCACCCTGTCAAACGCCTCACATCCTTAACTGTCTTAGGTGCCTGAATCTGCCCGATAGCCTTGATCTTATCAGGGTTGGCCTCTATCCCGCGATGGGACATAAAGAAACCAAGTAGCTTACCGGAGGGAACGCAAAACACATACTTCTCTGGGTTCAGCTTCAAGTTGATCTTGCGCAGATTAACAAACGTCTCTTCTAAGTCCGGCATGAGGGTTGATTTGTCCTTGGTCTTGACCACAATATCATCCATGTAGGCTTCAATGTTACTATGCAATTGTGACCCAAAACCAATTTGGACTACCCTTGCAAAAGTGGACCCAACGCTCTTCAACCCGAAAGGCATTCGCATGAAGCAGTATGTGCCACACAGCGTGATGAACGAGGTCTTCTCCTCGTCTTCCTTGTGTGACACCCAAAATTTTATTTGGCTTTTTCAAAAAAATTATTTGACTTGAGGGAGGTGATTTAAATTTTCTTCTAAAGAACCCACCCCCTCAAAAACTTTCTTTGTGGCAAGAGTTTTATTTGGATTTACCCAAGACATGAATTTTTTGGTCTTGGAGGTTTTCCCTTTTTATTTGGACTCAAACCAAAATGCTTTTCACTTGAAAAAAAAATGTCTTTTGAAAATTCCCTTGAAAAGCCCTATGGCTTTTGGAAAGATCCTTTCCCACTTTCAAAAATCTCTCTTGCCATGACCTAAGTGTAAATCCCCTCTCATAAGCCTCTCCTCATCTTTAGATCATGATGTACTTCAAATCCAGCAAGTTGAACCTCTCCATATAATTATTTCCATTTATTTCTTATCAAAAACAATTTATGCCTTCTATTCTAGCTCTTGGAGATTTACAAAGGAGCTACCCTTTCTGTTTTGATTTTTGCCCCCAAACCAATTTCCTTAGCTAGTCCTTTGAACCCTCAACCAAGATCCATGAAGATCCACTGGTCTTCAGTTCAAATTTTTCAAACTACACTTGCTGCAAGTTTGGACCAGATTTGCCAAATTTGATGAAATTCATTCAAATCCTTCTCCTAAAAATCTGAGAAAAATCAGGCAGCCTCTGGGTGCATTGAGAGGTCACCTCACCAAGTCCCAGCTCCAGGAAAAATTTCTTCCAATTTCATCGAACACCTGCTGGACACTGTTTCTATAATGTTCAGTCAAGTTCAGTTAACAGTGTCTGAAACTACTGTCGTTTCTTCAGTGTCTGTTGTCGATCTCGCCAGTGCCCCGGCGTCGCCGTGCTTCCTGTCCCCTCCCCCTTGTCCTCTGCACCGCACGAGCACCTGGAAGGTTGCGGGCGTCGGCGATGACCAGGAGGAGGTGCGCCGCCCTGTGACCGACGCCAGCGGCGGCTTTGCGGCCGCCAAAGAGAGGCGCAGCGCAGACGGCGCCGTCCAGCGCCGCCGAAGCCACCGGAGGCCGCCGCGTGGTCTTCCACTCCCCCGTGCACGCTGCCACCCTCGTCGTGAACCGCTAGGCGTGGAGCGCGCTCTCTGCCGCTGCCGTGCCCGTACGGCCGCCCCAACGAAGACGGGCGCCATTACGCCAAGCCAGACCAGGTTTAGCAGTGGAACGGGACAAGTAACTCTCACTGATGCTGCCTAGCCTCCTAAACCCACTGACCATCCACTGCCTCGCCGTAATTGCTCGCCGGAGTGATCCCGTTCACGGCCACCCCCTCGAATCGCCTATAAATAGAGGCCCCGAGCTCCAACTAGAACCCACACCACCTCTGCACACCACCAAGACCACGCCTAGCCACTGGAAGAGCCCCGAGGGAGCCTTCTTCCTCAACTCCGGCCGCCGCGACCCGCCACGGGATCCAGCTCGATTCGCTCCCGTGCATGCACCTCAGCCTCTCATCTCTTGCCAGAAGTTTCCTTATGCATCCACTCTCCTGACCCGCACGTCAATTCGGAGTTTGCAGCACACCACCGGAGTTCTCCACCATCGCCCGAGCCGCCGTCCGCCGGAGAAAGTGTCGCCGTCGACATGGTGCTCCCCGACGACCAAGTCCACCACCCACCAACGCAGAAGGACACGCTGAACCTCTTGGTACACTCCGATCTCCCTGACTCGCCGTGGTTCGACGCCGGCGACCACCGCAGCCTTTGGGCGCCGGCGAGGATTTGAACCTGACATGTGGGACCCCCACGTCAGCCTCTCTTCTTTCTCTCCCCCGAAGCGTTTTCTGTTGGCGCCTTCGGGCAAGTACGTTTTCTCTGTGGGCTGGCGCGTTTCCCTTCGAACCGTTTTCTGTTTTCTCAGTTAAGTCCCTGGATCTTTTCTGTTTCATCACAGATTAGTCCCTGGACTAAAACCCTTATAACTTTTTAATAAAAAGTGATTTTTGAGTGATTCTTTTTCTGACAGTCTTATATTTTTGTCTAGTTTTTTATAGGATTTATTTGGAAAAAATTTGAGACAACTTTTATGCACGCGTTGGTTTTCACGTTAGTATGCATTTTCGCTATACCGTAGGTTCCGGAAGAGGTGACGGAGCCGCGAACTTCGCCGAGCTAGACTCCGACTTCTCCGAACCAGGCAAGCATGTTTGAACCTTTGATATGATAGGTGTTTTGCATGTTTGCTTGAATGGTTGTGCTTGGCATATGAGCATCGGTGAGTATCTCGTTGCATGTAAGGCAACTACCCGTGTGTTCCGAAGTTACTATGATCTCTGAGGAGAGATGGCCTAATCATGTGGTGACATGAAGGGCAGTAAGGTGGTACTGTTGTAGCATGCCAGCCTTACGTCATCCGATAAATTCCGACGTTAACGTGGACAGAGTCACGTTATCGTTCTTCCCCTTCCGTGCTACCACATGTTTTCTGCCAGAATGCGGTTTAGTAAGTTGTTAACCTCTTTCCGTGTACACACCAAATAGAGGGGCCGGGATGAGGGTTCCATGGCCCTGGATTAAAGCCAGTCATCCGGTCAGGGGGCATGGGTGTTTCCGGTTGGGACCGAGAGGGGGGCACCCCTTAGAGCGCGCGTATATAAATTTGATCCCATGCTACGCGAGGTTGTAGCCTCCCCGTCTCAAGGTTTTTCTTGAACGTTGCCGAGGGTGATTCCTGGCTTCGGAATGTTGAATGGGTGTGTACTGGTTAGATGTGTTTCTTCCAAAACGCCGTAAACGGAACTAGTCCCCGTGACTACTGAAATCCGTTGGCTGTGGTTAAAGTACAAACTCTGCAGAGTCAAATCCTTCCGAGTCATCGTATCCTTGGTCAAGTAACGTGATCAGTGTATCCATGTCTGTGTCAAATCCTCATGGTATACTCTTTCCCCGGTAAATAAGCTTGAGCGGTAAACTTGGTTGAACGTTATTCCTGTGGATGGACTAACGCTGTTGTTTATCTCATATCTGAATATTCCCTTGTTGTGGTATTAAAGTCTTGAACTACTAAATTATCAAGTTATGAAATATAAGCCCTTTATGTGATGTCGCTCAGACGTCCGACTGTGGCATGTTTGCCTTTTACCTTCAATATAAGCCCTTTATGTGATGTCGCTCAGGCGTCCGACTGTGGGATGTTTGTCTTTTACGTTCAATATAAGCCCTTTATGTGATGTCGCTCAGACGTCCCATTGTGGCATGTTTGTCTTTTACGTTCAATATAAGCCCTTTATGTGATGTCGCTCAGACGTCCGACTGTGGCATGTTTGCCTTTTACTCTCAATATAAGCCCTTTATGTGATGTCGCTCAGACGTCCGACTGTGGCACGCACTATCATTTATTTTCTTTTATAAGCCCTTTATGTGGTGTTGCCTTGACGCCCGACTGCGGCATTATTATTCTCGTATTTTCCTCTCGAGGAGTCATTCAGACACTCGCTTGGCCCTCAGTATTTTACTTTGGGATTTCGGGAGGACTACCGCCCGACTTCTCTTTTATTTCCCATGCATTATTATCTCTAGGTCTGAGTGCACTTGTTAATCTGTTCATATGCATCATGTTTACATTTGTTATATCTTATGTCCGAACTGTCTTGCGAGTACTTTCATAGTACTCACCTGGCTTGTTGATTTGGCCAGATGTTGACGAAGGCGATCTCATGGATGAAGAGTTTGATAGTGAGTCTGACGCCTAGAGGAATCCCAGTCAGTCCCGTGCGATCCTGGATATTGGTCACTTGTATTATATACACTTCCGCCACCCGCAATAAGTCTCCTCGAGCCTCACTCCGACGCTCGAAGAGTTGTTAGTTTTCAGGAGTCATATCACCCACATCGCGGTGATATTTCCACCACCACTCCTATCGTGAGTTAGTAGTTATGCCACCCTATCCGCCGTTATGTTTTAATGGCGTGCATGTAATAAATTGTTGGGCAGTCTCCGCTCAACCTTGTATTATATTCAGTACTCCTGGTATTTTTCTTCTGTGACCAAGATATTGTCTACCAGTGAAAAGAAATTCTTCTTTACTGGTCCGTAAAAGGGATCGGTCTCTCAATAAATATTTTTATTGGAAAACCGGTCGTGACAAGCTTGGTACCAGAGCCAGGCTGACTGTAGGAAGCCACTAGGTGCGATCGCTAATCGGTTATTAGCGTCCTTTGTGCTTTTTCAGCATTTTTTGCAAATGTAGCTATTTTCTGTTGGTCATCATAAATTTATGACATGACTACTCAGAATTTTTGCCTACTTTTGTAGATGGCTGGCAGCAACTGCGAGACTCGGGTGTTCACTAACGTGCCCGAGGGGTTTGTCAAACTCCTCGTCTCCATCACCAAGCTCGCGATCGGGCCAGCAACTCGTCCGGAGTTCACGCTTTATCAACACAAGCTCAGCGACGACGTGTCTATGCACCAGGCCGTGGTGCAATTCAAGGGAGGACGTTCTGCGTCTCGCCACTTCCGTTTTGTGGGAAGGGCCATGCCTACGGAGAGGCATGCCATGCAGATGGCTGCCCGTGAGGCGATAGCTCGCCTTCGGGACATTCTTCCTATGATGAAGACTCGTCGCTACCGCTACCTCCCATGCCATGTGCCATATACTTGTCACTATGCATTCGCCTGCCCTAGGGGAGAGCGAGATGAAGCCATCGAGATGGTTGTTGAGTACCTCAAGGCTCTGGAGGAATCTTTCGACAACCTCGTGGACGATCTTGTGGCTGCCCGCATGGACTTAGTCCGGGGCGGTCCTGCCAGCAGGAAGGAGCTTCTCCACACGGCACCGCCTCTGACATTCGTCTCGTCTTCAGCCTCTTATGCACCGGCCATTTTGGCCACTGCTCGCCGTCTGCCTACCACTGAGGAGTTCGACCGAGTCATCGCTCCTACTCCAGTCAGAGCTGCACCGCCTGCCGCACCCGCACTACCGCCCGTCGCACCCGCGCCATCACCGCAGCGCAGTGCTACGCGCCAGGAGCCTGCTAGAGAGGAGGTGGAGGTGGAATCTCCTGCACCGCTGAGTCTTGCACTCGGCAAGGGAAAGGACATCGTCACCATCTCCGACTGAGAGCGCCGAGTAGCCGCGCGTTATGTCTGCTTGTATGATGTGTTTTATCTGTACGTTAGTTTGTAGTAGT
The DNA here is from genome assembly GCF_018294505.1 of Triticum aestivum. Classification (NCBI taxonomy): domain Eukaryota; kingdom Viridiplantae; phylum Streptophyta; class Magnoliopsida; order Poales; family Poaceae; genus Triticum; species Triticum aestivum. The sequence goes on from NC_057796.1 coordinate 168,839,936, forward strand.
TATGTACGCTGCTTTCTGAAGGAGTGTGCTAGTCTAATAACATGTCGGGAATGTGTACGCACATCCTGAGTGCTGTATCGTATGTTTGCGTGTCGCGTGTAAGATATGTGCTAAGCAGTTCTTCTCCGTGCGAAATCGTTTGTGCTTTCTTGAAAAATCTTGAGGTCTTTTAAATTTTTTGCCTTTGCAAGATTTTCCTTGTGCCACACAGTTCTTCTCACGAATTTTGCAAAATAATACCCCAGACTGGAAAAATGTCACGTCCGTGGACTCGTTCCATGCCCAATCAGCCAGAAGAAGTTTATGGGACACAGACTAGCAACAACTTCACTCAGGGACAGTCCAGTCAACAGGACAGCGAAGCAGCCTTGTCTCAAGTATGCCGCCTTTTCGAACAAAGCCAGCAACAGCACCAAGAGATGATGAATCACGTCATCAATATGGGAAACCACCGTGAGCCCTATCAACCACACTCCAAGCTGTCTGAATTGCAGAAGACACACCCTCCAACGTTTGCTCACACCGATAGCCGCTGGAAGCCGATGATTGGCTTCGTGACATCGAAAGGAAGCTGATCATTGCTCAGTGTTCAGATCATGAGAAGGTGCTTTATGCACCACACTACCTTACTGGAGCAGCTGCAGCATGGTGGGAAAACTTCCTACACATGCATCCCAGTGAACACAACATCACCTGGGAAGAGTTCAAGGAAGGCTTTCGTGGGGCACACATCCCCAGGAGCATCATAAAAATCAAGAAGAGAGAATTTGATGACCTCAAGCAAAGAGGCATGTCAGTGACAGAATACAACGGTCAGTTTACCCAGCTATCTCGTTATGCCTACGACGAGCACATGACAGAGAACAAGAGAATGGAAAAATTCTTGGACGGCCTGGCACCGGCACTAAGATGCCAACTGGTTGTACACACTTTCCCGGATTTTAAAACCCTGGTTGACAAGGCCATTACCTTGGAGAATGAGCGCCGTAGTCTGGAAGATATCCGTAAGCGAAAGAGGGATAAGACGACCCTTGCTCGCAACAACCGAAGCAAGACTGATGTTCAGAGGACTGAAGCAAGGAAATCCACGACTACTGATCTAAGGCCAACCAAACAGTTTCATTCCAGGGACAAGGACTTCACGTACCGTCCAGGGGTCACATGCTATGCTTGTGGTGAAGAAGGGCACTATGCCAAACAGTGCCCAAAGCCAAGGAACTCAGCCCCCAAAAGGAACAATGGTGGGAACAATCCAGCCCCCAAGCGCAACAACTTCAGTCCCAACAACAACCACAGGAAGGGTCACCTGAACCATGTGACCAGAGAAGAGGCGCAGAATGCCCCAGACATCGTGCTCGGTACGTTCCCTGTCAACACAGTACCTGCCACGGTTTTGTTTGATTCTGGAGCTTCCCATTCGTTCGTTTCGAAGAATTTTGTTTTGCAACACGGTTTTCCGATGCTTCCCTTGGAAAAATCTATGATCATCAAGTCCCCCGGAAATAAGCAGATCGCTCAGAGTTACTGCCAAGGAATGATCATTGAGTTCGAAGGACTACAGTTTCAAGCTAATCTTATCGTGTTGGAAAACAAAGGACTGGATGTCATTTTAGGGATGGACTGGTTAACCACCAACAAAGGATTTATTGATTGTTTCAATCGGACTGTGATCCTCACTCATCATCACGGCAAGACGATAAAGTTACCGCCCAAGAAAGACCACGGTCACAGCAACCAAAATTGAACAAAGTGGACATTTCAGAACTGAGAAAAGTTCCAGTGGTATGCGAGTTTCCTGACGTATTTCCTGAAGAACTACCAGGCATGCCACCAGACCGAGAGATAGAATTCAGCATTGAACTAGCACCTGGCACCGCTCCCATCTATAAGAAACCTTATAGAATGGCACCCTCAGAATTGGTAGAATTGAAGAAACAGATAAAGGAATTACTGGACAAAGGTTTTATTCGAGCCAGTTCCTCACCCTGGGGTTCGCCAGTATTATTCGCCAAGAAAAAGGATGGAACACTGAGACTGTGTATAGACTATCGAGCTCTCAATATGGTCACCATCAAAAACAAATATCCGATGCCACGGATAAATGATTTGTTTGACCAGCTCGCACAAGCCAAGGTGTTCTCAAAAATTGATTTGAGATCGGGATATCATCAATTAAAAGTACGAACAGAAGATATCCCTAAGACAGCATTTACCTCCAGATACGGATTATATGAGTTCACAGTGATGCCTTTTGGACTGACGAACGCCCCCGCATATTTCGTCCACCTCATGAACAAAGTGTTCATGAAATTCATGGAAAAATTTGTTGTGGTGTTCATTGACGATATTCTGGTTTACTCAAGGACACCAGAAGAGCATGCTGAGCATCTCAGAATCGTTTTGGGAGAATTAAGGAAACATCAGTTGTACGCCAAATTTAGCAAGTGTGAATTTTGGCTAAGGCAAGTTGGTTTCCTAGGGCATATATTAAACCAAGAAGGCGTGGCCGTAGACCCAGAAAAAGTCAAAGCCATACTTGACTGGAAACCACCCGCCAACATAACAGATGTGCGGAGTTTCCTGGGAATGGCCGGATATTACAGAAGATTTATTGAAGGATTCTCCACTGTGTCGAAACCAATGACCCAGTTGCTCAAGAAAGACAAGAAGTTCGTATGGACGGAAGCATGCGAGAAAAGCTTCCAAGAACTCAAGAAGAAACTAACAACCGCACCGGTCTTAACTGTGCCAGACATACACAAGAGTTTTGAAGTATATTGTGACGCGTCCCGAAAGGGCCTCGGATGTGTGCTGATGCAGGATGGCAAAGTGGTCGCGTATGCTTCCAGGCAACTGCGGAAACATGAGGAAAATTATCCAACTCATGACTTGGAGCTAGCAGCGGTCATCCATGCACTCAAGGAGTGGAGGCACTTTCTGTTGGGAAATCGTTGTGAAATATATACGGACCATAAGAGCCTTAAATATATTTTCACACAGCCAGAGCTAAATTTGCGCCAACGACGCTGGTTGGAATTGGTCAAGGACTATGATGTCGGCATTCACTACCATCCAGGGAAAGCAAATGTAGTGGCTGATGCCCTTAGTCGGAACCCCAGCCCGGACAACGACGGTCCACAAAACTTGAGGCCTGAGTTTCAGCAAGAGTTCGCTAGGCTCAACATGGTGTTAGTCTCCGAGGGCACCATGTCAAATCTGGAGATACAACCCACCCTAGTGGAACAAATTAAGAAGGCTCAGCAGGGACATCCCAGCATCGAAGGTATAAAGAAAAAAATGAACCTTGGTAAGGCTTCAGAGTTCGTCACAGACAGTGAAGGAATATTATGGTACGAAGACAGACTTTGCGTACCTAACATTGAGGAACTCAAGCAACAAATCCTAACAGAAAGCCACACCGCTCCATACTCGATCCACCCTGGAGGAACCAAAATGTACAAAGACATTCAGGAAAGATTTTGGTGGCACGGTATGAAAAGGGATATAGCCGCATTTATTGCTTGTTGCGATTCATGTCAGCGCATCAAGGCTGAGCATCAAAAGCCAGCAGGACTACCCCAGCCAAACAGGATACCGGAGTGGAAATGGGATGAAATAGGAATGGACTTCATCGTCGGACTACCTCGATCACAACGCGGAAATGACGCCATATGGGTCATCACAGACCGACTAACTAAGGTAGCACATTTCATTCCCATGAAGACGACCTACTCCACACAAAGGCTGGCCAAGCTTTATCTCTCACGTATAGTTTGTTTGCATGGAGTCCCAAAGACTATAATGTCCGACCGAGGCACCCAATTTGTCTCTAAATTTTGGGCTCACCTGCAACAAGCTCTGGGCACGCAACTAGCTTTCAGTACAGCGTACCACCCTCAGACTGATGGACAAACGGAACGTGTGAACCAAATCCTAGAGGACATGCTGAGAGCCTGTGTACTCACCTATGGATCCAGTTGGGAAGAAAGTTTGCCGTATGCCGAGTTTGCTTACAACAACAGTTACCAAGCCAACTTACAAATGACACCCTTTGAAGCATTGTACGGACGGAGGTGTCGTACCCCACTAAATTGGTCAGAAACAGGTGACAGTCATATCTTCGGCCTAGACATGCTCAAGGAGGCTGAGGAGAAAGTTAAACAGATCAGGGACAGACTCAAGACAGCCCAAAGCCGACAGAAGAGCTATTACGATCAAAAACATCGTGAGGTCAGCTTTGAACCCGGTGATTTCGTATACCTCCGAGTGTCTCCTATGAGGGGCCTGCAACGATTCAAAATTAAGGGGAAGCTAGCCCCGAGATTTATTGGACCATTCTGTATAGTTGCACGAAGAGGCACGGTAGCCTACAAACTAGACCTACCCATGGAACTGTCAGACGTCCATGACATATTCCACGTCTCACAATTGAGAAAATGTGTAAGTAACCCGGAGAAGCATGTATCCCATGAAGTCATTGATGTGCAACCAGACCTCACCTACAGAGAGCGGCCAGTAAGGATTTTGGAAGAGTCTGAAAGGAGGACCCGTCAGAAAACAACAAATTTTTTCAAAGTTCAATGGAGCAACCACACTGAGGATGAAGCTACATGGGAAAGGGAAGATTTTCTTCAGGCAGAATATCCATATCTATTTGAGGATCAGCTGAAATCTCAAGGATGAGATTTTCCTAAGGGGGTAGGTGTTGTGACACCCAAAATTTTATTTGGCTTTTTCAAAAAATTTATTTGACTTGAGGGAGGTGATTTAAATTTTCTTCTAAAGAACCCACCCCCTCAAAAACTTTCTTTATGGCAAGAGTTTTATTTGGATTTACCCAAGACTTGAATTTTTTGTTCTTGGAGGTTTTCCCTTTTTATTTGGACTCAAACCAAAATGCTTTTCACTTGAAAAAAAAATGTCTTTTGAAAATTCCCTTGAAAAGCCCTATGGCTTTTGGAAAGATCCTGCCCACTTTCAAAAATCTCTCTTGCCATGACCTAAGTGTAAATCCCCTCTCATAAGCCTCTCCTCATCTTTGGATCATGATGTACTTCAAATCCAGCAAGTTGAACCTCTCCATATAATTATTTCCATTTATTTCTTATCAAAAACAATTTATGCCTTCTATTCTAGCTCTTGGAGATTTACAAAGGAGCTACCCTTTCTGTTTTGATTTTTGCCCCCAAACCAATTTCCCTAGCTAGTCCTTTGAACCCTCAACCAAGATCCATGAAGATCCACTGGTCTTCAGTTCAAATTTTTCAAACTACACTTGCTGCAAGTTTGGACCAGATTTGCCAAATTTGATGAAATTCATTCAAATCCTTCTCCTAAAAATCTGAGAAAAATCAGGCAGCCTCTGGGTGCATTGAGAGGTCACCTCACCAAGTCCCAGCTCCAGGAAAAATCATTTCATCGAACACCTGCTGGACACTGTTTCTATAATGTTCAGTCAAGTTCAGTTAACAGTGTCTAAAACTACTGTCGTTTCTTCAGTGTCCGTTGTCGATCTCGCCAGTGCCCCGGCGTCGCCGTGCTTCCTGTCCCCTCCCCCTTGTCCTCTGCACCGCACGAGCACCTGGAAGGTTGCGGGCGTCGGCGACGAGCAGGAGGAGGTGCGCCGCCCCGTGACCAACGCCAGCGGCGGCTTTGCGGCCGCCAGAGAGAGGCGCAGCGCAGACGGCGCCGTCCAGCGCCGCCCAAGCCACCGGAGGCCGCCACGTGGTCTTCCACTCCCCCGTGCGCGCTGCCACCCTCGTCGTGATCCGCTAGGCGCGGAGCGCGCTCTCTGCCGCCGCCGTGCCCGTACGGCCGCCCCAACGAAGACCGGCGATGTTACGCCAAGCCAGACCAGGTTTAGCAGTGGAACGGGACCAGTAACTCTCACTGATGCTGCCTAGCCTCCTAAACCCACTGACCATCCACTGCCTCGCCGTAATTGCTCGCCGGAGCGATCCCGTTCACGGCCACCCCCTCGAATCGCCTATAAATAGAGGCCGCGAGCTCCAACTAGAACCCACACCACCTCTGCACACCACCAAGACCACGCCTAGCCACTGGAAGAGCCCCGAGGGAGCCTTCTTCCTCAACTCCAGCCGCCGCGACCCGCCACGGGATCCAGCTCGATTCGCTCCCGTGCGTGCACCTCTGCCTCTCATCTCTTGCCAGAAGTTTCCTTATGCATCCACTCTCCTGACCCGCACCTCAATTCGGAGTTTGCAGCACACCACCGGAGTTCTCCACCATCGCCCGAGCCGCCGTCCGCCGGAGAAAGTGTCGCCGTCGACGTGGTGCTCCCCGATGACCAAGTCCACCACCCACCGACGCGGAAGGACACGCTGAACCTCTTGGTACACTCCGATCTCCTTGACTCGCCGTGGTTCGACGCCGGCGACCACCGCAGCCTTCGGGCGCCGGCGAGGATTTGAACCTGACATGTGGGACCCCCACGTCAGCCTCTCTTCTTTCTCTCCCCCGAAGCGTTTTCTGTTGGCGCCTTCGGGCAAGTATGTTTTCTCTGTGGGCTGGCGCGTTTCCCTTTGAACTGTTTTCTCAGTTAAGTCCCTGGATCTTTTCTGTTTCATCACAGATTAGTCCCTGGACTAAAACCCTTATAACTTTTTAATAAAAAGTGATTTTTGAGTGATTCTTTTTCTGACAGTCTTATATTTTTGTCTAGTTTTTTATAGGATTTATTTGGAAAAAATTTGAGACAACTTTTATGCACGCGTTGGTTTTCACGTTAGTATGCATTTTCGCTATACCGTAGGTTCCGGAAGAGGTGACGGAGCCACGAACTTCGCCGAGCTAGACTCCGACTTCTCCGAACCAGGCAAGCATGTTTGAACCTTTGATATGATAGGTGTTTTGCATGTTTGCTTGAATGGTTGTGCTTGGCATATGAGCATCGGTGAGTATCTCGTTGCATGTAAGGCAACTACCCGTGTGTTCCGAAGTTACTATGATCTCTGAGGAGAGATGGCCTAATCATGTGGTGACATGAAGGGCAGTAAGGTGGTACTGTTGTAGCATGCCAGCCTTACGTCATCCGATAAATTCTGACGTTAACGTGGACAGAGTCACGTTATCGTTCTTCCCCTTCCGTGCTACCACATGTTTTCTGCCAGAATGCGGTTTAGTAAGTTGTTAACCTCTTTCCGTGTACACACCAAATAGAGGGGCCGAGATGAGGGTTCCATGGCCCTGGATTAAAGCCAGTCATCCGGTCAGGGGGCATGGGTGTTTCCGGTTGGGACCGAGAGGGGGGCACCCCTTAGAGCGCGCGTATATAAATTTGATCCCATGCTACGCGAGGTTGTAGCCTCCCCGTCTCAAGGTTTTTCTTGAACGTTGCCGAGGGTGATTCCTGGCTTCGGAATGTTGAATGGGTGTGTACTGGTTAGATGTGTTTCTTCTAAAACACCGTAAACGGAACTAGTCCCCATGACTACTGAAATCCGTTGGCTGTGGTTAAAGTACAAACTCTGCAGAGTCAAATCCTTCCGAGTCATCGTATCCTTGGTCAAGTAACGTGATCAGTGTATCCATGTCTGTGTCAAATCCTCATGGTATTCTCTTTCCCCGGTAAATAAGCTTGAGCAGTAAACTTGGTTGAACGTTATTCCTGTGGGTGGACTAACCCTGTTGTTTATCTCATATCTAAATATTCCCTTGTTGTGGTATTAAAGTCTTGAACTACTAAATTATCAAGTTATGAAATATAAGCCCTTTATGTGATGTCGCTCAGACGTCCGACTGTGGCTTGTTTGCCTTTTACCTTCAATATAAGCCCTTTATGTGATGTTGCTCAGACGTCCGACTGTGGCATGTTTGTCTTTTACGTTCAATATAAGCCCTTTATGTGATGTCGCTCAGACGTCCGACTGTGGCATGTTTGTCTTTTACGTTCAATATAAGCCCTTTATGTGATGTTGCTCAGACGTCCGACTGTGGCATGTTTGCCTTTTACTCTCAATATAAGCCCTTTATGTGATGTCGCTCAGACGTCCGACTGTGGCATGCACTGTCATTTATTTTCTTTTATAAGCCCTTTATGTGGTGTTGCCTTGACGCCCGACTGCGGCATTATTATTCTCGTATTTTCCTCTCGAGGAGTCATTCAGACACTCGCTTGGCCCTCAGTATTTTACTTTGGGATTTCGGGAGGACTACCGCCCGACTTCTCTTTTATTTCCCATGCATTATTATCTCTAGGTCTGAGTGCACTTGTTAATCTGTTCATATGCATCATGTTTACATTTGTTATATCTTATGTCCGAACTGTCTTGCGAGTACTTTCATAGTACTCACCTGGCTTGTTGATTTGGCCAGATGTTGACGAAGGCGATCTCATGGATGAAGAGTTTGATAGTGAGTCTGACGCCTAGAGGAATCCCAGTCAGTCCCGTGCGATCCTGGATATTGGTCACTTGTATTATATACGCTTACGCCACCCGCAATAAGTCTCCTCGAGCCTCACTCCGACGCTCGAAGAGTTGTTAGTTTTCAGGAGTCATATCACCCACATCGCGGTGATATTTCCACCACCACTCCTGTCGTGAGTTAGTAGTTATGCCACCCTATCCGCCATTATGTTTTAATGGCGTGCATGTAATAAATTGTTGGGCAGTCTCCGCTCAACCTTGTATTATATTCAGTACTCCTGGTATTTTTCTTCTGTGACCAATATATTGTCTACCAGTGAAAAGAAATTCTTCTTTACTGGTCCGTAAAAGGGATCGGTCTCTCAATAAATATTTTTATTGGAAAACCGGTCGTGACACCTTGGACATAAAGATTTGATGATACCCAGAGTATGCATCCAAAAAGGAGAGAAAATCACATCCGGATGTGGAATCCACGATCTGGTCGATGTGGGGCAAGGGAAAAGGGTCCTTCGGGCAAGCCTTGTTCAGATCCATGAAATCTATGCAAAGCCTCCATTTCCCATTCCTTCCGCCCGACCACTGGGTTTGCTAGCCATCTTGGATGTAGTACCCTTCTAAACAAGCTAGCTGCCTCAAGTTTCTTGATCTCCTCTTCAATGAACTGCTGCCGCTCCAATGCTTGCTTTCGGACCTTCTGCTTGACGGGTCGGGCATGTGGGCAGACAGCAAAGTGGTGCTCGATTACCTCCCTGGGAACACCGGGGATATCAGATGGTTGCGTGGCAAACACATCGATATTCACCTGCAGGAAGGCAATGAGCATGCTTTCTATTTGTCATCAAGGGTGGCACTGATAGTGAAAGTACCATCTGTGCCAGACAGCCCTGCCGGGACCTTTTTCACATGGGGTGTAGCAGCCTTGCATCTCTTGCTGTTGGAACTCTCCGGCAAGTCATCAACGGGCACAATGTTCTCCGAGGAGATACATTTCCCGGATTCCTTGCTGTCATGGTTGCTACCTCTCTTCTTTCTCTTGCTTTCCATGGTGGGAATAGTGACCGCAGCGGCCCCTGCCACGACTATGTCCCGGTACATCTTGTCCACGCAAATGATTCCGTCCTTCTCGTCTGACGGAACAGAAATGACGCCCATTGGCCCTGGCATCTTCAAGACGTTATAGGTATAGTGGAATGCCGCCATGAATTTGGCCAGAGCAGGGCGTCCAAGGATTCCGTTGTACAGCAGGGGGAGGTCAACCACGTCAAACACAACCTTCTCAGTTTGGTAAGTCAACTCTCCCCCGAATGTCACCGGAAACGTGATCTTTCCCTTAGGATGACTCCTGCCGGGGTTGATTCCTTGAAACGTGCTCATGACCTTGAGCTCTTCCTCTGTTATCTGAAGTTTTCTAATGACCTTTGGGGAAATCAGATTCAACCCGGCCCCGCCGTCAACCAACATTTTTGTGACTTTGAGGTTGCAGATTGTTGGCGAGACCAACAACAACAAGCACCCTACTGCGGTGGTGCGGTCAGGGTGGTCCTCTTCGTCAAAGATAATGGGCGTGCGTGACTACTTGAGCGGCTTCCGAGATTCTGTCGCAGGCTCCATGGCATTGACTTCACGCGCCCACTGTTTAAGCTGGCGGTGAGAGGAGTGCAGAGATGCACCCCCGTCAATGCGCAGGGCATGAGTGGTCTTCTGGAATTCCTACTCGCTGGTTTCCTCTTCATCCCCTCAACCACTTTCATCAATGCAATCTTCCTTCTCACGACCTCTGGCGGGTTTTCCTTGATTCAGAGGAGCCTTGCCGGGGCCACTTGCTTCGCCACCTCGGCCCTTCCCGCCAGCGCCATTCTGACCTTTCTCTTTATCACGCTTCTCACACTCAGCCCTCTGCTTCTTGACGAGCTGTTCAACTTGATGGCACTCTTGGAGATCATGACCCTTGGTCTGATGAATCTTGCAGTACATCCCATCACCTTTACCAGCCTTCTCGGCAACTGAAGCCTTCCCTCAATCAGTGCACGCGGCAACTTCCTTGCCGGGGGCTTCGGCCTTAGCCTTCTTGCCGTCCCTCAACAATCATTACTGCCTTATCCTTGCACCTCTTGTTGCACTTCTTGTTCTTCTTCTTCTGACTGGTAGCCTCGTCGTCATCCTTTGAGTCGATGTCGACACCATCTTCTTCCCCACAGAGTTTCCTCTCCTCCTCCACCCGAGCAGACTTGTCCACCAATGTGTAAAGCTCCTTCACAGTCTTGGGCAATCGTACCTATCTTGGAACGTATCCGATGATTGCGCATGTTGGATTGGAATGTAGCTATCACAGCTACCGGGTGGATGTCTGGAATATTTCTATGGACTCAGCTAAACCTCTGCATGTACTTTCACAGAGTCTCTCCTTCCTTCTGCGGGAGAAGCTGCAAATCGCTGGCCACCCTGGTTCTTGATTTCCGCCCGTGAAGGCGCCAGCAAACTCAAGGCACAGGTCAGCCCAGGTCGACATGGAGTTCTCCGGCAGGTGCATCAGCCAAGAGCTCACGTTTGGCTTGAGTGCCAAAGGGAAGTAGTTGGCAAAAACCTTCTCATCTCTTCCCCTAGCAGCTTGAACAACGATGGTGTAGATTCTCAAGAACTCTGCCGGGTTCAGTCTCCCATCATACTTCTCTAGAACCTTTGGCTTGAATGTGCGAGCGGACGGCCAACAGACTTGCCATAGCTCACGGGTGAAGGCAAGGCACCAAGCCTCGAAAGGCAGGTACCTGCCTCCGGCGAGCGCGGGCTCGTCGATGTTGGGGACATTGCACCCATCGGACTGGTGGTGGTTGTCACGGTGCGCTCAATGGTGACGCGCGCGACCTCCCTCGGCCAGTCCTCCGGGGCTCGCCGTCGGCCTTGACGTGCTCGAGGATCGGATGAAGCCATCGAGACATCATCAATCACTTGGTCGCGTGGCCCTCATGCTGGTTGCCATAGTGGGGATTGCATCGTGGGGGTGGCTCCTTCTGCACGGCCAGCAGCGTGGGCCGCCATCGTTGTCTGGGGAGGCCGTGGCGGGCCATCTCGCTGTGAGCCTCCAACCTCAGCAAAGCCAATCAGCCTCTCAATGGTGGCTCTCCACTCATCCATCTGATTAGCTGCCGGTGGAAATATCAGCAGCAGCTGGGCCCGTGCCATGGCGTCCGAAGCGGTACTTGGCATAGGTGATGATGATGTAGACCGCAGCATCGCTCTGCTCCTGATGGTGCCGGCAGTGGCTGCGCCGGGCTCCCGCCGTCAGGAGCCAGTCGCTTGGATGGCGTGGTGACGAGGTGGTGGCGTGTGTGGAATAATGACCCCGTTCGGAGCATTAGCTGGGCCAGTTTGCTCCGTGGGTGGTGCATGTCCTGTGACCACGCCTGCGGCGGGGGCTGCCGGAGGATTGCAATTCACCTCAAGGCAAGCGTCACCGTCGTGGTTGTGCCCCTCGGCTAGGCAGGGAGGGACAGAAGGAATAATCTCTCTACCTGTACCTCGCGAAGCGCGGTCGCCGGGATGTTGTTGGTGTTGTCCTTCTCCGGTGCCTCCTGCTCCTGCTTCGGCCGCGGGGGAGGTGGTAACAACGCCGCCTGCGCCGACCACGTCCCCCGCAGCGTCCACATCCTCATGCATCCCCGCATTCCCTGTGGCGTCGACGGTCACGGGTGGCGGGGCCTTCGATGTGGAGTGGTGAGTTGCGCTACTGGGCTTCTTCTTAGGCGCCATAGTTGATGGAGCCATGGATGATGAAAATGGCGATGAAGATGATGCGCTGCTTATGCTCTCTGGTTCACGCAAGTGACTCCCCCTACCTGGCGCACCCAAGATGTCGTGGGAAACCATGGCCACCTATGGGGCCATGAGCCACTTTTGGTTCAGTGGGGGGATGGGCACGTTGCACAAAGACTGGAGCCGTGTAACACAACTTGATAGAGATCACACGAGAAGTGTTACCCAGGTTCAGGCCGCCGGAGGCATAAAACCCTACCCCTGCTTTGGTAGATTGATGGTGGAGAACACGGCGCTCTTGCCCGGCAGGGTTGCCTCACGGCGAGAGTGGCTACGCGCGTATGAATATCTCAGCGTCTGAATTCTCTCTACGGTTACCATGGGCCTCCTTTTATAGATAGAGGGGTCAACACAGTCGCAAATCAGTCTTCTACACACTGATTAGATAGAAAACAATGCTATCATGCCTAACTCTATAGGTGGACAGAGCGCATTAAATGCGCCGCTCAGTGTCACATCACAGCGTGCCCGACAAGCCTTGCCGGGCTGTTTTGCCAGCTTCGCACCTCCTTGCTTGACATGTCTCAGGACGTGTGTCATTTGGAGGTGTTTTTCGTAGGAAGTGGCTTCCATGTGGCAGGAAGCAGCCACTTAGTCACTTAGGGGCTTGACACCGCACCGATCGATGACTTGCGTCGCTGTGAGGTGGAGCGGTGAAGCTTTGGTGCGGCAGTCCACCCTTGTTGTGCCCGGCAAGCCTACTGAGGCGGTCTGGAGGCTTGTCTCTGGGGGCAATCCTCGTCCTCACCAGGCTCGCCTGCCCGACATGGGAGTTTTTTTCCCTTGGTGATATCTTGCTTCTCTGGCTTGACTTTGTCTTCTTAATCTACACTTTGATCTTTCAAAGGACTGCTCTTTAGTGCTTGGTCGGATCTTGGGTGATGCAATCTTGTCCTTAGGCCTGTGCACAGTCTGGGCAACAGACCCAGGGTTTGTTGCACCGACAAAAAGTAGCCACTATTAAATTCGCATTCAAGAGGGTGATGAATGCAAACGGCTTTCAAAACCAAATTTGGCTTGTATGAATGGTTAGTTATGCCTATGGGCTTATCCGAAGCACCTAGCACTTTTATGCATGTGATGCATTATGTTCTTCGCAAGTATATTGGCATATGTGTTGTGGTCTACTTTGATGCTTGTGTTTAGTCAAACTCTTGAGGATCATGTCGTGCATCTTAGGGATATTTTGCAAGTTTTTTGAAATGAGCGCCTTTATGCAAACATGGAGAAATGTACTTTTGGTGTTGAGAAGCTTGTTTTCTTGGGATTTGTTCTAACTTCTAAGGGTGTGCACGTTGACAAGTGCATAGCTTCCTTGGCCTAGCCGGTTTCTATCGTTGATTTGTTAAGGATTTTAGTACTATTGCTTCACCATTACATGCTTTGAGCAAGAAAAATGCACCCTTCATATGGGGTACCTCTCAAGCTACCGCATTTAAGGAGCTTTAGAATTTGCTTACACATGCTCCTTCACTTGCATTGCCCAACTTTGATAGAACTTGTGAGGTACATTGAGGTGCTCGTGGTAGTGGCATTGGTGGTGTGTTGATGCAAGAAAAGCGACACATTGCTTACTTTAGTTAAAAACTCTCTCGCATACAACTTAACTATACCATATATGACAAAGAGTTGCATGCTTTGCTGAGAGTCTTGCATGTTTGGGAGCATTATCTTCGCCCTCATGAATTTGTTCTTCATACGGATCATGAAACACTTAAATACCGTAAAGGTCAAACAAAACTGAATAAGCAACATTCCAAATGGAGTGAGTTCATTGAGTATTTTCCTTATGTGATCAAGTATATCAAAGGTAAGGAAAATGTTGTGGCAGACGCTCTTTCCCGCAAGTGCATGCTTGTAACTCAACTTGAATTGAATGTCATAGGATTTGAGCACATCAAAGACTTATATGCACATGATGTTTTATTTGCCATTCTTATGCAAAATGCCTTACGCATAACACTTGGGAGCTATATTATATCGAGGATGGCTATCTAATGCAAGCTGACAAGCTTTGTATCCCTCAGACTTCTCTTCATTTGTTGCTTTTGCAAGAGGCTCACGGCGGAGGACTTATGGGACACTTTGGACACTACAAGAAATTCGCTACGCTCTCCAAGAACTATTTTTAGCCCAAGATGTTTCATGACATCTCCCGCTACACCAACCGGTTCTCTACATGTCGCAAAGCTATGTCTAAAGCTCAATCTCATGGTCTCTATATGCCACTTCCTATTCCATATCACCCATGGGAAGAAATTAGTATGGACTTTGTGCTTGGTTTGCCTAGAACTCGAAATGGAAAATTTTGGTATTTGTTATTGTGGAATGTTTCTCTAAAATGGCATATTTTATTCCATGCACCAAGCTAGACGATCTTTCATATGTTGCAAATATCGATTGTCTTGCGTCTACATAGAGTGCCCAAGACTATTGTGTCGGACCGTGATGTAAAGTTCCGCAGCTACTTTTGGAAGACCATATGAGCCAAGCTCATAATTAAGCTACACTTCTCATCGGCATACCATCCACAAACAGACGGCCAAACGGAGGTCATCCACAGGACGCTCTCGTCTCTCCTCTGTGTGTCGATCAAGAAGAACATCAAGGAGTGGGAGAATTCTTACCCATAGCCGAGTACGCCTACAATCGAGCAAGACACTCTACTACCTTCAAGTCCCCTTCGAGGTTGTCTATGGATTCAATCGATTATCCACATTGGACATCCTTCCACTACCTCTACAAGAGCGCATCAACATGGACACGAGTGCACGATCAAGCTATTTCAAGAAGGTGCATGAAGATACAGGGCACACAACCGAGCGCCAACTACAATGACTCGCAAACAAGATCAACATCAACAAGCAAACCATGATATTTAACATTGGAGATCTTGTGTGGTTACACCTTCACAAGGACCGCTTCCCCAACGAACGCAAGTCCAAACTACTACCTCGAGCCGACGGACCCTTCAAGGTGCTAGCGCGCTACAACAAGAATGCATACAAGATCGACATCCCATGCGAGAAGTACAACATGAGTGACATCTTCGACGTCACGGATCTATCTCCCTTCCATGGTGATGAAGATTTTTATCCGACGTCGGATATTCCCCCGGGGGGGAGGGGCAGAAGATGCGGAGCATCCCAAGGTCATCCCCATGGACCTACCTTCGTCTCCCCAAGTGCCAAGTGGGCCGATGACACATGCAATGGCAAGAGCTCTCGAGACCGAGGTGACGCATCTCCTCTCGCAACTCCCTCTGGAATGACATGAGACATGGCTACTACCAAGGGACTATCCATGGAGAAGCTAAGGAGCAAGTTCAATCGAGGAGGAAAGCAAACGCGAAGATGGTGAAGAAAAAGAGCAATTTAGAACTTGCCCAGACGATCCAGATGACTGTCTGAATGATTCGGACCCAGCCCCGATGATCCGGACCCTGGCCCGAAAGAACCGGCTATCCCACACCAAGAGTCCAGCAGCCCCCTTGACGAAGTCGGATCATCCTGACCAAAACCCCGATCATCCATACCAGCCCAGATGACCGGACACTGACCTGGACATCCGGACCCCATGCAGCTGCTCCCACGCATCTAGACGATTCGAACGGTCGCTCCGATCATCTGCCCACCGATGCCCGGATCATCCGGACCATGCCTGTGTCTGTGACTTGGGTCGAAGACCATGTAACTCTATCTCCCCCTAGAATATATATACCCCTCCTCCACCTTTGATTAAGGGTTAGCATTGTGATAGCTCAAGATGGAGATAGAGCTTTGCTCATCCACTTATCCTCCTACTCCCATGGACATCAAGGCCTCCATGTGAGAAGACCCCCCAAGTGAATTCCAGACCCCTTCATGGGAAGATCCTTCTTGGATTCATGACCTCTTTCCATCAGCGATTGGGATGAACTAGCTACCTTCATACCCTCTTTTGTTGACCTTCGATCTTTGTATCTCCCCGTGTGTATGTGGATTTAGCACATGTGTGATTGGATCAAGTTGATTTGTGTGTTTTCCTCTCTTGTGTTCTTCGTGTTCCTTGGGAAATCCCCTCCATTTCTTGAAAGATCGGCCATTAGGGTTCCACCCTAGATCACATGAGTTTGTTGGCACTTTCACCGGGGGCCGCAAGGCTCTCGGGCAGCCTAGTGATCTACATGTGCTACCGCAGAGGGATGGCGAGTCTCCCTGGAAGTACATACAAAGATTCAGTCGCGCTGCAAGGCTATGTAGCAGAAGGAGAAACCTACTCGAGGCCGTGATAAGAAAGAGGAAGACGATGAAGATGATGATGTGGACAAAGAGGAGTCTTGTGAACCAGAGTTCTAGAAGGCAACCGAAGCCATGTGCATTGACGGAGGCGCATCTTTGCACTCCTCTCACCTCCAACTGAAGAAGTGGGCGCATGAAATCAATGTGGAGAAGCCAATAATAGAAGCTCAGAAGCCACTCGAGTGGTCACACATGCCCATCATCTTTCATGCAGAGGACCACCCTAATTGCACAACCGTGGTCGGGTGCTTGCCATTGTTGGTCTGTCCATCAATTCGCAACCTCAAGGTCACAAAGATGCTGGTAGATGGTGAGGCCGGCTTGAACTTGATCTCGCCATACGTGATCAAGAGGTTGCGGATTCCCAATGAAGATCTCAAGCAAACAGGCACATTCAAGGGATCAATCCGAGAAGGAGCCAACTCAAGGGGAAGATCACTTTGCCGGTGGAGTTTGGCAAATAAGCTGAATTAGAGGATGGAGAAGATTGTCTTCGATGTCGCCAACATTCCATTGTCGTACAATGGCATTGTTGGTCACCCAGCCCTCGCCATGTTCATGGAGGCATCCCACTACTCTTACAATATGCTCAAGATGCCGGGGCCGATGAGCATCATCACAATCCACTTCGACAAGAAAGACAAATTCATCTACACTGATCAACTCTAGCGGGAAGCAGTTGCGGCATCTGCCGGCAAGGCACCTGCTCCTACTGACAAAGCTCCCGGGGGAAGAAGAACAAGTCTGGCAAGACCTCTGACAAGGACTCAAGGAAGCGCACGTCTTCAGAATGTTGCGCATCCATTTAGGACGTGTCGGAGAGCTCTGCCAGCAAGAGCAAGAAGAACAAGGCAGCTCCACTAGCAACCAATAAGGTGTCTGCAAAGGAAGATGGCACAAGCGACACTTTCACCATAAGTGTTGGCCTTTACGGCAAATAGGAAAGTGTGCTTGTTGCCTTCTTGCGGGCGAATGTAGATGTGTCTGTATGTCCACCATCTGACATCCCCGGTGTTCCTAGGAGTTAATTGAGCACCACCTTGCCATCTGCCCTCATACAAGGCCCGACAAGGAGAAGGACATGAAGCAAGCCTCGGAGCGTCAAGAGTTTATTGCCGAAGATATAAAGAAGCTGGAAGCAGTTGGCTTGCTCAGAGGAGTGTTGCATCGAACTTGGTTAGCCAATCCAGTGGTTGTATGTAAAGCAAATGGGAAGTGGAGGCTTTGTATTGACTATACAGAAATCAATAAAGCTTGTCCAGAAGACCCCTTGCCTTTGTCCTGCATCGACCAGATTGTGGACTCCACTACTGGCTGTGGCTTACTATCTTTCCCTGACGTCTACTCTGGTTATCGTCAGATCTTCATGGCCAACGAAGATGAGGAGAAAACTGCATTCATCACTTCATGTGGCACATACTGCTTTCTGCGTATGCCTTTCGGATTGAAGAGTGCTGGTTCAACATTTCCAAGAGTGGTCTAGATTGGTTTTGAGCCCCAACTGCATAGAAATTAGGAAGCTTATATGGATGATATACTGGTCAAAATCAAGGACATATCAACTCTCATTCAGGATTTCAAAGAAAAAGTTGGAAACCTACGCAAAATTAACTTGAAGCTCAGCCCTGAGAAGTGCGTGTTTGGCGTTCCATGCGGCAAACTTCTCAGGTTCTTTGTGTCTCAACATGGGATTGATGCCAATCCCGACAAGATCAAAGCCATTGAGCAGATAGAAGCACCCAAGCACATCAATGATGTGCGACATCTTGTTGGTTGCATGGCTGCACTAAGCAAGTTCATCTCCATGTCAGCTGAGAGAACCCTGCCGTCTTTCAAAATTTTGGAAAAGGCAGGTTCAATGAAATGGACTTCCGAAGCGGAGGCCGCACTGCGAGATTTGAAGAAGTACCTCTCCTCTCCGCTAGTACTAGTAGCGCCTAAGCCACATGAGCCGTTGGTGCTATACATAGCGGCAACAAATCAAGTGGTCAGCTAACGAAGAAGAAGCAGCAGCTATCGAGCCGTCTACTGGAAGCCGGAATCTTCTCCAGCAAGTTCTAGTTCCGACACGTTAGATTCAACACAGGTAGATGAAACAAATCAACAAGTGGTTCTGAAGAAGAAAATGGTGCAGCGCCCAGTTTACATTGTCAGTTTCCTTCTCTAAGGAGCTACGTCAAGGTATTCTAGTGTGCAGAAGTTGCTATTTGGCCTCCTCATGGCCTCGAGGAAGCGGCGCCACTACTTCCAAGCAGATCAGATCACCTTCGTCACTGGTTTTCCATTGTAGTGCATCTTGAGAAATCCAGATGCCACCATCAGTATAGTGGACTCACCATTGGAGCTGTCAATCTTTCTTCTCAAGTTTGAAAATATTTCAACTGTTCAGAGTAGGCCTTTGGCAGAGTTCATTCAGAATGGACACCGATGCAAGACGAAGAGATTCAAGAGACCTCTCTCCCTGGCAAGGAGACAACACAAGACTGGATCATGTACTTTGATAGTGACTTTTCCCTACAAGGCGCCAGTGCTGGCGTGCTGCTTCTCGCACTAACCGGAGAGCACCTCAATTATGTAATACAAATTCACTATCCCAGGGAGAAAGCTACAAACAACACTACTGACTATGAAGGGCCGCTTGCCGGTCTCATGATCGTAGTTGACCATGGAATCATAAAGTTGATCATCAGAGGTGACTCACAGCTTGTTGTGAAGCAGGTCAACAGAGATTACCGGAGCCCATTGATGGAAGCTTATGTAGATGAAGTAAGGAAATTGGAAGAGCACTTTGACGGATTGCAAACAGAGCAAATTCCTCTTGCGGAGAACAGTATTGTTGATGATCTGTCAAAACATGCCGCCCAGAAGCTAACTGTGGGACCACGGACTTTGGTGCTCCATTTGACTGAGCCATCTGTTACACCATCAACGCGGCCATGGAAGAGAAGAAAGTTTAACATCGGTGAGTACTTTCTGGCAGAGCTCCCAGTAACCGCCGGCAAGGAAGATGCCAGAGACAACATCAAGTGTGCCGGTGAGCACCAGGCTCCGGCAGGGCCTTAGGTCCTTGCCGTCAAGACAGGCATTCTAGCAGCTGAAGAAATGCCTTTAGTCATTGTCGTCGAGCCACAAGTTGCGACATGGGTGCAACAAATTGGCCATTTCCTTCAGATAGGAGAACTTCTCGAAGAGCAAGAAGAAGTTGAGAAAGTAGCCCTTCAGTCAAATATGTACTAGTTTGTTCACAACATTCTGCACAGAAAAAGACCAAATGGGTGAAATTGAAGTGCATTTGTCGGGAAGATGGAGAGAAGCTGTTGACAGAGATACATGGAGGCATGTGTAGCTCCCATATAGGTTCAAGAGCCCTTGTCAGCAAAGCTTTCTAGGATGCAACTGCACTAGTAACCAAGTGTGAAGCGTGCTAGTCCCATTTCAAGAATACATATCATCCAGCTCAAACCTGTCGGGGCCGGATTTCCGGGAAATAAATTCCCAGCAAACGACCCTTATGTCACCACCAGCCCAAGGATTGCTATTGCTGGTGGATATTTCCTTGATACAGGATTCCAAGCAATTACAAGGATTTGAGCACAAGACCTTATAGGTCCATTGAGTACAATAATTATTTCTGGTGGCAGATGATCGAACCGACTCGTGCATCTCCAACGTTGATGGAACTCCATTCCCATGGGAACAACTGACCTGGATAACTCCTATCTCGCGTGGCTGCTATCTCTGAATCGTAGGTTGCGGGGGGTTTTCGTAGTGCTCCTCTCTGGGTCATGATCTGGCCAAGACAATAGCCAGGGACAAGCCAGTGAGTACGTTTGAATCTACTCGCAAACATCAAGAACAAAAGATATACCGGATGCATATGCTCATGATGAATTAAATTATATGCATGTGCTGACTGAGAATTAAAGCATGGCATGACAAATATTCATACGGTGCGGAAGGATAAATTAGTCATGTTATTAGTAAATCAAAGAAATGAAACGGAACGTCGGGCGTGGGACCGCCCGAGAAATTCCCAGAGAAATGCCAAATAGGCTTGTAAAAGAGAATTGGGCGAGGCAGGACCGCTAGAGAACTCAGGCGATGCCTCGAGAGGTCTTGAAAATACATGCCATAGTCGGGTGTCAGAAGCGACGCCTCATAAACGGCTTATAAGAAAATAATAACATGAGTCTCCAGGTGGACTAGCCATCCCAAGTGGCACTCAAAAACGAGAATAAAAATGGGTATCCCTGGTAGTCTAGCCATCCCAAGAGATACTCATAGTTGCACATAAGAGGAAAGGGTTAGTCCACAACAATCTTCATGTCAACAATAATATTCATAATGGCACCAGCAGTGACAATAATTACCCTGCAGAACGAACCATGATAAATTTAATTATTTCCTCCGAAGACTGACACTAAGACCGACACTTGACCAACCCAGACTGTAGTCCTTATCAATGGACACGGCTATTCGAATAGATATAACTCTGCAGAGGGTGTACGCTTTACCCACGTGTATAGGATTTCTTTTGCCAGCACCGAGACGCTGACTAATTCCCGTTACGTCCTTTGGATTGAAAACACACCTAACCAGTACACACCAGATTATCTTTTCGGATGCCAGGAATCACCCAAAGAATCATTCAAGAGAAACTCTAAGGCGGGTAGACCATCGTCTCGAGTAGCAGGGGATCACTATTAACACACGCGGATTACAAGGGGTGCCCCCTCTCAGCCCAGCCAGATACACCCATGCCCCCTGGACCGATGACTAGCATTGCAGCCGGTACCTAGAAACCCTCATCGTGGCCTCTATGTACGCTGTGTGCAGGGAAAGGGGTTAACAACTTACTGAACCGTACCCTGCATGTGGCTGGGACAAGTGGTGGCACGAAACCATTATGGGGGTTACCGGAACAAGACTTGATCTATGGTCAACTCAGGAGGTTTAAGTTTTCCTGCAGTGGTCAGCGCAATATAACTCCTTGGTAGTACCCAACAGGGTCACCACCTGGTATGTCCCAACATACCCTCACTGATCATTCTCGTCACAACAAGACTTCAGCCTCACGGTGACTTTTCTCGTGACTGATTCTTCCTGCAAATTAGCCTGGACCAACACAGGCACATATGGCACATGAAAATAGCCGTACTCACTTATACTTCATGTTTAAGTGAAGATAAAATGCCATCAAAGGGAATCATGCATGTATGGCTAATACTATGAAAATTCTATATGGATTCAACATATTCATAATTCATTATGCAAACAAACAACTATGCATTCATCATATCATGTGTTCAAGATGCTTTCCTTGAGCATGCAGAAATGTTGGGTGCATTCCAAAACTTTGAAAATTATATCTCCCCTCCATTTCCTATTTTCAAAATATTTTAATTACCACACAATTCCAAAACAAGACATAAAGTTGTTTGGAAATTTGTGAAATAAATACTAAAATAAACTAGATGAAATTTGAGAAATAACAGAAAAATAATCAAGTCATTTGGAGATTATATGATTTTCCTATGGATTTACTAAGCTAGAATATTAAAGGAAATGGACTATTTAGTAGATCCAGCAAAAATCAGGCCTAGGAAAAATGTTCACCCTATCTGGATAAGTAGAGCATGATTTTAGGAATAGTTAGAAATTTGAATCATCGAATTTGGATGTGAAATGGCTGTTGCGGATTTATTTGAAATCCGCTGGAAAGGAAAAATATGAAAGTGCAAAGATGTACCCTGGGCAACATTTAGCCGTCTGATGTTACTGGGCCGAGCCCAGCTGCTCAGCTGCGAGGAAGAGCTGATGACGTTGAAGGTGTATTCATGTGTTACGTATTCCTCGTGCGGAGGCGGCCACAATGGAGTTCGCCTCCACTTACGGGCGGGTCAGCGGCGTAGGGACACTGAAAGTGGGCCCGTCTTGCCCACTGGTCAGGTTTGACCAGTCGCCGTGCGCGCCTCCCTCCTCGGCAGAACAGAGGCGGGGCTCCGATGAGGCTCGCTGATGCATGGCGGCACCGTTCGAGGAACCGAGGCCACTCACGAGCTAGGGAGGTCGAGGTGGTCCTGTGGGTACCCGCCATGGTCGCCGAAGTGGACGGAGTCACCGACGGCGAGCTCTCCGGCGGACGGGGGCGTCGGGCGAAACAGGTGGTCTGCCTACAGCGGCTCTTGGGGCAAATTGAAGGTGGGGATGGATTCGTGGGGTGAGGAGGGGGTGTGTGGTGAGGAGAGTGGAGGAGGGAGGCGGCCGTGGTTGCCAGAGCGGAAGAAGACGACCATCTCTGGTCTTTCTGCTGCTACGGGAGGGACAGTGAGGGAGGGAGAGAGGTGGTGATGGACTGAGAGGGCTCGGGGGAAGCTTAAATAGGTGGGGGAGGGTGGTGCCGCGGCTTCCAGAGGGTGGACACGGCGGCGACGACCATTCAAGGGGAAATGGTGGGCGGTGGCGAGGTAGGCGTGGCCGGTGTGTCTCTTGTCAGGCTGATGAGCCGCGGATGAGCTCGAGCTGTTGGCATTCATGTGAGAGGGGCCAAGACAGAGACGTGGTGAACGCGTACTCGTCGGGCGGCGATCCTGGTCGTCGTGGACGGTGGCGGACGGCGCTAGGGGCTAAGCGAGGGTGTCGGCGAGGGTCCTGGTGGTCGGTCTGATCCAGAGGTGGATCAGGTTGAGGGGGAGAAGCAGACATATGGCAGGAGCTTGGTGCCGACGCGTGCAAAATGCACAATCTGGCCGTGCCTGGAGCACGTGCACAGAGTGCTCGAGGTCTAGGAGCCTCTGATGCTAATGAAACTTTCTAGAGAGTTGAATTAGGGTATGATAGATCTAGTAGACATGGTGGTGTGATCATATGAGCAGGTGCCCAATGCAAGTTTATGAACTTGCAGAATTCTGTCATGCACATGAGGTGTTCGACAGAATGCTAGAGCATGCTAGAGGATTATATAGATGATGAAATTTGGCAGGATGAGGTCTCTTTAGATGATAGAGATTGTGGTGGAGTTAGTTTGGTAAGATGAGAAACTTGCTAGTGCAAGTTTTACCAAAATTCAATCCTGGAAAGAAACTTCAGACTAGAACTGCCCTTCTGGACTTAAGGTTCTAGTTGGAAGGAATACAAGATGGCAACGTTTCAGAATTAATGGAGCTAGGAAATTAGGGTTGCAGTTATGACTCAGGAATGGGGCAGAAATGAAAAGAGGATGTTTCACTCAAAATTTTCAAAAGACATAGTTAGGTATTTGCTCAAAAGTGATTTATAGGCATCACCTGACCTCTCATAAATTTTGTGGGATTTTAAAACAATCATTTAAAATAATTGTAGTGCAACAGAAGCATTTCAAGTATTGAAAATGCTTTTTTAAAAGAATTGTTTGCGGCAACTTTTATTATGAAAACATTTCCTACTGTTATTTTTTATATAAATGATATAATTGACAAAACAACCAAAGACCACACCATTTCACAAAAATAATCTTCTATGGAGGGAAGAATTTTGCAAAACAAAATAGAAAAGGCTATGAGATTAATAAATGACTCGGTAAATTCAAAATTTTATTTCTGGCCAAATTTTACTTAATAAAATTATGGTCGAGATTTGTTAAGGGCAGAAGAACTGAATGCAAATCACAACAATGATCACATGCAGAATGCAATCATGGCAATGCACTTACGACATATGCCCTAAATTACAATACACCGGTAGCAACACGTAAACTACTGCTCGGTACAGCAACAATGACCGTCTACGGTTCGAAGGTGAGATCTACAGGGTCTTGTGGAAGGGTTCCCGGTGCTGGAGCACATTCTTCTTCTTCCGGGGGAAGTGAAGGAAGTAAACGAAGAACACGCCCTTCCGGAGGTGGCCATGGTGGTCCACCAATGGTGATGTGGGGATTTAGGACATCAAGATAATGGAGGTAATCCATTAGTTGCTGGGTTAGATGCTCCTAGGCCATCACATACTGAATGATGTTGGCCAGAGCTGGATCTCTTTCTATACGTTCACAACGGAACGTGGCTTCTGCTCCAGAAGCTGCGCGGCTCGGGAAATAGTAGTATTTCCTTTCACTTGCAGCGGGTACAGTGAATCGAAGACGGGTAAGTGCTTCATAAGCAATAGCCTCAATAGCGATGCCTGAGGTTGGCATCGATCTCCCGAAGAAGACAACATATGGAGGGCCTTGATTTAAATCCTCTCGTGGGATGTGCACAACTGCCCAGTATTTCGAGGAATCAGGGGTGATCCTCATTTTGAACAACTTATACTGGGGTGGGTGGCTGGAACCAAGTGTATTGCGGGTCAGATCCCACAAAACATTAACGAAACTACCAGGGCTTGCATCTAGAGCTCGTAGGTAGGCTCCGGAGTGAGACATGGACGGATGAATGGAGAAGAGTGGTGCTCAAGTGTGGTGGTGGCTGGTGTGGTGCATGGATACGACCCCTTATGAGGTGCTTGGGTCAGGAAACACGATGCGGCGCTGGTACGACTTGTGCATTGGCTCTGTCACAGGGTTGTCCAAGTCAAATCCTCGGACACCATTTCTCAAAAGGAGTGTGATGTATCACTATGCGTGTCGGCAGTCACGTCTAGCATTTACTCTGTCGCCATATGCCAACAATTTATGCTAGATCACACATAGTGCCATCAAAACAATGGCACACTGGTAATTTACAAGCTCACTACGCCATGCAATTGCTACCTTGAAAATACAAGACAACATGATCACACTACTAGGAAAAGGCCTACTAGTGGCGCACCAGTTTTGCCTACTAATGGCGCACTACTGGTGTGCCACTAGTACCACGCCACTAGTATTAAATACTAATGGTGCACCACTAGTGCGCCATTAGTATAGGCCACGGTGCGCCATTAGTATTTTGAATTTTGAAGGCGGGAAAATAGTAGTGGCGCACCGTCTAACCCCCACCGTGCGCCATTGCTATTTTTGAATTTTGAATTTGGATCTGGATCGCGATTTTTTTGCTCATTTTTGCTCTTTTTTTGCTTGTTTTTTTTGCACGATTTTTTTTCAAATTTTGTTCTCGTTTTTGGATCTTGTACGTTCTTTTGTCGTGTTCTTTTGCCGGAGAGGAGTTCGCCGGAGAGGAGGGCCGAGGTCACCGGAGAGGCGCTCGCCTACATCGCCGGAGAGGAGGAGGAGGAGGTCGCCGGAGAGGAGTTAATCGGAGCACCGGAGAGGAGGAAGGAGAAATCATGAGGGGAGGGGAGGAGAGGAGGGAGGAGGAGCTCACCGGAGAGGAGGGAGGAGGAGATCACTGGAGAGGAGGGAGGAGAAACCGTGAGGGGAGGAGAGGAGAGGAGGGAGGAGGAGGTCACCGGAGAGAAGGAGGAGGAGGTCGCCGGAGAGGAGGAGGAGGAGGTCGCCGGAGAGGAGGAGCAGAGTATGGTGGAGGAGAGAAGGGGAGATGGTGTGGAGGAGAGGAGGAGATGGAGTGGAGGAGAGGTGGAGTGGAGGAGAAGAATGAAGAGGTAAGGAGGAGAGGACCACGCCCAGCCATATATACGGCATAGTAATGGCTCACCGTGGGCAGGTGTGCCATTACTAACTTTTTTTTATTTTTTTGATTTATTTTGAATTTTGAAGGCGGGAAGATAGTAATGGCGCACCATGGGCAGGTGCGCCATTAGTAAGTTTGATTTTTTTAATTTTTTTGCCTCTCCAGATCTTAAAAGCCCCGTATCTTTTTTCTGTTAGGTTTTCGAGGATTTCGAAAAATTTTAACAGGGTTCCCCCCGTTAAATTCGGATGTAACTTTCCGAGTAGATGATTTTTCATATAAAAAACTTTTTCATCCGAGTTCGTATGCAAAAGTTATGCCCATTTTACAAATTCTCGAGAGATTTTGCAAAAAAGTCGAAAATTCATGTTTGTAAATTTTGCTAACAACTAGACCACATATCACATGGGAATCTTATTTTATTTTATTTTTTTGACATTTCTATCATTTTCTTTTATTTTTTTAAAAACTGAAAAGGCGGTCCACCGGGGGGGTGCATTCGGGGGAATGTTTGGGCCAAACTACTAATGGCGCACCGTGGGTGTGGTGCGCCATTACTAGTTGAACTAGTAATAACTAGTAATGGCGCACCACACCCACGGTGCGCCATTAGTAGTTTAAAAAATAAAATAAAATAAAAATTTCAAAAAAAATTTGAAACATATTTACTAATGGCGCACCGTGGGAGTGGTGCGCCATTACTAGTTTAACTAGTAATGGCGCACTATCCCCTGGTGCGCCATTAGTAGTGTTGAAAAAAATTACTAATGGCACACCGTGGATGTGGTGCGCCATTAGTATTTGCACACTAATGGCGCACCAACACATGGTGAGCCATTACTATTTAGTAACGGCGCACCACATGCATAGTGCGCCATTAGTGTCCATATTGGCTATAGCTGATTTTGTAGTAGTGTGACTACTAAGATTTGACAACACTCCTGGTGGACTCGGTCCACCACATTGACATCTAGCCGGGCATATCTTGCAGATGTCGAGGCTTCTCCGTGAGCTTCAGTGTCGTAGTTATTCGGGGTAGGATGGGGAGCTATAGTGCTGGGATAGCGATGATGCCCCTCGTGGGGTCCCGTGGTCACAATCCCGTTGGAGTAGGTCTCCAAGAGGCGACGGAGTTCTCCTGGGGAGGCGAAGGCATTGCCGGGGTGGATGACAGGAGCAGACCTTGGGGGCTCAACTGGCCTCCCAAGCAGCATTATCGGGGTGTCGGTGTCGGTTGCAGCTTCACTTCTCACCGGTGTCAAGAGACGAAGCGTCCTGCGGGTCACAATCAGGTCATTAGTGACCTGATCAAATAGTGCCTCTTGCGCCCTCGGGTAGCGCACCAGATGCACTAGAGTAGGATCTGACTCATGGTCTCCGTTGGCGACCTGGGTCGGGCTACCGTAGCCTTCACGACTAGGGTAGTAGAAGAAAGGGCGAGTGTTAACCCTCGGCGACAAATGCCGGATATGAACTATCCCCTCTCGGGCTACAAGTTGGATGGCTTGGGGCTCGTCGGAGGTCGTCCTCCCGGTGAACCGGTAGGGGCGCTCTGATGTGGTGCCCCTCCCGTAGATTGCACCGTGGCGCAGAAGTGATGGATGGCATGACTTGTGTGTTCCTGGTACACAGCATATTCTGGGGGTTCGTCTATGCCAAAAGCACGACGAGTGAGATTGGCGAGGATGGCTACAAAATCTCCAAGCTCAGATGCGGTGGTCTCGTTGCGGACGATGGGACCAGGCATCTTGGTGGTTTGGAAATTAGTGTGCAAGTGAGAGTTGTAATGTGCTGAGTTCGGGCAAGGCTTCCTTTATAAGCCAGCGGAGTCTTCCATCACACGCTTCCAGATGGCACCACTCAAGTGTCGGCCATGGGTGCATGGCCTATGGATTAGGATGATAGGTTGGGCACCGACTGTCAAAAAGATGTAGGCTGGCCACTGTGTGATTATCAAATAGGATGGGCTTGATTGTGGACAGAAAAGGATATGGATGGTGTGGAAACCTAGGGATAGTGACCAGGCTAAGGTAGGATTAGCCAGTGGTCAGCCTAGCTATGATACCAAGGTTGCCGGCACCGGATTTCCGGGACATAAATTCCCAGCAAACGCCCTTATGTCACCACCAGCCCCAGGATTACTGTTGCTGGTGGATATTTCCTTGATATAGAATTCCAAGCAATTACAAGGATTTGAGTACAAGACCTTATAGGTCCATTGAGTACAAGAATGATTTCTAGTGGCAGATGATGGAAGCGACTCGTGCATCTCCAACGTTGATGGAACTCCATTCCCATGTGAAAAGCTGACCTGGATAACTCCCATCTCGCGTGGCTGCTATCTCTGAATCATAGGTTGCGGGGGGTCTTTGTAGTGCTCCTCTCTGAGTCATGATCTGGCCAAGACAATAGCCAAGGACAAGCCAGTGAGTACGTTTGAATGTACTCGCAAAAATCAAGAACAAAAGATATACCAGATGCATATGCTCATGATGAATTAAATTATATGCATGTGCTGACTGAGAATTAAAGCATGGCATGACAAATATTCATACGGTGCGGAAGGATAAATAAGCCATGTTATTAGTAAATCAAAGAAATGAAACGGAACGTCGGGCGTGGGACTGCCCGAGAAATTCCCAGAGAAATGCCAAACGGGCGTCTAAAAGAGAATCGGGCAAGACAGGACCGCCCGAGAACTCAAGCGATGCCTCGAGAGGTCTTGAAAATACATGGCACAGTCGGGTGTCTGTAAAGACGCCTCATAAAGGGCTTATAAGAAAATAATAACAGGACAATCCAGGTGGACTAGCCATCCCAAGCGATACTCACAGTTGCACATAAGAGGAAAGGGTTAGTCCACAACAATATTCATGTCAACAATAATATTCATAATGGCACCAATAGTGACAATAATTACCCTGCAGAACGAACCACAATCAATTTAATTATTTCCTCCGAAGACTGACACCAAGAGCGACACTTGACCAACCCAGACTGTAGCCCTTAACCATGGACACGGCTATTCGAATAGATATAACTCTGCAGAGGGTGTACTCTTTACCCACGTGTATAGGATTTCTTTAGCCAGCACCGAGATACTGACTAATTCCCGTTACGGCCTTTGGATTGAAAACACACCTAGCCAGCACACACCAGATTATCTTTCCGGATGCCAGGAATCAGCCAAAGCATCGTTCAAGAGAAACTCTAAGGCGCGGAGACCATCGTCTTGAGTAGCATGGGATCACTATTAACACGCACGGATTACAAGGGGTGCCCCCCTCTCGGCCCAGCCGGGTACACCCATGCCCCTGGCCGGATGACTGGCATTGCAGCCGTTACCTGGAAACCCTCATCGTGGCCTCTCTGTATGGTGTGTGAAGGGAAAGGGGTTAACAACATACTGAACCGTACCCTGCCTGCGACTGGGACAAGTGGTAGCACGAAACCAGTATGGGGGTTACTGGAACAAGACTCGATCTACGGTCAACTCAGGAGGTTTAAGTTTTCCTGCAGCGGCTAGCGCAATATAACTCCTTGGTAGTACCCCACAGGGTCACCACCAGGTATGTCCCAACATACCCTCACTGGTCATTCTCGTCACAACGAGATTTCAGTCTCACTGTCACTTTTCTCGTGACTGATTCTTCCAGCAAATTAGCCTGGACCAACACAGGCACATATGGCACATGAAAATAGCTGCACTCACTTATACTTCATGTTTAAGTGAAGATAAAATACCATCAAAGGGAATCATGCATGTATGGCTAATACTATGAAAATTCTATATGAATTCAACATATTCATAATTCATTTCTACATGCAAACAAACAACTATGCATTCATCACATCATGTGTTCAAGATGCTTGCCTTGAGCATGCAGAAATGTTGGGTGCATTCCAAAACTTTGAAAATTATATCTTCCCTCCATTTCCTATTTTCAAAATAATTTAAGTACCACACAATTCCAAAACAGTACATAAAGTTGTTTGGAAATTTGTGCAATAAAGACTAGAATAAACTAGACGAAATTTGAGAAATAACAGAAAAAGAATCAAGTCATTTGGAGTTTATATGATTTTCCTATGGATTTACTAAGTTGGAATATTAAAGGAATTGGACTATTTAGTAGATCCAGCAAAAATCAGGCCTAGGAAAAATGTCCACCCTATCTGGATAAATAGAGGATGATTTTAGGAATAGTTAGAAATTGAATCATCGAATTTGGATGTGAAATGGCTGTTGTGGATTTATTTGAAATCCGCTGGAAAGGAAAAATATGAAAGTGCAAAGATGTACCCTAGGCAACATTTAGCCGTCTGATGTTACTGGGCCGAGCCCAGCTGCTCAGCCGCGAGGAAGAGCTGATGACGTTGAAGGCGTATTCACGTGTTACATCTTCCTCGCGCGGAGGCGGCCACAGTGGAGTTCACCTCCACTTACGGGCGGGTCAGCGGTCCTGGGACACTGACAGTGGGCCCGTCTGGCCCACTGGTCAGGTTTGACCAGTCGCCGCACACGCCTCCCTCGGTAGAACAGAGGCTGGGCTCCGGTGAGGCTCGTTGGTGAACGGAGGCACCGTTCGAGAAACAGAGGCCACACACGATCTTGGGAGGTCGAGGTGGTCCCGTGGGTACCCGCCATGGTCGCCAAAGTGGACGGAGTCGCCGACGGCGAGCTCTTCGGCAGATGGCAGCATTGGGCGAAAGAGGTGCTCCGCCTATGGCGGCTCTCGGGGCAAATTGATGGTGGGCATGGATTCGTGGGGCGAGGAGGGGGTGTGTGGTGAGAAGAGTGGAGGAGGGGGAGCTCTGGTGGCGTCGGAAACGATAAGGCAGTGGCGGCGGCCGTGGTTGCTGGAGCGGAAGAAGGCGACCATCTCCGGTCTTTCTGCTGCTACGGGAGGGTCAGTGAGGGAGGGAGAGAGGTGGTGATGGGCTGAGAGGGCTCGGGGGAAGCTTAAATAGGCGGGGGAGGGCGGTGCCGCGGCTTCCAGAGGGTGGACACGGCGGCGACGGCCATTCAAGGTGAACGTGTGGGCGGTGGTGAGGTAGGCGTGGACGGTGTGCCTCTTGTGAGGCCAGTGAGCTGAGATGAGCTTGAGCCATCGGCTTTCAAGCGAGAGGGGCCAAGACAGAGACATGGCGAAGGCGTACTCGTCGGGCGGCGGTCCTGGTCGTCGTGGACGGCGGCGGATAGCTTTAGGGCTAAGCGACGGTGTCGGCGAGGGTCCTGGTGGTCGGTCTGATCGAGAGGTAGATCAGGTTGAGAAGGGGAAGCAGCAGAGATACAGCAGGAGCTTGGCGGCGATGCGTGCAAAAGGCACGCTCTGGCCGTGCCTGGAGCACGTTCATAGAGTGCTCGACAAAATTCCTTCGGGGTCTAGGAGGCTCTGATGCTAATGAAACTTTCTAGAGAGTTGAATTAGGGCATGATAGAGCTAGTGGACATGGTGGTGTGATCATATGAGCAGGTTCCCAATGCAAGTTTATGAACTTGCAGAATTTTGTCATGCACTTGAGGTGGTCGACAGAATGCTAGAGCAACCTAGAGGATTCTGTTGATGATGAAATTTGGCAGGATGAGGTCTCTTTAGATGATAGAGGTTGTGGTGGAGTTAGTTTGGTAAGATGAGAAACTTGCTAGTGCAAGTTTTACCAGAATTCAGTTCTGGACAAAAACTTCAGAGGAGTGTTTGGTGGACTTAAAAGTCGAAACTAGAGCTGCCCTTCTAGACTTAAGGTTCTAGTTGGAAGGAATACAAGATGGAAAAGTTTCAGAATTAAGGGAGCTAGGAAAATTAGGGTTGCAGTTATGACTCAGGAATGGGGCAGAAATGAAAAGAGGATGTTTCACTCAAAAGTTTCAAAAGACATAGTTAGGTTTTTGCTCAAAAGTGATTTATAGGCATCATTTGACCTCTCATAAATTTTGTGGGATTTTAAAACAATTATTTAAAATAATTGTAGTGCAACAGAAGCGTTTCAAGTATTGAAAATGCTTTTTAAAAAGAATTGTTTGCGGCAACTTTTATTATGAAAACATTTCCTACTATTAGTTATGATATAAATGAAATGATTTACAAAACAACCAAAGACCACAACATTTCACAAAAATAACCTTCTATGGAGGGAAGAATTTTGCAAAACAAAATAGAAAAGGCTGTGAGATTAATAAATGACCTGGTAAATTCAAAATTTTATTTATGGCCAAATTTTACTTACTAAAATTATGGTTGAATTTTTGGGGTGTTACAAAACCCTTCGGACAATCCCTCTCTCCTGGCCCTTCTCGGTCTATAGGCTCAACATCTTGGGCCCCTTTCCCCATGGAATCGAGGGCTTTGAGTTCTTGTACGTTGTAATCGACAAGTTCACAAAGTGGCCTAAGGTAGAGCGAGTGAGTAAGGTGACTACATAGTTAGCTACCAAGTTTTCAAAGGACTTGTTTGCCGGTTTGGAGTAGCTTAGATGATCATCAACGACAACACCACATAGTTCGCGAGCCGCACATTCATGCAATACTACAAGGACCATGAGCAAGATCTGCTTTGCATCCATTGCTCTCCCGAGAAGCAATGTCTAAGTGGAGAGGGAAAATACTGATGTGTTGGGTGGGCTCAAGAAGTGAACTTTCGACAAACTGCACAAGTGCGGAAGGCGCTGGATTGATGAGTTGCCGGCGGTTCTTTGGTCACTCAAGATGACACCAAATCAAGCCACCAGCCAGACACCCTACTCCCTAGTCTATGGTGCAGAGATAGTGCTCCTCACGGAACTCATGTATGGGTCACCTCTACTGCTCGCTTATGATCACTACTGGAAACAAAAAAAAATCCATTATTCAGGTCTTTGCCGTCTGCTAGCGGACGACAAAGAAGGTCTTTGCCATCTTCTTATGAAAAATGTACGGCAAAGAACTAGTTGACGGCAAAGATCATAGTTGCCATCAGCCAATTCTTTTTTGTCAGCCAGTAGACGACAAAGAGGTGGGTGGGGTCCAGTGGAGGCCGAAACCCTAATGGCCCACTAGCCCCACCTCTTTGCCGTCTACTACCAGAGGACAAAGAATCTTGACCGTCTGCTGTCGGACGTCAAAGAATTGAGTATGTAACGGCGGTTGCCCCGCTTCCTCTCTATCTCTTCTCTCTCTCCCTAACCATCGACCCAAGCCCCCGCACCCGACCCCAACCGCTGCTGGCCACCGTGCCCCCGCCGCCCCCGCCGCCCATGGCCCCCCCACCCTGGCCACATCGCCCCGCCGCCCAGGGGCCATCCTGCAATCCTGCCCAGGATGCCCCGCTCCTCGCCTACGGCGGCCGTCACGCCGCCCCTGGCCCCCCGCCGACACGGCCATGTCGCCGCGCTACCCCGACCACGTTGCCCTGCTGCCCTGCCCTGCCCAGGCCGCCCCGCCCCCCTCCTCTACGGCGGCCGCCCGAGCGCCGCCGTGAGGCAGGCCACGGTACCGTCCCCTCCCCTGTGGCGGACCTACTCCACCGGGCCGCCCCCTCCTCCACCGGCCCCCTCCCCTGTGGTGAGCTCCTCACCATTTTTCTGTTTTTTACTTTTACTTTTATGTTTAGTTTAGTTTTAGATTTATGTTCAGTTTAGTTTAGTTTTAGGTTTAGTTTAGTTTAGTTTATTTTAGTTTAGTGTAGTTTATTTAGTTTCAGTTTAGTTTAATTTAGTTTTGAGAAGAAGAAGAAGAAGAAGAAGAAGAAGAAGAAGAAGAAGAAGAAGAAAGAAGTAGAAAGAAGAAGATGCTGAAAAAAAGAAGTAGAAGAAGAAGATGAAAAAAAAGAAGTAGGAAAAGTAGAAAATAAAAGAAAAGAAGGAAAAGAAGGAAAAGAAGGAAAAGAAGGAAAAGAAGGTCTAGGTTCGAGGGATCGATGGTCGGGCGATCGATGGTCGAGGACCTCGGAGGGGTCGAGGGTCGCCGAGGGGTCGAGGATCGAGGATCGCCGAGGGGTCGGGGGTCACCGAGGGTTCGAGGGTTGCCGCGGGGTTGAGGGGTCGAGGGTCCCCGTGGGGTCGAGGGTCGCCGAGGGGTCGAGGGTCGCCGGTGGTTTGAGGGGTCAGTGGGTCGAGGGGTCGAGGGTCGAGGACCGTGCGTCGCCACACCCGAGGGCGCCCAAGGAGAAGCGGGTTAGGGGGTTCCTCGGCCTCCCGTAAAAATAGTTCTCGGGGCCGATGGCGGTCGAACGTGAACACCTTCGCGAATTTGTCTTGGAGCGTGTGCGATGAGGATTAAAAGCCAAGTGTTGAAACTTGAAACACCCAAACTGACTCATGACAAAGAAATCAAAGGGTAGAAAGAGAAACCAAAGACGAAACAATACGTAGTTAGAGGTTGTGCAACTAGGATGATATTCTGTAATAGATTTATTAAAGAATTTGAGATGATGATGGTGAAGAACATGAAAGCAATTGGTATCTTGCAGTCGTTTCCCTACATTCTGCTACAGCACAACAACCCTTCTTCTGACCACCATTGGTGTCTTGCGGTCATAATAAGGGTTGTTGCACTGTAGCAGAATGTATGTAAATGACAACAAGACACCAATGGCCTTCGAGTTCTTCGCCATCATCCTCTCCAATTCATTAAAAAAGCTGGTACAGAAAATCATCCTAGTTGCACAACCTCTCACTATGTACTATTTTGTCTTTCGTTTCTCTTTCTATGCCCTGATTTTTTGTCATGAGTCGGTTTGGTTGTTTGAAGTTTCAAAACTTGTCTTTTAATCCTCATCGCAGAGGCAGTCAGACAAATTCGCTAAGGTGTTCGACCGCCATCGGCCCTGAGAACTATTGTTGCGGGGGGTTGCACCGCCATGTGCCCCAAGAACTGTTGCTACGGGAGGTTGTTGCCATCGGTCCCGAGGAACAAGCAGCGAATCATTTTTTTCCAACTTGGCAAAAACAATAATGCTATGTTACTCATCTTTTTACAACTTGGCGGTGGCATCCTATTATTCATGTCGGTATTAATTTTTTTCATGTTGTACTAATTTCGTTTACTCTTTGTCATGTGAGGTGTTGAAAGATGGTGGGCGCGGGTAAGGAGCGCTCTGAGGCTCCTTCTTCATCGCCGTGTGGTGGGAGTGGTACTTCCATTCCACCCGTACCTCTCCAGAGAGTGTTGTACGAGGGTATGGGTTCACCGATGCGCGCTTCTTCGTCGACGTCATTGCCACCGGGAGAGGAGGTCGGGGAGGACGTGGCCGTGGGAGAGGTAGGAATGCTCCTACGCCTTCCTCGCCGCCACCCCTAGCTGATTCACCCAAGCACAGGACTGCTACGGTGGACACCTCTGAGGTGGAGGCTACACGGACTTCGGTCCACGAGCCTTGGGTCGATAGGCCTTCGGCCCACGAGACATGGCCACACCAGACTCCGGACCTGGGTACGTCCCAGGAGACGTCCGGATGGGGTACCTAGACGGGTCCGCGTGAGGGGTCGAGTGTCCATGCTGATGGTGGCGGGGATCCGACTGATAGCGGGAGCGAGGTGGTTGAGGGGGCCACCGTCTACTAGTGTGGTTGTACATGGCTCCCGTCCATGCCAGCGACCCGCGAGCAGAGGTGGTTGATTTTCTCTGATGGGGAGAGGTAAGTGCCTTTACTCTTTTTGTACCATTTGGCTTCATGTTTCTTCAAATATCTAATGCGTTGGCCTTGTCATACTACAGGGGTTGACACCATGCTGACGATGTCTGCAGGCCCAACACTGTCCTTGGTGTGCTTTGCCAGCAAAACTTCCCGAGGTCAAGTTCTAGAGATAGGATTGAGCTGGGAGCACTACATGGCTGCCCCAGCCCCACCGCAGGAGATGATCGACGGTGTCTTGTGCCACCCGTGGGCAGAGATGGTGATCAGAAACTTTTGGGTAATTTCTCCTTTACACCATTAAAAATCTTAAAATAGCTCGTAATTGTACTCATCAATGTTGTCTCGTTTGATTGCAGACCTTCTACAGGTATGAGGAGGGATACGAGGAGGCCGCCGCAAAGGTTATCGGTGCCCAGTGCAGGCGCCTACTATAAAACTTACGGCACGAGGCTCGGGTGCAGGCTGTTCGAGACTACTACACCTCACGTGGTATTAAGAAGCCCAAGTCGGCCAATGGAGCTCGCCTTCGAGGTTAGTTATACGGACTCAGATTTCTTTCCTCTCCATTGCATTGTGTGTGTGGCCATCGATGATTACAATGCTCACGAGGAGTGGTGTTGTAGGCTTCTCTTCAGAAAGAGAGAGAGGCAACAAAGGAGCTTCTGGCGGAGAGGGACCGGCAGGCGGCGGAGAAGGAGCGTGAGTTGGAGGAGAGGACGGCTAGGATGTTGGAGGAGGAGAGGGCATAGAATGACATGCAGAACCGGGCCATGTACGAGCTCCTCATGGCAAGTTTCTTCTGCATATTAGCCAAATCATGCACGTAATGTTCGTTTCATTACTAACTAGTATGACTGACTCATCAAAACCAAATGTGCAGTCTGTGTGCGACAAGGTCGGTCAGACACCTCCGCCAATGCCAGAGATTGCTCCGGGGACCACGGTGAGTTTAATTTGAATGGTAATTAGTTACTAGTCTTAACATTTCAGTGTCATCATGCTAACGAGACTTTGCAAATGATCTTTAGTGCAACGTAACTCCAGACAAGCATCACACGATCCTTCTCCAGGTGGTACTGGCACGAGCCACCATGGTGCTTCACCTCCGTGATGACGATAAGTTGTCTGTAGTGTTTTGCTTAACAAATGCATAATGACCTAGACTCAGCTTTATTTTCTCCAATATGCTTATCATAATGACCTAGACTTAGCTTACTTAGCTCCAAAATGATCCATTTTACCTAAGTTAGCTCTAAAATGATCTACACTTAGCTTTGTTTCCTCCAAAATGACCTAAGTTAGCTCTAGTATGATAAGTTAGCTCTAATATGCTTAGTTACCTAGGTTTTCTCAATAATGACATACACTTAGCTTACTTATGTCAAAATTGGCATAATTAGCTTGCTTAGGTTTGAAATGGCATAACAACCTTGGTAACCTCATATATGTCATATACTTAGCTTATTTTCCTTGAAAATGACATAATAAGCTTAATTAGCTCCAAAATGATCAATTTTACCTAAGTTAGCTCCAAAATAACCTAAGTTAGCTCTATGTTAGCTCTAATATGCTAAGTAAGCTCTAATATGCATAGTTACCAAGGTTAGCTCAATAAATACCTATACTTAGCTTACTTATGTAAAAAATGGCATAATATGCTTACACTACTGGAATCAGCTAATTTGCCATCTGCCAGCTCTTTGCCGTCTTGGGAACGAGAGGAAGACCTACGGAAAGACCACCCACACCTATTTTCTAGCCAACCCGAATCTCGAGGGCGAGATTCATCTAAAGGGGGGTAGGTTTGTAACATCCCCAATTTTCAATATGGAATGTTATACATAGGTCATCATATGCATATCATATTTTATTTACATTTTGGTTTGATCCTAGAAATTCTAAGCAACTCAAGGACCCACGGAGAGAGTTGGGGATTTCTTTTAATTTTCATATTTGAATTTTTCTCAAATATTGAAAAGGGGATCATTTTGGTATTAATTATTTTTCTCTCCAAAAATATTTCGAATATAAAAATAAAAGAGAGGAGATAATATGACTTCTCCAAAAATAAAGAAATATTGGAGGAAAAATGTTATAACCAAATAAATATTTTATTTGGATTTTTATTGCTATTTTATTCGAATTAGAAAAAATATGCATTTTTCAAAGTTGCATTTTTAGGCCAACAAAATGTTCACTTTGTTCTAAATATTTTATTTAGACGGTGAAAATTGTTTTTGGCATTTTTAGAATTTTTTATATTTATTTAGGGTTTTTCCTTTTCGGCGGAATTTATTTAAAAAAAATAGTTCCCGGACCGCACTGGGTCGAAGGCCCAGCCGGCCCGTTGCGCCGCCGCGTTCCCCGCCGTGCTCGCGCGGACTCCGCCGGAGTCCGGCTCCGAGCCGCCCCGCGTCACCCCTCCCGCACGCCGGCCTCGCCCCCTTCCCTTTATAACCCCGCCCCGCCGTCGCCTCCCCACCTCGTCCGCACCACCACCCGAGCCGCCCACCGCCGCCAGCGCCGCCTGCTGCCAAAGCCCGCGCCCGCCGGCCCGCGCCGCTGCCGCTGCTCCGTTGTCGCCGCCCCGCGCCGCGCCGTTGCCTCGCCTCGCCGTCTCGCTGAGCCGCCACCCGCAGGAATCCCGCCGTCGCCGTTTGACCTCGCCGCCTGAGTTTTTTTTCGGTTTTAGGTAAAACCGCCGGTATTTTTAAATCCTAGATTGGTTTTTTTCTAGATTCTGTTTTTTCGGTTTAGGTTATTTTGTCAACGTTCGCTCGTTAGTTCGTTCTAACAAACGAATTCGTTCGTTTGCTTCTATTAGCGGACGTTCGTCCGATAGATTTTTCTTTTTATTTTTATTTTCGGCCGGGGACCTATCCACGAATATTTTTATCACAGATTAGCCCCTGATCTTCAAACCCTTGCAACTTTTTAACCGTTCGTCCAAATCTAGTGAAACCAACGCCAAAATCTTCGTCTCGAGCTCCTCTTTCTGGTTAATCAACTTGAACATGATTTTGACAAATTAAAATTTGGTTTCAAGCAGATTTGAATTCGAAGTTCTTTTGACCGTAGTTTGAGTTTCGTAGCTCCGATTTGGTTGATTCTTTTTGCAAATCGAAGCTCTTCAGTTTGAACTTTCAGATTGGATCGTCTTATTTGAGTTTTACCTTTGCATCTATGCTTGAGTGCTTATGTATGCTATTGTTTGTTTGCGATAGAATTCCCGGAGTGCGAAGCTGTCACATCCCTAGCTTTACCTTGCACTAGGCTAGCACTTGTCTATTGCATCATGTTTAAATTTTATGTAAAGCTGAAATGGGGACTGATAAACCCT
Source organism: Triticum aestivum (assembly GCF_018294505.1). NCBI lineage: Eukaryota > Viridiplantae > Streptophyta > Magnoliopsida > Poales > Poaceae > Triticum > Triticum aestivum. The sequence goes on from NC_057796.1 coordinate 168,878,912, forward strand.
AGCAGCAAATGAAAATCAACTAGGATCAAAATTAAATCTTTTCAATGAACCCAAAATGCCCTTCATAAATGTCCATCATTTTTGAATTGGTCTAGAACCTCTGCCAAAAATGATGCACATATTTTTACGCCATTCTGGATTTTTGAATTAACTCATATTGTATTTGAATTGGGGCATTTAAATACTATAAATATTTTTAAATGCTCCAACAATTTAGGAATTAGTTGAGGGCCTCTGGAATAATTCACTTAGTGCCCATAACTATTTTCTGAATTCTTAAAAGTGATTTGGTTTGAAAACCAAATTAAAATAAATTTACATAAATAGAAAAAAGAACAAAATTAGAAAAGACAGAAGAGAGAGCTGGCTTACCTGTAGCAGCCCACCTGGCAGCCAACCTGGCCAGGCCACCTGGCAGCCCAGTTGGCTGGCCCAGCCCACCCAGCGCTGCCTGCTTCTTCAACCTTCTACCGGAAGGAGAAGCAGGTGCGTGGCGAGCGCGCAGCCGAATGCGGCCACCTCCTGCTTGCCACCGAGGCGCCCCGACGCGTCTGGAGACGCCCCGCAGCCCCCTCTGCCTCTCCCCTCACTCTCTGCTCTCTCCCTCGCCCTCTAGCCCCTTCCCCGAGCTCACCCGAGAGCGACCGCCGCCGCCGTTCGCCATAGCCGCGCTCACCGGCCACCCCACGTCTCCCCGTCGTGTCCAGGCGCTCCGCCTCGACACCAGGGAGCACCAGGACGAAGCACGCGCCCGCGGGACGCCTGAAGCAGCGCCATCGTCTTCATCTCCGTCGTCGGCCGCCGGATATCCCTCACGCCGCCACGCTTGCTCCGGCTCGTCCCCGACTCCTCCGACCCGCTCGTCCGATGCGCCGTGAGCCCTGTTACCTCCTCCTTCTCTCCGTTTGCCTTCTCGTGCACCACAACGACCACACCGAGCTCGCCCGCACGCGCCGCCGCCTCTGCACATCGCCGTCGTGGCCACGGCCACGCTGGCTCGATTCCGAGCACGCCATCGCGTTCGCCGCAGCCCAAGCAGCCCGTAGCACTGCTCCATGCACCTCGCCATGCCACCTAGCGACGAGTCCGAGCTCGTCCAAGCTCCGGCCGTCGCCTCTGTGCTCGCCGTCATCGTTTTCGGCGACCCCGAGGCCTCCCGCTCGCTCTGATAGATGCGGCCGAGCACGGGCTACCTTCTGGTGGCCTTCGCGCGTCCAGCCGCGACCCGTAGCGCAACCGCGGTGAACATCCGCCACGTTTTTGGTCGCCGCCGGCAGATCTCCGGCGACTGCCGACGTGGCCGTGATTAGGGCCTAATCACCCCGCTAACCAAGCCCTTGGGCCACCGACGCATAGGCCCCACGCCCTAATTAAGACCAGCTTTATTTCTGCCTAGTTTAGTTATAACCCAACGGGACCCACACGTCAGAGTTGACCGTGCTCACGTGGCCGTTGACCGGACCCACCTGTCCATGACACTAATGACGCCGGGTCACTGACCAGTGGACCCCACTGGTCAGGTTTGACCCTGCTCAGTTCTAGTTGACCCGCTGACGTCAGCATGATGTTATCATGCTGACGCTATAAAGCTTTTCTGGCGTTTTTATTAATTCAGAAAATTCCAAAAAATAGTATAAATTTCTAAAAATCATATAAAATCAACCGTAGCTCAGAATGAAATAATTTATGTATGATAAATTATCAGAAAAATTCAATCTATCCATCTGTACTATTTTCATGCATGACAAACCAACCTAAACTTGCTGTATAGATGAAAACACATAAAGGGCATTTAAAATGCTTAAGTTTGGAGTTGCATTTGAATCATTGATTCAAATGAGCTCCATTGAACTTGTTGCTGTTTGCATTAGCACAAACAACATCACATATACATGCCATGTTCATGCATCATATTGTGCATTGCATTGATTGTGTTTATTCTCTGTTTGCCGGTGTTGTTCCCCCTCGGTAGACGTTGTTCCGACGCTGTGATCGTTAACACTAATGAAGACCCAATGCTATCTTCAGAAGTGCCAGGCAAGCAAAACCCCCTTGTTCATTCCGATACAATCCGACTCTCTCGCTCCTGCTCTCTTTTACTACATTAGGACAACACCGTTTCAACTGTTACACGTTGCGGTAGCTGAACCCCTTTCCTCTGCATGACCTGTCATTGCCATAGTAAATAGATGAAACCCAGTAGCATGAGTAGGAGTTGTTTGAGCCCTGATGTGCCTACTCATTCATGCTTGTTTGTCATGCCTGCTACTGCTTAGAGTTGAGTCAGGTTTGATTCATCGGGGATGAATTGGAATGTGGTGAACATGTCCTACTGTTGAGAGCTAAGTGTGTGAACACGATTTGGTAAAGGTAGCGGTGAGAGGCCATGTAGGAGTACATGGTTGGTTGTCTCATTGCAGCCGTCCTCAGGAACTGAGTTCTGTGTTTGTGATCCATGAACAGTTACTACCACGCATTGGAATGCATACGTGCCCCTCTCAACTTATTAATCAACCTGATCTCTGTCCAGGAGTTGCAACAAGTTTCTGGTGTTTGTAGGTAGTGTTAGTAGTCTACCAAGTGGCACCCGGTACAGGTGGGCTTGGGACAGACTAGGAACAGTGGCACTGTGTAGCAAGTGGCACTCGGATGGTGGGCTTGGGAACCCTGCTCACATCGTCTGGGGCCGTGAGCGACACCCCGGCCGGATCTCCTTGCGGATGGAACCCGAATAGGCGATAAACCTGGACTAGAGACATGTGTGGTTAGTCAGGTCGTGGCCGACTCCCTCGCTAGGCTTCCGCTTGAAGGTTGCTGCGATACCAGATGTGTACATGGTGGTAAGTGGCGAGAGCGTGTGTGAAGAAGTACACCCCTGCAGGGTTAACACCATCTATTCGAATAGCCGTGTCCACGGTAAAGGACTTCTGGGTTGCCTGTACAGTTCATAGATAACTTGAAGTGGATACTTTAAAATGCGCAAGATAAGCGTGAGTGCTATGGATGGCCTTCTCGTAGGGAGATGGGAGTGGATCCATAGTGGTGTATTGTCGGGTGGTTGGTGCGACATATGCCAAGGGATGGCTTATCATTGTGGGAGCCAATAAAACGTCGCCGGTGCCTTGAAATGGGATGAGGCGAAGACATGCACGCCGGCGAATCTTACCCAGGTTCGGGGCTCTCCGTGGAGATAACACCCCTAGTCCTGCGCTGCGGGGTCTCCGCATGATCACTAGATCGGTAAAAGGTAGCTACAATCGCTCCTAGAGCTGTTGAGATCAAGGGAGAAGAAGAGAGGCCCAAACTATGGCTTGGGTCCCAACCCTTTTGCATGGGTGCTCCGGGGGGTTTATATTAGGCCTCCCCCCGGGGGCTACAATGGTAATCCGGCTGGGCTCTGGCCCCAGCCCGTCAGTGCCTACGGGCTTCGCTTGGCTTCTCCGCCGGCTGCTGGGTCCCGCTGGTTGGTGGGTCCCGCCGGCTGCCGGGCTTACTCGGTCGACAGGCCGGCCCCACTGGCATAGGGTCTTTCGGCGGCTGCTTACTGTAGCCTCGCCTGTGAGACGAGGGCCTTGGCCGAGGTAAGCGTGGCTACAGTGGGCCGCCTCGGGGGCTATCACTGTAGCCTTACCACGTCTTGTCTCCTTAATGGGGCTCCTGCTTTCGGGAAGGGAGTAGCCGGGCTTCTGGAGGGCCGGCTACGTCTTGGCCGACTGGGAAAGGCCGGGCCGCCTCACGCCTCCGCTTCTCTGGGCCGAGGGGGCCCGCCTGCCCACAATGGCCTTACGGGAGTCGGTCGTGCGGTGACGTCGAGGCCAACATGGGCTACAGTGCCGAGCCGCACGGGAGAACGTCCGGTCCCGTCACGGCCTCCTGTAGCCATGCCCGCCTCGGGCTTTCGGGGAAGGCAGTAGGCCGCACTGTGGCCACACCCGTCACGTCGCCCTGTTATGTGGGAGTGGTCTGGAGTGGTTTGTGGGTCTTGGCCGGCGGCTGGGCGAGTCGGCGTCCTTCTGGCCGGCTTCTGGAGTCGGCCACCCCATAGTCGTCCCAGGGAGGAGTTGGTGAGGCTGGGTCGCCTTCCAGAAATCGCGCTTTTAGTGGGAGCCGGGCCAGGGAAGGCGGCCCATTGCTCGGAGTGCTTGGAGGCCCGAAGGCCTGATAATTTTTTCAGAAGAACCAGGGGCAGTCGGTTAGGCTACCCGTGGCCATTTACTCCGACAGTAGTCCCCGAAGCTGATTGGGCTTCGAGGTGGAGTGGGGTTTGAGAAGCTCGATCAGCTTCCTATCGTGACAAGCCGGCAGCTGGGAGCCGGCCTTGGTCGGGCGCGCCGCCTGAGTCGAAGTCTTCTGGAGTCGGAGGGCGGGAACTCGCTGGCACGTGCACCGGGCCGCGGGCCGGCCACGGGCCGTTGGCGAGCCACGTGGCCGGAAAGCCTGCCAGCCCACGCGCGTGACGGGACGTCGCCGCAGGGAGGGGGCCCGCCACGTCCGCGCCCCAGCCCAGGCGCGGATCCTTTGTATCCCGAAACCGCCCGCACGTTCCGTGCGGCAGTTTCGGCTCGCATTTACGCGCAATAATCGCGAGACGTGGGGGGAGTGGGCGCGGTTAATCCCACGTCCCCCCCCCCCACGTCCGGCCTCTTCGGCCTCGTGAGGCTATAAGTAGGGGGAGGTGGAGGGCGGCAGGCCCTCGCACGCTCCTCCTACTTCCACCGTCTTCTTCCCTCGCTCGTTCCCGCGACAGCGCCTTGCCGCCGCGCTCTTCCACTGCACGCTCCTCCGCCGCCGTGCTAGCTCTCGCCATGCCTCCCCACGTAGAGCAGCTTGGCGGGGATTGGGACGGCTCCATCGTCCATGACGACCACGTCGACTTCCTCCGCGACACGCGGCGGCTGCCCGGCGCGGACAAAGTGGCGGTCCGCCTTGCGCCGGCGAAGGAAATCAGGCCGGAGCCGCGGGATGGCGAGCGGGTGGTCTTCCGCTCGCACTTCCTTCGCGGCTTCGGCTTGCCAGTGAGCGCCTTCTTCCGCTCCTGGCTGGAATTCTATCAGCTCCAGCCGCACCATCTCACCCCCAACGCGGTGGTGCTGCTGTCTGCCTTCGTCACCCTGTGCGAGGGCTATCTCGGCGTCCTCCCCACCCTTGAGCTCTGGGGGGAGCTCTTCCAGACGAAGCTGGGCACGCGCAGCAAGGGCGTGCCGGCTCATACTGGCGCCTTCATCGCGTCGCGGAGATCGGGCGCCGACAACCCCTTCCCCGTCATCACGCTAATCCAATCGGTGAAGAAGTGGCAGAAGTCATACTTCTACGTGCGGAACATCGCGCCGCGGGGCGACTACATCAACCTGCTGGCTTACGTAGCCGGCCCGCCGGCGGGCAGGCTGCCCCAGTGGTCCTTCCGGGCCGTGACGCTGTCGCAGGCAGGAAACGCCGCCATCGCCCGACTGCGGGTGATGGTCCAGTCGGAGGGCCTGACGGGGCCCGACCTTCTGGCTGCGTTCGTCACGCGCCGGGTTCTTCCGCTCCAGAGCCGGCCTCATCTGATCTGTCAGATGAGCGGCCAGCTCGATCCGAGCCGCATGTGCACCCAGGAGATGCCGCACCACCAGGTCGCCTACATGGTGAACTATCTCGCAAACTGCCAACTCTCTGAAGAGTGGCAGTTCGGCAAGGAGCCATATAGCCGCGCCAATCCTCCGCCTACGGTACGCTCCCCTTGTCTCTTTTTCTCTCTCTCTCAGCCTCTCAGCCTTGTTGCCGAGTATCTCTTGGCCAACTCTGACTTGGTCGGCTTTGTTCTTTGATAGAGCCCTCTGCTTCGGCCGGCCGGCGGGTCAGACGCGGAGCGTCGCTTTGTCCCCGACCGGTCCGAACACGACCTGGAGGACCCCGACCTGGGGGCGGTCCATATGGACGACGCCGTCGAGCCGGCCGGTGGCCAAGCCGGCGACGAAGCGGGCGGCTCCGGGTTCACTGCTACCTTCGATGACTGGTCGGACGAGGATGAAGCCGAAGCCGTCCCGCGCCGCCAGCCGGCATCCGGACGCGGCGCGGGCTCCTCCGGCGCGCAGCCTGCTCGGGGTGGAGGCCAGAAGCGCCGTGCCGCCCAGGGCTTGTTCGGCAGCCGAACGAAGAAGTCCAGGGGCGGGGCGGCAGCCACCAGGCGGGAAGAGGCGGCCGCGAAGGCGGCTCGCTTCCGCAAAGTGGTGAAGCAGCCGCAGACCGTGTCGGCGTAAGTTCTCTTTCTCTGTGTACTCTTTCTCTTTTCTTGGGTGGTTCTTGAACTCTCGTCTTCTTCTTCGACGATCAGAGCTCCGTTGTCACTTGAGCGGGCGGCTGCCGGCTCCGTCGTCGAGTCGCCAAGGGGCTCTGGGAGCACCACCCGCCGCGTAGATCCCCGCGCCGCCCTCCAGGAGGCGACGGAAAGGAATGCGCGGGAGGTGCGGGAGGAGCAGGAGGCACGGGAGGCGGAGGCACGGAAGGCAGCCGCCGCCCAGGCGGCTCGGGAGGAAGAGGCGGCGAAGGCGCTCGCCGAGGCCGCAGCCAAGGCCCAGGCAGAGGCTGAGGCCGCGGCGGCGGCAGGGGAGGTTCTGATGGTCACCCCCCTGCGCACCATGGCGCCTGGGGACACGGAGCCCTCGCCAGGGGGAGCCAGCAGCGGCCAGCCAGGGCTGGGGGGAAGCGGCGACGACGTCATCATCTTGGAAAAGGCGCCGGAGCCGACCCCTCCGACTAGGGCGGCCCAGGGCGGCCAGCCTGAGCCTGCGCCCGCACAGTCGGCGGAGGGCGAGCCGGCCGCGGGGGCTGAGGTGGCGGTCCGGGTTCCGCCAAGCCGGCGTGCAGGGAAGGCCGCGTCGGAGCCACAGCCGGCCGTGGGCTCCAGCTCGTCGGCCCGAGACGCGGAGGCGGCCAGTGCTACCTCGGGGTGGACGCCAGGCGGAGGGACAGCCGTGGTGAACGTCGCTGCACAAGACGTCCGGACCCGGCTCCAAAGCCAAGCCGCGGACGCTGAGGCAGTTCACCGACGAATTCCTCGCAACGCGGGCGGCCATCCGGGTTAGTATTCCCATCTGGTTCTTCCTTGATCTTGGTTTCTCTCGTGGGGGCGCGTCAGCGCACCCACTGGGTGTAGTCCCCGAGTTCCGAGTCGGCTGCTGAGCAGGCGGCTTGGAACTTCTTGGAGATTTTGTCTTTGCTGTTTTTGTTCTCACTTCGGTCTTCTGTCCGTTCTTGCAGGACTACCACAACCTCCGGGCGGCCGCCTTCAACTCCCAGGCTCGGGAGCTGACTCAGAAGACCGCCGACCTTACTGAGAGCCGAGGTATGTGACTTGATCTTTATCTCATGTGGGGGCGCGTCAGCGCACCCACTGGGTGTAGTCCCCGAGATTCGGGCCGACTGCTGAGCAGTCGGCTCGGATCTTCCTTGACGATTTCTTATTGTTCTTCTTCTTCTTCCATCTCTGCAGCGGCCAATGCCAGTCTGAGGGCACAGCTGGGGGAGTCCCAGACTGCTCTTCGTGCCAAGGACGCGGAGCTCGCCGCCTTGGTGCAGGAGCGCGACCGCCTGGTCAAGAAGCTAGCCGACCAGGAGGAAAGCCACAAGGTGGTACTGAAGGCGGCGCAGGACCGCGAGGCCACTCTCCAGGCTGAGTTCGAGACGGAGGCTGCCGGCTGGGCAGAGGCCAGGCAGACTCTGGTCTCCGGCTATGGCCAGATCGAGGATCTGGTTGACGGTAAGCCGTCTATCTCTTCGTCCTTTCTTGCTATCTGCCACTTTGGCTTGTTTTCTGATTTTGGTGTTCTTCTCTTCCTTTCTTCTTCGCGCAGAGTACTTCCCTGGCTATTCAACTGCCGCCAACCAGGCCATCGAAGCCCGTCGCCAGGCGAAGAGGCAAGCCGGCTTCGAGATCTCGCCAACCGCCGGCCGCTCGCTGGAGGAACAGCTCCTGGCGATCCAGGCTCGCATCCAGCCGGCTCACAGGCTGCTCCGCCGGCTTCAGCGTGCGGGGTCGCAGGTCTTGGCCGCCCTCTGGCCCGGCCAAGTGGTCCCTCGCACCCCCAGTCGGACCGCCGACTGGCTGGAGGTGGCAGTCGGCCGCTTCGAGGCTTGGAAGGCGTCAGCGGCTCGCTCCGGTGCCAGGCGGGCGCTGGAGTTCGTCAAGGCCTGGTATCCCGGCCTGAACCTGGATCAGCTGGCTACCTGGCGGCAGCAAGCCGACACGGAGCTGGAGCCGGCGCGGCCGGCCATCATTCGGCGGGCTTCAGCGATCGCCGACTACACCGACACCAACGTCTTCGCCCCCGAGGTGGACGACAATGGAGTCGCCCAGCCGGAAGATTGGTTCGGGCTGGACCCGGCGTACGGCGAGGACTCGGCGGAGGAGATCGACTCCAGCGACGAGGGCGAAGAGGAGGAGGGGGAGGGTGAAAACGCCGAGCCGGCTGGTGGAGTGGCCGGCCAGCCTGACCGCGCCTCCAGTACTACGTCACGCGCGAGTGCGTCTCCTGCCGCAGGAGGTGGTCAAGCCGGGACCAGCTAGGCGGCCACTCCTTCAGCCGGCGAGGTCGCCTTCACCGACCAGCTCGGCCTTCATGTCGCGCCCTAGTCTTCTTTCTTTTGTTTTCCTGTCTTGTTACTTTGAACAATGTTTGGTTAAGTCTGCACAATTCCACCCACTGGGTGTATTCAAACTTAAGTCTGTTGCCGGCCTGTTGGTGGTTTTATGTATATATAGTTTATGCAATTTGGCCTTTCCTTGTACTTTTTGCTTTTTGTCCTTCTGCTTTTTCCTTTGCCGCCCTTCCTTGGTTGCCGCCTCCCCAGTCAAACAGTTGCTCTGCAATCTGTAGCCGGGGAGTGCCTGGCCGATTGGGGAGGGGGAAGTACTTTAGCTCTGCTGGACTAAAGCTAAGTTTTTTAGGAAGCCGGCCAGCCGGCTGCTTTGACAGCCGGCAGGCATATTTAGGGGCCGTCTCTTGGCTATATAGGTTAGTTGTTCCTTAGCCGTTTTTCGTGTGGGCGTCCTTTCTGTCTTGCCTCTTGCTAGTCGGGCAGTCAGTTCTTTGAGCTGCGACTTGCAACAAGAGGGGACTCGGGAGCCGGCGCACTACTTTGCTGACTTTTAGGAAGAACTTTCGATATAGCTCAAGGCGGCCAGTCCCCGGGCCGACTTAGTCGAACCCGGTGCCGGACAAAAATTCGAAATGTAATAATACATTCAAGGATATGACACTCGTCATTCATAGGTAAATAAAGGGCAGTCCCCGAGTACTGTTCGGGGGGCCTGTTGGTTTGTACTTAATACAAAAAGGGTAGCGTGATACATACTGCTTTTCAGCTGTAAAATCGTCTTAGGAGGTTTGCGTTCCATGGTCGCTCCGACTCCTTGCCGGAGTCGTCTCTCTTGCGTGCTCTTGGTTTTTGCGCGTCGATCAAGTAGTAGGAGTCGTTGCCGAGTGCCTTGCTGACGACGAAAGGGCCTTCCCAAGGGGCCGAGAGCTTGTGCTGGCCGGCTGTTCGCTGGATCAGCCGGAGCACAAGGTCGCCCTCTTGGAAGGATCTTGGCTTGACCTTGCGGTTGTAGTAGCGGCGCAGCCCTTGCTGGTAGATGGCGGACCGGCTGAGGGCTAACAGCCGGCCTTCTTCCAGTAGGTCGACGCCGTCTTCTCTTGCTTCTTTGGCTTCCTCCTCCGTGTACATGGTGATCCGAGGCGAGTCGAACTCGATGTCTGTGGGGATGACAGCCTCGGCACCGTACACGAGGAAGAATGGAGTGAAGCCGGTTGACTTGTTGGGTGTGGTGCGCAAACTCCAGAGGACAGCCGGCAGCTCTTCGAGCCAGCAGCCGGCCGATCGCTCCAGTGGTACAACCAGTCGGGGCTTGATGCCGGAGAGGATGAGTCCATTTGCTCGCTCGACCTGGCCATTTGACTGCGGGTGGGCAACGGACGCTAAGTCCAGTCGGATGCCCTGCGTCGCGCAGAAGCGTGCCAGTGCTCCTTTGGCGAAGTTCGTGCCGTTGTCGGTGATGATGCTGTGCGGCACGCCGTACCGAGTAGTGATGTCGGTGATGAATGTCACGGCAGTCGGCCCATTCAGCTTCTTAATCGGCTTGACTTCGATCCACTTTGTGAACTTGTCCACAGCAACAGTAGATGTGTCAGGCCGCCGCGGGCTGTCTTGAAAGGGCCCACCATGTCCAGTCCCCAGACGGCAAAAGGCCAGGTGAGGGGAATGGTCTTGAGTGGAGAAGCCGGCAGGTGTTGCTTGGAGCTAAAAACTTGGCATCCTCTGCAGCTCTTGACTATTGCTTTAGCATCCTCCAAGGCAGTCGGCCAGAAGAAACCGTGGCGGAAAGCTTTGGCCACGAGGGATCTTGAGGCTGCGTGATGGCCGCATTCGCCTTGGTGGATGTCTTTGAGGAATGCCACTCCTTTTTCTGGCTCGACGCAACGCTGGAAGACTCTAGTGACGCTGCGCTTCACAAGCTCCCTGTTGATTATTGTGTATGCTGCGGCTCGTCGTTGCACTAGTCTTGCTGAGATCTCATCAGCCGACAGCTCTCTGCTGACTAGGAACTTGAGGATGGGCTGGGCCCATGAGGGAGCTGTGACTTCTTCTGTTAATGTGGCCACCATGACTCGGGCGGGTGGGTTGGGTGTTGCATTGAGTCGGCCACCGCTTCTTGTGTCGTTGCAGTCCCCGGGCTGACTGCTGCAGTCCCCGGGCCGGGTTCTGAAGTCCCTGGGCCGGGTGCGACTACGTCAGTCCCCGGGCCAGTCGTCGAAGTCCCTGTGCCTCCTGTGGGGTTTCTCGAGCCGGATCCGGCTGTTTCTGGCGCAGGCGGTACGAAGATGGAATCCGACTCTGGAGACGGCTTGATGGACGGCTTGAGGAGGCGCTGGAGGGAGACGCCAGTCGGTATGGCTTGTCGGGTAGAGCCGATCCGTGCTAGGGCATCTGCTTGGTCGTTGTCGGCCCTTGGCACGTGAAGGAACTCGCACCCTTCAAAGTATCCGCTCATCTGCTGGGTGAGGAAATGGTAGCTCGCCATGTTCGCGTCCTTGGCGTCCCAGTCGCCAGATGATTGCTGGACCACCAAGTCTGAGTCGCCGTAGCACAGGATCCGGCGTATGCCGAGTTCTTTGGCTAGCCGGAGCCCATGTACGAGCGCCTCGTACTCGGCCACGTTGTTGGAGGCGGCGAAGTGGATCTGCAGCGTGTACTTGACCTTGTCGCCTTTGGGAGAGGTGAGGACGATGCCGGCTCCCAAGCCGGTGCGCATCTTGGACCCGTCAAAGTGCATCCGCCAATGGGTAGAGTCAGGAGCCGGCGGTAAGTACTGGGTCTCGGCCCAGTCGACGAGGAAGTCGGCCAATGCTTGCGACTTGATGGCGGTGCGGGGTTGATAAAAAATCGTGTAGGGCGCCAAGGCAATGGCCCATTTGGCCACCCGGCCGGATGCATCCCGGCTGCCTATGATCTCGGCGAGCGGGGCAGTGCACACGACCGTGATGAGGTGCTCTTGGAAGTAGGGCTTCAATTTCTTGGCAGCGAAGTACACTCCATAGCACATCTTCTGGTAGTGCGGGTAGTTTTGCTTTGAGCTGGACAGTACTTCGCTGAGAAGTAGACCGGCCTCTGGACTAGCTGGGCTCGGCCTTCCTCCGGGCGCTGGACCACAACAACAGTGCTGACGACTCGGCTTGTCGCGGCGATGTAGAGGAGCATGGGCTCCTTCTCAGTCGGCGCGGCCAGGACAGGTGGAGTGGTCAACATTTTCTTCAACTCATGGAAGGCTTGGTCGGCTTGATCATTCCACTCAAAGTGAGTGGACTTCTTCATGAGTCGGTACAGAGGGAGAGCCTTCTCTCCTAGTCGACTGATAAAACGGTTCAGGGAGGCTAAGCAGCCAGTGAACTTCTGCACATCTCGCAGCTTGGTGGGAATCTCCATCCTCTCGATGGCCTTGATCTTGACGGGGTTGCACTCAATGCCGCGTTCGGAGACCAGGAAGCCTAGCAGCTGGCCGGCTGGCACTCCGAACACGCACTTCTCGGGGTTGAGCTTGATCTGGAATCGGCGCAAGTTGGCAAATGTTTCTTTCAGGTCTTCCAGCAAGGTACCGCGCTTCTCTGTCTTCACCACAATGTCGTCTACGTAGACGTGGGCATTTCTGCCGAGTTGTTTCAAGAGACATTTCTGCATGCAACGCTGAAAAGTGGCACCGGCATCTTCATCTTCAGGTAGGCGTAGTGGGGCACAGCCATGAACTTGGCCAAAGCAGGTCGGCCAAGCAGTGCATGATAGGGGCTCTCCAAATCCACTACCTCGAACCATATTGCTTCCCGGCGAAAATGATCTTTGTCTCCGAAGAGAACATCCATTTTGATCTTGCCGATTGGAGAGCAAGATAGGCCGGGTATGATACCATGGAAGACGGTGCGGCTCGGCATGAGCTGCTTCGCTTTGATGTTCAGCTTGTCCATGGTGTCGCGGTACAGTATGTTGATACTGCTTCCGCCGTCTATCAGGACACGGGAAAATCTGGCAACTCGCCTCTCCGTCGCAAGGGTGACGTCCAAGACCATAGCATAGGAGCCGGGCAAAGGCATCACCTCCGGGTGGTCGGCCTGGCTCCAGCTGATTGGCTTTTCCGACCAGTGCATGAACTCGGCGGTGCTAGAGGCGACTGCGTTTACTTCTTGGTGCTGCCGGCGTCGGCTGCGCTTGTCGTCGGCTTGACTCGTGAAGACGACGTAGGCGGCGTGCTCTTCGGGGAATTCGTCTTGGATGGCGCCAACTGCCGGCCGGGCCGCCGGCTGCTGGGGAGCTGGAGGCGGCGGGCCGGGAGGCGGAGGCGGCACCATCCCTTCGCCCTTGGTGATGCGGGTGAGCCAGTGGCACTTCCGCGTTGTATGGTTGGACGGCTTCGCGCCGCTGTGGAACTTGCAGGGAGCATCGAGTGCTTGCTCGTAGGAGAAAGACGGCTGCCAAGATGGCCGGCCACCCTTCTTCTTGGGAGCGGGCCGCTCTTCGGGCTGCTCGTCTTCAATTGTGGCCACCTGCCGACTGGAGGAGGTCGGCATGGGGCCTTTGCGCTTGTGGTCGTTCTGGTAGGGGCGCCGGTTAGGGTCGCCAGCCGGCGTCTTGGGAGCCGGAGCAACTACTTTTCCCGAGGCGTCCACTCGGAGCTCGGTCTTCATTGAGGAGTCGGCGGTGGCGTACTTGTCAGCGATGACTAGTAGCTCGTCGAGGGTAGCCGGCTCGTCGCAGAGGAGTCGGTGCTTGAGGAGGGTGCCCTCTCGGCACCCGGCAGTGAAGTACTCGATGGCCTGGACCTCGTGCACTCCCTCGCAGGAGTTGCGGAGCTCGGCCCATTGCGTGAGGTAATCGCGGGTTGACTCGTTGGGCCCCTGGACGTAGAGGGAGAGCTGGCGAGGCTTGGGAGGCCGCTTGTAGGTGCTAGTGAAGTTACGGACGAATACTTCGGTGAAGTCCAGCCAACTGTTGATGCTGTAGGGCTTGAGGCTGTTGAGCCACGTGCGCGCCGTGCCCTGCAGCATCAGGGGGACGTACTTCACGGTGACGTGCCGATTGCCGTTGGCGATGCTGACGGCCGTGGAGTAGTCGATGAGCCAATCTTCCGGCTTCACCGAGCCATTGTACTTGGGCGTGTCTCTGGCGAGTGAGAACCCTTTAGGAAAGGGCTCATCGCGGATGCGGGGGCCAAAGCATGGCGGGCCGACATCGTCTTCTTCTTCTAACGCCAAGGACCGAGCAAGGCGGTCGATCCTGTGGCGGGCGTCGTTCTCGCCGACTCCTTCTCGGTGACCAAGTCGGTCGCCAAGAGTCGGATGCGTGACAGGCGGCGGAGTGAGGCGTCTTTCTCTTCGAGGCGGGGGAGGAGGCAGGTTTCCTTGGTGCTCTACAGCTCGAGGGCGGCCATCCGCGTCGCGCTCGATGGTGAGGCGAGTCCGGCTGCAGCTGGCAGCCGGCTCCTTGTCTTTCTTCTGGCGTGCGCCGCTCGCAGTCGGCGAGCGGGACGTCGCGGCGTGTTCCCTGCGCGGGGGATGACTATCAGCACGGGCGCCGGCTTCGTGCCGTTCTGCAGCCGCGTCGATCAGCTGCTGGATCCGTCTTGCCATGTAGGGGAGCTCGTCGGCTCCCAGCCCATTGAGCTCTTCTGCGGCCGCCTGAGGGGCTCGCAGATTCTCGAGCGGGGTGGCGTAGACGGGGCGATCTGCGCCCAGCATGCTGGCAACGGCTGTGCCGCGCTTCTGGACAAAGCCGGCTCGGCTCGGGCCGCTAGGCGGCGGCGTGCCGAAGGCGGCGCGGTCGACTTCGCACTGGTGGGCCTCGGTGAGGCGTCTCATCGAGGCTATCTTCTTGCCCTCCGCGATGAGGGCAAGGCGGCGTGCCTCCAGGGTCTCGGCGTCAGCGTCGGCCGGGATGGGGATGGAGAGGTCGTGCATCGCCGCTTGCTGAGCGTCGCGGGCGTTCTCGCCCGAGTTGGAGACGTGGCTGATGACCAGCACTTCGGTGACAGCGTTGCTGCCGCTGTCAGCCCGAGGGAGGGGTTCGTCGAAGACCACCACGTCGGAGGGGTAGGCGTCGAGCGACGCGGTGTCGGAGTCGATGAGCATCGGGTCGGTGGAGCCGACGGACTCCACATCCGCAGCAGGCTCGCTGGAGACGTGAAGTTGGTCGAGGAGGCTGACGAGACGGCTCTCGGGGTAGTCGGTGCCTGCGTTGGACGCAGGCTCATCGGAGATGCGAGTCTCGCCGAGCAGATCGGCGAGGCGGCTCGCTGCGCAGGCGTCGTCGACGCCTTGCAGCGCGTTGAGGCAAACGCCATCAGGTATAGAAGGCTGGCTGCGCTCGCGGGGGAGGAAGAGGGTTCCCGTCCAGAACAGGTCTCCGGACGACGGTGCACCTGGCCCCACGGTGCGCGCCAAATGTCGAGTGGTTGGTGCGACATATGCCAAGGGATGGCTTATCATTGTGGGAGCCAATAAAACGTCGCCGGTGCCTGGAAACGGGATGAGGCGAAGACATGCACGCCGGCGAATCTTACCCAGGTTCGGGGCTCTCCGTGGAGATAACACCCCTAGTCCTGCTCTGCGAGGTCTCCGCATGATCACTAGATCGGTAAAAGGTAGCTACAATCGCTCCTAGAGCTGTTGAGATCAAGGGAGAAGAAGAACAAGGCTAGCTCTTGCTTCTCTCTATCTATGGTGGGTGTGCTATGCTTAGAAGGCAGCTCTATGCTCAGAGGCCAACTATGCTTGGATGCGAACCCTTTGCATGGGTGCTCCGGGGGGTTTATATAGGCCTACCCCCTGGGGGTACAATGGTAATCCAGCTGGGCTCTGGCCCCAGCCGTCAGTGCCTACGCTTGCCGGCTTCTCCGCTGGCTGCTGGGTCCCGCTGGCTGGTGGGTCCCGCCGGCTGCCGGCTACTCGGTCGACAGGCCGGCCCCACTGCATAGGGTCTTGTCGGCGGCTGCTTACTGTAGCCTCGCCTGTGATGACGAGGGCTTTGTCGAGGTAAGCGTGGCTATAGTGGGCCGCCTCGGGGGCTATCACTGTAGCCTTACCTCGTCTTGTCTCCTTAATGGGGCTCCTGCTTCGAGGAAGGGAGTAGCCGGCTTCTGGAGGCCGGCTACGCTCTTGGCCGACTGGGTAAGGCCGGGCTGCCTTCACGCCTCTCTCTAGCCGAAGGAGCCCTCCGCCCACGGGCCGTACGGGAGTCGGTCGTGGGTGACGTCGAGGCCAAGATGGCTACAGTGCCGAGCCGCACGGGAGACGTCCGTCCCGTACGGCCTCCTGTAGCCATGGCCGCCTCGGGCTTCGGGGGTAGTAGGCCGCACTGGGGCCACACCCCGTCACGTCGCCGTTATGTGGGAGTGGTTTGGAGTGGTTGTGGTCTTGGCCGGCTGCTAGGAGTCGGCGTCCTTCTTGGCCGGCTTCTTGGAGTCGGCCACCCCATAGTCTGGTGAGGCTGGGTCGCCTTCCAGGAGTCGGCTTTAGTGGTAGCCGGCCAGGGAAGGCGGCCCATTGCTCGGAGTGCTTGGAGGCCCGAAGGCCTGATGATTTTTTCAGAAGAACCAGGGGCAGTCGGTTAGGCTACCCGTGGCCATTTACTCCGACATGTATTGATTGGTGAATATGTGGACTTGTGTGCGCCACCTCAAAAGAGTTACTTGCAGTCGTAGTTTAGGATAGCCACCGAGTCAAAGCTGGCTTGCTGTAGTTAAACTCCACCACCCCCCCCCTTTGTTGATATCGATGCATATGTAGATATCTCTGATGTAAGTCTTGTTGGGTACATTTGTACTCATGTTTGCCTATTTTATGTTTTGTAGAGAGACTTCAGTCTCGCTAGTAGTTCCGTGTGGACTTCGACGTTTAGCTTGTAACCTCAGCTACGATCTTGTGCCCTCGGCAAGGTCTTGTAGATAGTCAGGCTTCTCAGCCTTTTTCATTTGTAGTTGTCTGTACTCAGACATGTTTATGCTTCCGCTCGATGCTTGTATGCTCTGTATGTTGGGTCATGAGACCGCGATTGTAATACTTGGCTCCTCGGAGCCTAATGAATAAATACTTGAGTCGTAGAGTTATGTTGTGATGCCATGTTGTATTTACACATATCGAGCATATTGTGTGTATGATTGAAATGCTTGGTATGTGTGGGATCTGACAACCTAGTTGTTTATCCTTGGTAGCCTCTCTTATGGGGAATGTAGTTTTGTGCTTCCATGAGCCATAGTAGTCCACTAGAGCCCGGTTCACCGGAGTCCTACTATCCCAGCACTACTGCTCCGGAACACTTGACTGGCTGGCATGTGACTCACTTCGTTCCTGTGTCTATCCCTTCGGGGAAATGTCACGCGGTGACATCCGGAGTCCTGCCTAGCTTGCTACAGCCCGGTTCACCGGAGTCCTGTTAGCCCAGTTCTACAGCCCGGATTCGCACGCTGCTGACCAGCATGCTCGATGTTGATTCATGTATGCCTGTCCCCATAAGTTAGTGCCACTTTGGGTTCACGACTAGTCATGTCGGCCCAGGTTCTCTGTCATATGGATGCTAGCGACACTATCATATACGTGAGCCAAAAGGCGCAAACGGTCCCGGGCGATGGTAAGGCGGCACCCGTGGGAATACCGTGCGTGAGGCCGCAAAGTGATATGAGGTGTTACCGGCTAGATCGATGTGACGTGGAATCGGGGTCCTGACAGCTTTGGTATCAGAGCCTGACTGCCTGTAGGATTACCAAGCCAAACTGGTCGAAGTTGAGTCTAGAAATGCTTTAGTTATATAAGGGAATTGATTGTGGAAGGGAACGTAAGGCTCTTTTTACTCCTTTACCTTATGCCCTTCTGATCTAAGTCAACCTCTTCTTTTCTATGGGGATTAAGAACTAGGCTTCTCATCTTTCTGTCAGGATCACGTGTTACTAATCCGTAGACCTATAAGATTGATGGGTTTAAGTATCAGTTCAGTTCCTACTACTTCCGTATGTTCATAGTTGGTCTCGGAACCTTGATATTGTGATGTTGAGTGGTTATGCCACCATTTTTGCAGGATGTCTCAAATCTTTTGAGCATTTACAGCCGTTATGCTGTCCGAGTCATCCCAGGTTTCCAAACTATCTGATGCATTTGCAAATTCTTCCTTCCTGTTCCTGATGTCCTTTTGGTCAGAATAAGCACACTAATCGTCTGTTGAGGTACTCCTTGCCTTGACATATATGTTGGAACTAGTATTATGACCCTAGGCATCTTAGAGGATCACCTGGTAATATGGCCATGTTTTGTGTTCCCGGTGTGATGATTCTGGCCGTCATTCTCGAAAGCATCCTGTGATGCCATTTAGTTAGTAGGCCTTCTATCTCTAGGTTCTTAAGCTCAAGATTCACTCTACTTACCTCGTGTTGATAGTGTTGCTCGTACCTTTAGGATGTTAGTACCCTTTGCGATAGTCCTCGAGGTCCGTGGTATTTCCTTCTTCCAAATACCATGAACTTCTTGGCGGAAGTTCCGGAAGAAATATCACAATAAGAGTGCTCTTGATGAGTTCTCGATCATATGTTGTGACTCTACTAGTCCTATCTTTCTGCATGGGTTTTCCGGAAGAAATATGTTGAACTCGTTCGACATACCAATCCATGCATCCACAACTCAGAAAATCATATGTTCCTTGAGTTGTCCCTCTTCAGTGGTATTCTGACCTTAGTCTATCTGTTGGTGGTCAAGAGTAGTTGTGCATTCATGTTCATCGATGCCCTTTATTCTTGTGGTCCGTTAAGCCATTCTACTCCGGAATGACTAGGAGAAACAAAAACCAGTACCCCATCCATATCTAGGATTGGGTCAAAGTAGTTGTATTCCGAAGATCAAATTGCCAATCCAGCTTTTGTTCTGTTGTACCTTGGAGTGTTGCCCTCTTTATGTCAGGAATATCATAGGAATTGCACAATATCTTATGAATTCTTGATAGAGTGATACTTCTCGCCATTGCCATTCATTCCTCGGTGTCCGTGTTATTGCAATCGGAATGCCGACAAGTGAACTATGATGTGTGAAATCTATACTCCTAGCAACCCTGTTGCTTGGTAGTTAATGGACAACACTCTCATTCTTAGTGTGCTGGTTATTAAATCATCATCCTAGGATTGATCGTGCTACCCAGTCCTTATTTCTGGTGCACTCTTCGGTCAATGAGTTAGGATTTTGTCAAACCCTTGCTCTGTTGATCATATTGTCTTGCCCTGAAAAGCAAGATTGATCTCGAGCTTAGTAACATATCGGTGGTTCGTGATTTTTCGAATATCTTCTCGAAAGTATTACCAGGTTGTCACCTGATCGCTATGTTGAGTTCGTGATAATGTTGGTTTTTCTCTAAACCAGCCTTCTCCAAGAATCTGTGTTGGGTACGTACCCCTGAGCTAGTTGGTTAAGCTGAACAACAACTTGGAGAGTTGGAGGATAAAATCTGCCTGACTTAGTTCATTTTCAAAGGGATATCCTTGTGTTTGTGTGTGTTGAAGAAAGATGATATCTTCATCGATTGATCTTCGTGTTCAGCTAATGGACCCATCATCTTATCCAAACTTTAATTCTAGTATCAGCTATCATCAAATCAAATCAGAACCAACGATATTCGTAATGTTGTCTTACTCGTGGTTGATCCCTTGAGCATACACCATTACATCTTTTGGTCTGACCAATACTATCACATTATTGACATAATGGTGGAAGTCCAGTGATATGGAAATTCCGATGAGTTGCTATTGAGCCCATCAGCAGCATCTTGTCTCCTCCATGATTCATGTTGAACATCAAGCTAGTATTGGAAACTTTTGTAAGCATTATCTTCATGTCCCGTTCATGAAATACATGTTTGGTGTAAGAAGTGACTTTCTCCAAGTTCACGTGCATTAGGTGCAAGTTGCCGCCATGAATTGAGAAAAATTGTTTTTGCTTTCTCCAGAATCATCCCAAGTCAGTCATGCATGTGCGAAGTATTCCATGGTTTGATAGGCTTGCTACCTCCACTCCATGTGTAATTCCTAACACCCCAAGCCACTGATTAACTTGTTCAAGGAAAAGAAGTCTAGCGCGCGTAAAGACTTCGAAATCCTTCATATAAGACTACTACGTAGTCATGCTTGTCTGCGACAGTGTGTTCACATGTATGTAGCAGAACCGACTCATGTTTCCCACCTGAACTCGGTAGTGTTTAATATAAGACTACTACGTGGTCATGCTTGTCTGGGACAGTGTGTTCACATGTATGTAGCAGAACCGACTCATGTTTTGGAGCTTGCTATCGAAGTTCATTTCCTGAGAATCTTGCAACGTCATCTCGTCGATTTGTGTTGCAATCCTTCCTTTCAGACATGATGAGTCTGGAATATCCTGAACCAACCAGATCTGAATCTCAGGCAGATATGATGGTTGGAACATTCTCAACATTTGCATTTTGTTCCCAGCTTACACCGCCTTTGTGCCATTTCACAATGGTCTGTCTTCTCAGTAAAATTTATTCAGGATCATCCTCAAAAGTGGATCTACCATGGGTCTCACCCATTTCCGATGTTAAGCAAAATCCTCCATTGCGATGTCTTCAACAAGGTAGTCCACATCATCCATTTTAGTCAGAGTATGTCATTCTTCCGAACTCCCTCAAACGATCGATTGTGATTTGCCTTAGGTTAGTATAGAGAGTTTCAATGATCTCTGATTCAAAAGTAATTCTTTTTGCCACTTAAGGGAATATTTCTATGAGTCACCTCTCCCAAGGTGCCCCGTTATGGGATCATGGTAATTGTTTCCTCGCTACTTTGAAACCATGCACCATCTTACTCAAGCGTGGAATTCTTGCCTACCAAATTAAACCTTCGTCATCAGATACTTACCATCATCTCTGATGTGTGTTATGTGTCTCAGCTCAAGAGATGTTCAACGCCTCATTCCCTGAGTTGATCGTGAGTTGCTCGATCTTTAAGAAGATCGATTCCTGTAGAGTTTCTTCTATCATCACTGTGTTGGACAACGATCTCGAAAGCAAGGATGTCAAGATCAACATGATGAAAGAAGTCAACATTCTTATGAAGTGCAGGTGGATCATGAGATCGTGTTAGCTTTGTGTCCCCTCTTTCTACTTACCTCATGTCTTGAATCTCGGGACGAGATTCTTGTTTAGTGGGGGTGAGTTGTCACATCCCTAGCTTTACCTTGCACTAGCCTAGCACTTGTCTGTTGCATCATGTTTAAATTTTATGTAAAGCTGAAATGGGGACTGATAAACCCTAGCAGAAAATGAAATTCAACTAGGGTCAAAATTAAATCTTTTCAATGAACCCAAAATGCCCTTCATAAATGTCCATCATGTTTGAATTGGTCTAGAACCTCTGCCAAAAATGATGCACATATTTTTAGGCCATTCTGGATTTTTGAATTAATTCATATTGTATTTGAATTGGGGCATTTAAATACTGTAAATATTTTTAAATGCTCCAACAATTTTGGAATTAGTTGAGGGCCTCTGGAATAATTCATTTAGTGCCCATAACTATTTTCAGAATTTTTAAAAGTGATTTGGTTTGAAAACCAAATTAAAACAAATTTACATAAATAGAAAACAGAACAAAATTAGAAAAGAAAGAAGAGAGAGCTGGCTTACCTGGCTTACCTGTAGCAGCCCACCTAGCAGCCCACCTGGCCAAGCCACCTGGCGGCCCAGTTGGCTGGCCCAGCCCAGCCAGCGCTGCCTGCTGCTTCAACCTTCTACCAGAAGGAGAAGCAGGTGCGTGGCGAGCGCGCAGCCGAATGCGGCCACCTCCTGCTTGCCACCGAGGTGCCCCGACGCGTCTGGAGACACCCCGCAGCCCCCTCTGCCTCTCCCCTCACTCTCTGCTCTATCCCTCGCCCTCTAGCCCCTTCCCCGAGCTCACCCGAGAGCGACCGCCGCCGCCGTTCGCCATAGCCGCGCTCACCGCCAACACACGTCTCCCCGTCGTGTCCAGGTGCTCCGCCTCGACGCCATGGAGCACTAGGACGAAGCACGCGCCCGCGGGACGCCTGAAGCAGCGCCGTCATCTTCATCTTCGTCGTCGGCTGCCGGAGATCCCTCACACCGCCCCGCTTGCTCCGGCTCGTCCCCGACTCCTCCGACCCGCTCGTCCGACGCGTCGTGAGACCTGTTACCTCCTCCTTCTCTCCGTTTGCCTTCTCATGCAGCACAGCGACCACACCGAGCTCGCCCGCACGCGCCGCCGCCTCTGCACATCACCGTCGTGGCCACGGCAACGCTGGCTCGATTCCGAGCACGCCATCGCGTTCGCCGCAGCCCAAGCAGCCCGTAGCACTGCTCCATGCACCTCGCCGTGAGTGACGAGTCCGAGCTCATCCGAGCTCCGGCCGCCGCCTCTGTGCTCGCCGTCGTCATTTCCGGCGACCCCGAGGCCTCCCGCTCGCTCTGCTAGATGAGGCCAAGCACGGGCTACCTTCTGGTGGCCTTCGCACGTCCAGCCGCCGCCCGTAGCGCAACCCCGGTGAACATCCGCCACATTTTTGGTCACCGCCGGCAGAACTCCGGCGACTGCCGACGTGGCCGTGATTAGGGCCTAATCACCCCACTAACCAACCCCCTAGGCCACTGATGCATAGGCCCCACGCCCTAATTAAGCCCAGCTTTATTTCTGCCTAGTTTAGTTATAACCCAACGGGACCCACACGTCAGAGTTGACCGTGCTGATGTGGCCGTTGACCGGACCCACCAGTCCGTGATACTAATGACGCCGGGTCACTGACCAGTGGACCCCACTGGTCAGGTTTGACCCTGGTCAGTTCCAATTGACCCGCTGACGTCACATGATGTCATGCTGACGCTATAAAGCTTTTCTGGCGTTTTTATTAATTCAAAAAATTCCAGAAAATAGTATAAACTTCTAAAAATCATATAAAATCAACCGTAGCTCAGAATGAAATAATTTATATATGAAAAATTATCAGAAAAATTGAATCTATCCATATGTACTATTTTCATGCATGACAAACCTACCTAAACCAGCTGTATAGATGACAACACATAAAGGGCATTTAAAATGCTTAAGTTTGGAGTTGCATTTGAATCCTTGATTCAAATGAGCTCCATTGAACTTGTTGCTGTTTGCATTAGCACAAACAACATCACATATACATGCCATGTTCATGCATCATATTGTGCATTGCATTGATTGTGTTTATTCTCTGTTTGCCGGTGTTGTTCCCCCTCGGTAGACGTTGTTCCAACGTTGTGATCGTTGACACTGATGAAGACCCAATGCTATCTTCAGAAGTGCCAGGCAAGGAAAACCCCCTTGTTCATTCCGATACAATCCCACTCTCCCGCTCCTGCTCTCTTTTACTGCATTAGGACAACACCATTTCAACTGTTACATGTTGCGGTAGCTGAACCCCTTTCCTCTGCATGACCTGTCATTGCCACAGTAAATAGATGAAACCCAGTAGCATGAGTAGGAGTTGTTTGAGCCCTAATGTGCCTACTCATTCATGCTTGTTTGTCATGCCTGCTATTGCTTAGAGTTGAGTCAGGTCTGATTCATCGGGGATGAATTGGAATGTGGTGAACATGTCCTACTGTTGAGAGCTAAGTGTGTGAACATGATTTGGTAAAGGTAGCGATGAGAGGCCATGTAGGAGTACATGGTGGGTTGTCTCATTGCAGCCGTCCTCGGGAACTGAATTCTGTGTTTGTGATCCATGAACAGTTACTACCACGCATTGGAATGCTTAAGTGCCCCTCTCGACTTATTAATCAACCTGATCTCTGTCCAGGAGTTGCAAGTAGTTTCTGGTGTTTGTAGGTAGTGTTAGTAGTCTACCAAGTGGCACCTGGTACAGGTGGGCTTGGGACAGACTAGGCACAGTGGCATGGTGTACCAAGTGGCACCCGGATGGTGGGCTTGGGAACCCTGCTCACATCGTTTGGGGCCGTGAGCGACACCCCGGCCGGATCTCCTTGCGGATGGAATCCGAATAGGTGATAAACCTGGACTAGAGACTTGTGTGGTTAGTCAGGTCGTGGCCGACTCCCTCGCTAGGCTTCCGCTTGAAGGTTGCTGAGATACACGATGTGTACATGGTGGTAAGTGGCGAGAGCTTGTGTGAAGAAGTACACCCCTGCAGGGTTAACATCATCTATTCGAATAGCCGTGTCCGCGGTAAAGGACTTCTGGGTTGCATGTACAGTTCATAGATAACTTGAAGTGGATACTCTAAAATGCGCAAGATAAGCATGAGTGCTATGGGTGGCCTTCTCGTAGGGAGACGGGAGTGGATCCATAGTGGTGTATTGATTGGTGAATATGTGGACTCGTGTGCGCCACCTCAAAAGAGTTACTTGCAGTCGTAGTTTAGGATAGCCACCGAGTCAAAGCTGGCTTGCTGCAGTTAAACTCCACCACCCCCGTTTGTTGATACCAATGCATATGTAGATAGCTCTGATGTAAGTCTTGCTGGGTACATTTGTACCCACGTTTGCCTATTTTATGTTTTGTAGAGAGACTTCGGTCTCGCTAGTAGTTCCGCGTGGACTTCGACGTTTAGCTTGTTACCTCAGCTACGATCTTGTTCCCTCGGTAGGGTCTTGTAGATAGTCAGGCTTCTCAGCCTTTTTCATTTCTAGTTGTCTATACTTAGACATGTTTATGCTTCCGCTCGATGCCTGTAAGCTCTGTATGTTGGGTCATGAGACCATGATTGTAATACTTGGCTCCTCGGAGCCTAATGAATAAATACTTGAGTCGTAGAGTTATGTTGTGATGCCATGTTGTATTTACACATATCGAGCATATTGTGTGTATGATTGAAATGCTTGGTATGTGTGGGATCCGACAACCTAGTTGTTTATCCTTGCTAGCCTCTCTTATGGGGAAATGTAGTGTTGTGCTTCCATGAGCCATAGTAGTCCGCTACAGCCCGGTTCACCGGAGTCCTGGTAGCTCAGCACTACTGCTCCAGCATGTTATTCACTTTGTTCCTGTGTCTGTCCCTTCGGGGAAATATCACGCGGTGACATCCGGAGTCCTGCCTAGCCTACTACAGCCAGGTTCACCAGAGTCCTGTTAGTCCAGTGCTACAGCTCGGATTCGCATGCTGCTGACCGACATGCTCCATGTTGATTCATGTATGTCTGTCCCCGTAAGTTAGGGCCACTTTGGGTTCACGACTAGTCATGTTGGCCCGGTTTCTCTGTCATATGGATGCTAGCGACACTATCATATACGTGAGCCAAAAGGTGCAAACGGTCCCGGGCCATGGTAAGGCGACATCCGTGGGAATACCGTGCGTGAGGCCGCAAAGTGATATGAGGTGTTACAGGCTAGATCGATGTGACTTGGAATCGGGGTCCTGACAGAGGCGTGCTACTATGATTCTCTAGGGTTTGCAGATCGTCAGCAAGGCAGGTAACACATTGATCATACCCCTTTATTACCCAGTTTGATGCATTAGTTACAATCCTCAAACACTGAATGATTAGGATGTGATTAATCTGTGGGTATTGGGAAGTAGATGATGAGGTAGAACCTATTGCCTTTTATATCAAACCCTGGGAGTTACTTCTACGTTATGCTTATACTGCTATGCTATGCTCGTAGACGTGGTTTGGGTTTGAGTGTATCCATGACAGATGTGATATTGTTAATTTAATGGTTAACGTAAGGTGGCTACTTAAATACACATCTGGGTGGATTGGTTGTGGGCACCTGGAGAATCCAGTATTGTCCTAGGATATCCCGGAGTACCCGTGTGATCATCCTATGGTTCGCCACCCAGGCACAAAGGGATCATAAGATTATTCATGCTAGAAACTTCCGTGTGCAGCCACAAGCCATTATGGGCTCTCGCATAGTTGAGTATGTTGTGTAACCTCTTTCAGTGGTAGGCTAGCAAATGTAGGGGATGTAGGTTGGTACTGTCTACCCAGAGTAAAGAGTTAATGCTTCTGAAAGACTGTGTCTCGGTCATCCGTTTCTCAAACATCATGAAGTGCAAGAAATCCAATGGAGGAGATCGAGTCTTGTGGGGAAACGTGCACAAACCTCTGCAGAGTGTACAAACTAATCATGGTTAGCCGTGTCCCTGGTTATGGACATCTTGAGTATCTGGTTCTTGGATTTTCATGTTGATCTCATCACTCTAATTTAATTTGTTGGGTTATTAATACTGTTTAATTGGGATTGAGTTGGAGGAACCTTCTCAATGTTTAACAACTACCATCGTAGTTAAACAAAATATATTCCTTTGTTGTAGGGAAAAATTGGCTTTTCGCAAAAACATTATAACCATAGAGCCTCCACCAGCCATATATGCATGTAGTGATAGCATTTGCTTGTTCATTGCTCTACTGTGTTATCTTGCCACCATATTCCATGTGCTGACCCATTTCGGGCTGCAACATATCATGTTGCGGACTTTTCAGACGCTGAGTAAGGTGCGCTAGGTCGTTGTCGTGCACTCAGCCATGTCGTTGGAGTTGATGGACTAACTTTATCTTCCAAGTCTTCCGTTGTTATCTTAATTAGATGGCCTTAAGCCATATTTATTGTAATAAGTTCCCTTTTGAGACATTCAATGTAATAAGTGTGTGATTGCACTCTGTTATAAATCCTTCAAGTATTGTGTGTGTCAGCATTACCGATCCAGGGATGACACTTATGCACGGAGATTTGTAATAGATTGATAGATCGAACGCCAAATAAAATAAATAAAGATAAAATGCAGCAAGGTATTTTTGTATTTTTTGGTTTAATAGATCTGAATAAAAATGCAAAGGAAAAGTAGATCGCAAGGCAAATATATGAGAAAGAAGACCCAGGGGGCCGTAGGTTTCATTAGTGGCTTCTCTCGAGAAAAATAGCAAACGGTGGGTAAACAAATTACTGTTGGGCAATTGATAGAAATTCAAATAATTATGATGATATCCAGGCAATGATCATTACGTAGGCATCACGTCCAAGATTAGTACACCGACTCCTGCCTACCTCTACTACTATTACTCCACACATCGACCGCTATCCACCATGCATCTAGTGTATTAAGTTCATGGAAAAACGAAGTAATGCAATAAGAACGATGACATGATGTAGACAAGATCCGTTTATCTATATGGCGGTAGATATAGATCTCGTCTTTTTATCCTTAGTAGCAACGATACGCACGTGTCGTTTCCCTTTCTGTCACTGGGATCGAGCACCGTAAGATTGAACCCACTACCGGGCACATCTTCCCATTGCAAGATAAATAGATCAAGTTGGCCAAAAAAAACCAAATATCGGAGAAGAAATACGAGGCTATAAGAGATCAAAGAAACTCAAATAACTTTCATGGATATAAAAAGGTATGACTAATCATAAACTCGAAGTTTATCAGATCCCAACAAACACACCACAAAAGATTTACATCAGATGGATCTCCAAGAGACCATTGTAATTAGAATTTAGCGAGAGAGAGAGAGAGAGAGAGAAAGCCATCTAGCTACTAACTACGGACCCGAAGGTCTACAAGGAACTACTCACACATCATCGGAGAGGCACCAATGGAAGTGGTGAATCCTTCCGTGATGGCATCTAGATTAGATCTGGTGGTTCTGGACTCTGCGGCGGCTGGATGAATATTTTGTTGACGCTTTTAGGGTTTCTGGAATGTTGTGGTATTTATAGAGCAAAGAGGCGGTCTGGGGGGCACCCGAGGTGGGCACAACCCACCAGGGCGTGCCTGGGCCTCCTGGCGCACCCTTGTGGGTTGTGCTCCCCTCGGGGCACCCCCAGGTGCAACCAGGGCCCATTGCCTTCCTTCTGGCCCATAAAAAATCATCATGAAGTATCGTGGCATTTGGACTCCGTTTGATATTGATTTCCTGCGATGTAAAAAAGATGGAAAAAATAGCAACTGGCACTTGGCACTATGTCAATAGGTTAGTACCAAAAAATGATATAAAATGACTATAAAATGATTATAAAACATCCAAGATTGATAATAAAACAGCATGGAACAATAAAAAATTATAGATACGTTGGAGACGCATCAGCATCCCCAAGCTTAACTCCTACTCGTCTTCGAGTAGGTAAGTGATAAAAACTGAATTTTTGATGTGGAGTGATGTTCATCAAGTCATGTCATATTCTTTTCTTTATAGCATGGACATTTGGACTTTTATGTGATTCAAAGCAATAGTCTAGTTGTGACATAATAATTTAGATACTCAAGAATATCAACAAGCAACCATGTCTTTCAAAATATCAATGCTAAAACATGTTATCCCTAGCCCATCATGCTCAAACATTGATCCATTCATGAAACACACTCGAGTATTAACTACACCCAATACTTGAGCACGATCATATTGCATAAAGTAAAAGAAAGGCTTCCGTGAATCAAACACATCCTAGTTCGTGCTTTTTATGAGAGAAGATGGAGAATCAAATTTCAAAATAAAAATTGCATAAAGTAAAAGAAAGGCCCTTCACAGAGGGAAGTAGGGATTTGTAGAGGTGCCAGAGCTGAAAGCGAAAAACTAGAGATAAAAACATTTTGGGAGGTGTATCCATCCCACCAACGAAAACGACTTCGACACTACTGGAATCAGCTTCTTTGCCGTCTGCCATGGCGGACGGCAAAGGCATCGATCATGAACGGCAAATTTCTTTGCCGTCCGCCAGCAGACGGCAAACTGTCCATCTGAACACGTGCCAGCAAAGGCCTTCTTTGCCGTCCGCTTCCTGGAAACGGATGGCAAAGGATTGTGCCGTCCGCCGTTGGTGGCCAGCAGACGGCAAAGATCGTGGATGGCAGTGAGGTGGGGTGAGAGCCGTTAGGGGTTAACGGCGTGCTTTGTCATCAGCCAGCGGACGGCAAAGAGGCTAAGGTCT
Organism: Triticum aestivum; assembly: GCF_018294505.1. Classification (NCBI taxonomy): domain Eukaryota; kingdom Viridiplantae; phylum Streptophyta; class Magnoliopsida; order Poales; family Poaceae; genus Triticum; species Triticum aestivum. The sequence goes on from NC_057796.1 coordinate 168,907,359, forward strand.
TTGCCGTCCGCTGGCAGACGGCAAAGTGCTCAAACATGCCAGTCCCAGGAATCACTGGTAGCTGCCATGTGGCATGTTTGCCGTCAGCTAGCTGACGGCAAAGAGCCTGTACAAGCCTGTTTTTAATTTAATTCATTCAATTTGACAACAATTCACAGATGTACACAGATATACATGTATACACAACAAGCATATCCAACACACAAGTTTCATCATATATACATACATAACCAACACATATATAGTTCCATCCTTACATATTACAAAAGTTTCACATTGTTCATCCAACACCGTTATCCATCCTTCCATATAACAAGTTCCAACCATGCAAGTTCATTGATACAAAATAAAAGCACAAATGGAAAAGAAGCACTCCATCCATGCAAGCTTCCGTGTATTAAATCAAATCTGCAAAATGATAAACAAGATGTTAGAATAAGAAGAAAATGAAGAAGAAGAAGAAGAAGAAGAAGACTATAAGAAGTAAGCATACTTAAGTAAAATGGAGCTAACCTAGAAGAAAATGAAGAAGAAGAAGAAGACTAGAAGAATACTAGAAGAAGACTAGAAGAATAAGAAGAAGAAGAAGAAGAAGAAGAAGACTAGAAGAATACTAGAAGAAGAAGAAGAAGAAGAAGAAGAAGAAGAAGACAAGAAGAATACTACAAGAAGACTAGAAGAAGAAGACAATAAGCTTATTATGTAAACTTGGTCATTTTGTGCTAACATAAGTAATTTTGGAGTTAACCTATAGGAAACTAAGCATATTAGAGCTAACTTATGTCATTTTGGAGAAGAAGAAGAAGAAGAATAAGAAGAAG